>NC_137471.1:21456070-22656070 GCF_964235325.1 Thermobia domestica | reverse complement strand
ACAACACTTGTCCATTTATGTATTTTCAGTTGCTATAAAGAATTACTATAATTATTAGTAACATCGTCACTTTTGTTTCAGATTAATGCCACTGTACTTCGCATTTCTTACCCAAACGGTGGAACCAAATCTAAAATTTTAGGCTTCCTCCCTTTAATCGATTGCTTTTCCATCTCATCCCCTTTTAAATTAATTCAGTCATAAATCCTAATCCTTTCGTCACTCCTTTTGGATTTTGTAGCATCATCATCATCTGCTCTCAAAAGTTTGTAAATAAATCCTTGTGTTAGGAAGAAAAGTTTAAAAAATAGGACAATAATTCCTTACTCTAGTATTAGTATGGAACAGTATATAGTTAACACTCAACCAGTTCATGCCATATTTTTCGTAAATAATTTAACTGTTTGTACTCAGCTGTCCCGTTATTGGAAGGGTTATACGGAGGCGTCCTCAAATGCCCAGAATTTCTCTTTGAGCAGTATCTGTGAAATGTTTCTGATTGAAAGAAATGGAGGGCCGTTGTTAAGGATTAAAGTGTCTGGAAGACTAAGAACTTGAATACTTCATCTAGATTTTCTGCTTTTTTTTTGGGGGGGGTGGAGGGGGAGAGTTAATGGGCTCTACATTCAAAGTTTTAATCTGATTAGAGAAACGGTCAACTAAGATAATACAAATTTATTCAAATAGAAAGAAATGATATACGTGTAATCTTTGTCATGGGAATTCCTTGTACAGTGAAACCTGTCTTCAGCGGAATCGAGCGGGACTCGCAAAAATTTCCGTTAAAGACAGGTTTCCGCTTAATGGAGATAGACCTTTCCGTTATAAAAATATATATGCTTATAACGGACATAATGAGAAAATATATTGATGTACGCAACTTGTTCAATTACAGTACTTTTCCTTCTACGGATTAATACCCAAAAAAACTTAAAATAAACACAAAATATGCTGTGCACACTTTCCTTTATTTTTCCCAATAGTCAAGCAGGGTTTTTTTTTTTTTTTTTTTTTTTTTTTTTTTTTTTTTGCATACATTGCTACTACTTGGCTGCGGTATACTTCAGGACACAGAAAAGCTTTCTCTGGAATTTTGAAAGTCCTCTGAACTCTTTCCTCCTTGTTTTCACGACACGTGATGGAGATATATAACTTCTGCTTTACCTCAATTCCTTTTTTCCAGAACTTAGTTTTGTCAGTTTTCTTCTCATTTTTGTTGGCTGTCGCTAGTTGCTACACAAGCGGAACAGAAGTACGCCTACAAAGAAGACTGACAGCTGACATGCTACGTAGGACTAGCGACAAATTGTGGGAGCTGAATATGAGTAGTGATTGACGAAGGTCAACACTGCTCATAAAGATTTAACAAAAGAACGAAGTATTTATCGCAGACAGTATATGTTTATCCTCTCACAGGATGTTTAAAAATTTTCTAAACGATGTAGTCTGAAACTCAGAATTTTCCGTTAAATATTTATTTTGCTTTCCGTTGTCCGCATAACACAGTTTCCGCTTAATGAAGGGACTTTTACATGTCTTTTACTCCAAAATCCATGGGACCATGAAATATTTCCCTTTAAGACAGTTTTCCGTTTAATAAAGGGTCCGTTGAAGGCAGGTTTTACTGTATTACACCTTACGAGTTACGTTAGCTAATAGCTGACACACTTTACATCTTTTTACAATTGCCGTAATATCCTCTGGAATGGTAGGCCACCGTACTTCTTTTGATGTAACTTTCAATGTTCAAGAAACTTCTATATGGTTACTATGCAATCTTTTTTTTATATAAAGTGATCGTAAACTAAAGGGAAAATATAATTCAGTGTTAACTCATAACGATGCGTGTGAGTAATTGTTTGAATTCGGACGTACTCAGATATTCAGGCTTTTTTTTTTTTTTTTTTTTAAGTAGCAGGGGGGCGCGGTAGCACAGTGGTAGAGCGTTCACCTGTGGTGCTTGGGGTCCCGGGTTCGATCCCAGCCCCCGCCAAGTGAACTTTGTGGTGGACGAACACCGTGCTCGTGGGTTTTCTCGGGGTTCTCCCGTTTCCTTCCACTTTCTTCATTTCACTCATCTCTCATTATCACCGTCTCCTTTAGCCTAATCGGCATAACCGTGGGACGTAAAACTTAAAAGATTTATTTTTCTTTTCTTTTTTTAAGTAGCCACTTTTTGACTCATTCCATTAGTTGCTGGCTGTAACATCCCATCACGCACCAGTCTATAAAATAGAATAGAAGAATAGTTTCTCGTTACATCGCGTATGACACGTGACAATAGTCTCACAATAGAAGGCTACACACTAGCTCCGCTGAGATCCGAACGAGACAAGTTTTGTTTGGGATTAGTCTAGTTTTAACATGTCAAATGCAAAGTTATACGTACCACCTGTTGTAATATTCTGAGTTAACAGCGTATTTTGTAATGTAAAAGCTATAAAGCTGGCAGAATAGTTTGAACCGGGTCATTTGTTCGGAAACAGTTGGGTAGATGGAAAACTTGGCTAACACGTATCTCATCATTTTCAAGGACATACTTTTTTGCGGTAAAAAAGTTTGCGCCAGGGTCCCAGACGGGGTACAACTCAAAAGTTAAAAAAATGGTAAGGGGGGTTACGTAGCACATCGTTTGAAAGCTGTTGTGGAATGAAAGAAGATGGAGCAAATCTCGACTCTCCACAACAACTTGTTCAAAATGGCGGCGGGTCAAAATGGAAACAAAATTGTAATCGTAATCGGAAATGGTGAGACAAATGTGAAAATAGGAAAGCATGTGTGTCATAATTTTTAAAGTACGACGATTTAAAGTAAAGAGGTCTTGTTCCAGGGCCCCCGCAGGATCCCAGATGGAATCCAACTCAAAAGTTCTGAAGGCAAGGGGGTTAGTATTATGTCGTTTGAAAGCTGTTGTGGAATGGAAAATGATGGAGCAAGTGTTTACTCTCTACGACAACTCTGCGTAAAATGGCGGCGGGTCAAAATGTAAACAAAAACTTAATTAAAAAGTCCAAGTCCATGGCCACCAATCAGGTTGGGAACTCTGTTGTAACGTATTCGGGGTGGTTACATTTGTGTGTCATTCGTTGGTTTGGTTACAATATTTCAAGCAATACCTAATATACAGAAAACGTTCATTTATAAGATTTGCGAGCAGTACCAGACCCACGTATAAATCATTTCGGTAGATTGAGCTGCATCAAACTTTATTGGTTTGGTTCATTATTCCAGGAAATAGCACATTTCTGTACAAACTCATTTTTCACGCTGGCAGCCATATTGGATTACAAATGGTCTTTGAGTTTTTGTGGATACCTGCTGTTGACAGTAAATGTAAATACAATATTTAGCTTCTCCAGCTAAAGTGGTTTGAGCTGGACCTGCAAACTTTTTTACCGCAAAAATTGTGCCCTTGAAAATGATTGGATACGTGTTAGCCGAGTTTTCCATGTACCCAACCGTTTCCGAATAAATGACCCGGTTCAAACTATTCTGTCAGCTTTGTAGCTTGTATATTACAAAATATGCTGTAACTCACAATATTGTGACCGGTGGCACGTATAACTTTGGGATTCTTCTAGTTATAACATATCAAATGCAAACACAATTGTCTCATTCGGATCTCAGCAGAGACAGTGCGTGCCCTCCCCTTGTCAGTGTAGACCAAAATATCTTCGAAATGGAACCTTAAATATAAACGGAGTAAGAGGTTCAAAGTAAGATTTTATTTTCAGAAATAAGCACTGTATAGAGCTTATGTCAGTAACTTGTTAATTTATTAATACAGGGTGGCCCAAAAGTAGGTATACAGTCCCATACTGATCAACTCACTGTATTTTATATAATTTCCTATTGTTATTCATCAGGTAGACTTAATTTCTTTATTTGTTCTTAAAGCCTTTTTATTTATACCTTAAGCCCGGAATAGTCGAAGCAAATAAACCCATAAGCTATAATGTTATACTTGATCAATGCAGGGGTGTATACCTACTTTCGAGTCACCTGTATTTTTTTCAAAAGATTTTAGAATATTTTGCTCAGTAACTTTTTTTTCTTTCCTTCCAGCTTTTCGATCACTGCTTAGCTCCTAACACGTTAGGTGATGGAACTGGTTGTGATAATATGACTGCTATCATAGTTAAGTTTCATCCCAGTTTAAAAGAGTTTAAAGTAAACTCATTGAAACGAAATCCTTCAAGTGAAAATCTTGTCAATGAAGAGGAAGAGAGTAGCAAACGACAAAAAATTGAGGACACCCCGCCAGAGTCGTCATCATCATCATCGACTTCGACCACAGTGTGAAGAAGAGAAGAAGCTACTATGGGACCTGTCGATAATAATTCAAGAAAAAGTATTGGACTTCCATATAAATATACATATACACACACACATAAATATAAATATATTTACATATATCTGGAAGTAAATGCTGGAAAAGAAGGCTTTCGAAAGTGCATCGAGGACATAGTGACTCAGGAACAGTGAAAACATTTCTTTTTTTAAAATAATAATAATTTTCTTCAAGTAGAATTTTGGCATAATTATTATTTCCTCCTTGAAGTTGTTGATTTTTGTCTTTTTGCGAAATGAACTGGAAATGCGAATATATATGAAAACAGTGATGTACGTTTTTCTTCTTTGTAAATTAGATACTGCAGACTGGTTACTGATATATATATTTGAGTACTACGGTAAAAAAAAAAAAAAAAATGAATTCGTATATCTATATATATATATAGAGAGAGAGAGAGCACACTGCATTGCGAGTTTTTTTGGTCTTTATATATATAAACAATAGTGTACAGTGTTGCTTCGTATTTTGTACAAAACCAGAACAGTTCTAGTATTATTACTACTATTGGTCAAAATTAACCATAACTGACTGTATTAAGAATTTAGAAGAAAACAGAAGAAACAAGTAATGTAAATATTTTTTAAGTGTCCATACAAGAAATGCAACATTTGCATTTGTTTTGGACAAAAGGCGAAGAATTTTGTGACTAGAAGTAGTGTTCAGAGAGTGAACACTCAGAGTGATCCGTTTTCATTGAGTCAATGGTCCAGTTTTATTGGATTGAAGAAGGTTCAGTTCGACATTAGCTATTATATACTGTGATAACATATATATATAGTACACGTACTTGTACATCTTGGTGATACGTTGTTATTTTACTAAGTTAAATGATTTGTGTATAGCAGGATTTTTTTTTTTTCTGACACGTGCATATGAATGTGAGAAAGCTGCACAGATCTTGTTTCCAGTTCTTTATTTTATTACTTGCATCGAAAGCAGCATTTTTTTTTAATAATAAAGAAAAAAAATAAAGTGACAAAAAAAATGCTGTTAATAAATGCAGTTTACTAATGAACAATAGTTTGTTTTTCATTACTTAAGGAAATAATTGATATTTTTAATATTTAGAAATCCAGGTATTGATATGTAACTCCCGTGAAGCCCAAGTAGCTAATCATATGTAGTTAACCTTTGTGTAAATGCAATATGCGAGGTGTGATCAAAAAGTACGGTGAATATAGTTGCACAGTGCCATCTATTGACGTATCCATGTCAACTAGTAAGCCCGCTAGCCTAAACCTCTGGTACGGTCAGTGTCGAGTTTGAACTAGTTGTGACATGTTGTCTTCTAGAGGCAGAAGAGTGAGGACGTGTTAAGAATGTCTATCGCGCGCCAACATTAAGCTGCAAAAAATAGTGTCAAAGAAGCTCCCGAAATGTCAAAAATCAGTGTATGACGTTGAAGGGTGTCATTAAAGACTGTTTGGAAGTGGTATGAGCGATTCAAAAGCGGCAGGGAGTCCGTTGAAAACGATCGAGACGTCGTTCGACGTCAAAAATAGATGAGAACGTGAAACGGCGTAAATAATTTGTTCAAACAGGCGAATGACTATTCGAGAACTTTCTGAAAAACTAAACATCTCGTATGGGTCCGTGAAGAGCATTTTAACTGCCGATTAAATGGGCAAATGGCTTCCTTCTTCACGACGAAAACGCGCCGTGCCACACCTTGCTTTTGGTCCGCGAGCTTTTAGCCGAAAATATATTCTGGTCTGTCCACATTCGCTGTGCTCTTCAGATATAGCACCATAAAGACTTCTGGCTTTTCCCAAAACATTAAAACCGTGCTTGCGTTCACCTCCGGTGCTTGGGGTCCCTGGTTCGATCCCAGCTCGCGCCGTGTATACTTTGGTGGACAAACACCGTGCTCGTGGGTTTTCTTGGGGTTCTCCCACTTCCTTGATTCCACCATTTCATTCATTTCTTATCACCGTCTCCTTTAGCCTAACCGGCATAAGCGCGGGACGTAAAACTAAAGATTTCATTTTTTTTAAACCGTGCTTAAAGGACAACATCTTGACACCATTCCTGACATTGAGAGGAGCACGACAGAGGAGTTGAACGCCCTTTAAAAAAAAAGACTTCCAGTCAAGAATTCAACGTTGCGATAAGTGCATTGCCAGCCAAGAACAGTACTTTGAAGGAGATTAAATCAAATTATATATAAGCTTATTACTTTGTTCCTAATCTTATTCACCGTATTTTTTGATCACACCTCGTATACATATTAATTTTTCTTTGTAAGTTAACATTATTAGTCTCTGTAGTAAACACATCACTCTTAACTGGTTTTACGATTTTCAGTTGAAAGCAAACATTTTTGTGTCAGTATGGGAGGTGGACTAGTGTCTTCATTTATTGCAAAAGAAAAAAAAGTCCATGCTCCAATATCTCCTGAGAGCTAGTTGCACAGTTTTCAGAGAAAACACTTTCTTTCCTTCAAAGTACGGTGTGTCCATCAGATTTCAGAACCATCCCTGCTTTTACAGAGGCGCGGCGAGGGATCTGAGAAAGGGTAGGAAATCAAAAGTGCGAATAAGAAGAAAAAAAAATTCAGTGCCCATAGTTGGCTACGCATGTTTCAGTGGGCATAAATTATACTTTTTATAAATCTTTTATTTATAGTACGTATTATACTTCATGTCTCTAGTTAAATTAAGGAATGAGCTACTGGCATTTGAAAACAACTGTGAGTATTGCATTTGTTCAAAAAATTCCTTGATCTCCAAAGGGGATATACATAGCGAATGGGCTTGGACTCCTAAAGATTGTAGTTTAATTTTACAGTGGAAGAACGGTCGACTTCCAAACATGGATATCCAATATTTGAAACAGGGAAATCTACCCTTTCTAATTTCAATAGAGAAAAGCGAAGATAGAACGCTGAATAAAAAAAGTAAAAAGATATCTTCGTTGTGTCCGTTTTTGCTCTGATAGTTTAGCGACGGACGGATTGTAGTAGTTTGATTTCTATAGAGAACTGTTAAGGCCTTGTTCTAAAACAAATGCCTATAAGATTTTTTTTTTTTTTTAATGCAGTGAAATACATTTTAAATTGTGCGATGATCTGTAAATTTTTGGTTGGCAACACTGGTGACAACAAAGGTCATGAAAATGGCGACGGTATAAGAGAAATTACAATGTATGTGTATTGGTATGCAGACCTGAAATCAGGTGTGTTGGTGTAGCCAAGCTTCAGACGAGTGTTAAAAAACCGATGTCAAGAGTATAAAGCGTCGGTACAGCAAGTTTCTGGCTACCGGGAGTGTTTGTGATATGCAAAGAAGTGGTCGGCCGCCAGTAAGTCCAAACATGGTGCGAAAGGTTGCCGACAACTTGGAGAGAAGTCCGCGGCGGTCGCTGGAGTTGGGAATCCCTCAGTTAAAAACGCGCAAGATAATGCGTAAACATTTGAAAGGCAAACCGTACAAGATTAAATTTGTGCGTGAACTGACAGATCAAGACACGAGACTGGAGTTCTGTGAACCGATGCTGAAATGACTGGATGATGATAGAGAACTTCCGCAGTTACTCATATTCACAAATGAGGCAACTTTCCATATTTCAGGGAGGGTAAACAGGCACAGCTGACTTGTTTGGGGAACCGAAAACCCTCATGAATATGAAACGTACGAAAGAGACAGCCCGGAAGTGAATCTGTGGTGTGTCGTATGAATGGACCACCTCATAGGCCCGTTTTTCTTAGGCGTAAACACTAACAGGGAAGACATAACGTTCAAACGCTTACAAATTTCCAGATGCCCAAATTGGTTAGGTTGGGAATCAAGGATCGCATCTACTACCAGCAAGACGGAGCTTCCCCTCCCCCCACATTTTGCACAAGTCGTCATGGACTACCTGGTAGATGATTTGGGCGCAGAGCCCCTTCCCCCGATTTGACACCCTGTGAGTTTATGGGGTCACGTTAAGACATACGTGTATGAAGATAAAACAAAGAACTTGTAGGACCTGATGACGCCAGACGAAATAGCATTCACGGATTTCGCCGTCGGTTGCAGGAAGGTATGGATGTCAACGAGCCCAGCAGGAAGTGTGGCGATGGTGTATCTTTGGATTATGATACAAAATGTAGGTCTCAATAAAGATCTAACATTTATTTCTCTGCAGGATCATTAAAAAAAAGGTATAAGTATTTGTTTCATAGCAAGGACTTCATAACAATCCTGTAGTTATGCATAGTATAGCTTGGCAGCTTGGAAGCCAAGAAAAAAAAAAATCAATGTAACTTTTTAGTATCTTAAAATTATACTTTGGTCAAAGTTAGAAACGAATTGACAGTTCAAAACCACGTGCAAATTTATGTTCAGAAAGAAAGCTGTGTCAGTGTTATTAAGATCACTGAGGGATGATCCAGTTATAAACGTTGTAGTGGTAGTTAAAAGTAGAACGTTCCTGTAGAAAGGGACAAAAAGATTACAATGTTACCGCATTGTGGCAGAGATTCAGAAGTGTTTGTCAACGAAATTTGAAAGGACCTCAGCGAAAAGCAACACTTGTTTTTGCAAATGTCAATTTCTTTCTTGCTTTGAATTGAGTATACTGATGCTGTGCATTGTTGAAGCGAGCGTCACTCTCTCTTATTAATTTCAACCTGAAACTAGAAGTAAACCTCTTTTTTCCGATAACATACACGCACACAATGTGTAAAAATCTGTAGGTATTAATAAGTTTTCAGGAAAATACAGTTTGTCCGGGAAGTAGTAGGACTGAATTTAAAAAAAAAAAGTATTCACAATTTTGACAGTTTTCAAAATATGCCCCTTCTTCATCAACGCAGTGTTTCCAGCGACTCTGCCAATCCTTGAAGGCTCCCTGGAATACAGAAACCGGAATTCTCCTCCGCTCCCTCTTTACTTCCTCTTGAATGATCTGGACCGAGCCGTGATATCGTCCTTTCATGACCCTTTTCAGTCGGGAGAAGAAGAAGTCTGCAGGAGCGACATCTGGGCTGTAGGGTGGCTGGGAAAGCTGTTTGTACTCAATAAACGATTTGTGAATAATCTTAATCGTTTTATAATGAATTTATTCACAAATTGTTTATTGACTTCGTTAATTATGTTACAAAACCTTTTAAATATACTAGCCTTTTAAACTTAATGGGCCTAATGCAGAAATGTTTTGACGTGTGATTACTGCCGTGCTAAAGAGTTCGATTAACATGTTTCCTGCAGTAGTCAGACTTTAGTATGAAGCTAATCATACGTCAAATCGACTCTGCATAAGGAAGAATATTATTGACGAATATATCAAAGTAACTACTGCATTCATAAGAACATTCTGCCAACATAAAATTATTCTTTTTCGTACTTTTACATGCCATTACACATTCCGTCTTCGCTCGCCAACGAAATTACTAGTTACCGTTATAATGTGCGTACTAAGAAACTATGATTGTGCAATTTGATGCAAGAATTTTAGGCTTCCACATTATAGTATGCATAAGTACGCTAAGTCTTAAAATGGCTATTTCCAGTCTCGAACTGGGGGGTATAGGGCTCCGGCAGTAGCTTCACGAGGGGGTGGGGGGCTATCTTCCTTTTTCATGTAGCATGTAGGAGTTTCACAAAGTATACTGTGTTACAGAGGCTTGTAGAACCTTTGCGATAGGGAGTGGCTTTTCTTCATAGAACTGTCAGCTTCATTTATGCGTGGTATTGGGCCCAGTGTGGGGACATGTTCTGTTCCTCGATGTTGCAATAACTTCTCAAACGACTTAACAGAAGGCTCCAGCAGGACTTTATAAGTCAGCCTCATTTAGGCGTTCATGTGGCCCCAATATACAATATGATGCTGGGGCCCCATTCTTCATATTCTTGAAATTTATTATTATTATTACAGAATACCGAACTTATAACCGTTTAACAACCAATATGGACATTTTTTTCGAGCTACCCGATGTTTTAAGAGAGTAATGAAATGAGTTTTGGTGAAATAACATTACTTTTGCACTATTTAACTTTTTTCCTATAAAATTTCCGTGTAAAGTGGCAAAGTTATGATGTATCTGGGAATTTATTCAATAAATAAATAAATATTTAGAGAGGGCCTCGGCAGGAATCCCTGCCCTGACTATGTCCGTCTGCCTGTCTATCAGATTTCGGAGCAAGAATGAAGTATCATCGAAAAGTTTGTATGTATGAAAACATTGTCTCAATAATAGGTTGAATTTCGCCTGTTTTTAAACCGGAAATAGCAGTATGCTACCACTTCCGGTTTCAAGATTGATCCCTGTATAGCAAAAATGTTAGTAGTGAGAAAATATCTTTGATTTGAATTGTGTTTGAATACTAGGTTCAATCCCTTTATTGAAACCAAAAATTGTTTAAATTTCGGTTCCGGTTTTCATAGAAGAAAAATTGTTGGAAATTTTGATATTGATAAATGGATTCAACACATAACCTTCATTAATTTGTTAATGAAAGAAGAATCGGAAGAATTTTCAGTGTTGTCATCCATAGAAATTACAATATGTCCAGAATTTGAATTGCCCAAAAATCTAGGTTATGGCAGCGACTAGAAAAATGAACTCAACGGCGACTGATGACTTATTCTGTCTGTGTTCCTTGTTAACTACTTTTTAAATAATATTTGTATTTATTGTAATAAAGAGTACAAAATCAATAATTTTTAATAAACAGAATTCAAATACAAATATTATTTAAAAAGTAATTAACGAGGAACGCAGACAGTATGATAAGTCGTCAAGTCCCGTTGAGTTCATTTTTCCAGTCGCTGCCATAATCTAGATTTTTGGGTAATTCAAATTCTGGTTACACTGTAATTTCTATGGATGGCAGCACTGAAAATTCTTCCGATTCGTATTTTCGGATGTAGAATAACATTATCTATTACTGAGGTAAGTTACATTTCATTATCTCTTACGCTTACGAAAAACTGGCAAGAGAAAAATTGTTAGCATTTGAAAAATATTTAGTAGTCTGCCCCCTTAAGAGAATAGTTAAAAACATGATGCGAAATCGTAACAGTCGACGCATTGGCATGTTTCGATTTGGAGAGTTCACATATTTTGAACATTCATAATTACTAAAAGCTTACGTGTCAAATATATATATTAATTAACTGTAGCTTTATACATGAATCACAGTAACTAATTTGCAACCTTCTGATGATAGTAGCCTATAATTTAAATCACTCTCAGTAATTTTTTAGTGAGGATGCATATTCTTCGCAAAGTATTAAGTGGAAGGAGTTTCCCCACAGTACCCTAGGATTTTGAACCCTGAATACAAAATAAAAAGGGATTCCGTTTAAAAAAAAAAATGTGAGAGGAAGTTATTTAGTGAATAGTTGGCAACAATGGCGATCATTTTTTTTTTAAACATTAAATATAGGACACAAGACAGTCGGGGAGTTCCTCCTGTGTGGTGGTACTTTATGAGAAAGAGAGTGGAGTGTGATTTCCTATACACCTACACTCAAGGATCTTTGCCTACACTACACTTACATTTTCTTTTACAATTACACGTACATATATCCCCTTCTTTTTTCTGTTCTTTTTTCATTTTACACTTTCCTCTAACTTTTTGCCTTGTTCAACTTCGTTTTCAGTCCTCTTTCATTGTCTGAACTTCTTTCCCGATTTTGACCTTTTCCTGACTTTGACCTTTTTCCCGATTGTGTCCTTTTTCTTCCCCAATTGTCCTGTATTTTATTCAACTTTGTTCGTGAATCACAAATCCTCCGTGTGAGGTAAACATAAGACAATTTTGCATTCGTAGCACACATGACTATAGTGCTGGTGCACCAACCTATTTGACCGATAATGGTCGACGACAAGACAAGATATTAAATATAGTAAATAAGTCATTTAAAATATTATGTAAAAAAGTTAGTAACTTTTTATTTGTAACTAATTTATCTGCTCAATCATTAACCTATATATTTCCCAAAAAATATATTATTGAAAAGCGCCTATAAAAAAAAACTCAATTTATACGGTACAAATGGCGGGAAAGTGTCAGCTGTTTTTGATAGTAGGAAATGATACAGTATTGTGATTGTCATAGTAGTTATGTTAATACATACAAAAAGTCTATATGTTTTCAAACATTTGAAAAGTTATTAATTTAATGTTCTTATATTTCATATTCTGTTTATGTAAAGGAAGTGCAGGTAAGTTATATTGTTCAAGAGAATAATGTCAATTGGTATCACTACGCAATTTCTAGACAACAGGTCCTAGCTGTAATAAAGCCCCCAAAAAAATGTGCCCTGCGGGGCTCTAACCCACCTTCACCACCTTCACTCTCTAACGCTCTCTCGACAATACTATCAGAACTAAACTTTGGTATTGATAGGAACCAACCTAGCTACTAACCTATATGGGGGGGGGGGGGCTATGTTCTAGAACCTTCCCGTATCACTAGTATTCGTACCGGTTTACTTTTGGCGCACCACTAACAAAAATTGTTGCAAAAATTATAATTCTTTCACTAATTTCCTTCTTATTTCCTCTAAAAAGTTTTCACAGAGCGATATGAAACTGTCTAACTTGGCACAGATAAAATTTAAGAAGACCAATAGAAGTAATTGTTGAATTTTTTTTTTCCGATTTGCGTGTAAACACTGCTTCCGAATATGTAGGATAAAATTAGGTGATCACTAAAAAGTACGAATGCTATCGAACAGAGTACAGGGCAGTACGAAGCTGTGCTCGGTATGCGTCCGAAAGAAGCAGGGACGTAGCGATGTTGGGTATGTGCACAATCGAGGGTAGTTGAAAGAAGTGGGTTTTGACAATAATAGAGTTTCAGTAGTACTTGTCATGGTTTCATTCTAGTAATGCTCCAATTGTAAACGTAAATTACAGTTCTGTACACTGTGCAGAAATATGCCGCCGGAGGAAAATAGCAACTAAAGAGCCTTTTTCATATGCACTTACTTATTTTATCCGTCGTAAAGCATTTGTAATGATTTAACCCTACACCTGTAAACCTAAAATATAGCTGTATTTGTGTTTCATTCTGTCGCCTGTAGAAATTTGTTCCTTATAAATATATTTTTCATGCAAAGTATTGAATTTTAAAATCTTTCAAAATGTGTGCGCCCTAGTATATGTGATTGTAAATATTATTAATTTGCATTTGTGGATTGGTACTTTTTATTGAACATATTTTTACAATGCATTTTCACGTAGGTATTGGCGATCTTAAGTACGATATGTATAGGTTAGTGTAAGGACACAGTTCGAAATATTTTGTAGTAGCATAGAAAACTTGTAGCTTTGTGCTGTGAAGTAAATCTAGTATTTTCAGTCCGAAAAACATGAAATTTTTGTCATTTATCAGGAAATTCATTGTCCTTACCATAGAAAGTGTTTCTTAAGAATTCGTTGGTGTATATTCACTTTAAGAGAAAATTACCAGTTTGCGTGTAAATACTGCATTCGGAAGTATGCCATGTAAGCCAGTGTAAAAACAAGCCAACCTATGCTAGGTAGCCCTAACAACTAAATATCTCGAATGCTGTCTAATCGAGTCAGAGCAGGATCGCACCAGATGAGCTCGAACGTTAACGTGTGTCCGTAGGAATATGGAGCGTCTATGCGCGTAAACGAGAGTGTCGCTAAAATACTAGGTTAGGTACCTTCTTTATCAACAATTGTGTCGTCGAAAAAAGTAATTTCAGTGCCGACTTTTATGACATTTCAATCCATCAACACAATGTTCACATTTGAGTTCCTCCATTTCTTTATTTTTTCAGTGCCGTTCTATATTTGTCACTGCTCAATTTCAGTAATCCGTGGCGCTCTCTGTAACATAATCACTTTTTCTTCACCAGCTTAGGTTGTTACAAAACTAACAATCGAAATGACACATTTACTACACGCAACTGCCATCTTTGTGTGATGGGAATTAATTTCATTACACCATAAAGCTGACGGCAGTATGCCTCCAATCTAAATTGTACTAACAACACAATTTCAAAATACTACATTGCACTTCTTTTGTTAGCATGAATTTCGTGAAAATTAAGCAATTCACGTTTTCTTTCCTGTAAATTTTACGTATTTTTCATATTTCTGAAGCTTCTCTCCGGCACTTAACAAGATCGGGCAGCAGTACGGAGAAATTCTTGTATAAGAATTCCAGTTTGTGTTTTCGGTAAAATGATTACTATCCATTTCATAAAGATAGGCCCTTGACTTCGTGATGCTGCCCTGACGTTCACTCAAAACTTACATTGTAGTATCGTACCTCGTTAGAACTGTTGGAATGTTGTCTTTTCAATACTTAAGGCATAAAAATTTTCTTTGTACTGTGTAGTGAGAAAAAAATAGAAATTAATGAATAATTGCGTATTTTATCGTGCTGTTTTGGTAGACTAATGTTTATAGGACTATATCTCGGAAAGGAGATCACATGAAATAATTCCCTGTGCACAATATGTAGGAGTTCTGAAAATTTCATTACTCAACACTTAGTAATTTTCTTGTTAATCAGTAAAAAGTGAGACCTCTGAATTGCTGCGGTATATTATGAATCTGAAAAAAAGAAAGATCTTAAAGTACCTTTTTCAACCAAACTGTTTCGATTTGTTTTAAAAGATAAACAATAACAAACATGACATTATGATTTTCTCTGCTCTACGCCTTTCGCTATCGCAGGCTATTCAGAGTACCACGTTGCCACATTTTCCTGGCGCGTATACACTCTCAGCCCGACGGGTATTTAAACTTGTCACTCACACTGTCCAGCACTTTGCAGTTTTATTTTTAAAATTTCATATTTCCAAAGATTTTAAATTAATTTCTGGAAATTAACAGGGTATACAGTAAACATACCTATTGTTTAAAATTAGAGAAACGAACTGTTTACCTTGTTTAGATTTGCATGTGATGGTCCTCGAAAATTTGTTGCTTTTTGTCAGTTTTTTCACTTACTGTACGCAGTACAAAATACATTTGCACCGAAACAAATACACTTCGAAGTTTGTGGTATAATATAATCGTAGTTGATATCTAACATTGAGTTTACACTTCACACAAAATCTGTTTTCAGATCTAGGAGTCCAAGTATTTCTCTTTAATGTTGTACATTTCGAAGCACTTTCCTACACAAAGTTCAGCTACATATATCAGACAATAACGCTAATATTTTATTAAAAACCTCTTTCACCCCTACTATATTAGGGCAACTTTGTATGGGTAATGGCCCATTGCTACTAGTCGTCCATGGGTGAAGACTGGGATAGTGCCTGCTGGGTGCAGCAGTTTTTCTGCTACGTTCTCATAAAAAGTTCGAAGTGCGATTTGTTTTCTGCTTTTTTCCTGTACAGTATGTGAGCACTGACAGTGATAAGTCAAACAGCAGAAAAAACGTCTTCTTCCATCATTTTCATAGACATACTAATAGCTCTTACGTAGTTGATTTGTAAAAATCGCGTAAAGCTGGCTAAATAGCAGATGTGAATAATCAATGTGGAAGATTTCTTGCTTTCAATTGAAGTAACACGCTTTTACTTAGAAAACAAAGATTTTTGTTTCAGCAATTTTTCTTTTTTTCAATCTGCTGTTTTGCGTATTTATTCATTTCTTTTTCTATTTGGTCTAGGAATTAATTCGTGCGGTTGGTACGCACACATTGAAGCTGTAGTACAAACACAAAATACATAAATACCTTAAGAAAAATATTGTCCATCGCTAGCCACCACTTTCGCCCATCTGTCAGGCAATGTACGGATTCCGTGGCGAAAGAAGTCCTCATCCTTGGAAGCGATCCAGTCAGAGACCCATGTTTCGATATCGTCTGAAGAAGTAAACCGCTGTCCAATCAAATCGTTGTTCATGCAATCGAACAAGTAGTAGTCCGAAGGAGCAACGTCTGGTGAATACGGCGGGTGGGGTAAAACTTCCCATCCGACATTTTCTAAATAGGTTTTGACCGGTTTTGCGACATGTGGGCGAGCGTTATCATGTTGAACAATCAGTTTATCATGTCTGTTCTCCCATTCTGGTCGTGTTCTAGCCAGAGCTTGCTTCAAATGCATTAACTGTCGTCGATAACGTTCTCCATTCATAGTTTCACCCGGTTGCAGCAGCTCATAGTACACCACACCTTTCATATCCCACCATATGCACAGCATAACCTTTGCACAGTGAATATCTCGTTTTGGTTGTAATGGACCTGGTTCACCTGGTTTCACCCAGGCCTTTTTTCGTTTAGGGTTCTCGTAATGGATCCACTTCTCATCACCCGTAATAATTCGATGCAGAAACCCCTTTCTGCTCTGTCGTTGAAGCAGCAATTCGCAAATGGTTTTTCGTCTTTCAACGTCTCTGTCTTTCAATTCACGTGGAACCCAATGTAACATCTTTTGAATCATTCCCATGGCTTTCAAGCGTTTGGAGACTGTTGTTTGATCAACGCCTAATGCTGCTGCAAGTTGTTCCTGCGTTTGACACGAATCCTGCTCGAGCAATGCTGTCAATTCTTCGTCTTGAAATTTTTTTGGCTGTCCAGCTCGCTCTTGGTCTGCCAAGCCGAAATCACCACTTCTAAACCGTGCAAACCACTTCTGACACGTTCGCTCAGCTAGAGCATGGTCACCATACACTTCCACCAAAACACGATGACTTTCAGTCGCACTTTTCTGCATGTTAAAGGAATGCAGCAGGACACCCCGCAAAAACACTTTATCAGGCACAAATTGCGCCATGTTCACTTAACTACAAACTGGTGTTGTTGACGCTTTAATCCACTGCCCTATACTACGAACGATACGCGATGACGGGGGTTTGCAACACATGTGTGGATACACGGAACTGTGGGACGCTCCGTTCGTTGCGCCATCTCTTGTCCACCCGCACGAATTAATTCCTAGACCAAATACTATTCCCGGCGGGAGCTCATGTGGTTTGGATTCCACGTTAATCAGTAGGTCCACGTTCTCATATCGCCTCTGCTGAACGGGATGTTAAACTCAAAATCAACTCAACTTTTTTACTGTAAAACTTCATCGGTAAAAATAGCTGAAACACTTTATGTGGGAATACTCTGTAGATAGCCTAGCATTTTGATTAAATCCCGGGACACCACTAAACAGGGGTTTTGCATTTACTTGAGTTTTATCGCCCCAAACTACATCAGAATTTTTTCCTTCAAATAGGAACGACGCGATTCTTTTTCTTCTTTCAGGGCGCAGCCTCAGGTTCACGTGAAACAGAGTTACTATATTGTTCACTCCCGGATATGCCGCCACTGAGCACAGAATAATCAATGTCATTATTATCTAACTCATAACCATCTGTGTCGGAGTAATTCTTCAGTTCTGCAATTTCATTATCGCTCAAAATTACCTCTTCCTTCTGTAATGCCACCGCTCGCAGAAGGAATTTTCATAGTTTTTTTTTTTTTTTTTTTTTTCAATAAAAAAGCACGAGAAATACTTAGGAAAAATATAGATGCACGTTCGCCCGTCTCACTCCAATGAGCACATATGATGTGAGTGTGTAAGTTTTTGACGCTTACGAACTGAAAGGAAGTGTTGAAGACGTAATCAGTGCGACGTGATTAGAAGCAAAAACAGTCCTCGTCACCTACACATTGCATAGTTTTCTTTCGTTGAAATAAAACAAAGGACCCATGTTTCTCTGTTACATTCAGCAGAGGAATTGATCACAGAACAACTTGAGTGAACATGTGATTGCCAAGGCCACAGTTCTTTTTTCCCTGTAACATGTTCGTAAGCTGGTAAGTGTGTATACTGATAGATCTTGAGGTAGAAATGGAGCCATGGTTAATAAGTGCCCAGGAAGATAGCAGGATCTATGATGACTCAACAAGTGACGAAAGTGAATGAGATAAGTAGATTAAGAGATGAGTTTTTGCATGTGTTACTTCAACGTTTTATTTCGATTACCTTGAGATACGTACATGAATTGTTATTATTATTAAGATGTTGTGAAAGGTTATGAGATCTTAAATACTTTTTCCTATTACATTCTTACGAAGTAGGCTTCGCGCTGCAAACTTTCTGAACGCGACAACACAACACCGTTGCCACACTTCCAGTTACTTATGCTGTTTATTCATATAAGCGGCTGGGCAGCAACATGGCTCTCCGCTTAACGCACAGAATATGTTGGAATAAACATTTTTTTAAAAAAATAAATACTCTATCAACTAAACCCTTTTTGTTAAAAGTTTCAAATATTTGAAACACTAGAGTTCAAAAATTTCAAACTGTGCTTTGTACGTTTCTCGACCTACCACGGTAAAGGAGATCATAGCGTCATACATTTATTTTAATTACACGAAAAGTATCAAGTGATGAAAATTGAACTTTTCATAACTTACAGTTAATGGATGCATCTACAGGAAATTATTTTAAGTGATCTTGTTTTCGAGATATAGTCCTATGAATATTGATTTACCAAAAAAGTACTATAAAATACGCACTTTTTCAATAATTTCTATTTTTTTTCTTATTACACAGTAGAAAGAAAATTTTTGTGTCTTAAGTATTGAAAAGACAACATTTCAACAGTTCTAACGGGGTACGACAATGCAATATAAGTCTTGAGTGAACGTCAGGGCAGCACCGCGAAGTCAGGGGCTTATCTTTATGAAATGGATAGTAGTGAAAGTGTGCCAACAACTTGACAAATAAGGGGTTGCCAGTATTTACAGGCTCAACATCACAACCATATAGTACATCTGCACCATTGAAGGAAATATTGAGTTATATGAAAAAGAGTAGTAGAGTAATTCCGTGAAAGTTCAAGAAAAAGATTTGAGAGTTTAGTCAGCATTAGTTTGTATGAAGGAATCCACGCATTAATGACAAAACGTAGATTAAGGTAGGAGAAAGTATAGTAGCGTAAGATAGGTCAGGGTATTTTACGTCTGGACCCTCTCCTGTGAAATTTAATCCGAGCAATTGTCAGTACAACAATATCGAGGTATTTCTATTTGAAATTAAGCATTAGCATATATATATATATAATATGCTAATGCTTGATTTCAAATATCGCTTGGACTAATCTTGGTATATGTTGGTTATTTAGTAACTGTAAAATCATCTACAGCTAACTCACCACATCACAGGACATCCATCATTGTGATATAGAAGTACCAAAACAAAAATATTTTCCAGTGATAGATATCCGGTATCTTATGAGCCCGTCAAGTTAGGAAATTCGGTATATACACTCCTCAGGAAGATGAAACTCTGTATATACACTTCTTATTAAAAATAGGGGAAGACATCTCAACCAGTTTTTGAAAATTTCCGTTTGTAGGGGAGCAGAGCATTTTATAACTGCTTTCTTCACTTTAAAACGACCTTGTGTGTTGTTTGTTTTTGCGTCATGGAGAAATGGTTGAACAGTTTGCAATGAGTTCTTGAATATAGTTGTTAGCTACTGCATGCTGGGATTTTGTCAAGTACTTTTGCTTAAAGGGCGTATCCGAAGGGAGAAGGAACTTTAAATTTATGCCAAAATAGAATACCTTATGGAGTTTTTTTATTACACTTTCATTGACATGGGCATTCAAATGAAACCCGGTCACTAGTGTAAAGTAACGATAACGATTGTATTAACTCAAAAACGTAGTTATACACAATACACATACTCACACACGTAGTGATACACAGCACACACCACACATACTCAAAAATAGTCGCCAAAACTGTTGGCACATTTATCCCATTGCGACATTAGCCGGTCGATTTCATCCTTGAAGAAGCTAGTAGGCTGCTGTTGGATCCAGGCCTGGACCCAGTCACACACTTCGTCGTCCGTTGCGATTCTATGTCCGCGCTTGTTTTAGAGGTCCAAACACATGAAAATCGCGTGTTTGTTATCTTGAGAAAATGAGAATTTAAAATATACTTCAGTGCTTCCAAAGAATGTTTTAATTTTTAAAAAACATCCAATTATTAAATCTGTTTTCTTAAATCTCTCTCTCTCTCTCTCTCTCTCTCTCTCTCTCTCTCTCTCTCTCTCTCTCTCTCTCTCTCTCTCTCTCTCTCTCTCTCTCCTTTACTTGAGGCACTATCCCATCATTTGCCTGGCGTATTTTAAGGGAAAATTCAAGTTTTACGTTATACTCTAATATTATGTATTGAAGTTTATATGTAGATACTGTAATTGGGTAGTAATGCCTGTTGTGTCGATAAATAAGTAAATTAAATTAAATTTTCAGTCAGGACGAACGGCTCAGGAGTTTCAATCCTGAGCGTAATAGAGAATTTTATTCCTGTTCTATGTTATAAGGAATTAACCCATCTCTTTGTTACTCTACAAACTAGCCTACTTCCTTCTTTCTTTCTAGAAATCGAAATATATAAGCAAGTGTCAAGGGTGCAAAGTGTCTCCCACGAAACACCGATGGTGCTTCACTGCAGTTATTAGTTCAATATTTTCTTTTGATATATTTAAGCGTGACAAAGAGTTCAGTAGCACTGAAAATCGAAGTTATTAGTTGAGAAAAAATAAGAGGCGCACACAAAGTACTGTAAATAAAAAAATTAATTTTTTTTTATTTATGTGAATGCGTCCAATCAGTATGAAAACTAACATTTTATATCGATATACTTTTTTTTTTGTTATTATATTGTTGAGTTTTTGTGTTTTTTGGGATATGTTACACTGTCCTGTCACTTCACGGATGAGCAGCATGCTGCTGCGGAATGTTGAAACGTTGTACAGGATGCCTTATTACAAGGTGAATCCGGTTTTTCGTTAATAAATTATTAACTAGTGAAAATATTGCAACGGACTTCGCTGGAAGTGATTACCATTCGTGTCTAAACAAAACTGAACTCTACGTTCCCTATTTTCGGAAAGTAGCTGCTACTGTATCCATTGTCATTTGTTTCACTAACGAATGTCTCCTATTGCCCGAATGGTGGACTTACTTGGTGCAATTTACTTCCTCACTTATCAAGGAAATATTTGTTAACGTGCCTTAACCGAGTCCGAACAATGAAGACATGCTGCTCATAGTATACCAATACATTTTGGGGGGAATTTCCGTAACAGTTATACCATGACCACAAGCAAGTAGCAACCACTTCCTTCCAACATCCTACAGAAATTTGGATGAACAAAAGCACAATACCGTAGAGCGTTCACTTCTGGTGCATGGGGTCCCTGGTTCGATCCCAGCTCGCGCCAAGTGAACTTTGTGGTGGACAAACACCATGTGTGTGGGTTTCCTCGGAGTTCTCCCGTTTCCTTCCACATTCGTCACTCCACCATTTCATTCATTTCTCATCATCACAGTCTCCTTTAGCCTAGCCTGCATAACCGTGGGACGTAAAACTCAAAGATTTCATTTCATTTCATTTTTCAAAAGAACAATACCAGGAAACAGTGTGGTGCTACTGGCCGTTACGAAGCACAACAACGACTTCCTAGCTATACTAGTCCTATAGGGAACTTGACTGGCGACACATCACAATATCTTATTTCTAACCAAAACAGATACTTCAACCTTATTTCTCATGGATTGGACACATTCCTGGTCAAATTTTGTTGCGATATCTTCATTATTGTAATGCTTACTAAAGAAATCATGAGTTTGGCTTACAGTGATACTTTGAGTATCATAGTCTATAGTAGTGATGACCAAATGGTGACCCGCGGTCCGGAAATAGGAAAAATTATAAGTTTCTTTTTTTCTTTTTTTTAACTCCATGCGTAACAGGAAAAGTATAACTGGCTATCGTAATGTACTTGAATCAAGACTTGACTTTTAACTGTCAATATATTTTCTTTGACCTTTTGGTTATAAAGACCATTCATTGTGCAAGCTTAGGATGTTTGTGCCGGGTCGATTCTTGGGAAAAAATCAGATTTCATATATAATATATTCCAAAACGAATCATCCAATTTCAGTCAATCGTAAAGACGCAAGTTTTTATCTGTTTGTTTAAAGCCAACAATGAATCGTCTGAAGGAAGGAATTCTAAAGTTTCAAGCGGTCGCCACACTTCCATCCCGGTCACTTCAGTGTTTCTCAGGATGGTGACTGCACAGCAGATATCATTTTGCGCTCTACGTTTCAGGAATCGTGAGTCCATAACAACTATTCAGCGTAAATTCTCTCGACACTACCCTGGGGTTAAAGCTTCTACCACAGGGAACATTAGACGATGGTTGCAAGACACGGATTGTTTTCGTAAAGGGAAATTCAGTGATTGTGCCCGCGTGGAGCGTATCCTGCAGAGTTTTGCACGTAACCCATGCTTCCGTTATATTAAGCTCCTATTATTTGATATGTAAAGAAGCTTAATAATTAATTTTGTAGCAAATAAAATTAATCTGAAGTACTCGTAGTTCTATACTATGAGTACTATTTACATTTTAAATCAGATGATTCTTTTTGGAACATATTATAGTTTGTTTTAAATGTTTATATCTCAAGGCCTAATTGGCTTACACACATGAAACAAGAAACAGGAAATTTAGAATAGAACAAACATTCAGAAAGTGTATGACATAATAATATTCAGCGAAGCGTTGAGGAAAATGGTGAAGTGTGGTTCTTATTTTGTCGTGGCCCGCAATGTGCTAGGAATTGATCCTCGCTTTTCTATAGTATAAGCTTAAAACTTTACATTCTTCGTTACGTTTTGGTATTGTAACTTTCCTTTCATGAGTTTGTCTACTATTTTCTGGAATCTTCACTTTTTTGGGTGGTGGTGGCGTAATATATGTCTCTGTGTGCGTGTTACATTTCATTTGTGTCTAAATTGGCGTCTTTCTCCACCACTTTTTGTTTTCTTGCTTCAAAATTTTTCGTGCGAAATTATTTTTCAGTGGCAGAATTCGTGGATTGAAACCCGAAATGGATCTCGAAAATTTTATTTTGGACCAAAAATCGAAATTATGGCAAGAGAAGAAGACACTATCGACGAAGAAGCAGTATTTGTTGCAGAAACTATCTAATTCTATGGTATGTACAACTTATGGAGTCATTGGGTTAATTTGGGATTGGAATTTTATATTGTCTGTTTAGCTTTTCCTGATTTTTTAGAACCTAAATCCTTTGTGAAAGTATTTATTGTAAAGCTTGCTATGGTTTAGGTTTTGGTTTCATGTAAATTTATTATTTCTTGCAAGCATAGCGGCAGTATGAGGTGACAACTACAATGAAACCTAAATATGAAGAGTCTTAGCTTCTATCACGAAGTATTATACTTCAGTCAAGCAATTTTATTGTACGCTAATACCTTGTTGATTTCTAAAAGTTGGTAAACTGAAGAATTAGATTTCTAGGCTTTCAGCATCTATGGCCATGTTGCCGTCACGTATGAGGGATATGACGTCTCTCGAATATCACACTATCCAAGGAAAGAGAAGGAAGGAAGCGGCCTGGGTCCTATATGTTAGAAACCATCCCGGCATTTGCCTGATGGAAATGAGGAATCCAGGAAAATTTCACTCAGAATGGCAGACCTGCAAAAGCTCTTAACTTTTTTGAACGAGTGTTCCCACTGGTAATCGAACCCAGGACCGCGCGTACCAAAGACAAGAGCGTTAACGACTACGCTAGACGAAAAGTAGCATCACTTAGAAGAAGAAAAGGGCATGTGAGGGACTCCAAGGAGGCAGATCATCCACCTCCCCTACAATAGGCATTGTCTAAATTTTAGAGAATTCTCAACACCCAATTGAAGGCATTAAATCTTTACGCCTGTGTTCCTCTATCACCAATAAGAGTGTGTTTGAATCGTTTTTCATTAAAATGAAGACTCGGTCCTAAATCCGAACCAAGGAAATTTGGACCACAGGTCATCATCATCATAGGTATTTTGTCATTACTAGCTGAACCTGCGCTCTCTACACAGCGCATCATTCGCATATGAGCATAAATCTCCTTCTCATTCCTCACAACATATGTACATGTCCCTTTACAGACGCAAGTGAAAGACATCTTGATAAAAAATTGGCAAGGGGTATCATAAATGGGAGATTTTTCAATTATTTTTTCAATATCTCGCACCGTTTGCAAGATTTGAGCCTACTTCCGGTTGGATTTTCTAATTCAGGTATGACCAGTGTTTTCTTTCTTCTTGCATGCAGTATGTAATAAGCAAGTACATTACATATATAATTAATTATAATGTCAGTTATATATGGTGTTCATTGGGCAAAACACTCAAAAAATAAAGATTTATCTTAGACTCGAGAAATACTTATCCTTCCTTTTTCATTATTATTTGGCCATGAAACATACGCCTGAGACATATACAACCCCAATATACAACAATGTGGTGTTGGAATGTAAAACGCGTAGGATATGATGCTTTAGTTTTTTTTTTTTTTTTTTTTAATTTCAACGCTTCCAGTGTACCCTAAAATTGTAATAAAGAAATAATGCCCATGTCGTTTTTAAATATTCAATTAGAACTGGACAATCTACACAAAATTTGCAATCGATCAGTGAAAACGTCATCTTTCTAGAGCCTGTAGTTTCCGAGATCTCATTGTGGAAAGGGTTGGCCACAAACATATAAATTTCCAGAAACATATAGTTTAAAAGAACTCCAAAGATGGCAGCATAGTTCATTTGCATTCATTTTGGAGAAGGCTTATTAAAATACAAAGGTTTTTAACACTAATTTCATATCATAAACTTTATGAAGAAAATATAGTTAACTAATTTAGACTATTTAAAGTACAAATACTTAAACTGTTGGTCTCTGTTAAACGTGAAATCACACATAACCGTAAATGAAAGATTCAAAAGCTAAAGTTATAGGTTGGACTTTTAATTGCTATTGTAGCATTTTAATAGAAAGATTGTCAGGTCACTTGCCGTAAGTGAGAAGCTTCCATGCACCACAATCTTCAGGTAACTTTTTCGTCATCACACACTTTTTTTTTTTTATATATATATATATCGTCCGTCAACTGTAGCTTTCTTTACCTCTCCTCTCTTTCCTGCCACTACCTTCTCTCTAGCACAACCCTCATGAGTTCCTTCTCAGCCAGTTTCTCTTCCATTTGTTTTAATTACATGTAAAACTGTTCTTTTCTCCCCAGCTATTTGTGACACAGTGTCTTTCGTTTTCTCTTCTAACAGTTAATTCTCTTCATTCTTCTTCACATCCACATTTCGAAATTTTCTAGTCTTTATTAATTGCTTGCCGGCAATGTTTTTGTTTCTTGCTCATATGGTACGATACTGTGCACGACTGAATCACAAATGGAATGATTTTATTTACAGTTTCAAGATACAGATCTAAAAATTAATAGTAACTTTATTACATTTTTCTTTACAACAGTTATTTTGCAACAATTCAACTACAAGTTTATATTATCAGCTGCATAAAAACTAGTTAATTGCAGGGACCGCATTTCTTGTGTTCACCAACATAGTGATGCCAGCTGGAAAAGAAAATAAGTTTCATATGAACTTCGTTACCGACGATTGCTGTATGCACTGTACTAGTCTGCGAACAAATTATAACTTGCTACCTGAAAAAAATAGTTATATAAATCTGAGCCTGAACCATCTGCTGAAGATAATGCTAAAGAAAAAGGGGTCGTTATGAAATATGCCATCGGCAAGGTGACAAAAACGCAATAAATTCTTGCACCAAGTGCTGAAAACTGATACGCTTGGAGCATGGCAAATAATATGTGCAAAGACTTGATTGAAGCTATTGTAATGTGTTGCTTTTGTGTTGTTCACATGTGCAATAAATATATTAATTCTTGACTAAAATAAGTACTTTGTTATTCATTGGAGTCTGTTGGACCCCACCAGCTTATTAGGTCAGTAGATTTAACCAGTACAATTAAAGAATAAGTATGTACATTTTTATTTAATTCGAAAAATTCTTCATAGTTGAGCTTCGTACATACTTTACATGTTACATATAAAGTTTATATATAAACTTTGTAGAGTAAAATATCATACTCTTAAACCACTATCGATAAGAAGTTCTTTATTTTTTTCGGCATAGAATCCTGATTTGTGTGTGTGTAATTCTAAAACAATGTTACTCTTTCTACTATTACCCCAAAATATGATACGTTTTAAATTGAGCTAATATAGGCTTTACCTGTTGGTAGATTTATTTTTTCCCTGATAGTTTTTATTGCATAGCAAAGACGATTTAAGTTAAATAAGGTAGTGTATGTGTTTCTCCCAAGTGAGATTACAGTCAGTTGTTACTCCTGAGAATGAACTCTATTTTAAGTAGTTTATTTTTTCGTTACTGATGTAGAGACCAGAGAGTAACCGAAATGTTTCTATTTTGATAGAAATCAACGACATATGATTTATTGACATTTAATATACGATTATTATTTCTAAGCCACGTCAGAATTATTTTCCTAACGTTCGTTCATTGATTTCCGCCATCAAATATTCGATTTTTCTAGTAACAAAATATTTGTGTCGTTTGCGTAGAACAGAGCTACATACCGATTGAATTGTTTCTAGTGTTATGGCTCATAGGCCTGCTCAATTTGCACTCTCAGATCTTCCAGTATTTATGGTGCAGGCACGAAAGCTCAATGGTAAGCGCTTAACTCGGGTGGCAAAATTTTATTCAATTTCTGAACTTTCTGTCGTCCTTAGCATCATAATTCTGGTCTAATTAAAGTGTAATTGTGCCATTTTGAATGAAAAGTCGTCTCCATCCGGAAAAAAAAAATGGTAGTGTTGCTCAGCGAGCTATTGACATTTATCCCTATCTTCTGCTGTATATTCAAGATGTTAGGAAGGATGAAACTGTTTCCAGCTCTTCGAGGTATCAGATCGTGTCAAGTGTGTTGGAAGAAAATAAAATGCTTTTTCGTAAACAACTTAATCTTTTTAAATCACTTCCTTCAGACATAGAACCTCTCCTTACTTAATTTCAAAGTGACGCTTCTATCAGCCTGTTTCCTTTAAAACATTTATCAGCTATGATTATATATATAGAGTGATTCCATTTCAAATCGTCCAGGGTGGTCCACACGACTGTCTCAGATTTAGTTCATTTTTTAAAATAAAAAACTACATACAAAATTATTAGACCCATATTTTTTCTTTTTGCTGAAAAATTTTTTTTCTTCGATATACAGCCTTCCAAAATGGCCGCCCTCTTCTCGGATTGTTCGAAAAACTAAAAAACATGTCAAATTAAAACTTTTATTGTAGAGAAACGAGTGTACTTAGTAACGTAGTCGCAATAGCAGGAAGAGTATAAAGTTGTATGTTTCGTTGGAGGGCCAAAATTTGTCTATTGGCCCAATAGGAATCGCGCAATTCACTCGCAATGTTGCCAACTTTGATGAAATTTTTGCTAACTTCAAACATTTTTTTTTTCTGTCCTCATGAGCAATATCAACCATCTGCTTCTAGCATCGAAATCTACTCCATAAGGTCTCTTGAAAATGTAAAGGACTTACGTTTCTGATTATTACATCCCACGTTATAGCATGATGAAAAGCTGAAAAATTCATTAAGACGCCATGTTTGGACGCCATTTTCTCAAAAACCCCACCTTTTAAAAATCTGAATTTTTTACATGTATTGGAGAAGTACCTAAGTATTTAATATCCGTTAACCGTTCATGCGGCTGCAGCCCCTAACATTCGCAATTAATTATTGAAATTTCGATTTTTGTACTTGCAATGTAAATATTTCCAATGGGCATTTAGGTCCTATACACAAGGCGATTTGAAAGGAAGTATGAAAATTTTGAGAGATGAATCCTGACATCAAATCCAGTAGAAAAGTTCCTATAAACATGAGTCGAATTCCGCTTCGTTTTCGAGCTACAGGGTTTCCAACTCGGGATCCAAAATCGGTTCGGGACAATAGAAAATAATATGTATATTTCGCGTTAAATCAGAAACTATGTGTTAAGGCTTTGATAAAGTTTAGAAAGTTGATTTGTATCAATATGATTATTTTTACGTGCATTGCAATTCAGTTGGCAGTGTTGCCAACTTGCTAGAATTTTTATTTTATTTTTCTTTTCAAATGACACTACGTGGATTTTATTTGATATTTGGTATTCATTAATAGTTGCAAACATCACACGAAGCACAATTTTCCCTCACATTACCACAGTTTTCGAAAACTTACATGCATTTCATTAAAAGGTTTTATCTCGTGCGTTATTGATAGTTTGTGTGATTCGGTGTCGTGAACATCGTCCTAGTGTTCTCTGGGACCATGAAAATTGTTTTCACTGGTAACATGACATTGTAGTGCATTAGTTACAGTGTTTGTGCGAATAACAATGGGGAAGTCCTACACAGAGAAAAATCCGATCTCCGTGCAGCGGTATATTGTACAAATGTACGGTATCCTCTTGCTTACTATAGAAATAATTTTTTCTCAGTGTATTACAGTAAGGACCGTATTAAATGTGTTGATAATTCTAAAAGGAATAAAATAATTGTGTACAGAAAGAATTCTTGACAAACATTTTGTCTCGCGGTAAAATATATGTATTGCGTGCAGCGCGTCTGCCAAAACGTAGTATTAGGAGAGGATGATTATTCGTGTAAAGGGTGCTTTGAATATTTACCGTGAACAACGTGAATGTGTGTGATATATTGGTGATCACGAAAGAAGATTTAAATATAAAATTATGCACCAGCAAGATAAAGAATTTGTTCCTCTGAATGTAGATTTGAAAACCATTAACCAGACAGTTAACATGCTAACCATGAATGTGCCCCCATTAAAACGGCTGTTATCGGTGACACCTAGACTACGGTGAAGGATTCACATCTCAAAATTCTTCATGCTGCCTTTCAAATCGCCTTGTGTACAAGACACAAATAATCATCCTCCCCTAATAGTACGTTTGGGCTGACACGCAGTACGCAATCCATATATTTTACCGCAAGATAAATTTTTTGTTTAGAATTCTTTCTGCGCACAATCATCTTATGGCTTTTAGCATAATCAACACATTTAATACGGTCCTTACTGTAATAGGACTTCCCCATTGTTATTCACACAAACACTTAACTCGTGCACTACAATGTCATGTTACCAGTGTAAATAATTTTCATGGTTCCAGGGAACACTAGGACGATGTTCACGACACCGAATCACACAAACTATCAATAACGCACGAGATAAAACCTTTTAATGAAATGCATGTAAGTTTTCGAAAACTGTGGTAATGTGAGGGAAAATTGTGCTTCGTGTGATGTTTGCAACTATTAATGAATACCAAATATCAAATAAAATCCACGTAGTGTCATTTGAAAAGAAAAATAAAATAAAAATTCTAGCAAGTTGGCAACACTGCCAACTGAATTGCAACGCACGTAAAAATCATCATATTGATACAAATCAACTTTCTGAACTTTATCAAAGCTTTAACACACAGTTTCTGATTTAACGCGAAATATATATATTATTTTCTATTGTCCCGAACCGATTTTGGATCCCGAGTTGGAAACCCTGTAACTCGAAAACGAAGCGGAATTCGACTCATGTTTATAGGAACTTTTCTACTGGATTTGATGTCAGGATTCATCTCTCAAAATTTTCATACTTCCTTTCAAATCGCCTTGTGTATAGGACCTAAATGCCCATTGGAAATATTTACATTGCAAGTACAAAAATCGAAATTTCAATAATTAATTGCGAATGTTAGGGGCTGCAGCCGCATGAACGGTTAACGGATATTAAATGCTTAGGTACTTCTCCAATATATGTAAAAAATTCAGATTTTTAAAAGGTGGGGTTTTTGAGAAAATGGCGTCCAAACATGGCGTCTTAATGAAATTTTCAGCTTTTCATCATGCTATAACGTGGGATGTAATAATCAGAAACGTAAGTCCTTTACATTTTCAAGAGACCTTATGGAGTAGATTTCGATGCTAGAAGCAGATGGTTAATATTGCTCGTGAGGACAGAAAAAAAAATGTTTGAAGTTAGCAAAAATTTCATCAAAGTTGGCAACATTGCGAGTGAATTGCGCGATTCCTATTGGGCCAATAGACAAACTTTGGCCCTCCAACGAAACATACAACTTTTTACTCTTCCTGCTATTGCGATTACGTTACTAAGTACACTCGTTTCTCTACAATAAAAGTTTTAATTTGACATGTTTTTCAGTTTTTCGAACAATCCGAGAGGAGGGCGGCCATTTTGGAAGGCTGTATATCGAAGAAAAAATTTTTTCAGCAAAAAGAAAAAATATGGGTCTAATAATTTTGTATGTAGTTTTTTATTTTAAAAAATGAAGTAAATCTGAGACTATGATGGGGACCAATTGAATCGGTGAGTAGAAAAAGGAGAATATTCCCCAACACGTTACTTTTGAAAAACGAAAAGTAAAACTGTTTACCAGAAATACCATTGCTTACGTAAAAATATATGCATGGGAGATTTGTAGCGTATGTTAAGACCTTTCATTTCCCAAAATTGCAAAAACGTAATGGAATTGGATATTTAGTTATAGAGGAATTGTTATCGTGGAATGTTATCCTTTATTTTTGGAATGTTCTCCTTTTTCTACTCACCGATTCAATTGTGGTTTGCCTGGACGATTTGAAATGGAATTGGTATATATATATATATATATATATATATATATATATATATATATACTCATGTGAAAATACATAGACAAGTTTTGGAGAGTATGGTAAATGCATATAATTTATCCTATTATACATACCTGACTGCTTGACACGCGTCACTCCCGATGTTGCCGCTTGGTGATGCTGTACACCCATTGAACGTTGGTTGGTGATGAGCGCTGTTTCAACACGCAAGCACTTGTGTTCGAGATGTTAGAGACTTGTGAGTCGAACATTACTTGACATAGTGCCAGTGTACGTGTAGGAGAATGGCGCAAAGAGACCATATTGATGATGATATGCGTGGAAGAATTATCGGGCGACTCGAGAGGGGTCAGAACCAGATGGATGCGTCTCGTGAATTGAGTGTCCCACAAAGTGTCATTTCGAGGATCTGGCGTCGATTCCAAAGGGGTGAAAACGTCTTTCGGAGGTTCGGCGGAGGTCGTCCGAGGAGCACCAGTGACGAGGAAGACCGTTACTTACGTCTAACTGCCAGGCGCAACAGACACAGGACTGCCTCAGATCTCTCTAGGGACCGTGCAGCTGCTACAGGAACGTCAGTGTCAAGATTTACAGTATACAGACGGTTAGCTGTGGGACACTTGTATACCAGAAGACCAGCAAGGTGTCTTCCATTGACCCCACAGCAAAGAAGAGCTCGGTTGAATTGGTCCAGAGAACATTACGCATGGACCTCGGAACAATAGTGTCTTGTTCACAGATGAATCCAGGTTCAGTCTCAGCAGTGATTCTCGACTTGTGTTCATCTGGAGAGAACCAGGAACACTGTTCCTTCCAGCTAACATGACTGCTGTAGACTAGTACAGGGGCGGCGAAATTATGGTATAGGGTGGAATCATCCTGGGGTTCCGTACACCTCTGTATGTCTTTCCACAGGGTACCGTCACTGGTGCAATGTATCGGGATGGCATCTTGGACCAATACGTTCGTCTGTTTCGGGGCGCAGTGGATCCTGATTTCATTCTAATGGATGATAACGCTCGTCCCCATCGCGCCGCCATAGTGGATGGGTACCTTGAGCACTAGGATATCAGGCGATTCGATTGGCCCAGTTACTCACCGGACTTGAACCCCATCGAGCATGCGTGGGACATGGTTGGCAGGCGAATTGCACGTTGTCAAAGGGCCCAAGATCCATTTCTGAGCTTCGGGAGGCACTTGTACAGGAATGGCAAAACATATCCCGTTAAAATACTTGATTAGATGGCAATAGGGCAGAGTTGTGAGACAGTTTAAAGATTTTTGTTCGAACAGAAATTGTAAAACAATTATGAGCTAGTATTCTAGAACTGGTTAGCGATTGGATGACTTGGCTAAAGAATTTGGATACTTCAGAGTATGATGATCTAAGAGATGTTAAAATGCCATGGTTTTTATTTTCTTTTGTGGACATTCAAGTCTAGAAAGAGGATTTTCAATCAATGTTGAATGTGTAATAGATAATTTAAAAGAATTTCAGTAACACGCACACTTGTGTATGATTCAGTTGTTGTACTGCTGGTGGTCTTGAGAAAGTGTCCATAAACAAATCCGTGATTCACTGTGCGCTAAATGCTCATACTCGTTTCACGAAGCAACAAATCAATGATCAGAGAAAGAGGAAAAGAAACAAAGAGAAACATAAGACAGGAAAATAAGGATCATTCTAAACGAGTTTGAAGCCAAGAAGATTAAAATAATGGCATATGTGCGATTATCGATGAAAAAGGAAAGCGTTTGAACAAGAAAAGAACTACCGTGTTTACTCGCATAATAGTCGCACCTTAAGTTTGAAGTAAAAAACATTCACCAAAATATTTCCCTGCATAAAAGTCGCATTCTGCACGATTTTTATCTTTGTGAACGAGACTTTCTTCGAAATTGCTTAGCTTTGCGAGTCCGAGCAATAGCAACAAAGAGAAAACATCCAGTGGCAAAATAAAGAGTCCATCTCTTAAACTTTTATGCAAGTGGATAGTACAAAGTTAGTCTGCGATAACATCTGACAAGGTGTCAAAAAGCTTCAAAATGACCAGCATATCCAATGCTTTGGACGAAAATGAAGATGATGCTCTCTTTAACAGTTACCCGATTCGTCAGACGCAGATATGTCAGTCAGAAAGTGAAACTTCGGATAAGAGTAAATAGTGACTTTCTAACACTTCTTGTGCGTGTTTCTTCTTTGTGGTGTTATGTAGTTGTTATTCATGTTTTTGCCGATTATGTAAATATATCGTTCTTTTGTGACAATGCCAAGAGGATTTTTTTCTCTCCCACGAATCGGCAAGTTACGAGTTTAATTTTTAAAAGTTTTAATATTTTCTATATGTAGGCTATATTTTATTTTCTATGTTGACACAATACGGTATGTATCAAAATTCTAAATTGTTTTGATCGTAGCGATAGTTGAATGGCAACTTTCCTCGCGTAATAGTCGTAGTTGGATTTTCACATTAAAAAATTGGTACAAAAAGTGCGACTATTACGCGAGTACGGTATATGATACTATTGCTTTTTCCTAAAGTTGTATTGTTGATATACCACAGTCAGTTCTATGTACACTCATGTCCAAAATTATTGTCTCATATCTATAACTGTTTTCTTATGTAAGAATATAATTTGATAATGATTTTGCAGGGTACTTTTAATACTGATACTACATGTATAATCGGGAAATTTGTAGTTGTGGTAAATTTCATAGGAAAAGAATTATAAATACGAAAATTAGGATGAGTAAAATAAAATGTTGCTAAATGGACAAGGAAGTTTTATTTTCGTTCTATTGTTCTTATTTACTGCTCTTTTGACATGAAATTTTCCACATACGTCTTTGCCGATTATACACATACGAACATTATGAGAAATATCGGGCGAAATCGTTATCAAATTATATTCCTACAACAACATATTTATAGACATGGGGCAATAATTTTGGACATGAGTGTACATGCATGCACCCTTTTCCGATGAGTGTTTCATTGCAACTTTTTTTCCGTTCATATATGACGAAACTTTCAACATATGACTAAAGTTACAGATTCAAGTTTCAGGAAAGAATTGTAATATTTTACTTTACGCAGAATTTTTATTACGTAAATGTTCTATAATTTCATAATAAAGTACGTTGTATTTGTTTTTGTATTATTGTTTTTTTTAGTTAATTAGGGAAAAATATATTACTTACGTATCATCGTTGTCATATTTTCTTGGTCTTGTTTTTCCAGATCATGGGGAAAGTTTATATGGCTAGTTACTTATCAGAGAAAATTTCATAAAAATTGTTCTGGGAAAAGGGGGAAAGTCAGGGAATTTTTCCCCGTGATTTTGTAGTCACTTTGATATATACATACATTGAGTGACGTAGAGGTAGGATTGGTGATCACTGCCGCTCTCGGGAAGAGGCACAGTGGATAAGTGGTGCATGGGGTCCCTGGTTCGATCCCCGGCCATGTAAGTTTGTGGTGGAAAAGTCGTGTCCGTGGATTTTCTCGGGATACTCTTGCTTCCTCCCAATTCTCATTCTACCAATTCGTTCATCATCCATCTTACTTAGCCTAAAGAGCATAAAACTGAAACATTTAATTTCATTCCTACTGCCGCTCTCTGTCAAGTGTCATGTAGCAAACTGGCCACACATAATGGACCCCACCTTTGTACGAATGTACCTAGGTACTATCGAAGAATAGCCGCCGTAGACCCACATGAAGAAACTGTAAATAGTGCAAATTATTGTGCGGTCCTGGAAGACAAACTGAGACCTGCAGTCCATCAAAAGCGACGAGGTCTGCTGTTTAAAGGGTTCCTCGTATTTCACGATAATTTCAGGCCTCGTACTGCTAAGGCAACAGTAGATATTGTGCATCGGCTTGGGTTCCAGTTGCTTTTCCCATCCTCCGTACAGTACTGACCTGTACCATCGGATTACATCACCATCTTTCCTTTAAAGAAGGTGGTGCTGACGTAGCTTTGTAAAAAACCAAAAACTTCCTTCGCGGACGGGGTATAGCAGTTGATTACACGATACCAGCACTGGATTGATGTACAGGGAGTATATGTAGAAAACTGATATACGTACTTTTTCCTCTGTGGAAGTACAAATATTAGGTTAAAATTACCTTTGCTTTTTGATTTACCTACGTATATATGTATGTATATTTTTTTGTTTTATCCTTGTTATTGTATTTAACAAAATGTTAAAAATTCCTCGACTCTTAACGACTTCCATGTTTGCGACGGAATTCGATTTCTGACAGTCAGGAAGTAACGTAACTCGGATTCTATTGTTGTTAGTTGAAGTTTGGCCGAGGATATAAGACAGGGGCCTATAGTTTAAGGTAGAATGCGTTCAGTGCTCTTTCACGAGGAATGGAACCCCGTACCCCGTGCACCAAAGGTTCGCACGCTAACCACTTAGACAATTGATGAGGGCTAGCGCGTATTCTATATTGAGTAGTTCCATGCCTCATCCAGCCGTGATTTTAAAAGAGGCGTTAAATAACTCCAAAGAAATAACGAATTTATGTTTACGTTTGGTAGATACACCTCTCATCGGGGATCAAACCAGGAATGACACCTATCGAAGGCGTGTGTGCTCTTCATTTAGTTACCTGAACGCTAATAAAAATCATAAACTTCAATTTTTTTTAAGCAAATATTCCGAATTTTTTGCTGTTGCGAGACATTTTGGGATTTTTTCTATAATGGAAATTTTCGGTTCCCATGATTGTATCCTCTGTGGTAAAGAAGACGTGTGATTAATGAAAATGAACAATTATTAAAAAGTTGGTGGTATGAGAATGTGGAGGAAATCGTTGATTAAATTGTAGTTCAGTGTCCCTTTGAGCACCAAGGCTAATGAAAGATGGACCTACAGCTTAAAGTGGGATCCGAACCATACAACGATATTGTATATTTGTAAGTGATTCCCCAAAGGATGCGAAGCATGCCGCGGACGTTATGAGGGCAAAGTGAGGTGAGAGGATGTATGTTCCTTGCGCTCGCCTTGTACACATCTAATCTTAATATCTTTGGATAGTCCATGTTGAGAGTCTGTGTGGGCCGCCTAACACCGTCCTCCTATCTCTTGTCGTTTTGCCAGAATTAGCCTTCAAAGTTAGTTTCCCCACCCTTTTGGACGTCCGTAACTCGGTTAGAAGGCCGAGATGGACATTGTGTTACATAGACATTTTTAGTTGTTTTCATCTGTAGAATCACCTCCCAAGCGTTGTAAACAACCTTTCTTTACATACTGTATATAGAACAGTATGTTGATGTCACAAAGGATATATCCTTTGTCTGTGGTTGATGTTGTATGATTTTTAACTGATATTACTGTAACAACAGATTAATCGTTTTTTGGGGGTTGCTATGACAACCTGTTCTTGTTGATTAGGTGAGTGAGAAAATAGTTATAAAAAGGTCGACATTACATAAAAATTGATGTGTATTATTTCAGTGTATTGCAATTGATATTTCTTGCGGGATATATAGATATAAAACTACAAGTGTTTGATAGTATTGTGTGACTTCATTTAACCTAAATCATATGCATTGTATATCGAACTGGGTAATGTAACAAAAATAAGAAGATATCGTTACAATCCCACAAACTCCGCTGGAGACATGATCGAGGCCAGAATACTAAGGGAGGCGATGTCATTTATGGGGACTAACTTGAGTTCACTTTGTATTCATATATAACTAACTCTATGGCATATGGAACCCGGAGGTTCACAAAAGCTCTCCACTGACTTCTATCCTTAGCCAACTGGATCCAGTTTCTATTTTGTATTCCTATTTCCGCGAGATCCATCTTAATATTGTCCTCTCATCTGCGCGTAAGTCCTCCTAATGGCCGTTTTCCGATTGGTAGTCCAGTTAAGATTTTGAAAGCGTTTCTACTTTCTTCCATTTTGGCTACATGAGCTGCCCACCTGAGCCTTCCGGACTTGATGACCCTAACAATGTTAAGTAAACCGTATAAATTATGTAGTTCCTCGTTATGAAGTTTCCCCATTCCCGTTCCTCATGGGTTCGAATATTCTTCTCAGGATCTTGTTCTCAAATACTTTCAATCTATGTTCTTCCCTCAGAGTAAGCGATCGTGTTTCGCAATCACACAGAACAACAGGTGTGATTATCGTTTTATGTATTTTAAGCTTCTAATTCGTCGACAGAATTCGTGACAACAGGAGATTTTTGAACTGAATAACACGAATTCCCTTCTTTTAGCCGACATTTAATTTCTTCGTGAATATGATTTTGGTCTCCTAAAATTGATCTTAGATATTTGAAAGTATCTACTTATCAAAAGTACTATTCGATAATTTAATGCATCCATAATTTGCCGTATTACGATCCTTCCATGTTTTTAGTTTTCTCTGCATTTACTTCTAAAACCATGTCCCTGCAAGCGTTTAATAAGACCTCTGCATTTCTTTCTATCGTTCTATCATCCCCTATTAAATTTACATAATCAGCATACGCCATAACCTGGTGGACATAATTTAACTGTAGGCCTTGGTTGCTATCTTTGATTTTCCTTATAACGTAGTCCAGGACAACGTTATATATATATATATATATACAGGGTGGTAGATAACTCCACCGAGAAACGGTTCCTTATACAAGATGAAAGAAAAAAGCTTTAATAAATATGGGCCGAAAAAAGTCTCCTTTCAGAGTTATGAACTACCGAAAATTCGAAATATCACGTTTCAAAACGCCCTGGCTTAGAAACTAGGGCCTATCCCAAGCGGTTTAAGGAATTACACAGAAACTGGTATACGCTCTACCTAAATATCCATGTTTGAGAATTTACCGATACCAGCGAAACGAACGCACCATTGTGTCTTAAAGAGTATCCCTATACTTCAGCTTCCTTTTTACAGTTCCTTTCACTGATAACGGAAGGTGGTAAAACATGGATATTTAGATAGAACACATACTAGTTCCTGTGTAATTCCTTATACCGCTTGGGATAGGTCCTATAGTTTCCAAGTTAGGGAGTTTTGAAAAGTGATTTTACGAATTTTCAATGGATCATAACTCTGAAAGTAGACGTTTTTCCGTCCATGTTTAGTAGAACTTTTTTTCCCTTTCATTTCGTATAAGGATCGCCTCCCAAAGTTTTTCGGTGGATTTAACTACCACGAAAACTATTGATTTGCCACTAATATCGGTCATTTTGGGCTATTTTTACCTGTCTTGATATCCCCCCTCCCTTCCATGACCCCAGGCCCGCGTACAATGGTACCTGAATTTGCAAGTCATCGCTAATGGAAATGATCTCATCGACCGCGAAAACTATGCATTTGACACTAATATCTGTCATTTTCTACTACTTTTACATGTCCCGGTAAACGTCCCCCCTGAGACCCCACTGGTTCGAATTTAAAAAAAAAAAAAAAAAAAAAACGCTTCGCCTTGGTCTTGGGCCTGAACGAAGGTATCCGTGACAAAAAATTGGTAACTCTCGGTCAACTTGTTTGGTCCCCAGGCCGCACACAAACAAATAGGGATGCGCACGAGACAAGATTTGTGGCTGTCTCGTCTCGAAAATCTATCTATATATATAAAAGAGAACGTACAAATCCTTTGTTAGCTCATCACGCTAATACGGCTGAACCAATTTCTTTCATTTTTGGGGGGTTATTAAGATTTGGACCCTAGATGGTTTTTATCATATCACTTTAATTTTCAATTACCAGTGTCTTGAGATAATTGACCATTCAAGTGTCCATAACGTACAAATCCTTTGTTAGCTCATCATAGCTAAATCTAACCGTATTTATATGCAACCCACATGACCGTGTCACTCGGCGGGTTAACATAAATGACAGGCGATATAATGTTAACATTTACTCCAATCTTCTATGGTTTTTATCATATCACTTGAAAGCGAAAAAGTAAAAATTATCTAAGTAACAAAGTTTATTGCGTTCCGTGGTGACCCCAGCGAAGCGGGGTGAACGCTGCTAGTGTGCTATAAAAGTGATGTCTCGACTCGAAAAATGTATATTTCTCTATTGGAAGAGCCGTGTCTCGACTCGAATTTTGTCAGGAAAATCCTGTCTCGACTCGTCTCGTGCGCATCCCTACAAACAAACTCTTTATTTTATTTATATTAGATAAAGTTTCATGTGTCGAAGGGGGGTTCTTAGACCCTTGGCCCCCATTAGTTACGGGCCTGGTTTTTAATCGAACTCATGTCTCCCGCGCAGTAGTCGCACGCTAACCGTATAGTTAAAACTCAAAAGTGAACTCTGGGAAGAAACGAGAAAATCTTGAGAAAACCCATAGACACGATATAGTTCACCATAAACTCACATGGCCGGGATCGAACCAAGGATACCTCGCATGACAGGTGAGCGCTCTACCACTGATCCACTATGCACCCTTCGAAAATGGAACTGCCTATGAATTTTAGACGTTAGTTTGTTATGTAAGTATTATTGTTTCAAATTGAAAGCTAAAAAGCATTATAAACAGGAGCGTCATTTCAGATTTTGCTGGGGGGGGGGCAAAACCCCTCGATATAAGTAAAATTTCGCGTTTTTCACTCATTTACTACTACTCTATTGATAAAATCTATATAAATCTCAAACTCAGGGGGGGGGCAGATGCCCCTCCCTGCCCCCTAAATGACGCCCCTGATTATAAAGATACTGGGAGAAAAAAATTAATACTGACGTGGCGCTAGTTACCTTGTTGTATCTATCTGGAGTTTTCTATTGCGCGCGACTGCCCCCTATTACATAAACTTGTTTATAGAAAAGTTATATTGAAAGAAAATATCGATCGCGCAAGCGGTCAGGGCCAAATAGCTTGTCTGTCATCCTGTGGTTGAGTTTATTGATTTTTTTGTTTTCTCTGTTCGTGTTAAGACATTGTTTCACAAGTGTCTTGCACATGCTTGTACGAAGCTTTCGACATAATTTATTGTACTTCATTTTACTGCCGCGCTGAAGTTGTGTGTAAGTTTTTTAAAGGACTTCTCAGTAGGGTAAGTTTTATTGCAGTTATTATGTTACACAAGTTGTTGCTTGTGAAAGTTTTGGTTAACAGAGTAAATACTAATTTTATTTTGGTGCAGCGGGTACCTCATTTGCATATTTCAAAGGATGTTTTGAAGTCGGTCAAGTTGATTCGATATCGATTGATAAGAGTAACTGGTATTTATTTATCCATGTTTAAGTCGGAATATTTTGCCTGAATATAGGTTCTACTTCATTTAGCTAAATATAGCTAGGTACGGCCAGTTAGGCAAGAGTAGGGTGGCCAGTTCATGTCTCCTCCGGTTTAAAAAGAGTTATGGCGAACTAGAAATTTAGAGCTGGATTAGAGGAATGGCTTTAAACTTAAGGATACCCTATATACAAGAGCTGTGTAAACTATGCTTCATTACTGAGATAATTGTATTCGATCCCCGGTGGGCGCACTCGGTCGAAAAAGTGTAAAAAGCTTTTTCAGACCAGCCATCCTAAATGAGGCTTTCCTGGGTTTCCTCATTCACCAGACAAATGCCGAGATGGTACAGTCCGCAGCAAAAAACCTGCAACATGAGCATGTAAGTTTATTGTGAAACTATGCCTAACAGCGCAGGGAATCAACATAACGTCTAAGTGGCACGAATCACACCAGGAGAAGCCTCGTTGTCCTCCCGTGCACACTTATTTTGGAGCAAAACTTCGTCGTTTCACAATAAACTTGCATGCTCATGTTGCAGGTTTTTTTGCTGTGGACTGTACCTAATTTATAGGTCCCAGGCCGGTTCCTTCCCTTTCCCCAGATAATGTCTTCGCCGAGGGACGTCATCCCTCATATACGTGACGGGCTAAATGGCCTTAGACGCCACAAGCCCAGAAATCTAAATCCAAATCCTAATTACTTGTAAACGTCAATTAATATTATGTTCCTTCGATATAAAACATCCTGGTTTCCTATAGTGTCAAGGATCTGCACGGAGGTTCGTTTTAACAAAAGAGACACTGACCAAAGCTTAAAACTTTATTTTAAATTATAATTTGTAACTGTTTCGGATATCTAGCATATCCTTCTTCAGACACGATCGAAATTAATGAAAATACAGACATATATATAAATGTTGTTATAACAGAGTTTAAATGAATAGTCTTACTAAGGAGGTTCGTTGTAAATAATTGCGGTAATAAATAAATAAATAAATAAATAAATAAATAAATATCAGGTTATGTGTTCACGATGTAAAGGCGTTTGGTTTGTACTGAAGATATTCTTTCACAGGGGTGCACCCATGGGGTGTCCGGACCCCCCCCCCCCGAAATTTCGATAACTCAACTAACATTTGTAGACTTTCTTAACAGAACTATACTTGTTTAATAGATATTTGATTGATGTAGACTAAAGATTTGATTTTATATGTTGATTTTTAAGGCAAGTGGATGATGATGGAAGAATTTGTGGAATGAGAATGTGGGAGGAAACGGGAGTACCTCGAGAAAACCCATGGACACAATGTTGTCCACCACAAACTTACTTAGTCGGGAATCGAACCAGAGGTAAGCGCTTTACCCCTGAGCCATTGTGTCCCCTTCCAGAAAATAAGTGTATTATGAGCCAGTAACTCTTATAAATCGTAACATAGTCATTTGTAATGCAATAACTATTTATTACGGTGTATCAGTGAATACCGTACCACTGCCACTGCCAGGAAGATTCTTGAGCACAGCCTGCTTATCGAAGGGTTAAAGTCCAGTTGTTCTAAATGCACTTTGAAGATTGCTTGGAACTTTAGCAGCCAAAGCATGCATGAGTCTTTTCAATAAAACTTGGAACTTGCTCCTTAGGTATGATTCCCTTCCGACGCGATTCCTTCCTCCATTTTTCCAAGATCTGTCTCCAGTGTTTCTTTGAGGGGGGCAAATACTCCGACATCTAAAGGTTGCAGAAGAAGCGTTGAGTTAGGCGGCAGACAAGTGAAATAGATTCCTTCTTTCATTGCAGCTTTTATAACATTTGGAGAGAAATGAGATCCCAAGTTGTCTCCTATTACAACAACCTTTTCTTTTCCATCTCGGTGTGCTTGAATGTGAGTCAACAATATCTTGAAGAACATGGTGTCAAAGTTTAAGTAGCCCCCATCTATGGTATCATATATACATATATACTAGCAGAAACCCGTTCTTTCCGCGGGGAGAATATGTTTCATTTTGGACATAAAAGGTTGAATTTGGATTTAAACTGCATCGGAAGTGTCTCTGTTCGTCTCAGTGACCCCGAAAACTATGACTTCGACACTAATATCATTCGTTTTCGATCATTTTTTATGTATCTTCCCCCTCCCCAACTTGCGAGGTTGAATTTATGTATATGAGGGCTTACGTGTAGTAAGTAGGCTATGATGTGCGTAAATGACTATTCATTATTTATTGTAAATTGATACAATATTTCCAACTACCGTACTAGTTCTGTGTTAGCACTCACAATGGAATCTTCCATGTTTTCTTTTCATTTATATTCTCAATGCTATGAAAATTTAAATTATATTCTCAAAATCCAAAGTTGATGCTGTTTTATGTTCGATGGAGAGAGCAACAGGCCCGTAGCCAGCCCAAAAATTTAGGGGGGGGCGGTAGAAGTTAGGGGGGCCCGACCCAATCATATTATACTTCATCACCATATTATAGTTCATTTGCAAGCCTACCGTGAAATTTTATGGGGCCGGCCCCCCTTGCTCCCCCGTGGATACGGGCCTGAAGAGCAACTTTGTAATTTTTTCCTGGCTCATAGAAATTAAATACGATTTTATCAGCTTCTTTTTACTGAAGGACCGTTCACACGATGCGACAGATACAAACAGTGTAATCAAAATTTGAAGTGCAGTAGCCAAACTCTTATAAAGCATCAAGGTCCATGGAAGACAGTATGTACGAGGGTGGATCAGAAACTAAGGTTACAAAGCAGTTATTTCTGGTGTTTCGTTTGCTTTGGAGGAATGTGCTGTAATTTTAATACATGGATTTGGCAACTGTGCATAGTTTCAGCCACCCGCTACCTAGGCGCTAGTTGTAGATAAATACAAATGGCGACTCGTTTAGAAAACTGGTCTCGCAAGAAGTCCGCTCAGTTATTTGATTTCTGTGGACGAAACATGTAACCGCGGCTGAACTTCACTGACAGGCTGGTAGAAGTTTACGGAAACTGTAATATCTCGTCAGCGTGACGCAGAATGATGTCGAAACTTTGCGGCTGGTAGAATAAACGTCCAGGAGACCATTATGGTTTTGAAGCAGTTTCGCTGGGACATCATTGACCACCTTCCCTACAACATGCGTCTCGCTCCATGTGACTTGCACCTGTTCCCGCACTTGAAGAAGCACCTAAGACTTAGGCTATTTGAGAAAGCGTTACCCCTTGTAGCGAACGCGGCCAAGGTGGCTATTCAGTAATTTTACTTTCACCAGAGTTGTAAATCATACTGTGAGCCAGTCAGGGTTTCTGGGTCTTTTTGCCAGGTCCAGGTGTGTAATAACAGAGTTCCAATACTCTGCACAAACCATCTTCCAAGCAGCTGCTTCTTGCTACAATCCCTTTGCCTGGCAACACGTCTTTCCTTTTTTCCTTCCTTTTGAAATATTTTAAACAGCAGGCGGTCTATTGTTCCGAAATGCACCAAATACGCTCGAGCTGACGTTTTCTCCGCGTTTTTATTGCTTTCGCGTTTGTGATTAGCCATCTACATTTAAATACATGGTCAGCGTATTCCAAGCGTACGCATGAGCAATAAATACGCTTTACGATCGCCTCAAATAACCGGGTACTAAGAGGCCATCGCTTCGCTTTAGACGAGGAAGTAAAACATTTCCTGACATCGTGACTAAACACGCAAGGACAGGATTTTTATCACGAAGCATAAGCGGAGTTAGGAATTGTCTGCTGGGGGGGGAGGGGGAACCCTCAAAACAACCGTGGCATTTTTATTTTTATTATCTTATAGGTGGAAATTTTATTTTTTGTCAAACAAAAAGTTGGGGGTCATTGCCCCCCCATAACTTCGCCTATGCCAGGAAGGAATCTTCAAACTCATTCCACAGTGCGGCAGGTGCCTCAACCGATACAGAAACTATGTCAAAAAATAACCTAATATATGTAGTATCTTTTGGTGTATGAAATAATATATACACATGCCATTGTAGGCTTTGTAAACTTATTTTCTGATCACTCCTCGTATTTCAAGATGCCAGCTGTTCTTTAGTTTCATGTGCGCATTATAATGAACGAATTGTGTTTTTATAATCATGAAATAATCCACATCGTTTATGTTATTGAAATACAATAATGCCATATTAGAACAATATTCTTTCAGCCTTTCTTCACTTTGATCCGTTCGTTGTTCGACGAAGCCGGCAGTGGAAGAGAAGAATCCAAATCTAATACTTTGTTCTCGGATCTGGGAAAAACGGTCACACGTTGATTGTTTCATATCATCTAGAACTTCATTGATAGAATCAAGGATGTTATAAAATAGAGGATCTGCCCATATGTATCTTCATCCTAAGAACTCAATGAAACCAAAAAACAACCGAGCATCATCTGAGCCGGCACGTCTGATTGGCTACTCTCGTTTCCGCCATGATTGTTGGCTCAAAACATTGCGATCTTAGTGGCGCGAAGTGGGCAGAGTGGGTGTGGCGAAGCTTTGACGTATGGCTTCACAATTTTGTTGTGTAAACAGATCCTCTATTTTATAACATCCTTGGATACAATGCTTCATTTAGGCTTGTGCAGTTAAAGGTTCATAACTTCTTCTCCAGGTATGAATCATCATCATCTACAGGCACTCCCGTTATCACGTCCAGTTCTTTTGCACATTCTTCTGCTGCATGTATGATGTGTTTTGACAGGTTAAGTTCCCAAATATTAATTGTACTCACTCACTATCCTTTCGAACTGAATACGAGCGTGACGGGAAGTTATATCTTTAGACTGCAGACAGTTTCGAATCCAATCAATATATCGGAAGACCAGAAATAAAACGCGCCAATGACGTTAAATCAATGGATATTTGAAAGAAAAAGACAGGCATCTTCTAAGATATCGAGTGCTTCAGTTCAGTTGCGGTGTCTCGTAGTTCTTCCAGTGCACCAATAAATAATCTGAACCAGTTGGCTAGAAAATACGTTCAGAGTTATCTGCTTTTGAACTCCATCTATCACTTTCGAGTTTCGATATACTTTTGAAGAACACTCCACCAATGAGTACAGCTAGAGAACACAAACGTACGTTCCATTGCTTCAAAGAAAGTGACTTGTAGAATGTTGGCATGTATAGCGTGTACACCAACCAGATTTAAGGAATGATCGTTGTAGGGGGGCAAATAGGGCAAGAGGACTTGCATGTCGTATGAAAGGTTTGAACTCCAGAGTATTGACTGAGTCCGGTTGTCATACTCTTGACCTGTACACACGGAAAAGTAAGTATTCTTCAGTTGACAAATTTTCTTTTTCTGATTAACTCGTGAACAAATGAATTAATCTGGATCTTTTTGTCGTTATCTTTAGAATAGTTATAATTTGATAACTTGGTACTCTAATAGATTAATTTATTCTTAAGTTATTTGGAAAAGAAATGTCAACTGAAGAATACTTTCTTTCGTGACTGTACAATCGTGAATGTCAAATGGATCAGGCTGGAGTTTGTTCTTGTCAGAAGAAGGGTCACATCTGGCTTGGAGTCCGTGGTTCGATCCCGGCTCCAGGCAAATGGGCGTGATTTTTTTCATGGGTTCTCCCATTCTCCATTCCACCATTATCATCTGTCTCATCATCCCCTCCTGTCTCTCTTAGCATCGGTTCATAATCGTGGGCTAAACATGTTGTCAGCACAAATGTTGCCTAGCAGTTTTTCCCTCAGTAGCAATGAAATTAGTAAATGCTTCCCGAATTGAACTCAGTTTCGCTGTATTGAATAATTTCCGACAACTGTGCCGTATAAGAGTATTCAAAAGTTGAACCAGATGTTAGTATTGAAGTATTTCACGCCTTTCACAGCTTGAAATATATATGTTGGCGAAATTTTTTCCCAAGAAGGTTAATTAGTTCATTTTGCATGTAATGAGGAAAATATGATAATACTCTTTCTCATGTCTTCTTCGTGTGGCTACTGAATCGATATGCACTTTCGCGATTGGATCTAATTTCGACAAAAACTACATTAGAGCATTCGGATTTTCAGTTAGAGATTCTCTATGGCCACGAACGAAAGAGAAGGATTTGTTCTGCAAGTGTAGAATCAGAGAGATATCTTTTAAAGCGTCTTTCCATCTTCTGGCGAGAATTAAATTTGTCTTTGCAGCCACTGATTAGTTCACATTTGTTTATGCGGCGTTCTAGATTTTTCCATTTCCAAAAAAGCTACCCGATGACTAGAGCTGCTTTCAGAGTCACGGGCGTCTCTGGCGGGGGGGGGGAGGCGAGGGAGGACGCGTTCCCCTCAATATTTTGAAGTACAAAATATTCAATTTTTTATTCCAATTTAATTTATTTACTAACGACGGAACAACATATAAATAATAATTATTATATTTATTTGGAATATAATATTCAAGCTGTGAAATGATTATAACAGCTTTTGACATACAATCAAGAGGTCCGTGAAGGTAAGCAGAAAGGTAACAAATCAGTCGAAGGTAATAAACAGGTTGGGCTAGGTAATACCACTAAAGTGACTTTCTTTGATGTCCCCCCCCAAATTTTACATGCTAGAGACACCAGTGTTCAGAGTCCAAAACTCGAATTCAGCTTCCTCCAATTTATGAAACCACCAGCGCTACAAAATTGCTCCTGTTCATTCTCTCATCCAGGGAATAAGATGCAACAGAAACGAAACAATGCTTGCTTCTGTAGGGAAGTAATACAAATAAATTCTAGAAACCTTCTGTCCATTTGGTATTTTTCTTTCAAATCAGCCTTTCGAAAGGGGACTAACTTTTGGAAAACTACAGTAGTAATTATTCTGTAGTTCTCCTGGACCGATCTTAACCATCAATTGGCGAAACGCAACATTTAGAATTTGAAGATTTAGTTCCCGTTTAGTTAGAACCAAATAAAACTAAAAGTACTGTAATATATGGTAGAGAAACGGTACACAGGTTTTTTTCCCTCACTATTATTATTATTATTATTATTATTATTATTATTATTATTATTATTATTATTATTATTATTATTATTATTATTATTCTAAAACTTTGACAAACAAGATTGAATCTGTGCAAAAATGTTTTATTCGACTGCTATGTTTTAAAATGAAAATGAGCTACTACTCACATAGCTATGAATATTGGATTGATTATTGGGGTTTGAAAAGTCTTATGAGTAGACGAAAAAATTTCGACAGAGTATGAATGCAAAAAGTGCTACCTAGCTAGATAACGTTTATATCATTGAATATTGTTTACAAAACATAGATTTTAAAGTACCAAATCATAGGATAAGAAATATCATGATTTTAGTTTTTCTGAATTGGAAATGTGAAATTTTAAAAAGATTGACATATTCTTTAAGCTCATTTTAGACTTACTGTATTAAACAATGTGAAAGTTTTATGTGATCTGACTGATAGTTTTTAATCAATGACGTTTAGAAATATTAAGCCAAATGTAATTTTATGACTGCTGTTCTTCTTGTTGTTTTAGATGGATGGAGAACTTGATAAGTTTTACTGCGTTGACAAGGAATTATTTCTACTTAACTGACTTTTATCTACATTGTGTTTTATATTAGTGCCATTTTTTTTTGTTTTCTTATTATTATTTTTAGTAGTATTATTATACCATCGCAATGTAATACTCTGATACCACGTGCTGTATTTTTGCCAAAAGCTGTTAGCGGCATTAAATAAAAATTATTATTATCATCATCATCATCATTATTATTATTATTATTATTATTATTATTATTATTATTATTATTATTATTATTATTAAGTATTCTGCCTTTTGGCAGGTCCTTGGACTAATGAGCATTTTTTTCTTCTTAATTTTCAGTTTGGGCCTGGAATTGTTTCTTTCACGTTTCTCGATTTTCAGTTTCCTCTTTCAACTCCCAATATTTTCTTCTATTTTTTAAATCATCGATCACTTGTTTTTTCTTCCTATTCCTCGCTTTCCTTCCATCTTTCTTTCCATGGCGGTATGAAGAAAACAATTTCTTCGCAAGATGTGTCCAATCCATTTGGCCTTCCTACAAAAAATGTTGGATAGAAGTGTCCTCTTTTCTCCTGTTTTAAAACATCTTCGTTTGTTTCTCTCTCTGTCCATTTTATCTTCTTCATTTTCTTCCAACACCACATTTCGAAGCTCTCTAAATATTTTTTTTTCTAACTTCTGTAATGTTCAAGTCTCTGAACCATACAGTCCAATGCTCCATATATAACACTTGACCAATTTCTTCCTTAGTCCAATATTAAGGCTGCTAGTTAAGAGTGATTCTTTTCTTGTTGAATGCTTCTTTGGCTATGGCAATTCTCGACCTGATCTCTTTGGTGCAGTTCGCGTCTTTCATAAAAATCTGGAAAGTACAGGGTGTCCGAGAAGTCCTTCCCTGATTACAGAAATTGATAACTCAGGCTAGAAATAAGATAGAAATATGAAACTGGTGTTGAATTGTTTACAAACTATAAAAGTTTTTGTCTGTGTTAGGTTTGGGAGGTCAGGGAGTTCACCAGAGGCAGTCCAAAGGTGAATGTTTGGTGCGCGTTATTGCACGATCGAATTATCGGGCCATTCTTCTTCGCTGAGGATACCATCACATCTGCAGTGTACCTGGATATGTTGCAGCTGTATGCTGTTCCTCAGCTGCTTCAGTATCGCCCCGATGTCGTTTTTCAGCAAGACGGTGAACCACCTCATTGGGGTTTGGAAGTCCGTGCCTATCTCGATAGGACATTTCCTGGGCGATGGATTGGTCGTGATGGACCAACAGCTTGGCCTCCACGCTCTCCTGACATAACCCCATTAGACTTCTTTTTATGGGGTTATGTCAAGGATGAGGTCTACCGAACACGTGTACCAGATCTTGAAACCCTGCAGCAACGAATAACCACAGTCGTTGCATCGATCCCTCCAGTGATGTTGGCTAATGTGTGGATGGAAATTGAATATCGCCTAGATGTGCTACGTGCTACCAAGGGTGCTCATGTGGAAGTGTACTGATGTGACCAAAACTTTTATAGTTTGTAAACAATTCAACACCAGTTTCATATTTCTATCTTATTTCTAGCCTGAGTTATCAATTTCTGTAATCAGGGAAGGACTTCTCGGACACCCTGTATTTTGACTAAATCTAGAATACCAATATTTTTTTATATATATATATATTCGGTATCTCAATATTTTTGATATACTAATATATTGATCAAGTTCTGATGTTTTATCGCTAATGATTTTCGATATCCAAATCGGGATATTGCACAACTCTAGTAACAACTAAAGATCAGATAGAAATTTTATTTCTTTTATGTTTTGTGATTACTGTGCTTATGTTATTCATTGGATTTATTAATCTACTTTTTCTTTTTTTTTTTTTTTCTAGTTACATTCATCATTGGTTGACGAAGAGGCATCGTTGAATTCCGAGAATTCCGGGAGAAGTGACTCGTGTGAAGCGTCGCCAGTTCATAAAGATGTTCTTCCTGAGACGCGAGGCACTCCGTACGTACAAGAGTCGTACAACAAAAAGAAATCACTACTCTTAGGCAATGAGGACAGAGATGGAATTAGACAAAGATACAATAGTGTTACCTCGCCACTGGAAACTTATCACTTTGATCAGCTTCGGAAAATTTTAGACGAAACACAAAGTTTAGAGGTGAGTAAGATTTAAGTATATTTTCTTTGTTACAATGGGAATTGGTTTCTGAAAAATCTAAAATAAATAAGATATTTTTTAGGCAGTAGTTCCCAAATGTTGTTTCACTTGACAACACTTCTCCCGTAGGAAATTTCACACCACACTTAGTGTATTCTCATCGTCATCAGAATAATGATTATATAAAAAGAGAACTTATTGAGAGCAAGCAACTTATTTTCGATCAATTTACTTCAACCAGAGACCAACCTAATGAAAGAGAGCTATTTTTTTTGTTTGTTTGTTTAATATCCGTAAATACAATAATGCTCAAAAGTTCTTGAACACCCTTGATTTTTATATATTAATGAAACCGAATTTTTTTTTAACACACCTAATCTGTAGGTGCGAATTCAACGATACACACAGAGTGAAAAAGTGAATGACTCTACCGGGACTCGAAGCGGGGATCTACGGCGTACCGTGCCGATGCGTTAATCACCACCCCACCTAATCCTCTTCCCAGATCAGCCACGCATTCTCTTAGTCTTAAAGTGTGTGCTTTTTACTCAGACCAGTACCAAACGAGTAAATAACACCAACTGCAAGGGTGAGAGAGTGTGTGAATGTTCTGGGAAGCGGGCTTGGTGGCGTAATGGTTAACGCATTGACACGGTACGCCGAAGATCACGGGTTCGAGTAACTCCAGTCATCCACTTTTTCACTCTGTGTGCCCTGGATTTTTGTTTACACCTACTGTAAACCTATTATTTTAAGCACAAAATCTTTGCCGTCATGTGTTAGAGGTACTCTTGCCTAAATGATAAAATATGACGACAGTTAAATCGAGATCTGAGAGTGTCTGCCAGATGATTTATGTGATTATAACTGTTAAAATTTAAACCAAAAAGTAAATTTAACGTAAATATTGCATAGTATAAATAAAAATGCGGAAAATGAGGAAAAGATTAGTTTTGTTCAAAAAGTGTAGCCATAGGGGGGGGGGATCAGTGCAGTGACAAATTTGAAAGAAAAACAGTTTTCCAAATTTTGCAGTTTTTTCACTAACCTGGAAAAGACAGAATTTTAAGTAGGAATTTTTACTTGCCTCTCCAACTGCGGTTGCTGCCCTTTATTTTTGTACAGATTATATATTATCCTCCTTTCCTCACAGTTTATTTTTGATTCCTTCATTCTAGTCTACATTATATCAAATGCTTTTTCCACATCTACAAATGCCACATTGCTTTTCCCACTGATTCTTTTCCCTATCTCTATGAATCATTTTGGGGCATGGTGGCTCAGTGGTAGAGCGCTTACCTCTGGTGCGTGGGATCCCTCGTTCGATCCCAGCCCAAGTAAATTTGTGGTAGACAGCATCATGGTACTCCCGTTTTCTTCCACTTTCTCATTCCACCAATTCTTCCATCATCATTCACTTGTCTTAATCATCCGTCTCCCTTAGCCTAAAGTGCAAGTGCATAGTCGTGGGACGTTAAACTGAAAGATTTCATTTCATTTTCTATCATTCATTTTAACGTATCCGCTTTTTAGTATTCTTTCTTAAACCAAATCTATCCTTGCTAGTAATAATTCTATATTGGCTTCCACATGTCATGTATTAATAAGGAAAACAAAAAGAAGTTTAAAATGAAAACACATAACAACGGCAACAATAAAAACTTAAATTCTAACGACCGCTCGAAACACATGTGTCATTTTTCATTGGAGTGTAGAGGACACTGATATTCAAGTAGATGATGATTACATTATCAAAATAAAATGGTTTAAAATATTGAAGAAGAAAAAAAAACATTATTGCCTGCTGTATATTATCACGTCCAAAATGCTAAATATCTGTTTAGCAGTCTTTCCGTGATGTTAACATAAATTCCGTATTTTTTCAATTCTATTTATATGGATTACAGAGATACACTTTCTTTTTCTTCCAGTAATACCAACAACTGCATTTCTTTTGAAAGGTAAGTAGGTGGAATTAGGTAGCACCCGATATTTTATTTTAGTTTGCATCTTCTTCCACCAGCACTTCGTCTCTTTTATAATTGTATAATTTCGTTGATGACATATTCACGAAGTTGTGCAGACTCATTTTTTAAAGTTTGTCCAAGTAATTTGGAGTTTTGTTGTACGGTTTGTGTTTGTGTGCGTTTATAATACACTCTATCACTACAACCAAGTCTATGGTCGGCTAGAAGCCACAAAGTAGTAGTCTTGACAGACTGAGTAATCAATGCCTTGGCTAAACTACGTAAACTAAAAACTTGAAATTTGGACAGTTCGTAGGATTTGTGACGTAAGGTCCCACTAAGGAAGGATTTTTAGGATATCCGACGTGGAAAGGGTTACAGAGTTACCTATTATGATATGTCCAGCTATACGAGAGTTACAGCTATTATGATATGTCCATTTCTCAGAATCTCTTAAGGTTAAAGACATAAAATTTGGTATTGGGAATTTTCATTTAAAATAATTAAACACGAATTCCAGCGGTTTTTTTTTTCGATATTTGTGGAAGGGAAGAAAAAATTAGTGGTGGCTGCAGTTATTAAAGTAAAATGTCAATATCTCGGAATTCCTTAAGGATAGAGGCATAAAGTTTGATATTCAGACTTTTATTTAAAGTAATTAAACATGCATTTCACCGTTTTTAAATTTTTGATCTAGATTAAAAGAAAGAGGTGAAATACTTGACTAAGATACTCATATGAGCAGGGGCGGCTTTAGGATTTTAATTTTGGGTAGGCTCTCTCCCTCGTTTATGGATACATATACACACTTGATTGATTAATGACAATAGGAAATTACTTTTATGGTAGTAGTTGACGCTATTTGTTAAATAATTATCTACCATTAATATAAATAATGGAAAATATATTTACTCTTCATCGTATCTTTTAGCGCTTACATATTTTTCAAAATTTTTGGATATACTCGTGCCTATCCGGCCTACCCCCTAAAGCCGCCTCTGCATACGAGGCGTTGGATTTCGTGCTTGACTTCGAGATCAGACATTTTTTCTACAAAAGGTGCAGAAGAAAGAACGCAAAATTTCGTCCGCAGTAACACATGGGATTGTTTACTAGTCCTTAATAATGATACTAGGTAATATTGGAATCATATTCGTTTAGTTCACAAAGCTTTAATTTTGACAATGCTGCCATAGACATCATCTTATCTTTGTTTTTTTGTGACTCAAATCTGTGATTTCCTGCTTTTTGAACTTCTTAAAAATAATGTTTGTGTCAGTGGTTTTCAACCCTTTCGAGCTTAGCGCCCCCTTGGGTGAATGCGATTGTCCTGTGCTTATCTCCCTCTCCTTGCCATCTTAACCAATCCATCCATTTACAAGGCTGAACGTAAGACGTAGATGAAACAGTTTAAGAATCAGAAAAAAAAAATACTTCAATTCGTAAGATCAGCCGTCAAGAATCCTCATTTAAAAAAAAAAAAAAAAAATTGATAATTTGCAAAATGCGTAAAAGCTTTGGTCCAGTCATGAAATCTCAGACGCTTTCTAAATAGTCTTATCGATTTTGTGTGTGTGTGTGTGTGTGTGTGTGTGTGTGTGTTGTGTGTGTGTGTGTGTGTGTGTGTGTGTGTCCGTCCGTCCCCGTCCGTCCCAGCGTCCCTTTGGAGACGAGAACGCGCCTTGGTGGCCGTTAATGCTCACGTTGAGAACCACTGGTTAATATAACCAATTTATGTAAGTTTATAACTCCAGATTTTTTTTTTTTTTTTTCTCTCGATAGACTCCTTATAACCGAATGGTTCGATACGGAGAATTTTCACCGAACAATCCGGAAATTAGCGCTGGGAAGCCTTTGCTTGGTCTCGGAGCATATGAAGAAAAGCGGCAGCAGTTAGCTGAGAAAAGGAAAAAGGAACTCAAAGAGCAGTTAAATCAGGTAAGTTCTGCAATGTGCAATTTTTAAACGTGCAAAAAAAGGATTTTTTTTTTAAGTATAGTCTGGTGAATGTTAAAAATGCCAATGCGTCTAAAGCGAAAAAAATTTTCAATGAATGTATTCCGCCTGATGCTTTATTGTTGGTCTGATACAGGTATTTCCTTAGCTAGGAGAGTTGTTCTTAAAATAGTTATTTGAAAACACATGATTAAGAGCACCGGTAATAATGTTAACATTGTATCTTAGAAAAAAAAAAAAAAAAACAGGGTGTTTCAAATTATAACGGGCTTTGTAGTATTTCTTATATTTAACATACATTATAAATAATACATCAAACGAAAGAGAAACTCAAATAGTTTTTGCTACAAGTGTTCAATGTGAGCACCATTCGTCACATGGCACACATCGAGTCAATAGGCGGGAAAGACCCATAAACTTTCCACCGGGATGTAGCACAAAACATATACAATTTTAGGGGAGTCCTGTTGCAACTGTACCACCTCGTGGGGATTTGCTGACCCCAGATGCGAACATTATGAATGTTCACATTGCCAGTTAAGCGAAATGTCGATTCATCACTGAAGATGACACGATCCTGAAAATCTTCATCGTCATGCAGCAACATTTCATTTGCAAAGTTGGCACGTAAACCGTAGTCTGTAGGTGTTAGACCTTGTAGCAGCTGCAAGCAATAAGGAAATAGTTGTAACAGTCTCCTTAAAATTCTCCACAGACTGTTGCACTGTAACTACAGTTTCAGTCTTTGCAAAATGTAAGACATAAAAAGCTTTCTGCTTACTAGTTGCCATCTTTGCCACTAGCGCTTTCTAACGGCAGACAGAGGAAATGATGCATGCGCATGTTTGCGTACAAAACCGTTTCGAGTCGTTCTTTCATTTGGTGTATTACTTATAATTGAATGTTTCATTGGTGTATTATAATTGAATGTTTCATTTGGTGTATTAGTTATAATTGAATGTTTCATTTGGTGTATTACTTATAATTGAATGTTTCATTGGTGTATTATAATTGAATGTTTCATTTGGTGTATTAGTTATAATTGAATGTTTCATTTGGTGTATTACTTATAATTGAATGTTTCATTTGGTGTATTACTTATAATTGAATGTTAATTGTAATAAATACTACAAAGCCTTAACACCCCGATATTCATTTTGAAACGCCCTGCAGTGAAACTTCTGAATAACGGACACTGTTGGGACATGATTTGTCTATAAGTGAGAGGTATCCGTTACAGAGATGTTACAGAAATTTAGATTACTCACAGTCATGCTGTAATTGTATGCAGTATACAATAAATGTTTTAGTTATAAATGTAAATACTGGATATGTTAATATTGAAGCATTGTACTGAAGTGCTTGAATTATTGAGAAGATGAGGGAATATTCACCTCTCTAAAGAAACAAAGTACGAGGGAGAATCAGAAACTAAAGTTACAATTTCGATATTTCTGAAGTTTCGTCTGTTATACAGGAATGAGGAGTGTGCAGTAATTTTAATGCACGGAGTTGGCAACTTGCAGAGTTTCAGCCACACACCACGTACAGTGCTAGTTGTATGTAAACACAAGTGGCAACTCGTTTGGAAAACTTGTCTCGCGAAGAAGTCCGCTCAATTATTCGATTTCTGTGAGCGAAACATGTAACCGCGGCTGAAATTCACCAGCAGCTGGTAGAGGTTTACAGAGAAACTGTAATGTTTTGTCAGCATGTTGCAGAATGGTGTCGAAAGTTTGCGGAAAACCTCACCGTCAAGTAGCACAGTGGCCGACCCAGAATGGCATCAACAGATTTGAACACAGCTGGCGTGGAAAAAGCTGATTCAGGACAACAGAGAATTACGTTACGGCATCTGATGGCAGAATTGGGAATATCGTTCGGAAGCATTTGTCACATTGTACCGGATATTCTGCAGTACCGGAAAGTTTGTTCCCGGTGACAACGTGGCTGTACATGCAAGGACAAAATTGTTAACAGGAGAGAATCTTCAAACGCATCCCACGGTGCGATAAGTGCCTTAACCAATATGGAGACTACATCGAAAAATAACCTAATGTATGTATTATCTGTTGGCTGTATTGGTTGTGTGAAATAATATATATACACGTTTCACTGCAGGTTTTGTAACCTTACTTTCCGATAACTCCTCGCATGATGGGGATATACAATAGCTGAATAAAAGGTAAGAACAACGGTTGGAATTCGTACCTGGCTCTAAGCATAGAACACTTGTTAAATTCCTTCCTTGTAATCGCCTCCCATCTCCATTACCTGCTACACGTGTGGAATGCGTCGTGTACCGTCAGTGCGTCAATCTTTGGTGGTGTCCCGCAAGGAGCGCCATATGGCTTCACTTGTGTTGTAGTGCTTCCTGCAAAGTGGTTTCTTCAATTTGGCGAGAAGGTCGTGATAAAGTCCCTTGAAAACATTATTGTATTTTGGGTCTGCGTGACACTTCAATTGTTCGTCTTTCCGAAACACATTGTTATAGTCCCCATGACGTAGTTGTTGGTGGTCCAACGATGGGTAACTAGCGACATCTCGCCAAAAATTGGCTTCCGCAACGACGATCCGTGGTGGCCCCACCCCTGTTTTGAAAAAAAATATACCACCAGCGGCAGAGACGCGACAAAACGCCAATGAAGCACAAAATTACTCCCCCAAGATATGTTATATCGCCTATATGCGTGATTTGCGATTAAAATGAGTCAAAAAACATTTTAAAAAAAGGTACCCCGGGGTGGGCGTGGACCACCAACCTCAAGAATTTCTAGACGCATGTTCTTCCGACTTCGCCACGGAGGCGATGAAGGAAACTTCCCTTGTGGAGAGATAAATCGTTGAGATGTTTTTTAATTTGGCCAATCAGAGTGCTCCTTTAACCGTGTATATTCGACTATAACCGTTTGGGATCAGGTAAAATGCGTTCGCCGTAAAATTTTATAAGAAAATGACGCGCGTCTATTTAGTGTATTTCGTAGTTCTATATTCACTTTCTAATGATCGGCGATAGTTGCCATCTAAATTCATACGATTATACGCACTCATCTCAAGATTTTCAGTTCATGATATAGAGACAGGGACTACTCTTGACCCCCGGAATTCACTTTAGGAACAATTCGTCAGGAAAAGATAATATAGTATGATAATAGTATGCACATGACTGGCGATAGTTTGTGTTGGTTCCTTTGCGATTCTTCGCGACGAATCAAAGAAGCGCAAACCGAAATGAAGTCCTCGCCGCTACGCGGCAGTAACTTCAACATCCCGCCTCTAGATATTTGTTTCGACTAGACGAAACCTTGCCGCTAGTGGCACACTGGCGGTAATCCTTCGACGCGTCGCTATATCGACAAATTGACATTTACCGGCAAATGGGCCACTAGGTGTTGGCAACGTTTACGACATGGGGGTGTTTCCACTTTCCTTCTCTACTTTACGGTACTGTTGATTGTGACTAAACAACACACACAGTAGTTGCCCCTCGTTTCACTTCATCGCTTCACATTCTCTTGTCGGTCACTGAATTCCTGTAGTGCTGAGACACCAGGGTGTCTATCAGTCACGAAAATTTAGCTTTTGGGTCACGATTTTTTTTAACTGTACAAATGTAAGTACAGATTGGAAAATTTTGTTCTATAAAACGTCAAAATTCACCACCAAAAATGTCTGTGGTCGGCTTTAGAAGCTACCAAATCGCAAGCAAAGTACGTTTCTATCGCATGGATGAAAATTCGGCCTAATTTGTATCCAAATTCGCTCTTGAAAATGTTAGGAAATTTTGTGATTTGGTAAAGAAAAGGTCACGAAAAAGTCACGAAATTTGGAATTTTAGTAGACACCCTGGACACAGACCTCTGACGGGAGAAGAGTGTTACCACTAGTTTTATCCAACCTATGTATTTATATAGTCTGCAAAGTGTACTGTATGTGTGGTAATTTTCGTCTGAAGTATTTCTCATTCTCGTCCAAGTCATCTCAGCGTGAAGAGATTGATCAGTTCAAATATCTGGGGAGTCTTTCGACAAGAGACGATTACTGCACCAAAGAGATCAGTTGAAGAATTGCCGTAGCAAAATAGGTGTTCAACAAAAAAAGATCACTCTTAACTAGCAGGCTTAACTTTGGACTAAAGAAGAAACTAGTAATGTGCTGTGCGTGAAGGATGGAGTAGTATGGTTCGAGGACTTGGGCATTACGGAAGTTAGAGAAGAAATACTTAGAGCTTCGAAATGTGGTGTTGGAGAAAGATGGAGAAGATACAGTAGACAGAGAGAGTAACGATAGATGTTTTAAAACAAATAAGAGAGAAGAGGTCACTTTTAATCGCCATCCTTCCTAGGAAGAACAATTGGATCGAATATGTGTTGACAAGAAATTGCCTTCTGCATGCCGCCATAGAAGAAAATATTGAAAGTTAAATGAGGGACTACAAGCGGGTTTTGCCAAGTAAGTCTTGTGCTGAACAAACACCGGGTGTGTGTGTGTGTTTTTTTTTTTTTTTTTTTTTCGGTGCGGTGGAAGTACTCCTATTTCCTACCACTTTATTCATTCCACCATTTCATTCATTTCTCATCATCGTCGTCGTCTTGAGCCTAGACGGCATAACCGTCGGACGTAAAAGGAAAGATTTAATTTTTTTCTATTTCAGGGGTGGCCAACGCGTCGACGGGCAAGTCGTATGAGATGTAGCCCGTGATGGTCTGAATTATATTGTCGGGTGGTTTCATGATTTCCTCTGATGAGCTAGTGAACAGATGAGTAGACCACCAAGTGATTTCTGAAACAAAAAGAGCCCTCACGCCTAGAAAGATTGGCCACCCCTGTTTTATTTGAACAATACAAGTCTAATCAATACACATTTGAAATATTAGTGAAGTAACATATACTCTTCAATGTGAACTGTACTTTTGTAGTTTGCTCATATACCACAACATATGATTAAATTTAATCGTGTTGTTTAGTTGCAGGCTAGTCAATCTTCCAAGCAGACAGAGAGAAAGACTGTTATTTATAACGATGAGGCGAAAAATGTTACGACTACTTATGCCGCTCCAAGAGAAATCTATGTCAGAAGAGAAGAACCAGACGTTACACCTCGAAGGTACATTTTTCCTTGCTTTCCTTGCATTCTTCCTCGCTTTACAAAATTGAAACCTTCTTGTAGTATAATGCTCTTAATTACTGACATTAAGGGGAAGACGTTAAATGGCAAGGTTTTTTATTTGCCATTCAAAAATTTTGTGGCCCCTGATCTAAAAATAATTATTGGCCAAGATCACAATTTTTTTGATCCATTCTTTTGGATCATTCCTAAAATTCTTGTTTAAAATCTAAAGTATGAACTGTTAGTTTTTTTTTAACTTTGTTATTGATACTAATACTAGCTCAGCGTTTCTCAAGCTATGGTCCTCGAGGTTTCTTTTCTGGTCCTTTTAGGTTAAACATTAGTCTGAAAAAGGAGAAAAAAATATAATTCAACTAAATTGCCTATGACACACTGTAGTTGAGAATTTGAGAATTACATAAGCAAGCATCTTTCATTTTCCCTCACAGAACTGACATCTTAACGAAACTTATTATCTTGTCTCACTCGGTACTCTATAAAATATTCTTAAGAGCCTTCAGTTATTACAGTTATTAAAGAACAACTAGATAGGAGGCATGAAATTAAAAGCCCAATGAACATAATTAGAAAGCAGCACCGTTTGCACGTAAGAGTAGTTCAAAAACCGGCGAAGGAGCTGATATAATACCAAATATCTCATGAATGCGGAAAGAATCGCTATCAGGTCAAATGCAGTGACGTACGAATGGGGACGGAGTGATCACAGCGCAATGGAGGTCCATACAAATAGATAGAGAACCCACATGTATCCCCTATATGTATGTGTTACTGCAGTTGTCGGGTGCAATTTTCTATATAATCTTTTGACCTGACAGGGTTATCTTTCCATATTCATGAGATATTAGGCATTATATGATATTAGCACCGTCGCCAGTTTTCGAACGCCTCTTACGTAAAGTAGTGCCGCTTTTGACGCATGGATATTGGGCTTTTTTCTTCTTTTGCTTTATTCCATGTTTACTATCATCTCCTCTAGTTTGTTTACATTTTATCTCACCATCCGGTATCCTATCGGTATGTGAGGGGCCATGGTGGCTCAGTGGTAGAGCGTTCACCTCTAGTGCATGGGGTCCTTGGTTCGATCCTAGCTCGCGACAAGTGAACTTTGTGGTGGACAAACACCGTGTGCACTTTCTTCATTCCATCATGCTATTTATTTCTCATCATCATCGTCTCCTTTAGCCTAGCCGGATAATCGTGAGACGTAAAACTTAAATATTTAATTTCACTTCATTTTTTTCCTGTTGGTGTATGCGAAAAAGAAATCGAACAACAAAGAAGAGAATAGTCTGTAGGCCATTCTGACTAATAAAAGTGGTCCCCGTTTGAGAAAAGTTTGAGAAACGCTGCTGTAGAAATGTTTGAGGGAAACAGGAATTGTGTCCAACAAAACTCCATCAATTGTTAATTATCAGGTGTGTTAAGAGATGGAATACTTGATACTGTTTTACATTATATTTTAGTCACTCCTATAACTGTATTCGTGATCCTAATTAAACGAAGAGAATCCATACCACTTGTGTGTTATACCGTGATAATTCTCGTTGACTTTTCGCCATCATAATTTATTGACGGTCTTCCTTTCTTCCACAATAGTATTGATGAATTAAGAAACAAATCAAGATACAGTAGCCCCCAGTAATCTGGACAAAAAATATACAAAATAGAGTGAAAGAATAATATGTGTGTAAGAAAACAACGACATTGTGAAATCATTCATCAGTTCCTTCATGTGTTTCCAGATAATATGTTGAATCTTGCTGCACGAATTTCATTGTGATTAACTGAATTATTATTAGTCAAATATTAATTTGTACTAACCTTGGTATACGTCTATCGTGTAGTAATTGCCAAAAGTTTCAATATAATCTTGTATCTTCCTCAGCGGGCGTTTTCTTTAAGCATCAACTGCAAACTCCAGATCACACCTCATGACATCAGTCTCATAAAAACTGTAGTAGGTGATTGCAAACAAGAGAAGTCGTGAAGAAATTTGAAAAACTTCACTGCAAAACAAAAACCAGTTGAAAATACTCCAAGAACATTACCAGAACGAACTTAGAAAGAATTGTTTTTTCTTATTAACCTCTACAGGTTTTTTACCAATTGTTCTGTGTACTTTATTATTATACTCATTAAACAATTCTTATAATATATCTATCCATTTGTAATTTGCTTGAGTACTGAATTTTTTCCATGTTTTGTTTAAGAGTTCTGTTAAAGCGTTCTACGATATGTTGTTTTACGAAGACATGCTCAAAATGGAGGACCCAAAATTGAAAAATTCGCTGTAAAACACACACACACACACACACACACACACACACATATATATATATATATACACATACACATAGTTTGTGACATTTTCTTAAATTCGGCGTCATTTCCAAGTTACAAGCTGTCGCAAATGGCGGCAAAACGACGTGTGACACCTCATTGCGAACAAAGGAAAGGTGCAACAGCAAGCAGGTCTACACAGTTTAGAGAAAATAATGCCTGAATAACATAATGGTGTCAAAAGCAAGGCAGTAGGGACGCGGCACAAGGAATTTCTCAAAGGTTATTTTCTTATGTGGACAGATTGACATGCGGAAAATGGATACAGAAAAGGAACCCCTTGTGCCGCGTCCCTATTGCCTTGCTTTTGACACCATTATGTTATTCAGGCATTACTTTCTCTAAACTGTGTAGACCCGCTTGCTGTTGCACCTTTCCTTTGTCCGCAATGAGGTGTCACACGTCGTTTTGCCGCCATTTGCGACAGCTTGTAACTTGGAAATGACGCCGAATTTAAGAAAATGTCACAAACTTTTTGCTTATTTTCGTGTGAGGAATCACCTCCCAAGCGTTGTAAACGACCTTTAGTTACACCCTGTATATATATATATATATATATATATATATATATATATATATATATATATATATATATATATATATATATATATACCGGGTGTATCAAGTCTGTTACCACCCCTATTAAAATCCAAATGGACATACTTTCAGCGAATTTGATGTGGTAGGGGAACACTTTCTCGCTTAGGTTACGCAGACGACCGCCATCTTGAATTTAACTTTTTTATTACAAACGCTACGTGGGTCATGTGATACATGATCATAGGCTAGAATTTCGCCAGAAAACCGAATCTGAAGTCAAAATGCATTTATCTTTATGTGGTAAACAGTTATCCGCAATTGCAGGTGTGACTTTCGTATTACATAATGTGCTCGACATGTTGTCCGTGCTGCACAATGCACGTGTTCAGACGCTTCTTCCAATTGCTATGGACACGTATTAAGGTTTCTGGGGATATTTGTTCACAGGCAGCCATGATACGTTCTTCCAGATGGGGAACATCACGAATTTTCACAGCATACACCATAGCCTTCACATGTCCCCACAGGTAGAAGTCAAGGGGAGTTAAGTCTGGTGATCGTGCAGGCCATTCCACTGGTCCACGTCGACCAATCCACGTCCCAGGAAATTGTTCATCCAGGAACGGACGCACCTGAATGCCATAATGGGGAGGTGCACCATCTTGCTTGAAGAACCTGGGGAAGGTACCATCCTCGGACATCAGAGCCGGCATTATGTTTTCCTGCAACAACGCGAGGTATCGGTCTGCATTTAACGTTCCTGGAATGAAAAACGGACCGACGATTTTTGTTCCCCATATGCCTGCCCATACCATAGTTTTCCATGCACCGGTCATTTTCGAAGGATCTGTCCAAGCGGGGTTGTCACGGGACCATTAGCGCATGTTTTGCCTATTGACCTCACCATTTACGTAGAAATGGGCTTTATTCGAAAAAAAAGTATCTGCATAGCAAACTGCGGATTTACCCTCAATTGCTCAATAGCCCACCCGCAAAACTGGACGCGACGATCGGGATCGTCCTCCGATAAATGTTGCTGCAATTGCATTTTATATGGATGCCACTTATACCTTTGGAGCACCCTGTGCACTGAACTGTGACTCTCAGCACACTGCATTACTAAACGACGTGTGCTTTGCTGCAGCGACTTCGAGAAGGAGGCAAGCACGGCAGTAGCTGTTTCTTCGTCTGTGGCTGTCCTTGACCGTCCACTACGGGGTCTATCCACAACTGTTCCCGTTTCCTCAAATTTGGTCAATCGTGCCACTGCACGATTGCGATACAGGTGCTCGTTGTGGATGACGCGCATTGAAATCGGCAGCCACTGCGAGGGCACTCCTCCCGCCCCATATTTTGATGATCTGGATGCGTTCGCCCCTCATTAACGGCATGATTCACAACCTGCAACACAAAAGAAACGCAGTCAAAATCACAACTTCAATTGTGGATAACTGTTTACCACATAAAGATAAATGCATTTTGACTTCAGATTCGGTTTTCTGGTGAAATTCTAGCCTATGATCATGTATCACATGACCCACGTAGCATTTGTAATAAAAAAGTTAAATTCAAGATGGCGGCACGAAGATGGCGGTCGTCTGCGTAAGCTACGCCAGAAAGTGTTCCCCTAACCCTCAAGTTCACCTACCACATCAAATTCGCTGAAAGTATATCCATTTGAATTTTAATAGGGGTGGTAACAGACTTTTGAGACACCCTGTATAATATGAATGAATTCAGTAATGAACTTTTTAAGTTCGTTGATTATCTATGGACATGTAATTGGAAGTTTGCAATAGATGCTTTAAAGAAACGCTTCTGATGAAGGTGAGAAGTCCCATTGAAAATTTTTCCAGTTACTCGTATTAAAGAATGAACATATACCAAGTTTAGTCCAAGTTAATATTTGTAATTGTATGTCAGTTTAGTTCCTTAAGTTATTGTCATTATATTTCTCAACGTTAATATGGAATTATGTCACAAAAATTCCTGTAATAAAAAAAGGCAACGAGAAAATCACGAAATGAAGTACGAATAGTGTGGCAAGTATCGTAACTAAAGTATTATTTCCATGAATTACAGGGTGCCCATATACAGAGATAATTATATGACAACGGATCGTGGTACGTCACCACCTGTGATATACGAAGCGAGACCTATAGTAAGTATACATAATGTACACAGGTTTGTCTTGTGTAATGTTGTTTTTATTTATCACAATACTAGCAGCGTTCACCCCGCTTCGCTGGGGTCACCCCGGAACGCAATAAACTTTGTTACTTAGATAATTTTTACTTTTTCGCTTTCAAGTGATATGATAAAAACCATAGAAGATTGCAGTAAATGTTAACATTATATCGCCTGTCATTTATGTTAACCCGCCGAGTGACACGGTCATGTGGGTTGCATATAAATACGGTTAGATTTAGCTATGATGAGCTAACAAAGGATTTCTACGTTATGGACACTTGAATGGTCAATTATCTCAAGACACTGGTAATTAAAAATTAAAGTGATATGATAAAAACCATCTAGGGTCCAAATCTTAATAACCCCCCAAAAATGAAAGAAATTGGTTCAGCCGTATTAGCGTGATGAGCTAACAAAGGATTTGTGCGTTCTCTTTTATATATATAGATTGCGAGCGGTGATTATATTCAATGAGAAAAAACGGAAAGGCTATTACTCACCGCAAAAAATATGTAGCAGAATTTTCTTCTACATGCGACAGGTAGCCCTTTCAGAAGATGGAACTTCCTTCATCAGCCTGTGTTACTTCAAAAAGGATTAAAAAAAAAAATAAATAAAATAAATAAAAAATAAAGGATGGTAAAAAAATGGTTAAAAGTTTAAGATATGAGTGAGTTTCTATTCCCGTGTGTTTTAATGTTTGACAGAAGATTGGCTTTTTACATATCCTAACCTTTTAACCATCCTTCATTAAAAAAAAAAAAAAAAAAAAAAAAAAAAATCCTTTTTGAAGTCTACCATAGGCTGATGAAATAAGTTGTATCTTCCGAAAGCGCTACCTGTTGCATGTAGAAGAAATTCTGCTAATTTTTGCGGTTAGTAATAGCCTTTCTGCTTTTTGTCATAGATGTTTTTATTTGTTTACATTGTTATACATCCGGAGGATCATTATCTTACAATAGGAATTTTGAGCAGAAAGTCGTTTAGGATCCGTACCAGAAATTACGATCCGTGTATTGCGAGATCTTATAAACTGAGATAAATGAAACTTTGCATAACATTTCGGAACTGGAATAATTCCATCTTCATGCTTATCTTCTCTGAGAATGGCACTGTTTTGTTTCCGAAACGAAACTAGAAGTATTCATTTAAAAATAAAATAGCTTATGCTTTATAGGGTGCCGTGTCCCCGCGTAAGAGTAGTTCCTAACGCTCTTGCCTTTGGTGCGAGCGGTCCTGTGTTCGATTCTCGGTAGGGACACTCGGTCAAAAAAGTGTAAAAGCTTTTTTCAGGCCAGCCAAACTGAATGAGGTTTCCCTCATTCACACCAGACAAATGCCGGGGTAGTACCTAACATATAGGTTCCAGGCCGCTTCCTTTCTTCCCTCTCCTCGAATAGTGTGATCGCCGAGTTGCGTCATCCGTCATACCTGACGGGCTTACATGGCCATAGATGCCGAAAGCCCATAAATCTTAATAGTTCATAGGGTGCCCACCCGACCATGAAACTGTGAATAAAGTGTGAATTTTGTATACCGTGAAAGAACCTGGAATAAATAATAAACTTCATTATCAAATCTTGGAAATCTGAAAAAAAATTCAAATCATAGAAAACACTTATCAGAAGAAATAAAAATTGATTTTTTTTTTTTTTTGCCCGTTTTCTTGTTTGTACAGTTGACCTCGTAAGGTTGATCGAGGGCAGGTTTAATTATTCCACTGCAACTTACCGACCGCCGCGCCGGGCAGTTTTTATTGTCGTTGTCCAGTCAGTAAAGTTTGTTTTTGTAAACTTTCCGACTGTGAAATTGAAAACTTTTAGACGATGGAAATCGTGAAAAAGCTGTGAGTTCGATTATCTAGTTTAGGTGGAAATCCAAGCTATAGCTTGATTTAGTGCAAATATAGAGTAAGTAGATCCCAACCTCCATATTGCATTGCGTGCTCTCCCACCGGGAATCGAACCCGGATTTGTGCAAAAAAGGCGGACGTGCTTGCCACTAGCTTAGCGGGAACGGCGGTCGTATCTTGTTATCTTCCATGATAACTCCAGTATTTTAACCACAATAAGTGATTTTGTTCATGCAAACGTCTTAAAGTTAAGAAAAGATCAAGTGTTGTGTAAGACAGGGAGATAATATTGCGTAATGGGCTTTCCTTCTTACCATTGGCGTGCACAGTCTATTTGAAGTGACAGGATTGGGTGTAACCTAAACCAACGTGTGCTTATTTTCAGTGCTGTCATGTATGTTGTTTTTGTGGAATAATTAGTTTTTATAATTTTTTTTCACTATTGCTCTAAGGGGAAGAGTATCGTTGTTTACCATCTTTTCTAATTTTCTTTGTCTTAATTTTTCTTATCTATCTGCTAAAAGGCAAACCAGTGTGCTTGCGAAATATGTGTATTATGTATACTGTAATTATGGAAATATTGTATTTATTTCGAATATAAACTCTCCCATTTTTTACAAATGTATGGCTACAATTCTTGAGGTGCGTTTATAATAACGTAATAAATTTTGGGGCAAAATAAATGAATTAACGAAAGGAGAGTGGAACGGGAGATCGTGATGATGTTATGACAAATTGCTCAAGTACTGTCATTGTTTTATTTCTTTGTGTCAAAATAAGGTAGGAGAACGAAAATATTAATAAATAATGTGAGAATTTTGACAGGATAAAGTTCCATTGTCTGGTGTTTAATTTTTCAGTTTATAACACTACATGCCAGTTCAAGCATAGTATTTGTCAGAAAGAATAGAGATACTACCGGTAACTCTATGTGGAAAGATACTTTTAACAAGTCATTGTTTTGTAGTCAGTTGTAAGCTGTTGGTTTAGTACTTGCGTGAATTTTCTGTAGTAATTTTAGAGGGATGCTTGTATCTGTAATAAACGAACACTTTTATTATTATTATTATTATTATTATTATTATTATTATTATTATTATTATTATAGGAGAGACTCTATATTCGAAATAATACAGTACATGAAATTATAAAATAAAACTATTTTACCTTAAAGTTGCGTATTCTTTTTCTATTCGTACTAATTTATAATATCCATGTTTCGTTCGCTAAATAATTCTGTGGGGTTCTTCTGGGCTTATAGTTTCTTATGGCAGATGAGTATGAATTTCCTTAATCTTGATTTTTCCTTTCTTCTTTGTTAGAATGCCCTCCTGATTACGAAATAAAATATATAAATCACTACGACGAAATGACTCATTACTTAGGTTCCCATATTTCTAGATTAAAATACTAGGGATGGCCAGAACCGGTTTTCGGGTCTGAGCGGATCCGGTTTTTCGGATCCAGGTCTGGAACCGGTTTCCAAGATCCGTTTCTGGAACCGAATTTTCGGATCCAGGTCCGGAACTGGTTCTGAAAACCGCGAGGAACCGGAACTTTGTGGCCATCCCTATAAAATACCAGAACACCCTATGAAAATTTTACAGTATACTGTAAAATTTCTGGTAAGTAGAGCTAGGTTTAATAAAATCAGAGTTCGGAATCGACTCCCACTATTGGTTTATTTATAAATATTCTCCAATAACAACACTATTTACAGAAATACTATACTACACTTTTCTCTATTGTAAGGTAGAAATTACGTAGCTCAAGACCGTGCGGTCGTGGACAAGATCTCTACAGAGCCCCGAAGCAGGCTAAGCAGAGTGGCGTAGGAAACCCCAATGCTGCGAAGCAAGCACTGAAGGGGATAGAAGTCACAGAGCCCCGAAGCAGGCTAAGCATAGTAGCGTAGAAAACCCCAATGCTCCGAAGCAAGCAATGAAGGGGATAGAAGTCACAGAGCTCCGAAGCAAGCTTAGCAACTGAGGGTGGGATCTCTACAGAGCCCCGAAGCAGGCTAAGCAGAGTGGCGTAGGAAACCCCAATGCTGCGAAGCAAGCACTGAAGGGGATAGAAGTCACAGAGCCCCGAAGCAGGCTAAGCATAGTAGCGTAGAAAACCCCAATGCTCCGAAGCAAGCAATGAAGGGAATAGAAGTCACAGAGCTCCGAAGCAAGCTTAGCAACTGAGGGTGGGATCTCTACAGAGCCCCGAAGCAGGCTAAGCAGAGTGGCGTAGGAAACCCCAATGCTGCGAAGCAAGCACTGAAGGGGATAGAAGTCACAGAGCCCCGAAGCAGGCTAAGCATAGTAGCGTAGAAAACCCCAATGCTCCGAAGCAAGCAATGAAGGGAATAGAAGTCACAGAGCTCCGAAGCAAGCTTAGCAACTGAGGGTGGGATCTCTACAGAGCCCCGAAGCAGGCTAAGCAGAGTGGCGTAGGAAACCCCAATGCTGCGAAGCAAGCACTGAAGGGGATAGAAGTCACAGAGCCCCGAAGCAGGCTAAGCATAGTAGCGTAGAAAACCCCAATGCTCCGAAGCAAGCAATGAAGGGAATAGAAGTCACAGAGCTCCGAAGCAAGCTTAGCAACTGAGGGTGGGATCTCTACAGAGCCCCGAAGCAGGCTAAGCAGAGTGGCGTAGGAAACCCCAATGCTGCGAAGCAAGCACTGAAGGGGATAGAAGTCACAGAGCCCCGAAGCAGGCTAAGCATAGTAGCGTAGAAAACCCCAATGCTCCGAAGCAAGCAATGAAGGGGATAGAAGTCACAGAGCTCCGAAGCAAGCTTAGCAACTGAGGGTGGGATCTCTACAGAGCCCCGAAGCAGGCTAAGCAGAGTGGCGTAGGAAACCCCAATGCTGCGAAGCAAGCACTGAAGGGGATAGAAGTCACAGAGCCCCGAAGCAGGCTAAGCATAGTAGCGTAGAAAACCCCAATGCTCCGAAGCAAGCAATGAAGGGGATAGAAGTCACAGAGCTCCGAAGCAAGCTTAGCAACTGAGGGTGGGATCTCTACAGAGCCCCGAAGCAGGCTAAGCAGAGTGGCGTAGGAAACCCCAATGCTGCGAAGCAAGCACTGAAGGGGATAGAAGTCACAGAGCCCCGAAGCAGGCTAAGCATAGTAGCGTAGAAAACCCCAATGCTCCGAAGCAAGCAATGAAGGGAATAGAAGTCACAGAGCTCCGAAGCAAGCTTAGCAACTGAGGGTGGGATCTCTACAGAGCCCCGAAGCAGGCTAAGCAGAGTGGCGTAGGAAACCCCAATGCTGCGAAGCAAGCACTGAAGGGGATAGAAGTCACAGAGCCCCGAAGCAGGCTAAGCATAGTAGCGTAGAAAACCCCAATGCTCCGAAGCAAGCAATGAAGGGAATAGAAGTCACAGAGCTCCGAAGCAAGCTTAGCAACTGAGGGTGGGATCTCTACAGAGCCCCGAAGCAGGCTAAGCAGAGTGGCGTAGGAAACCCCAATGCTGCGAAGCAAGCACTGAAGGGGATAGAAGTCACAGAGCCCCGAAGCAGGCTAAGCATAGTAGCGTAGAAAACCCCAATGCTCCGAAGCAAGCAGTGATGGAGATAAAAGTCACAGAGCCCCAAAGCAAGCTAAGCAACTGAGGTTGGGATCCCGACAGAGCCCCGAAGCAGACTAGAGGTTTTGGGGGTAGGTCGCTCTTAGTGCTCCAGGGAAGCAAGAGGAGGGAGACCAGAAAACGGGTGCTTGTCCGCTGGTTGCTGTCCAATATATAGGCGTCCCCGAGTGGCGGTGGCATTACTGCTGTCCTGTTGTCATGTGACTTGTAGGTGGTCCATCGTCTGGTTTTTGTAGTAATCCCACGTGGTGCATAGTACTCCGACGTAAATCCATGTGATGATGTTTACAAACAGGAACATATGAAATTGTTTGTATATACACAGAAGCACGTGGTACATTACAATAATCATAGTTAATCACTTGCTTCTTGCTGAAGTATCAAAATTAGTTAAACAATTCGTGAAGTTCCGGTGAGTGATAGGGAAGATTTTTCCTATGAGTTGAGAATTAATTACTAGCAATAGCGGAATTTTTTGCATCATTTAAAGTATAGCACGAATATTATTGACTTATATTTGGGAAAGAAAGCCGGACGTTTTTTAGTTCTGAACTACTTTTGAGGGGATAAATGACGTAAGTCCTGCATTTTCCCGACTAAATCGGAACGTCTGTAAGACTTGCTCATTACACATCCGGGAGGATAAGGGGCACGGTGGCTTAGTGGTAGAGCGCTTACCTCTGATGTATGGGGTCCCTTATTCGATTCCTGGTCAAGTATATTTGTGGTAGATAGGATCGTGTCCGTGTGTTTTCTCGGGGTACTCTCATTTGCTCCCACTTTCCCACTCCGCGAATTCGTTAATCATCATTCATTTTCATTAATCATCGTCTCCCTTAGCCTAAAGGTTATAATCGTGGGACGTTAAGCTGAAAGATTTCATTTTTTTCTTTCTTTATACATTCGATCTTTTCTGCTGAATACCAGTTTTCATTTTTCAACAATCATCATTTTAGTAACAGATTCAAACAGAAAATCAGGGCCGCTGTGGCTCAGTGGTAGAGCGTTCACATCTGGTACTTGGGGTCCCGGCTTCGATTCCAGACCCCGCCAAGTGAACTTTGTGGTGGACAAACATCGTGTGCGTGGGTTTCCTCGGGGTTCTTCCCTTTCCTCCCACTTTCTTCATTTCACCATTTCATTCTTTACTCATCATCATCGTCTCCTTTAGCCTAACCGGCATAATCGTGGGACGTAAAACAAAGATTTTATTTTTATTTTCAAACAGAAAATCGCTTTATTTTATTTTCGTTCACAGAATTCAGCTTTGGAAATGTTTTAGTCACGCAACTCACAACTCTAAGGCAAAATAGTTTTATTTTATAATAGTATAAGTTGCTTTAAACAATTATTATAATCGGTACATTAAACTTAGATAATAGTTTTTAATTAGGTTAGATTAATGATGAGTTTAAATCAAAGTCTCAGGATGTGGAAAGGACGAGTCGCGTCCAGAAAGTAAGTTTTTCTAGGACAGTGAAGATACAATGACCTTGAAACATTGTCACAGATACAGCAGAGATGACACTGCTTTTCAACATATTCACCACTGGAATTCAACACAGATGACACTGCTTTTCAACATACTGCACCACCGGAATTCAGCACAGGTGACATTGCTTTCCAACATATTCATTGGAATTCAGATAATAGCCATACCATAGGATCAACTTGTATATTCCGAAGTCAGCCATCTGGGAATGGAACCAATGTATGAGAGCCATCTCAGTTGTTCATCGCTATCAAAATGCTTACCGGAAAGAAATAACAAGACATGAAAATCACTCCGAACAAGATCCGGGCAATAGTATGCGTTGACAACCGATCTTCTGCACAGTCATTTCATTAGAACGTGTTTGACCATTCACCGTATAGCTAAGGTCTTGCTCCGGGTGATTTTCATGTCTTCCTGCACCTCAAGAAATACCTGTTCAGTAAGCATTTTCATAGTGGTGAAGAATTACAAACGGCTGTCATACACTGGTTCCACTCCCAGGCGATTGACCGTTAAGACATCAAAATACAAAAGTTGATTCCACGGTATGACAAATGTCTGAAGTTCAGTGGTAAATATGTTGAAAAGGAGTGTTACCTATTTTGTATCTGTGGCAATAAGTGTTTCAATATGACTGAGTCGTCTTTGTGTTTACCGCTCTAGGGAAAGTTACCTTATGGAAGCGCCTGGTATGATCAGAAAAGACGGAAGAAATTGCATATGCAACGAGTGAAGAAGTATTGAAAATTGTTCTCCGAACCATCCCTTAAAATCATCACAAATATCTGAAGAAATGTTTCATAATAATCTTTTTTTTCTTTCTTTCAGCCTAAAATAAGGGTTGATAGTTCAGTTAATACAATTCCAATTCCCGAGCCTGTGAGATCGTTTTCAGCACCCCAAGAATATGTCTCCCCACGTCCAGACATCGAAATCGTGAAATACAGTAGCGCAACTTCCAGAGGTATCGTAAATAATTAGTTCTATTAGTTCCATGATAGGTTAATAGTTTTCATGTTACGTCTGTTCATTACTTGGACTTCTTTTTTCTTTTTCGTCTATAAATGGGTTATGGTTATTTATTGAAATTATTTTTAAATAGCTTTTATATTTTTTATATTAATGTTTTGCTGTTTGTATATATATGTATCATTATTATTATTATATTACTGAAGTACAAATCCGTAATTAAGTTTTTGGTTATCTTATTATGTAATACCAATAAGTTTTTTTTTGTGTGTGTGTATATTAATGAAAATAGGAAACAACTGATTTTTTTTTTCCACATAAGATCCTCTATAGGTGCGAATTCTATAACACACCTAAAGAGTAAAAAAAGTGACTGGATCCCAGTTCCGGTGTAGTCAGTCACTTTTTCACTGTTTGTGTGTTATAGAATTCGCACCTATAGAGGACTTGATGTGAAAAAAAAAAAAAAATCGGTTGTTACCTCGTTTCATTAGTATATATGAAATCACAACCGTCATAAGGAGCTTGCTATATTGATACAGGATCGTCCAATCACAACATTGGTCTGTGACAGAACCCACGTGGTCCGAGGTGAGAGAACCGACCTCGAGAGTGAGTGGCTGTTCTGGGGGGTCGGACTGGGTGGTTAACGCATCGGTACGATATGCCCGAGGTTCCGGGTTCGAGTCCCGGTCCAGCCAGTCAGATTTCCACTTTTTGTGTGTTAAGGTGGATCACTAGGTATTTTCTCAATGCTGTGCTAAACGCTGCTTGAATAGTGCGGCGTTGCCAGATAGTGTCGAGTGTTTACTGATGCCAGATAATAAAGGATGTAATCATAGAATTCTGCTTGGAAATTTACTGGAGAAATTAGTTTTTGACCCTTATCGCAATTCACAGCTAAGTTCTGCTTCTCGAACTGCAACGCTAAAATCCGGAAATTTTCTTTTTGTTACTACCACAGTAAATGTACAAATTTGGCAACAACGCATTATGTCGTTCTGCGCAAGTTTCTTCTCAAAATCTATTTCCTTAAATGTAAATTAATATTTAAATAAAATGTGAAACATAACACGAAAAACAGTCAAACCTATTATCTATTTCGTAATAAGATTGTTACTCTAAAATACTTTACGCATACAAATAAACATTTCATAAAACTGAGCAGTTCTAGTAAGATCTAACAGTAAGTGCCATCTTGTGTGCTCATTCTAAAACGAATCAAATATTTTCTTTTTTATTTGTTACCTTTTTCGATATCAGAAGACAACCAAATGAATCAGTGTCTTGTGTTGTAGCTGAAACATAACTCTATCTTATAGTACAATATTTATAATATGTAACGTTTCATTGCGCAGTAGTTAAGGCAATGAGCTAAAATATGTACTGACTTCCGGGTGGTGATCCCTTAAAGGTTTATATATAAGTTAGAGTAGTGTTGCGGAATGAAGTTGTAAGTGTAAGTTGATGGATGAGTAGCTAGGTTCTACTGCCATAAGGCGTAACACATAGAAAAAATAAAGTAGAAGTTGTCAAGGTAATACAAGTGTGTTGTTTGGTACACTGATATATGAAAGTCTGTTGTTTAATTTATTGTTTTTGATACAAGTTAAGATTACGGTTTTATGATTATAAAGGACTGGTTAAAAAGTAATGGCAACATTGTTATAATTTTTATCTGGCTTTACGCATACAATAACACCTATTACACCCCTTCCGTGTAATCGTATCTCATTTCTATCACCTTCTGTCACACGTGTGGAAAATGTCGTACATCTTCAGTGAGTCAATCTCTGTCGCTGTCCCGCAGCTACCGCTAGATGGCACGGATGAGGGCTTTTCTTGTGTTGTACTGCTTCCCGCGAAGTGGTTGCTTCATTTTGGCGAAAAGGTCGTTATGAAGACCCTGAAAACAATGTCCAGTATGCCGACGTGCCAATTCAAATTTGATCACGCATGTTGTTTGTCTTTCCAAAAGTTATTGTTCTGACGCTTCCGCGTTCCTCCTCTACTTCACGACACACAGTCGTTGCCATTCGCTTACACTTTATCCCTTCACATTCCCGTATCAGCTGGGACACAGCCCTCTGACGTTAGAACAGTGTTCCCACTACCTTTTACCCAACCTAGGTAGAAGGCTGTCTAAAATTGTCAATTATATGACATTAAGTGTTAGTGAAGTGAAGAGAATATTAAGAGCATGATATGATTTATGTATCAAGTTAAGGTTCAGAGTAAAGATTATAAGGTACAATACATACTGATCATTATGTCTATGATAGCATCTAAAGTATGAAACTCATATTAATAGAAATCACCATTAATATGATAACAACCACCCACCATCATTATATCTTTCCTTCGTATTTTTATTATATATTCTACCCTCATTTCTACGTTGCTTCATGTATCCATCATATACAGGGTGGCCCAAAAGTAGGTATACAGACCCTGATCAACTCATTGATTTTTATATCATTTCTTATTGTTATCCATCACGTAGACTTAGCTTCTTTATCATTTGTTCTTAATGTATTTTTACTTATATCTTAAGCTCGGGACAGCCGAAGCAAATAAACCTGTAAGCTAGAATGTTATACTTGATCAATTACTAATACTTAGAAAGGTGAAGAAGCAGGGGAAAAGAAAAAGCAAAGCAAAGGCGAAAGTAGCTGTGAAGCCTCCAGAGGCGCGCCACGTTGTAGTACAGAGTTACGTAATATCAATGATAATTTTTCAGTCATTTAACAACCGGGTTTGTTCATATTAATATTATTAGTATATGATTTTACCTAGTTTGGCCATATATATATTGTTACAAAGTTCCAGAGACTGAAACACTGTTCGTTGTGAGGAGAATAAATGATCCTGGGGATTGAATGTGCGATGACTTATTGTGAGCGCTGCTGTAGAAAGCATGTAACCTGTACAAGCAGAATGGAATGGGATGATTACAAAAAACCGGGTAAGAGTGATAACACTACACAGAGTTGAGAAATTCGGTGAGTCAAGTTTTCAACACGCTTTAAAAAAGTAAAAATCAGCCATATGTTTGTGTACCGCACAATTCAGCGGTTCCTTGATACTTGGTCCGTTCAGGATCGTCCGAGAGAAAGCCGTCCACGAGGTGCAAGGACTCCAGAAGCTATTATAGCAGTGGCAACTCGTGTGAAGAGAAATCTCTACGGAAACAGCCAATGGTGACCCGCGACATGAACATCTCCAAGCGTACGATATCCAGTATACTCAGAGATGATCTTAATCTTGATCTTCAAGCTTACAGCGGTCAACGCGACATTTCCTGACAACGCGTCTGAAGGCGCAAAGAAAGCGTAAATGTGGCCTCGCACTTTAGCTGTACGCGAACGATTCTTTTCACCGATCAGAAACTGTTTACTACCGAAGAGAGTTTCAAGCGCCAAAATGATAATGTGTATGCCTCATAATCTCGGACAATCAGAGACAAGGTTCCCAAAATTCAGAGACCATCATCCGGCGTCAGTCATGGTGTGGTAGGGAGTGAGCTATGTGGGCACCAAACGCCATTCTTGTAAGAAAAGCGTGAAAATTTGTTCGGGTGTGTTAAAACAGTATGCTGGAGCCTATAGTGAAGAGAATCGAATCCGGCCTTCAAGGTGCGTACGCTAACCCTGATTACCGTTTTGTAGCTGTAGGTGTACTATTTTGTAAATATAAAATTATGTAATAATCGAATTAAACCAGTTACAAGGAAAATATACTTTTTGTTGTTGTTGCAGTTGTAAATTCTAAATTTTCATTATTTATAAAATGGCAACAGAAGATTATCTTTTGTGTGCCAAATGGAAGATGGTTGCAAAAATTTCGTTACGAGGTATTGATTGTTCCTCTCTGTGATAATTAGTGTGGGAACTAAGGAAAGGCAAAGCGCACTTCAATTAAAAATTACTGTTAAAAGCAAAGGAAAAGCATACCTTAGGTACAGATACTGTGAGACCCAGAGAGAGGGATAAGTATAAGATTTGTTATTATGAGTACAAGAGGCGGATCTAGAGGACGAGGATGGTGGGGGACGATGAGGGGTGTAGTGAAAGACTCCCAGTTATCTCTCTCACATTGGGCTTTTGTAGCATTGATGCCTATGCTGCTGCCCTGTCCCCTTCCCTCCGATCCGCCTCTGTGTAAGTAGAAAGGAGAAAAGAAGAAAGTTAATTTAAATAGTTGTCTAATAATGTATTAAGTGCTTGCCAAGTTTCTTAAAGAATATAACTTCTAATCGTAACTGGAAAGAATACATTTCATTTATAAGTTGTTTTCTTTTAGATCAACTAGAAGCTGAATTACGGAAACGAGCTCCAGGCTATCAGCCTAGTTTCTTCGATGAAAACGTGCCAAGAAGAGTTGATGATAACCCAGTCAGGAGAGAAGAGCTAGGTACGTTATCTGTAAATTCGTCAAAGTAAACAAATTAGTATGCATGGAGTTAGTGCACTTACTGTAAACGCATCAGTAAGCTTTATTACAATTTACGGTAAACTATATCACTGAGATTTCATAACACCAGTCTATATTTAACCGCGTCACCCGCCACACTGACAACCAGCCGAGCTGGAAATTTCTGAACGTATTTCCAATATTCAGCACTATGAAAGATTTCCGTGCCAAAATTAACTTCACAATAATAATAATAATAATAATAATAATAATAATAATAATAATAATAATAATAATAATAATAATAGGGCTTGTTTCCTAATTGCCACACTGTGTGTATACTCTCATCTCCAAAACTTAAAAGAATATTACGGCCGTACGTCTGTAGCGGGAAAAGCACGTAATCACTGAGTTGTAGTTCTCTGAGTGTGCAGTACATATCGGCCATATTAAACGTGTCCTAGGAGCACACCATGACCCATAGAACATGTGAATAATGTAATGCGCGGTCGAATTATCGGAAGCAAAACCAACAGGATTCGCTTAAGTTCTTGAATGTCCCTCACATTGTTGTGTTTGCGACTGATATATATATATATATATATATATATATATATATATATATATATATATATATATATATATATATATATATATATACAATAGCGGATCCAGGATATGATCAAGGGAGGGGCTAAATCATAATTTGCCGTTTTATCCAGTGTAAAGCTGAATTGAAACCTATTTTATCCAGTGTAAACCTGGGCGTCAAAGCCCCTTATCCCCCCCCCCCTTGGATCCGCCTTTATGCATATAAGGTGTTAATGAACTAGACCGACAAACTTAAACATGTGATTCTTCATATGAAAACAAGGGGAAAAAATCATATGAACCCGTGGTCAAAAGTGCATAGTTTCAGAGCTAGGACTGTCCAAAACCATGGGAAAATATTAACTTTGGGGGCGAATATCTCCAAAACTATTATCTATTGAGCTGAGGCTGCATGTTATTGTGTTAGGCTTGTAATCCGCTCTATCCAAAAATGCATGATTCTAAATCGTTCTGTGGCGGCACAAGGGAGTCTCCCACAGGAAATGGGAGGTCCCGGATATTCCATTAGAACAGATGGGTTCGATTCATGACAGATAGAACAACGTACCACTAAGTAACAGAAAGTCGTAGAAAGACTCAATATTTTTAACAAAATCAAGATGGCGAAGGATTTTTGGTGTGTTTTGCGTGGTTGTATAACTACAGTTGAGGCTGGATTTAGTGAATAAAACGAGATTAAATGAAATTATTACATCTGCAGATTCATGACCCACAGTCATGATCTGTGTGCTTAAGGAGACAGACATTAATAATACGTAATGATTTTGGAAGAAGTGATCGAATGAGGATTTGCGAGAAAATGAGAGTATCCTCTGAAAAAAAATATAAATAAATAAATAAGAACAATAGATACAATGTTCTTGATCACAAATCCACTTCGTCTTAGATCTAAAGTGGAACCCCTTACCATATAAGTGCACACTAGCACTGAGTTACCATGTACCCCTTTTCGCTCTCCCACGTAGCGAACAACAGATTATTTACAACGTATGGGAACTAATGATACACAAAAGCAACAATACTGGTTATGTAACAAAAAGAGGGGAAAGTCGTGTTAAGAAGGTACACATCTCGAGAAGAAGCGTTTAATTACTTGCGCCTAACATCGTTACAATAACGGCGTCATTCATCTGTATGAAAAGCATAGCCTTATCTTAAACCGAACGAATATTATCACATGAACTTACCCCTGTTTATTGGAGGCCGTGGTGGCTCACTGGTAGAGCAATCACCTCTCGCGCATAGGGATCTTACAAGTAAGCGTTACGTTTGGGTAAATCGAGTTGCTGCCCTAGACATATGTGACAGAGTAGTACTAAGTACGCTGAATGTGTCAGGAAAGTTTTAAGTACAAAGCTCAAAGGCTTTAGGAGATACGGCCACTAGAAGGTGTGACGACATCAAATGATTCTATTCGGATGTCATGTGGAAAAGTATTCCAAGTGATAAGAAAGTCCTCCTGTTACTTGATTCGTGGTCTGCAAAGACGACAGTGTTTCGTCAGTGTGTATGCCAGAAGGCTTTGAATTGATGAAACGGCTGATACCTGGTGGATGTACTGGCATAATTCAGCCTCTGGATGTTCACCTGTTCCGTCCGTCCATATAGTCTTTGCTCGTTTCATTACTGATACAACAATAACAAAGTGACGTGAATATTTGGCATTGTGACAGGTTCATACAACTTCAGTCGTTCACAATTCACCTGCTCAGTTCTCCTGGTTTTCGCAACTTGTTTCGATTCGCTTTCCATAATGCGAATACTTGAATGAGGAGCCTGTAAGTTGGATCGCTCTTTACGATTACTGCTTCAACGGAATTGTGAACGACAAATGTTTCAAGTGCGACTCGATTGCGTTTGCCAGGTATGGTCACTGTGAGCAGAGTATTTGTGCGAGGCATGTACTCTTTTCTGAAGTACATATTGATTGTAGTAATAGGTAACTTTTCTATGTAATAACAAAATCACTTCGGATTTGCAAAGCAAACAAGTTTCCCTTGTGTTTCATCACTTAAACATGCTGGAAACACAAACACAACGTAGTTGAGAGGAAATAATAGATATAAGGCTTCTCTCTTATGTTCTGAACTATTTATTATGACTATAACATGTACCTACATGTGACCTTCTAGTGGCTCTCCTAAACCCTTTGAGCTTTGCACCTGAAACTCCCCTGATATGTTGAGCACATTTAGCACTATTGTCACATGTATTTCTGGTAGCAACTCAATTCACCCAAACGTAGCGTTTACTTATTGATTCGATCGCAGCTCTTACCAAATAGGCTTTGTGATGGACAAATAACCATATGCATGAGTTTTCTCGGAGTTCTCGCGTTTCGTCCCATTTCCGTCATTCTACTATTATCATCCATCAATCTCATCGTTACAGTCCCCTTTAGCCTTGATGCGTAATCATAGAACGTTAAACTAAAATAATAACTCTCCATTACAATTTCTGTTTCCCCACGACGATACGTAAACTGTTTTATTTTTTTATTATTATATTACAGTACTTGGCATTAAACGCAGTCGATCGTTGTCAGTCATACTTGACCTAATCCTCCAAATACCCAACAGAGACCACGCACACTTAAGATGAAGTCTCTGAATAGTTAGTATAGTAACAATTCCTTGCATGTGAAATTTCGATAATCAACTTTTGATCTTCTTTCTAAATTCCTGCAGGGGCTGCGGTGACTCAGTGATAGAGCGCACACTTTCGGCTTGTGGGGTCCTTGGTTCGATCTCAGTTCGCGCCATGTGAACTTTGTGGTGAATAAACACCGTGTGTGTGGTTTTTCTTTTGGTTCTCCCGTTTTCTACCACTCACTTTCTTCGTTCCACCATTTCATTTATTTCCCATCATCACCGTCTCCTTTAGCCTAGCCGACATAACCGTAGGATGTAAAACTTAAAGATTTCATTTCATTTCTAAATTACTGCAATTATCAATTTTTGTAGTTTATTTTTTAACCTGTCGGTTGTCTATTTTTCTTATGTAATAGTAGTTAATTTAATTACGCATTTGTTTTTTGTTGGCAGGTGGTCGACTACGAAATGCTTTTAACTACCATATATCACAGGTATGTATATTAGAAAGAAAGAATATGTCTAGCGATGATTGCATTACATGTCTGAAATTAAGTTAAATACTTACTAATAATTGCTAGTAGTAGTTATAGGATAAATATTTAGTAACTTACGAGGGTAATTCTAGAAGTAAGGTCTCCAAAACGCTGGGTACGCAGGGAAATTGTTCGTGCGACTGTTGCCAACACTGCTGTGTTTGATGTTTTCTTCAGTCCTAAACAAGCCTGCATTTTAGATACCGAATGTCATGTCCCTAACCTTAAGAGACTTTGTGATATGAACATCGTATTATAATGTAATTCTCACCCCTATTTTTCTTCCCCTCAGAGTCAAATAAAAAAAGAAAATCTACTTTAAACGAGAAAGTCCATATACCAAATTTCATGACTCTAACATTCAGAGATTCCGAGATATGGACATTTTAAGGTGATAATTGCTACCCCTCTTCCCTCCTTTCCCCATTCAATTTCCAAAAGTCCTTCGTTAGTGGGACCTTACATCAGAAATTCTATGCTCCCTCCAAATTTGATGTTTGTAGCTTAAGCGAATTGGTCTGGGTGTTGATCAGTCAGGCAGTCAGTCAAGACTTTTTTTTTATATATAGAGATTACAACCTTATTTATATTTAATAAGTAACAATAAATAATAAATTTAAACGATACACAAAGTGAAAAAGTGGATAGCTAGAATGGGACTTGAACTAGAGATCTTCGGCGTACCGTACCGATGCGTTAACCACTACGCTACCCAGTTTCCTTCCCAAAACAGCCATCCGCTTTCTCACTCTTGAAGTCGATGCTTTCCACTTAGATCACATAGCTTGTACCATAACCTAGCTGTTGTGCTTGGACAATCCAGCGTCCATATATTGAGGACACTCTGACAGTTGTATTATCATTATGGAGGAATCGACCGGATTTTGTACACACCAAATCCTCTGTAGATGTGAATTCAATGATAGACAAAGAGTAAAAATGTTCCTTACTCTGATTGGGTAGCGTAGTGGTTAAGGCATCGGCACGGTACGCCGAAAATCCCGAATTCGAATCCCGGTCCGGTCATCCACATTTTTACTCCTTGTGCGACATTGAATTTGCACCTACAGAGGATTTGGTATGTAAAAAAAAAAAAAAAAAATAAAAAAAAAAGTTTTTTCCTTTTATTAATGTGTAGTAGGGAACTTAAAACGTTCATACTCAGCATTATTAATACCTATTTTCAAATAAAAACGGGCAGCGAACGTAACGGAGCGGCAATTGTTGAATATTAGGAATTAGCGTTGCTCACAGACAGACACATTTCAATTTTTGTTATAAAAATATGTGAAGTAGAACAAAATTTGAATTTTCACCGAGTAAAGAATATTTAATATTTTAGAAGATAATGTGTAGTGAAACTATTAAATTTCAAATTAATTTCATTTCATTTCATTTCAAAGGAAACAGTAAAATAAGTTCCTAAATTTCATTTCATTTCAAAGGAAACCGTAAAATAAGTTCCTAAATTTCAGTATCCTTAAAGCAGTTTTCTGGACATTTAAACAATCCTTAATGAAGATTAACGCATTTAATGTGAGCTTTTGCTAAATTAATGACATAAAGTACAATTAATATATTCACTTTTACAATGTAGGTGGCTAGTATCGGTATTTTATTTATCCTTTTTTTTTAACTATTTAGTAACATTTAAAGTTCATAGTGTAGTAAAAAGAAATGCATTCAAGTTATAACAACTTCCAGTTTTTTTTTTTTTTTTTTTTTTTTCAAAGGACTGGAACAGATAGAAACGTACTGTTTCTTTTAAAATACACGAGCATTCGTTGTCAGTTCGTAACAGCGACAGCAGTGAGAGCAATGATTGTTTTTGATACTTACGATACTCGTAGAATGGCGTTTCCATTACAAGAACAGGAAGGCGTAATCATTCGTTTTCTCCATTTGCGTGGTGTGACACCGCTTGAAATTCATCGCCAGTTAAGTAAGACATGTGATGATAGTGTCATGGATGTTTCTACTCGTAATGTGCGTTCGTGGTTGCAACAGTGCAAAGAAGACCGAATATCGTGTGACAACAAATCAAGATAAACATGACTTCGCACAAGCCGGTGTGACGGCAGTGTGCACAGATCCTACGGGAATGCGAACTTTGGAAGGAATGTGTTCCATACTCATTCGGTGATCCTCCAAAAACAATTCTCGGTGATTCTCCACTCATTCGATAATGTCGTCAGACCGGCTTGTGCGAGGCCGAAATTGTCTTGGTTTATTGTCGCACGACATTCTGCCTTCTTGTAACTGTCGCACCCAGGAACGCACATTAGACATATCCATGACACTATCATCATATATATCTCACTCAACTTGCGATGAATTTCAAGCAGTGCCATGCCACACAAATGGAGAAAACGAGTACCGTATCAAAAAACACCACCACTCATCGCTGCCGCTAGAGTTCTGTGTGCTGTACGGTGTTGCCATGTCTGTCACGCATTGACAACGCGTGCTCGCGTATTTTAAAACAAACAGCACATTTCTTTGTGTTACCACTCCTGAGAAAAAAAAATGAGGTGTTATAACTTTAAATATACATTCATGTCCAAAATGATTGTCGCATATCTATAAGTGTCTTCTTTGTAAGAATAAAATTTGATAATGATTTTGCAGGGTACTTTTAATACTGATACTTTGTGTATAACCGGGAAATGTGGTAAATTTCATAGGAAAAGAATTATAAATACGAAAATTAGAATGAGTAAAATAAAATATTGGTGAATGGACAGGAAAGTTTTATTTTCGTTTTATTGTTCTTATTTACTACTCTTTTGACATAAAATTTGCCACATACATGTCTTTGCCGATTATACACATACCAACATTATAAGAAATACCGGGCGAATTCGTTATCATATTATATTCCTACAACAACATATTTATAGACATGTGACAATAATTTTGGACATGAGTGTACCTCGTATATGCTATGATCCTGAATGACAAAGCAACCTAATACTTTTTACTTTATTACAAAATCTGATGTATCGCTTGTTTTATAGACGACGGAACAGCTTCCTGACCAGTCTCATAGGAAAGAGGAGTACCAGAAAGAGTTGCTGAGGCAAATTGAGCAGAAGAAAAAAGAGGATGAAGAGAGGAAAATGAAAGAGAGATTGGAGGAAGAGTTGTTTATGCAACGCGTTGCAGAACAACAAGAAAAGATGAGGCGAGAGTACGAGGAAGAACAGGCCAAGAAAAGACAACAGGAGGAGGAGGTGAGTCCACTTAAAATTTAAGGTTGTTTATAACGTAGGAAGAAACATAATGCGTTATCTGTGCACATTAATTCTCATAACATAATATCAAGGTCTAAATGGAATTTGTGATCAACACTTTATCGGTTTATTACGTTACAAGTCCTGAAATTAACTAAAATAAGTAAATAAGTAAAGACTTTCGGTATAATTTACATGATAAGATGCTACAGGATGCTTATTGAATATTTAAGTAAAGAAAATCTTACTTTGTCTCCAGTGAATTCGAGATGAATTAGAACTGTTTCGATATTCGCTGATGTCTTTCGCAATAACATCTCTAGAATGCTAGATCAGTAACGCTAAGTGTAGGTAACGAATTTCTTGAAACAGCCAAATCTCCAATATTTTTAACAACTGAAGGTTTCATTTACTTTTCTCCCAGAAAATTTCTACTAGGAAGAAGGAACCCATATATGTCACCGGTATGCATCCTAGAATACAAGGTCGTCCAGAAAACAAAGACTACATAGTTATACAAAATGAAACACAATATTTGTTGGAAAAAAACAATTCTGTTACATATCTGAAACTTCCTTCACTTCTCTACATAATCACCGTCTACATTTAAACATTTGTCGTATTTGATCACATGCTTCACAATTCCCATGTTAGAGCCTACTTTTCTGCCCCTGTTCGTTAAGCCAGTTGGTCATTGCATTATCCAACTCTTCATCACTTTCAAAACATTTACCGCCCAGAAATCCACATTATCACTGCTTTCAGTTGCTGGTAAATTTCTACCAGTTTCACCTTTTGAGCGTTCAGAAATCGAGTAACACTCCTTACCTCACAGTCGGCGGGATTTATATATACTAAATGGTGATATATATATATATATATATATATATATATATATATATATATATATATATATATATATATTGACTTATTTATGAGTATATTCATAATGCGGAGCTATTAAAAGATATCGTTAGTGTATAATTTATTATTTGGTACTACTCTTTTATTGTATTCCAAATCAGGAAGTGACTCAGCAAGAAAGTAAGCTTATGCTGTATTTAAAAAATGGAAGAGAGACCGTTGGACGACGACGACGACGACGATGATGATGATGATTATTATTATTATTATTATTATTATTATTATTATTATTATTATTATTATTATTATTTTCTAAATCTAACCGTAAATTATAGTGTTCTTGAGTCAAAGAAAATCTATTTACTTAATCATGGGAAGTCAGGGAAATTAATACCAAAATCTGTGTGTGAACCGTGTATAAATTGGCCATGATTGTACTATAGCACCCCCTTTTCGAAAGCTTGTACAGTAAGAAGTCAAAAATCCGAACTAATCGGGATCACAGTTAGTTCGGATTTTCGAAAATGACATTTAGGCTTAAATATACTGTACGGTATGCTCTTTTATCGATACAGCGGTTATACAGTACATACAGTAATTGCAATACCGTACGTAAGGCTACTTACATTAAATGTTTCTGAGGAACCTGCTCGTACACTAAATTACACTGTTGTTGTAACTCACACGTGACACTTGTATAGGCATAAGGGAAAATAAAAATATGTATGACAAACAATAACGTATGAATGAGCTTTTGTAAAAACATTGACTTCACACAACCCTATAGTTGGTTTATCGCTAGCGCTAAGACAAAATGTAAAAAGCTATTAGGGACCGCGTTCGGATTATCGACGTCTTACTGTATTCTCAATTTCTCTTCCTCCAGAGCCCGTTAATGGTGGTGATAATATTTCTTTCGCATCTAAAATTTCTCTAGAATTTCCCTTTGTTTTACTTTACTTCCTTCATTCCGCCAGCTTTTCCATTATTCATTCATTTAGTGTACTGTACAGGATACGTGGAATGTTGAAGATTATTTTTTCTTTGTTTCAGAGAAAGCAAAAAGCTGAAAAATTTTCCCGAAGACAGGAAGAGCTTAAGAAAGAAGCCGAAAGACTTCGCCAAGAAGAGATCCGCAAAAGAATCGAGGATAAAAGAAGATATTCCGTGCTATCTCGTGGTCAAGAAGTACAAGAAAATCCAGAGATCAAGGTAGATGAATGTGATCAACTAGAAGATGAAAACTTCACAGTCACAGTTCAAGAAGTACGATCGACTTCTCCACCCGTTCCCTCCCACCGAGCGAAGCCTCTCTACCGCACTGGCAACAGACCCCCTCCAACAGGCTCGAGTGCGATTGATCTTCTCCAATCGAAATGGCAAGTTCCTTTGGACGAACTTCCTTCAGCGCCGAGAGAGGTCGCCGAGAAATCACCCACCAAGGTTCTTACGCAATTGGGGGAAATCCGAAGACGTCTCGAGACTGAGCAGAAACGCATGGAAAGTGCACTGCAAACTAAGAAGGTCAGTCTTTTATTATTTTATTTTTTTTAACTAATATTCTCGCATGATACATTAAGATATTCATATTGTTTACGCAAGTTATGTATAACAAAGAAAATTGCTCATATCTTACTCTTTATTTTTTATTTACCTTATATCTTATTGTTTATGTAACCTTCTTGTCTAACTGTTGAGAGGATCTTAAGATGAAATAGCCTAATGAAAATGCAATCGAGTCGAAATTTACATGCGTGTTAACTGTAAAAGCTAGGGAATGAAATATAGGGTTATTCAAAAAGCGCTCCAGTTTTGTTACATCGAATTATGAGCTTTATTGTTTCAAAACACACTAACAAAATTCATACACATATTCATCACACATTCCGATTTCAGGTATGGTGAATGACGTCGGGCATATGACCACCTCTACTGCGCTGGCACGCAATAACAGCCACACTGTCACGAACCACCGCAATGTTTTGCTCAGAACGACCACCACGACGACGCCCAGAACTTTTAAAGTTCACTGTTGAACCCATTTCAATGAACTTTTTCGTAAGTCTGTGAACTGTTGATTCATTCGGTGCCTCATTTCGCCCAAGAACCGCGCGAAGTCACCTGACAGTTGCTGCATAACTTTCTCCGTCCTGATAAAAAGTTTTCACAATTAGCACACGTTGCCCTATAGTAAACTGCTCCACGGCTAGACACAGACTGAAGAAATGCGAGAAATTCAGACTAAGGCGACAATCGGAATGTTTGTGGGTAGAGCAACAATAGGAAACAATTTCGGCAACCGAGAAACAAACACTTGCCAGACGATCCAAAACCGGCGCGCTTTTTGAATAACTCTTTATCTGGAAATAAAACACAAGGTACGTAAAAAGCTTTTATTGTATTTCCTTATACTATTCTTGCGGTTTTTAAAGTAGTGTACTGAGTTTATCTTTCCTTAAGGTGCTCGATTATGAAGAAATTATTGTCACGGACGCTCATAGATATCATCGTTAAACTTTGTCCATGATTGTACTTTTAGTTCAATATTCTTCAAAAGACATTCAACGAACAGCGAAAGGAAATGATGGATAGTTCAAAACTAAATTGTGATTAATTAATGAAATTTTTTGTCTGTAAAACTGCTGTGTAATTCTGTTTTTGAAATCGTTGCCAAGCACTGAAGTCAGCTAACTTTCACAAGTCAACGTGTAAGATCATGCATTGACAAATATGATGCCACGAGAAGTGGATGATGAGAAGTGGATTCATAGGTACACGTCTTTACGTATTTCACCGCAAATATAGGAGGTTCCATAACCTCGCTCGAGTCGAGCATCAGAACTACTGGGCTTTTCCAAAGTCAGAGTAACATCATCGAAGACCGATCAAGAAGAACAGCTTGTTATTAGTGTATATTATGTCGCTTATCAAGACTACATCAATAAGCTGAAGATACGTACCTGTTTCATATTTGTCAATGCCTAATCATGAGTCAGTGCTTGGGAAATTTCAAATAGACACTACTGACACACATTAAAACATTCCCCACAAATCCTATTCTTTCATTTCAATAGAAAAGATTACGGTTGGTGTAAAGGGACGAGCTTTGCCGGTAGATGTCACTACAGTCTTCGTATCTCACTTATGTATTTTTTACCTTTCATGAAAATTCAAGATTTCTCTTATAAATTTCGACCTAGAGACTTCAAATTTTTACAGAAGAAACTTCATAACCTATTGAAGACAACAATCCGTGCCGATTTTTTATTTAGAATTTTCTTCATTGTTGAAATAGTTATATTATTAAAGGTTTGGATATCCCTTTCAACAAACAAGCCATTTCAACAATGAAGAAAATTCTAAATAAAAAAATCGGCACGGATTGTTGCCTTCGATAGGTTATGAAGTTCCTTCTCTAAAAATTTGAAGTCTCTAGGTTGAAATTTATAAGAGAAATCGTGAATTTTTGTGAAAGGTAAAAAATACATGAGGGAGATACGAAGAATGTAGTGACTATCGGCAAAACTTGTCCCTTTAAACCAACGTTAATCATGAATATTGGTGTACGAAATTATCGATGTCTAGATTATTAAGAAATGATACCTCTTGCGTACGTCCCATTCTATGTAAATTATAGATAATTCGCATAGCCGCATTATTATAGTCTTTTCGAAAGGTGTTCTACTTCTTTCTGTTTGTAACAATGCAAGTAGAGGTGTCAGATAAGTCCTAAATAATCCGTTTTGATAATTCCAATTAGTTTGCAATTAGGAACTATTTAGAAAGCAGTTATCATATTTGACACTACTACTGAAACTAGACTGCCTGCTACCAGATATATTGTGAATAGATTTCCACTAATGAAGTTTTTTCATTGAACACTAAAAATCTCCTACTGTTGTTGTTTGCCAATTGAACCTGCTAGCGGGGACCGCGGTGGCTCAGTGCTAGAATTCACTTCTGGTGCATGGGGTCCCTGGTTCGATCTCAGATCGAGCCAAGTGAACTTTGAGGTTGAAAACACCGTGTGCGTGTGTTTCCTCGGGGTTCTTCCGTTTCCTCCAACTCTTCATTCCACCATTTCATTCATTTCTCATCATCGTCTCCTTTAGCCTAACCGGCATAAGCGTAGGACGTAAAACTCGAAAGATTTCATATCATTTCATTTAAACTGCTAGCGAAATATCTACAATTCAACCATCTTTAGAAAGCTTTTAAGTTGTAACGAACAATGAGAAACATTGTCAGATAAAAGAGAAAATGTTCCGTTGAAGAGATGCACATATACAACAGTGCAGCTATGTTAACCAAATTAACTGAAAGCTACTGTGGAAGTACGTGTAATAACAAACATTTCTTAATTGAATTTACTGCTTTTTTTGACCCCAACAACAGTTAAAGATTATTTATGGTGTTCAATGAGTGAACTTGATTAGTGGAAGCGTATGCTAGTATGGAAGTGTTAACTGATAGTACAATTTTTAATTACGTGTTTTATGTCATCGCATTTTTCTAAATATTGGTTATAAACTAATTGTAATTACCTAAGGGATTAGTCAGGACTGATGGCTTTCTATTTGTAATATTACAAACGGAAGAAGAAATCGGAACAGCTTTCGAAATGTTGTATGAATATTTCTTAACAATCAGACTCTCGGGAGACAGGACTTTAAAAACATTCTTCCAAGAAAAATCACAAAACGAAATTTAAAAATACAGGTTTAAGCAACGTTGATCAAAATTGGATACTTGTCGTCGGTATACACACATGAAAACTTTTACATGTCATAATTAACTAATGAAAGGAATTAATCTGAATGGCGAGAGTAAAAGCACTTTAAAAGGAAATGAAAAATAAAATAAGATGAAAGAAACCGTTAGTGAAAACCTTTAAGCAAGTAATAACATTTCACCTTTGCTTTTCCCATTTTAGTATATAATATTAGGATGATTTATTATAGTTTTACATTGAGAATCTATTATTATTATTATTATTATTATTATTATTATTATTATTATTATTATTATTATTATTATTATTATTATTATTATTATTATTATTATTATTTAATGAAATCTATGTAGCAATTCGAATGGTATTCATTTGTAAAAGGCGTAATTTTAATTAGCTGTTTGTGTAAAAATCTCTCTTTGTTGCTATAATTCGACGTTGCTACTTAAAACTATTCTTTGTGACTTGTTTTACAGGCAATGGAATCTCAGGAGGCCCCTCCATCAACGTCAGTGGCAGTCCCAAAAGAAGACGAAGAGGTTGCTAAGCTTAGTGGTGAGTAATTTTTCCGAGCGTTTTCTAAGGGAAAAAAGCCCTTGAATCTTGTCGTGTACTAAGCTAGTCTAATCAAATTTATTGGTAAGATTAACTAATACTCACCGATAATGTGGCCTGAAAATCCTACTAATGGTATTTTTAGTATAATTTGGGAAGAAAATTATCACTCAAGCGTTATAAATCCAATCCACTGAGTGTGATCCTAGTTCGTCTATTTTCACTTTGTTTCATTGTTTTCATTCACATTCACCTTGCAGTAATGTTTTGCATCGTTTAAAATGATAAATAAAAGGAACCCGTAATGGGATTTGAACACAGGTCGCCTGGTTGCGTCACACACGTTACCTGTACTCCACAGCAAACAGCGGTAACTTTATTAGATATTTATCTTGTAATGTACCATTCGGTGTTACTTCGTCGTCATATCTTTCCCAGGTTCTATCGCGGAAACAAGGCCCCGGAGGTTGAAGGTTATCTTATGGTTTCGTCTTCTTTTTACATCTATCATCATTCCTGCTGAGCACAAGCGCAAGTTTTAGACCACCCAATATATGTTCTTCCGTTCCCTAATCTTAATTTATTTCTCCGATCATAGATAGAATATCTTAACAATAGAGTTGAACGACAGTAACAGATATTTTTCCCTCTTAGTTAACTCATATTGTAAGCATCAACAAAGATCAGCATCGTCGTGTTCAGCTCGCTATGTGGCACAACAGCTGATACTAACGCTAACAACAACCTGTCACACGTATATATCAGTTGTTGTAAAAATGGCGCCCACGGACAACGAAACACTATTCTTCAGGTCAAAATAAAGGAAAAGTGCTATATAATGATTTACCCTCTGGGGCGTCCTGTAGCCGCTATGCAAAATTAAAAAAAAAAAAAAAATCACTATGTGGAAACGTGGATTAACTTGAAACCATTAACAGTGCTCTACGAATAAATCAAGTAGTTATATCGAGTGTTACATTAATAAGTGGTTCTAGTGTGAATGTCTGTTGACTTTAACTGCCATCTGGAAAGAATCGATGTAACTATTAGATGGATTGGTAGATATACTCTATGATTCTTTATCTGCGACGTTTGCCAAATAGTGTAATTAAGGGGTGTAGATGCAAAAGTGGCAATCTCCAATTTTTTGAGAAATTGAGTTAGAGGTGGGTCTGTATTGTTTTAAGTGTCCCGACCGAGCGGTGAAATCTGTTTGGATCACAACCTACATCCTCCCAGTAAAAACTGAAAGCGAATATCACATTTTTTGCAAAACTTGCAATCTCCACTATCCGGTGCGGTTCAAAAGTGACAATCTCCACTTCAGCCAATCAGAGGCCCGCTGGCGTCAGACGTTGCCATGGCGATCGTGTCGCTTGCCTGGAATCGTTCCAAACTTCTTCACTAGTTTGTAATAAGTCAACAAGTCTGTACTAGTTCACTAGTCCACGTTCATTTTCAAAACTTGCAATCTTCAATTTTGAAACAGTAATTACAAAAAGTGAGGGACTTCGTCTGGGGAAAATTTATTTTCAACCCTCTAATATTGCTACGATCTACTATGCCAAAAAAATCTGTACGTTAAAATCTTATGGGGTTTAAGAGACATCAATTAATCGCTCGTCCTGAAAAATTCGGCCGAGTGGAGATTGCCACTTTTGCATCTACACCCCTCAATTCTAGTCTCCAGACGAGGATCTGATAAGTATAAAATTATGTATATTTTTCGCTTTATTTGGACTTGTAGAATGGTGCTCTGCAGTCCGTGGACGCCATTTTTAGAACACCCGATATATATATATTAGGCTTCCTATTTGTGAAGGTTTATATAATGTTAGTTAATATTAACGAAGTCTGTAGTAATCATTTCCAATTACCCAGTGTATGGCGTAGAAGCATGTTTTTTACAATCAGAGAAATCTCAGGGAGAAAAATCTTAAGCATGCAAGGGGTGAGTGAGAGATAGGAAATACGTAGTGTTGTTAAAATTACCCGAATATTCGTTTTCAGTATTCGAATAATCAATTAATCGGACATGCGAATAATCCATTATTCAAACATGGGAATAATTCATCCATTATTCAAACATGGGAATAATTCATCCATTATTCAAACATGGGAATAATTCATCCATTATTCAAACATGGGAGTAATCATCCATTATTCAAACATGGGAGTAATTCATCCATTATTCAAACATGCGAATAATCCATTCGAATTTTAACAGCACTAGTAAGAAAATGGAATGAACAGATCTTTGCAGTGTACACGTAGTAATAAATTCACGAGTAAATGCTTCCAAAACCATCACCTACGCTGTCGATGTGCTTATTTTCCTGTCATCAGTTGCTGTCTTCTATCAACGCCACGTTTCCTGCCTGCTCCTTCCCCTCTCCGTGCGGTTTACCTAGAAGATCAGCAAACTGTGGCGTCATAGAGTATTACGTTGGAAGTGGATTCTTTGTAGTAAATAAGTACTTTTTTAAAATTATTTATTTGTCGTTTAGTATGTTAAAAATGTTTGGTATTGAACAAAGCGATTATATGTTTCTCAGATTTTTTTCATGTATTGCTATGTAATGTACAAGGGTTGTCCAAAAAGTAAAGAACGTTTTGACGTGGTTAAATAAAAACAAAAGTTATCAGTACAAAATTTTACTTACAAAGCCACAGGAACTTACTCCATTTTTCTATGTAATGGCTATAGTTGTCAAAACACTTGTTATAACATGGGACCAATTTTTCAATGCCGATGTTATACTCATCTGTCGCCAAAGATTTGAGCCAGACTGTCACTGCTTGCTTGAATTCCTCATCGTTTGCGAACTGTTTTCCACTCCGAAATTCCTTAAAGCTTCGCGAATAAGTGAAAATCACTTTGTGCCAAGTCAAGGCTGTAAGCAGGATGACCAAAGATTTCCCACTTCAGACGTTGAAGTTCGTGCTGATGCACGAGGCCGGGCATTATCATAGATCAACAACACTTTTGTTGACAGCATTCCACGTCTCTTGTTTTGGATGGCGCGTCAAAGTCGTTGGAGAGTTTCACAATAGGATTCTGAGTTTATTTGTTGCTCCTCTTGGCATGAACTTTGTACGTCACATTTCGCGAGAGTTTTGATTGGCGCCGGCAACTTGAATCGCTGCGTAAACAAGTAGCATGACTGCACAGCATTGAGACTCGGCTCACACTGAGGTGAAGGAAGAAGCTAACTACAACGCACGGGATCGTAGCAGTGTTGGTGGGGGAGGTCGGCGCCGCGCGCGATGCGCAGTCTTTCTTTCCTTTCTGGACGACCATCGTATAAGCGAACCTGAATTATCTCAAGTCCTGCTTTATCTTCTGTAAATATAGTTGTCATAATTGGCGAGAATTCAAACTTCTGGCCCTAAAATCAATAATTTTAACATATATGTTTTTCTATTTCTTTTCTATCGCAATCCCAGGATTCCAACCGGTGTATCGACGGTAAGTTATTGCTGAAATAGACTCTATAACTACTAAAAAGAAAGAAAAACAAAATCTCATAAAACAATTTGTGCTAAATTTGTAAAGAAATAGATTTAAAATTTATTGAAGTAAGCTTCTACTATTCAGCAGGACCTTTATTAATGTGTTCAGTGGTGTACGCAGAATTTCGTCAAGGGGGAGCGGGTTCAAGCACTTAATCTTATCCCTTTAGGACACGCGTGATTTTCATATATATATATATATATATAACACCGACAACGTTTGGGAGGTGATTCCTGACACCAAGATAAGACAAAAGGTATAGACCAACTGAGTGCACAAATCCGTCATTTCGGAATACAGACTGCCGAAAACATGAAAAATGGAACTTTAAATATCCATAGCTCCAAAACTATGGGACCTACCGTAGTCGGGTCAAGACTTCAGGTAGGAAATAATATGTGTTGTCAAATCATCAGATCATACACGCACTTTCACAAGAGAAAAGGTAAGAAGAGAATTACAGTAAGTATCCCTGAACCAAAGGCAATTTCTGATAGGGGAGTAGATTTGCTTTATTGGTTTGATTAGAAGTACCGCACAAAAATTCGAGGAAAGAAGTGTTTCCTTTAATAACAAATTCTGTTGATGTTCCTGTAGTGAATACAGATACATTATACTCATCAGTAAATGGAAAAATTCCATTCCTGACATTCCGTTGGATGATGGTTCGAGTGTACCTAAGGCTAAGCTCTTTATCAGACAGTAACATGCAGGCGAGGCCATCCTATCGAAAAGAAAGAAAGAAAAAAAAATAGTCCACAATATTTTCGAAAAGATCCTCTTGGATACTCCATACAAAGAACAGATGAGAGAAAGCTAAGAAAACGTTCAGTGTGCAAGAAAAATGTTCGCAAAATGTGTCGCAAATGCATTGTTGGTTTCAAAATATGGCACAATAAACAAGACTTTGTGCAAGGTACAAACAAAAATATTATTTCACGTGTAAGAAAATTCAGCGATAGTTATAAGGCAGAATTGGCCTAAAAGAATTTTTTTGTAGTAAATTTACACGCTTTTACCTATGATCCCCAAATGAGAATCAACCAATAAATAGCTGTTACGAACAAACTATGGTATTTTTTCTGCTTTCATCAATATATTTAGGATTAGGTAATCATTTGCAAGATTTTAGTATAGAAAGAAATTTAAAAAAAAAAAATGGACGTATCATCCAAGTGCTCCAGAATCTGCCAGTCGCTAATGTGTACTTTCAGTAGCAGATAATAGGCAGGGTTACGTATTCGCAGGGTTAATAATATCGATTTTCTTCCACTGTCGATAGTTTCTGGAGACATAAGTAATAAGAGTAGTTGATCGTATCACGTAATTTCTATTTTTAAAAAATCTTGCTTTTTTTCCTCTTTTTGAACGGTTGCTGTACAATTTTCAAATCGCTTATCGACAAAATTGTTCCGATTTAAGTACATTTCATGACGGATATGGGCAATATAATATTGTCGATGTAACAGTTGTATCAGTCATAAAGAAAATCCTGAATGTAGAGAATTTATTTCCCATGTGTAATCATATTTTTAAAAATAGTAGGTGTAATACAAACGACCTGGGGAGCATATAATGTAAAATATATTACTTTATTAGGAAATCTTTGTTTTACGTCCCACGGTTATGCTGGTTAGGCTAAAGGAGACGGTGATGATAAGAGATGAGTGAAATGGTGGAATGAAGAAAGTGGGAGGAAACGGGAGAACCCCGAGAAAACCCACGAGCACGGTGTTTGTCCACCACAAAATCCACACGGCGCGAGCTGGGATCGAACCAGGGACCCCAAGCACCGGAGGTGAACGCTCTACCACTGAGCCACCGCACCCCCTACTTTATTAGTGTTAGCAGTCCAGTTTATACGAGGGTTAAACAGAAAGTATGGTTACAAAACCTGCAGTGAAACGTATACATTATTTCATACAACCAATACAACGAAAAGATGGTACATACATTAGGTTTTTTTTTTTTTTTTTTTAATGCATATTCTTTATATTGGTTGAAGTATTTTTGGCGTCGTGGGATAAGTTTGAAGATTCCCTCCTGGTAACAACCTTATCCTTACAGGTTCAGCCACGTTGTCACGAAGTGTTTCACCTTCTCGTCTGAAGCGAAGCGACAGTCTCCTATGTGCTCTTTCAAGTGCGGGACCAGGTAGGAAAGTAGCTTGGAGCGAGGTCCTCCTCCTGTTGTCCTCACTCAGCTGCTCCACGCGAGCTGTGTTCAAACCTATTGATGCCGTGCTAGGTTGGCCACTGCGCTTCTCGTGAGTGACGTTTTCTCTACCACAGGATGTCTATCGGTCAGGAAAGTCATGAAAAAGTCACGAAATTAGAAAACGGTCATGAAAGACAAGAAAAAGTCACGAAATTTAGCTTTTGGGTCACGATTTTTTTAAAAATCTGTATAAATATGAGTATACACTGGAAAATTTTGTTCTATGAAAGGTCAAAATTTTCCATAAAAATGTCTATGGTCGGCTTTAGATGCTACCACGCAAAGCACGCTTCTATCGCATGCATGAAAATTCGGCCCAATTCGCACCCAAATTCACTCTTGAAAATGTTGCCAAATTTTATGGTTTGGGAAAGAAAGGGTCACGAAAAGTCACGAAATTTCATTTTAAAATTTTAGTAGACACCCTGTACCAGCCGTAAACTTTCGACACCATTCTATGACATACTGACGAGACACTATAGTCTCTTCGTAAACATCTACCAGCTGTCGGAGAATTTCAGCCGCGGTTATATGTTTCACCCACAAAAGTCGATTAACTGAGCAGACTTCTTCGCGAGACCAGTTTTCCAAACGAGTCGCCATTTGTGTTTACCTACAACTAGCGCCATCGGTGGCGGGTGGCTGGAAATCTGCACAGTTGCCAACTCCATGTATTAAAATTACCCGATACTCCTCATTCCTCTATAACAGACGAAACTCCAGAAGTATTGGCTTTGTAACCTTAATTTTTGATCCTCCCTCGTATCATTAAGACGTGAAAAACAAGCCAAAAAATTGTTAGTAGATTGCAACGATGATGTTGAAGAATGCAGTAGGTAAGAGGAAAGAGGGGAAAATGATCTTGGGACGGCAGTTCTAAATTAAACGACTGAAGGAAATTTGTATTGAAATTGTATTGATCATGATTTTGTACATTACTTATGGACATGTATTAACTGGCAATTAAGTTTTAATATTGAACTTATCTCAGAAAGTATCGTAGTATTAATTTACCAAATATTTTCGACGGGTTCTTGTATCTTCCTCAGCGATTAAATCAAAACTTCAGTGGAGCTGTATTCTCCTCTCAAAAAACGTTAATTGACTTTAAGAATGTTTTCTTATACTTTTTCGAAAATTCCATTCTTTTTATATTTTCTTATATTGAACTACTTATATTTATTTATTTTTGCACTTACAAGATGGTGACCAGAATATGCACCTAAACGATACCAATAAAATTTTTCCAAAACTTAAAAGTTAGTGTCACGAGATCTGAACAGGCCCGGCTGTACCATATGTGCAACACGTGTATTTGCAACGGGGCGGCCAAATTTCTCATAATTATATTTTTTAAAAATAAATATTTCTTGTTGGAAACAGACTTCATGATGATGGTAGTTAAATTTACCAAGATGATCTTCTACTTGAATACTACATTCATAAACCATGATTAAGTCGCGTTAGTTTAAGGTGACATGGACAGTGCTAAAGCAAATGGTCAAATATATCCCAGTATGAATTGCTTGATTATTGTCAAATACAAGAACTAAATTCTCGAACAGTGGGAAACCCGGGTTCGATTCCCGGGGGGAGCTTATGTTCGGATTCCACGTTAATCAGTAGGTCCACGTCTCATATAGCCTTTCTGCTGAACGGGACGTTAAACTCAAAATAACTCAACTCAATTTTCGAACAGTAGTGAACACCTGTGCCATTTACTTAATTATCACAGTTTTGATATGAAAACTAGTGTTGTCGTTGTTACAAACAAGTTCCTTATCATTGAAGGTGGATAACAGTTTTTAGCAGATGTAGAAGGAAAATCAAGAAATAAAGATAAAACAGTTAGTTGCACTGGAATTGCAAACTGATATATTGAGATTGAAGCTCGATATTGAATTCTATAAATAGGATGACTATCTATTAAAAGGATTATAGGCGTGTTTGCTTTACCTTTCACTAACATAATAGATTATTATTTAAAGAGAAAAAACAGGCACAACGAAATTCTATTTATAGTGTTTAGGCCTTTCTGAGTGCGAGTGCTCTTTCCCTCCCCTTCGTTGTTCGTGATGGAGTAGCATAATTAAAATCGTAGCTTTTAAGATTTATTGTTTCTGGAGAAAGGGGGCGACAAATGATGGCTTGCACTGGGCGGCAAATTGCCTAGGGCCGGCCCTGGATTTGAAATGTTGAGGTTTCGATTCAGCCGCTGAGAAAGATAGGAGAACCTATCGAAATTGTTCGGCAATTTCATATTACCACGCTTTCTGGAGTAATGAACAATCCTGTTAGTTTTCCCGCATACTATTTTTACGCTTAAAATTATCTCCATGAAGATGGTAGCGGAATGCAGATATACAGAAGTATGCTGAGATAATTATCTTAATATGCTTGGTTATCTTACAATCTAATTAATTGATTAATAGAAAAATTAATGATTCTGTTTTGTTTCTTTCAGACATCCGAAAATCATTATAACAGGACTGATGAATGGCTAAACAAAATGCACAGGTATGTTTTCGTACGAAAGAGGTGACTTAGCTTAGAACAACACTTCATGTCTTCCTTGTAACTTGACGGGTCGCCGCACAGAGGGAGGCAAAGCCATTTTTGCCATGGGGTGTGTGTGCTACCGTATTGGGACGGAAATGAACCCCTGATCTTTAAAATTCAAAGGTGAAATAGAAAATAGACTACCTGAGTATAAAATGCTTCTGTGAAATTCAAGAGAAATCAAAAGTCAATTAGATTCAGGCAAATAATAATGACTTTATTTTACGATGTACCACGTATCTAGTATTTAGAAAACAATTTTATGTTATTTTTAGTGGCAGATTATTGAACGCATTACAGTGATTCGGAAACCATCTTAAAATTTAGGTTCACGTCTCGTATCACCTAGATGCTGTAAAAGGGCGTTAAATTTCCATGAACAAATTTACATTCTACAGGACGTCAGTGTGGTGTAGGATGCATATACATATACAGTAAAGCTCCAATTATCCGCGAGTGCCGCGAATTTTTTATTTTATTTGATTTTATATTATTTTATTTTACCCTGCTGCAACACACAATTATTTTTCATAAGTAGTCGCTACGAACATCTTTTTCTCTTCAAAAAAGTGCCACGGTCACTTCCAACTTTTTCTGTATTACCGTACAGTCTGAAAATGGCTTTTGCTGTTTATTAAGTGTCCAACACACATGTAACACTGCTTCTGCAGATTTTTGTTGCTCGCTCATAGAGCTATTTAGTAATGCCGTGCACTTTTGTAAAAAGCTAGATATGCCTCGAGTTTTTCTTGACGAGCTTCACTACCCAGAGGAAAATTTTTATGGAACTGCTGATGAGTCGTTTTGTAGTGTCGCTTTGAATGTGCTCTTTTAACAAGAGCGACAGTTTTGTTGCATATGAGGCAAACCGGAACAGTTTCAGGTCTATCAGGCAGTGTAAAGCAATATTGTTGAGTCCACTTAGTCAAAAAAGTCCTATTTTCACTATCAAGTTATACGCTTTTTAGGATCCATATCGATAAAAAAAAAGTTATAAGTGTCAACAATAACAAAACAATTTAATAACAGCTCCGTACAAGATAGCAAGAACAACTGACGAAGTAAAGGGCTCTGGCTACATGAGCTGCCCACCTGAGCCTCCTAGACTTGATGACCCTAACAATGTTTGGTAAACGGTATAATTTATGTAGTTCTTCGGTATAAAGTTTCCGCCATTCTATATTCCCGTTTCTCTTGGGTCCGAATATTCGTCTCAGGATCTTGTTGTCAAATACTTTCAGTCTACGTTTTTCCCTCAGAGTAAGCGACCATGTTTCGCAACCATACAGTACAACAAGCATGATTATCGTTTTATACATTTTATACCGAAAAAAGATGTCCAAAAAATTATATAGGGTGTTAATGAACTATACCGACAAACTGTAAGAGGTGATTCCTTACATCAAAATAAGAGAAAAAGTTCATATGGACCTATGGCGAAAACTGCATAGTTTCAGAGCTAGGGCTGTCCAAAATCGCGAAAAAGCCAAATTTCAACAGGCCCTATTTCGAATTCGAGAGACTGTGGATGGTGGTCCTTATCAGCGTAAAGGAAGTCACGAATACGAAATCTAAAATTGCATATTTCATTAATGTTCAATTGGTGGACAGAGTATTCCGTACAGGGTGAACTTCCCAGACATACCATCAACCGAATTTTAAGATATGCTCTGGCTTTAAGATTGGTCCAGAGTAGGCAAATGATAAGCCTTGATAGCAGTGAACACGGAATCATTTGGCGCAATGTTGAAAGTGTTAAGGATCGTCAGGAGCACGGTCTCTCGTACTCGGAGAAACGCATGCTGCGATGTTTTCTTTCACACTTGTGAAGAAAACGTGAAATATACCGTGACGAAATAAATCGCATCTCACGTTATTCCAAACACAAAAACATGGAGTTCCGCGCTCCTAACACTTCCAACTTCCCTCCAAAGCATTGGATGTCCAATGTTGTCAAGGCTTTACCTCCTGCCTATTTTGGACCCTCCTTGAAATCAGGGTATATCTGAAAATTATTTTGGGAGCATATCTGAGAATTATACCCTGTTGGCAATACCCTGTAACCTTATTGAAAATTGATAAAATATACACTTTTGGATTGTGCGTACGTGGCTTCATTTACGCTGATAAGAACCACCATCTACAGTTTCTGGAATTCAAAATAGGGCCTATTGAAATTTAGCTTTTTCGCGATTTTGGATATCTGAAAGTATGCACTTTTCGCCATAGGTCCATATGAACTTTTTCTCTTATTTTGAAGTGAGAAATTACTTCTTACAGTTTGTCGGTATAAATAGATGTTATATGATATTCAGTTGAAAATGTGGATGAGTGAATGTTGATGCGTAGTTTTCGGAAAAGTGAAAGCTACAATAATTACTGATGCTATACAATAATCACGCAACCTATTACTATGGAATTTATACGGAAGTATATACAGGGTGTTTGAAATCAACAACGACAATGTTTGGGAGGTGATTGCTTACACCAAGATAAGACAAAAAGTATAGACCAACCTGGGTGCACAAATGCTTCTTTTTGGAGTTACAGGCTGCCGAAAACATGAACAAATAAAATATAAAGGCCCATAGCTCCAATATTATGGGACTTACAGTAAGCGGATCAAGACTTCACGTAGGAACTAATATGTGCGCTATCCAAAAATGCATGTTTCAGAATTCTAAGGTACTCACACAACAATTTTTATAGAGGTAATTGGGCTACGGGCATATAATTTGAGGTACTCACCAACTACCTCTATAAAAATTGTTGCGGAACTACCGCAGGATTCTGAAACATGGATATTTAGATAGGGCACATACTAGTTCCTAAATAAAGTCTTGACCCGACTGTGGTAAGTCCCATAGTTTTGGAGCTATGAACCTTTATATTTCATTTTTTCATGTTTTCGGCAGCCTAAAACTCCGAAAGGAAGCATTTGTGCACCCAGGTTGGTCTATACTTTTTGTCTTATCTTGGTGTCCGGAATCACGTCCCAAACGTTGTCGGTGTTGTTTTGAAACACCCTGTATATACCCCCATCAAGCTTTTCACTATGATACTAGAGCGAGAACTATACAATGTGATTAATGAGATGTATCCTAAAATTGATAAACATTCAAACTTCATTTTTTTAGTTAACTACAGTATTAAGAAAAACTGAAACATATTAATCGACAGATGACATCAAATCGATCAAATTTGCATGCTTTGAGAGTAAATTCCAGTGCACGATTTTTGAAAAAATCGAGAACTAATTTCCATGGCACTTAAAGGTATGTCGCTAGTTGCTAATAGTAATTAATAGTCTTTTTTATTATTATTTATTCTGTTAGAACAGGCGGTTTATTAATTTGCGTACTGCATATGTAAAAGAAATACACTATTAACGTATTATCTAGTATTCTTTGCTTTTTTTGTATTTTCAGTTCTTCTCTTCCCATAGAAGAAAGAAAAGCTTTTTGTGTTGGCGCGAAACTCTGTTTTGTGTTGCGTTAATACTATTACTGCACTTCTATTATTTTTTCCCCCTGAATTTGCTGTAAATTTTTTATTTTTCCATCTTTTTTTATTACAACTGATAATATTCTTCCCTCTTTCTGCTTTTCTGCCCGTTGTATCATTACATTATTATCTTCGAAGCACAATAGAATTTGTATATCGATTTTATTATTATTCAGTGTGTTATTTATTTATTAAATTTTCATGACCGCGGTGGCTCAGTGGTAAAGCGTTCACCTCTGGTGCTTGGGGTCCCGGGTTCGATCGCAGCCCTCGCCAAGTGAACTTTGTGGTGAACAAACACCGTGTGCGTGGGTTTCCTCGGGGTTCTCCCGTTTCCTCCCACTTTTCATTCCACCATTTCATTCACTACTCATCATCACCGTTTCTTTTAGCCTTACCGGCAATACCGTGGGACGTAAAACTCAACGATTCCATTTCATTTTAAATTTTCATGATTAATGACAATTGATCATATGTACTATTGTTCTGCGAAAAGGAGGGAATTTGTGTTATTATTCAGTTTAAAATCTTTGGTCGTCGCCAATTCTGTCGAAGAATTTAAAGCTTAAAATGTATAAAACAATAATCATGCCTGTTGTTCTGTATGGTTGCGAAACATGGTCACTTACACTGAGGAAGGTATTTGAGAACAAGATCCTGACACGAATATTCGGACCCAAGAGGAACGGGAATGGGGAAAGGCGGAAACTTCATAAGGAGGAACTACATAATTTATATGGTTTACCAAACATTGTTAGGGTCATCAAGTCTAGGAGGCTCAGATGGGCAGCTCATGTATCCAGAATGGAAGAAAGTAGAAACGCTTTCAAAGTTATAACTGGAAGTTCAATCGGAAAACGACCATTAGGAAGACCTAGGCGCAGATGAGAGGACAATGTGAAGATGGATCTCGCAGAAGTAGGAATACAAAGTATAAACTGGATCCAGTTGGCTAAGGATAGAAGTCAGTGAAGAGCTTTTGTGAACGCGGCATTGAACCTTCGGGTTCTATAGATCATAAAGTTAGTTAATATTGTTGTGTTGGTAGTACTGAATGTTGATATACAGAAGGAAACTATTAAGATTTAGAATTAATTTATTACCACAATTTCTTTTACTTCTTCTTGTTATGATTTGAGATGAAGAATTTGAACTTGCAACTGCGTTTTAATAGTTTTAACTGTGTCGGTAGAAATATTTATAGCTCAGCAGAGGAGTAGAGTTTTTTTATTTGATTTTTAATCTCCGGTAAGTGTTACATATAACTTTCTGCAACGTCCTATTGAGGGAAATTGGCACAATGCTGTTTGCAAGTGGTATAATATATCAGTTTTGCTAACGCGGTGTGCCAAGATCCCAAAAATGACATGATCCTTTGTTATTTTTTTAAAAAAAAGTCCTAAAAAAATATTAAACCCAAGGTGAACCGAATGTAAAAACTCGGCGTGCAAAACTGTGAAACACAGCCTGTGTTACCGAGGCAAGTTTATCCCTGGCCACAAAATTTCCTTCAGATCCGACTAATCGTTACCGAAAAATAAAGTATCACACGTATGCAAACATACAGCTCGAGTGAAACTGTCAGCTCACGTATGTTTAGGCCAAGAACGAACAATTGTTTTTCAATGTTGTATCATCCCACAAGTCGTCAATAACTTAATTATACGAGAGTAAGTCAATAAGTATGTGCAATCAAGTTTCATTATTTGTTACCCCACACGCACAGTATTTTTATTCATATCATTTTTCAACATACCCAGCCTACTTTTCAATGCATCTGGTCCACCGTTACATAAACTTTCCGTTACCCTCCGCAGAAAGGTTTTTGGTTACGCAGTAAACTACGAATGCACCGTTTGGTTCGTTGACCGGAGCTGAATCGACAGTCTCTGAGAGCATCTTTAAGTGGACCAAACAGATGATAATCTGACAGGGCGAGATCAGGACTGTATACAGAATGCTCCTACACCTCGAAACACAGCGTCTGAAAGATTCTCACACGATTTCGCTTGTGCGTTTCATCTAGTTTTTTTCAGAACCCATCTCGCTCAGACTTCGTGAAAGTTGAGGATGTTATGCATGGTATCATATATAGTACCGTGACTCTCCTGCATATGGGTTGCCACTTTATCAACAGTAACTCATCTGTTATTCAGAATCAAGGCACAGACTCGTTCAACAATGTCATTAGTTATTGCTGTTGTTAGACACCTTGCTCTTTCCTCATCCTTCATGTTCGTTCGATCATTTTTGAACTGTTCAGTCCACTGGTAAACACTTCGTTGTGGCAATACATTGTCCCCGTATTGTGCTGAAAATCTTCTATGAATTTCCGCTCCGGGTAACCTTTCATACCACAAAAAATAATAACAGAACGTTGTTCTTCGTTGGTCCACACAGAATGTGGCGCGACCATCTTTACTTCGCAATAGTGCAAAGGGAGCTAATATAATAACGTTGCAACCTACTACAGGCGGAGCCAACAGTGACACCTAGCGTCTGGTGAGCAGAAAATGCCGTTGAACCAACCTGAAAAGAAATAGAAAATCATTGCAGTTACTTATTGACTTACCGTCGTAAATAGCACATTTTTATTTATTATTATTAATATTTATACTTATTTTTGGGGTAATTTCGCTGTATCTAATTATACTTTTTTTTTTTTTTTTTACTTTACTTTACTTCCAGGACTAATTATTTGTACAACTGTAGCGTAGCCACTGCTATCTCGTAATGCTTTGGAAGCACGTAATTAGCAGTATGTGATAACATTGTGATATCTGTTTATAAGGTTCCAGTTATAGTACTTGGAATTTATCCGGTGACATTGTACTTTATAATTCTTAACGTGATTTAATTGAGATGACCAGGAATGAACTAACATTTGTTCAGTTCAGTGTGTAAATATATTTAACATATCTGTATATTATATGAGAAACATTTATTTTGTACAAGATGAAAGAGCATTTTATTGTTTGTAATAAGAAAGATTGGCATATTGTTATTTGTGACTATTGTTGCGTATATTATTGTCTGTGGACGAGACACGTTTTGTACTAATGTAATACAAATAAAGTTGCAAGTAATAATTTGATGTGTCATGTGGTATACTGAAAATTTCATTCCTATGTAGAGTCACTTTCAGTAAATGGAAGCGACACCTAGCGTGAAGTGAATTATACCATTGGTCGTATAAATATATGTATAGTGAACGTTTGTGTTGAATGCCAAAAAAAAGTTCGGCCTACTGGGAAGGCACAATCAGTCGAGAAAGTGTAAAAAGCTTTCTCAGGCCAGCCATCCTGAATGAGGTTTTCCTGGGGTTTTCTCATTCACACCAGGCAAATGCTGGGGTGGTACCTAACATATAGGTCCCAGGCCGCTCCCTTCCTTCCCTTTCCCCAGATGGTGTGCTCATCGAGGGACGTCATCCCTCAAACGTGACGGGCAAACATGGCCATAGATGCCGAAAGCCCAGAAATCTAATTCCTAATCCTAATCCTAGTGACGGACTAACATGGCCATAGATGCCGAAAGCCCAGAAATCTAAATCCTAATCCTAGTGACGGGCTAACATGGCCATAGATGCCGAAAGCCCAGAAATCTAATTCCTAATCCTAATCCTAGTGACGGCCTAACATGGCCATAGATTCCGAAAGCCCAGAAATCTAATTCCTAATCCTAGTGACGGACTAACATGGCTATAGATGCCGAAAGCCCAGAAATTAATTCCTAATCCTAATCCTAGTGACGGCCTAACATGGCCATAGATGCCGAAAGCCCAGAAATCTAATTCCTAATTCTAGTGACGGACTAACATGGCTATAGATCCTAAAGCCCAGAAATCTAATTCCTAATCCTAATCCTAGTGACGGACTAACATGGCCATGGATGCCGAAAGCCCAGAAATCTACATCCTTCCTACTGGGAAGACAGCATAACAGCGCTTTCCGATCCCAAATACAGTTATAGTAGTGGATTTAGCAGGGGCGTAGCCAATAGGTTTATGTAGGAGGGGACCCGTCGTTTGTGTGAGGGGCCAGCTACAATGTACAAAGCCCCCCCCCCCAAAAAAAATGTGGTACAGCTAGTGATTTTGTCCTGAAAAAACCGGAAAATTTTGCTTTCCCTCCGGAAAACTAAAAATGCTGTTTTTAGCTTTTTTTTTTCTTCATAAATATTATGTACCAGGTAGTTTTTATTATGCTTAACCAAGAACTACTGCTCCGGACCAAACGTGTACCTTTGTGCATAACTATTACAATCTAAGCCCTTGTACACAGAACCTATCTATATAAGACTAATTTTCTTTGAAATTTCACTTAATTTTTTTAAGATTTCGTGACAAAAATATTTATGATTCGTTACTAAAAAAAACACCATAATTATTTTATTAACAGCTATATCTCACTTGCTGTTTTATACCAAGTAGAAAAAGACAAAAAGTGAATGAAATCCAAACTGAAAAACAAAAACGCTATTTTCACAAAATTTTTCCATCTGATAAATAATATGTATTTTTTAAAGCACTAGTTATGAAAAATATAATGTACTTACAAATCAGTTTTAGTAGCTCTGCATTTAGTCGTGTCTTACACGGAAGAGATACTATAATATTTTTCGATCGGTAAATATTTTATCGTAAATTATTAATTATATGTAAATTTTGTTATTTTTAAATAACTGAAGTGAGGTAATCTTACAATGATGTTTTAAAAGCTTGTCATTGGGGGACCTGGACCTATTGGACCCCCATGGCTACACGCCTGGGTTTTAGGCATCTTGCAGCCCTAGGCAATTTATGGCTGAAGGCTCCTTGCAAATAAATAAATATACAGTGTGATCTGATTACTATTGAATTTCTCTTAAAGTTCTAGCTCTGTGCCATATATCACATGATTGTCTTCCCATTTAAACTTTTTGTGTGAAATTCAAAATGGCGGCCCGTTCACCTGACATGCACAATAAAGGTTCCCTCTCAATCTAACGTGTCCCTACAATTACCAGTTCCGGCTATCTACACTCGTTTTCATTTTATAAGGGTGGTAATGGACTTAGTGTATGACTTCCATAACAATGTAAAACACTTTGGATTAGTATATGATGTTACGCAACGCTTTCCGACTACTGTTGGGTGTCAGCTATGAAATGGTTTTGACAGAATTTAGGTTTGCTGTTGTATAGTAATAATCAGTGCCGTATTTACGATCTTGTTTAGGGGAGGGCTTTGCTAACTTTATTCCTGGAAATGTGAAAATTCTACAAGATATTTCATTTACTTTAAAATAGTAAATAAAATTTCAAAGGGGGCTTAAGCCCGCTAGCCCCTCTTAAATACGCCACTGGTAATATTGAATACACTAAATCCAAGCAAAACATTAAAAATGTTATAATAATAGTGTAGAAAAGAGAATTGTTCTAAAATGTTGATTTCTTTTTGTTTTGCGCTCTGGGCAGTTTGCTTTGTTTGCTTAGTCTGAAATTCGATACTGTAGTTATAGTGTCATAAGATGCGCAGGAAACGTAGTTCACCGCGTCCAAGAATTGCATAGTATATGGTTATAAAGGGAAGGAAAGTTGAGGAGTGGGCGATTCCTGTAGGAAAGAAACGAAATAAATCCCGGTCCTGCCATAACCCAATGCCAGGTACAGAGAGAGGTATTACAAATCGCGTTGAAACATCTCTCAAAATAATTCAAATCGTAATTTAGCGTTATCTGGGTTGGAGAAGTATCGAAAGGGACGTGTTCAGAAACTTGTCAGAATGTCGTACTAATCACATCCTTTGTCTGTGGTACTAATTGCCGATGGCTCTACAAGCTCCATCTGGCGGGCAACAGATGGAAATACGTCGTCACGCTGGAGAGGTGTGTGTGTTTCTCAATAACAGTAAAAGCTAAGTGCAATTTTCCACAATTAACCTATGGTACTGTAAATGTATAGACAGTTCTGATGGGGATCCATGACCGTTGCTAGTTTCTGTTACAATGGGAAATTAAAGATATACCACGTCGCGAAAAATATCAAGATGAATTCCAATTATCATCAGAGTAACATCCTGACCGCAATTTATTCCCATTACACTTCTTGTCTTTATGGAAGGGAGACAAATCACATATGGCTGTATCCAAACAAGGCATTCAGTTATAGTTCTCATTCGATGGTCCTCTTCCTTCGACAAACGACAGAAGAAACTGATGTTCGTGTCATTTTCCCCTCACCCACATTCCAATAAATTTTCTGGATACCTCACTGATTGACTTTGCTCCTTCGGTCTCCTCAAAACAGGACTTGGCGTGTAGTGACCCTGCTGCACTATTGACAGCCTGTGAATAGTCTTTGAAGAGAAGCAGGCCCGCAATCAGAGGGGGGCCTGGCCCCTCCAGACCTCAATACAAAATGCTATTATTAATACAAAAAAAAAAAACAATTTGTAGGAGAATTTTCAATGATTCCCCTCCCCCCAAACCTCTGAGGCTGGTTGCGGGCCTGAAGAGAAGTTACGACTGGACTTGAATACACTGTGTGCTAACCTTCTTCAACAGAAACTTCGACGCCGGGCATATCTAGAATGCAAGGCCACGTCTTGAGACAACTGCATCTTGAAATCGTCACTACAGATTGGGAACAGTGATGCCAACCTGAAACATTATGAAATCCCATGTCGAGAGGCAAAAAATCCCATTTTACGTATGAATTTCCCAAGTTATACTAATAACAAGTATGCTATAATATTAAAAATTAAATTTCTCTGTGTTAGTCACTTTTTACAATATCTAAATGAATAAGTCGTAAATTTCGATCTTCTCGAAAAATCCCATATATATCCCTTTCCGAGAAAATAAGGTCAAAAACTCCCACGATATGGGATTTTTCCCACAGGTTGGCATCATTGATTGGGAACAACCTCTGTAGAATCATAAATGCACTAATAAATCAAGATTCAGTATAAATCTCGCTGACGTTTCAACAGACAACGGGGAAATAAGTTTTGTTAGTTCTTATCATTTCTGTTTGTCAACGAAAGCGCTTACTCAGCTTTTAGTAATAATAATAAAAGGTAGGAGGAGGATTATTCAGGTTAATGTTTGGTAAGAGCGGAGGGGAAGACAGAATCTTACATTACATAAATAATAAAAAATGTTTACTCATAATGTGAAACAAATTATAAAAGTAGATGAAAATTTTTAAAAAAATCGAAAATACTAGTAAATATAAAAATGTAAATATGAGGAACTGTGTGTATGTTGTGGGACGGAAAAAGAACAAATGAATTTCGTTTCACAGCAGGCCCGTAGCCAGCCCAAAAATGTAGAGGGGGCCCAGTAGAAGTTAGGGGGGGCCCGAGCCAACCATATTATAGTTCATCAAATAGTAACATCAACAATTCATCATATCTGCTCTTGAATGTTTAAGTATTTTGCTTCTACTTAATTCTATTATCCCCTCTACACACTCCATTAGGTTAACATTCTGTAATCTACATGAAAAAACGTTAATTTTATTAAATGGGTATTACTATCTACACGAATTAGAATTAAAATATAAATGTTTTAATAGTCCCACGTGTAATACTAACATTAAGATCAAGAACGGGAGATGAGCTACTGTGAAATAAGGAAACTCAACTTTACTTAGGCTCTTGTTTAGGGTAACTTGCGAAGTTGTCCTTCCGTTTTTATAAAAATTTTGAAAATTTACCTAGAAGAATTTGATAATTTGATTGCTTGTGTGCTTGATAACATGTAAGTGAAGCGTAATTTATGTGTAATACCTTTTGATAAGCGGTTATAAAGACGGGACTAATTCGCAAATAGAAGGAACTACTTGTCTCTAGGTTCAGGACAGTTGGATTTTGGATAATTTTCGAGTAAACATGTCTGCAAGTGTACAGGGTCTTTGCGCTGGATGTGAATTGACAGTACTAACATTTGGAAAATATGATGTTATCCGGGCAAGCGGGGCCTCCCAGGACCAGTAGCTTCATATATTTTTTTCGAATTTCTCAATAACCATAAATATTTCGATGACATAAAATTCTGAATTCTTGTATCTTTAGTCTAAGTTAAAGTTATGAACATATCGAGTTGGTAAGGCCCCAGTTGCCCGTCTACGTTACAAAAATATCTTGCCCGGACAAGGGTTAATCTTTTGAATATTCATGGCTTAATGAATGAAAGAACAAAGACCAGCAACAATTGTTCACGAGTTTCTGCTTGAGATAGGAGAGCTCTGCAAACCTAAGTATGTACTAAGGTAAGTGCCTAAGTAACCTAAGTAACCTAGTAGTGCGTTATCCCACCTTACTTCGACTTCTCGCTTCGCTCGGCCTTCCCTTTCAACTAAGCACTCCCCATAAACTACACACAACCGTGCTCAGCGAGGCCCTCCAGTCTTCCCTTTAGGTTAACAATGGATTTCCATATGTAATTGTGGTTCCTCCCCCGTACTCACACCCTCGAGGTAACGTAACAGAACATAAAATGAGTAAAGTTTAAGTAGAAATTGATGATTGTAGATTTTATTATGGTTTTTGTTGAAAATTAGATGGACGGGTAACTTTGAAGTAATTCCCTTGTTTACAATTACAGTTGTATTTTTTTAAAAAAATATTTATACTAAGTTCTTGTTTAAAATCTTAAATTAAACTCGTTTTATATAAATGAACCACCTGCACACTATACCAAGAAGACAATACCAAAACAGCTTTAAAAAATACTATGTTATTCAAATCTACACTGAGAAAAAAATCTATGCGGCATACGTAATATCGTAGATTACATTTGTAAATCCTGTAGTTTTTGGACTTAACGTACAGCAAGCGTATACTGAAAACGCATGTTTTATAATACTTTCTGTGTAAGTGCTCCATCTATACATACTTTCCGTATGAAACAATATAGGCGGTCAGGATCTCACATACAGTACAAATGGACGTATATAGCATATAGCTGACGAAGGTAACATACATATATGTATGTACTGTTAGACATCAAACATCCTGCAATGGCATGATGTAACACCTAAGGACAGTGCCTATGTAGCATACGGATAACGTATGCTCCGTTCTGATTTTTGTAGTAAGCAAGAGGATTCTGTATATTTGTACAATAAACCACTGTCCGGAGAACTGATTTTTCTCAATGTAAGTAAAACGCTCCACCCATCTAGTATCGAGTAAAAGCATCACTGCTTCTTTCACGTTGAATTACAACATTATTACGCGTACGCAACTAAGAAATAGTTTCAATTTACAACGTTTTTATGTGAAAACTAGCTACTTCCACGGGATCTCCCACCCCAAGTACAATACAAAACATTTTGCTTCTTAATTTCTCTAAATCTTGCAAATTTTTACTAGTCCTGGCTCCACAATCCGGAATTTAATCCTTCAACTTAAACGTTAAATATGTTCACTTGCTCAGTTATTCATCTAATTAAGATAATTTAGCTTAACTTTATTCTTCTACGAGAACAAACATATGAAAGTCTTTGCAACCATTACTTTTTCGGTGAATGTTCCACCACAGTTCTTGTTTTACATATCACACCACAATAATTTGGACCCTACTAAAATCAATCGCCTTTAACGGAACTCGGAGCTCTTAATTCAATTCACAACTAATTGTTCCACAGTTAATCTAAGGTTTGCTGTTGACGAGGATTTTGCAATGCATGTATGTACTACAACTACACAATAGAATAACAATAACCTACCGCCGTTACTGCAATCGACAAAAGATAAACGCATTGTTCCTGGTCCTGATTTTATGATTTGGCTTGCAGCAAGCACTTCACACTTCGTCTCCTACCTTCTAGATCGCTATTACAACTGTGGCATGAAGTATTATGAACATATTCCTTCTTTTCGTAAAAACTTCCTTCAATATGTATTGTGTCATTTCATATCGAGATTCGAGAAGACTGATAAACTTTACTTTAACTCCTTTAAAATATGTTTAGAAGTGTTCATCAAATAGTTAAAATGGAAAAATTCTTGGAATAATCTCTTTTATATTGCATTTTATTCTTAGTGTTTACACATAGAATTAATCGAGTTTTTTTTTTTTTTTTGCAAGTCTTCCATGAAAATTTTAGAGGGGGCCAAGAAAAATTTAGGGGGGCCCGGCCCCCTCTTGCCCCCCCTCCCGTGGATACGGGCATGTTTCACAGTATGAAACTACAGTAGACTTCCAAACTATGAGAACTCAATACTCACACTTCAAGTAGTACATGTATAACTACTGGTTGCAATAGATCAATAAGCTCAAAGACTGAACCTGTTCCTCGGATGTTGAATCTATACCAAAAAACCATTACACACACTTTTTGTTCTATGACAATAAAGGTTGAAACCGTAAATCGTTAATAACTACAAGTGCCCGAGAATTAACCTGGCAGTGACGTAGACTTCGCTCTTGCTCAAATGCTATCCCACTGGTTATAGCAGACGCTTCGTTCAATTCAACGTCCAATCACAGGAAAGAGAAAATGCGCGAACACAAATACCAACTTACAAGCACGCTCCCTTCTCTACAACAGGAAAGCGAAAGGAAATGAACCGAAATGGGAGATTCATTTTTGATAAATATACTTCTCATCTTTGTATAACGATAACTGGAGTTCGAGGAGACTTAAATACTACATTTTTTGCTATTATATTTATATAACTTTCATGAAGAACATGGTTATTTTATATTTGAATTTTATATTATAAGTATGTGGAAAATAATTTTAAATGATAGCCATTTATGTTTATTATGTTCTAACAACACTCAGATTTCAACATGCTACAAACTTTCGTTCTATTGAAGATAGACACAAACATGCTGTGGACGAAATGGGAAGGGAAGTCCAAAGTTTATTTTAAAGAAACTCCCATGTCTTTACATATCTCGGTTCTTGAGTTAGAGGATGATATGTGAACGTGTTTCCTGGTCGCGGAAACAGAACGTGGGGGTTAGTGAATGTAGCTTCGAAAAGTATAACATTTACCAATAGGACATAAGAACAGCACTTCCAGGAAAAACACACAAACAAATTAAAAAACAAAAGCGAAATGAAATGAACTGAAAAGCGCGTGTTTTCTTTGTGTAGGGCTGTACAGTCTGTGCTGACTGGTGAAAGTTGTCAATCCTTTGTTTTATTCTCGTTCTCAAAATTTTGTAATAAAATGGGTGATAGTACCTTAAAGAAAGGCAAGCCGTTGCATTGTGATGCAGGAGACATTGTTTTTAATGTTCACAACTTTTCTTGCAGCAAACAATAATAAATCTGACAGTGTTCATGAAACCTCCCGAGCAACATGTGTCAGTGAGAGATCCGTGTGGTGAACTGTGAAAGAGAAGGAGTAAAGTCTGGACAACATGTCGTAACACCCTGTAAAGCAAGGCCAAATACACAGAAAAGACAAATAAATTTAGATTCTTTCGATGAAGTAGTAGTTCGTAGAACAATTCACAATCTCTATGCTGAAGGCATTGTCGCCACCTTAACCCTTATCCGGGCAACCGGGGCCTCCCAGGCCCAGTAGCTTCATTTTTCTAAAATTTCTCAATAACCATACATATTTCGAAGACATAAAATACTGAATTCTTCTATCTTTCGTCGAAGTTAAAATCATGAACATATCGAGTTGGTAAAGTTTTTTTTTTTTTTTTTTTTTAATTTGAAAATCTTTTCCTGACGTAACCGGGCAACCGGTGCCTAGGAGGCCCCGTATAACTTTAGTGAAATTCCTGTCAAATATTAGATCAAATTGTCACGTAATTATATATTGAACACGTGACTATTGTAACCTTTAGTCGGAACAGTATGCGGCAACAGACATTGAATTTTGAGTGTTCTGCACTTAAAATATATACTGGGCCTGACAGGCCCCGGTTGCCCGTTTACGTTACAAAAATGTCTGGACCGGATTTGCTATTCTGCTTGGTCGGCTTACAAAAGCGTGACACGAAGTTTCGCTACTTGACAAAAATATATACCGGTACATTCTAGACTAGTCTGAACAGTAAGTGACAATAGGCATTGATTTTATGTATTCTGCACTTAAAATATATACTGGGCCTCACAGGCCCCGGTTGCCCGTTTACGTTACAAAAATGTCTTGCCCGGATAAGGGTTAAATAAATTATTGTGCGAACTTAAGAAAAGCATTGACTTCAAAGGTTTTGAGTGGGCATTACAATAAATACTGCGCATGTTGAGATTTAGGTTTTAAAAAAATTCTATTGGAAATAGAAAACTGCTTTTTGAAAGGAAAGATATTGTCGTTTGACGACATAAATATAGGGTCTAATCTTATTTTTTCTTTCTTTGTCGTAACAATGCACATATATATATGCTAGTATTATTCAAATACATTGTTATCTAAATTCTCTCTACTTCGCTACCAGCATTATTTTAAACTGTAGTTACGACGTGACGTGCGAAGCGTTCAGTGTACCATCTAAGCACTATTTGTGAATAACGTAAGTTGGTAGCCTTGCAACTGAGAGCGTTGACGTCACTGCCAAGATAGTTCTCGGCGACTGTACTTCCGGTTTTGGTAGAGTGGTGCGGGTTTTGATGGTATGTACTGTTGAGACATTGAATCGATTGCAGAAAAACAGCTTGTTGCTATCAATTACTATTTTTGTTCTATGGCAATAAATTTAGAAACCGGAAATGGTTAAAATGAATCACTTCCAGATTCAATAGAAGATTAGGGTCTAACGGAGAAAGTAGAGCCTACTTTTGGGAACTGAATCGATTGAAAAAAAACTCATCTCGATATCTCTTATCGTTTTTGGTCTACGAAAATCAGTATTGAAAACGAAAATGATAAATTTCAACCACTTCCGGTTTAGGTAGAGTAATGCGAGTTGTGATGATATGATCTCTTTGACACACTGAATCGTTTCCAGAAAACCGCGTATCACTACCGTTTTGTTCTATAGCGATAAATGCTGAAAGCGGAAATGGCTAATTTGAATCACTCCCGGTTTGAATTGAAAGTTAAGGAAGGGGCACTGAATCAATTGAAAAAAAATCTCCTACTCGCATGTATACAATATATCTTAGCTTTTACCTACGATCTTTGAAAAGTCAAAAGACAGAGCATTGTCAAAAATGACACATGACTTCTACTCTCCCTTCCTTCGCTCTTACTGCTTCTTTGTTTCGCTAGTCCTAAAATAAAGGAGTGCCCTGATGTCTTACCTTAGCTGGAAATTATTGGTTCATACCCTTCCATACTTTGTTTTATACTCTAGAAAGTCTGTAAGCCAAGGTGACCAGACGTCCCGTTTTAGCCGGGACAGTCCCTTATTTTCAACCGTGTTCGGTTTTTTTTATGATTCTCAAACGGGAAGCCTAAATGTCCCGTTTTTAAGCAAAAATGACCCAGGTGTCCCGTAATTATTATTCAAAATATAAATGGTCAATGCAAATTCTACGTTCTTCCGTACCGACACTCATTGGGAAGGTTCAGCCGTGCCTAGAACTTCTGAATGTTCAAATGGGAACTGAGCGTTCTGTGGTTCAAGTGGAAATTGAGTGGGAATTCTGAGTTTTGAAGTAGTTAAAAGTATTGTTGGGTTGCACTTAAGTTAGAAACGGTGTGTTATCATTCTTACTTGTGTATTTTGTAAATTGAAAACACTGCTGAGTCCCAAAATGCAATGTGGAAGTCACTTACCCCCGACCGTCGCCGATTCGTATTCGTCCCGTTTTTGAAAGTAAAAGTTCCGGTCACCTTGCTGTAAGCAAATGGGAGAACGGCATATTTAGCCAGGGGTAGGAATGGTATCGAGACGAGATTTAATACAGTCTCAGTTGACAAATAACGGTCTCGTCTTGAGTCGAAAATAATCGTATCACTCTCGCCTCAATCAACATATACGAGGGGCGTCCAATAAGTTATCAACCTAGCCAGGAAGTAATACATGCTCACCTGGTCATCACTGTTTTTCGACGGTGGAGGTCTATGCACTGCTGCCACTTTGTGGGGAGCGAAGAAATTCCAGAGGAAAAAAGTCTGTCATGGCCTGCATACTACTGAGAAACAGCCTGTTGGCAAAGGGCGCCGATTTCTCTGAAAATTTGGGGGAGCCCACTCAGACGCATTAGGTATATATATTAGGATGTTAAGGTAAATTCCATTCAAATTATACCCAATATTGTATATTCATAAATTCACAAGAGGGGCCCACATGAACTTTGGGGGTCAGTCTCCCAGGATCGGCGCCCTTGCGAAAAACATTGTCCCCGCTGATGTTTGTTCAGGTCTCGGAAGAGGAAATAGTCGCTAGGGGCCATGTCCAGATTGTAGAGAGGATGATTCAACATTTGGAAACCACAGTCAGCAATGGCAGCCTGAACTTTCCGGGCCGTCACATAAACATTTGCTACGCGGCGTAACACAAACACACTGTGTTGCTCCAACTGACCTCAAATTACGCAGCGGGGTTCCCCACAGTGGTCTTGGCGTGCGTGTCAGGCGTTATGCTCCGCTCCTCCCTTCCTGTCTAGGTAAAATAACTTATTGGACGCTCCTCGTACTTGTCTGGGTGTTGAGGACTAAGTCTCTACTCGTGGCGAAATGAATTATGTGAAAGAAATATATTACAGCATAACATTCTCTATTGATTTGGGTTATTATTTGATTTGGGATCAATTGCAGTAAATCAACAAGATACTTTTAAAAATGAGTTTTCCAAGAGAATTCCTAAAATACTTAAAACATTATATGTTAGCTTTAAAAATCAAGTTACGGAATATTTTGGTCTTCGGGTCTTTGAGCAATTTAAATGACTAAAAAGAGAATAAAATATATTGAATCCTAACTCAAAATTATCTGCTGTTTAAAAATATTTTCAATGTACTTAGGCAACAAGTGATCTAAGGTAGCATTTGCTCTCTTTCTCCCGTGCGTATAACAAGGACCATCCAAGGATAATTTTTCTACTGTCTTACATATAATGTGTAACAAATTTTGAGTTTTTTTTTTTTTTTTAAATGCAATTTTAGTAATTTTTGTTTATATTTGGGACCAGATTGAGGTTTTCGACACGAATTAGTCTAGTCTCGGTCTCATATCGTAATACAAGTGTCGGTCCCGTCTCCGATAAGTCGATTTGTTGAGTCTAGCTCTCGTTTTGATTTATAAACTCCGTCTAGGTATGTTGAGTCTTGGTTTCGTCTCGATTTATAAACGTCCGTTTTGATCTCGTCTCGCTCTCGTCTTAATTTATAAACGTCTGTCTCGTCTCCAAATCTCTGTGCGAGAACTAAACTTAAAAATACAAAAAAAAAAAATACTTGGTACAGTTCGCAGCAAAAAACCTGCAATATGAGCATGTAAGTTTATTGTGAAACGACGAAGTCTTTTGCTCCAATATAAGTGTGCAGGGGAGGACGCCGAGTTTTCTCCTGGCGTGATTCATGCCACTTAGACATTATGTTGATTCCCTGTGCTGTTAGGCGTAGTTTCACAATAAACTTATATGCTCATGTTGCAGGTTTCTTTGCTGCGGACTGTACAAGTGTCATAGCTAAAACAAAGATTACAAGTTATCAATTACTTAGATATCTATAACATCCTTGCAAGGCAAAGAGCACTTAAAAATTACAGTATACTTTATCTATCTGATAGACAAGATTTGGAGGCGACTGCAATACCTTTACTAAATCACTGTTCGTATCAAATGAAAGGTTTGGCTCACCAGTGAGAGGAGTACGACGGTTATCAATGCTAGTGCCTTCATGGGCTGCATTCACCATGCGAGTTGGTGTCTTATGGAGCATATGTAGAAAGAACACCGTGGCACTGTTCCTATGTCCTCGTTCCTACGTTCATTCATGTAGCCTCCGCTCCCAGCGGTGTTATTTTTACACAATTCAACTTAAGCTCTGTATCTAACCGTAACATCGGTCTCTGTTAATCACAATACCGGACCGCACAATAACATACTAAAGTGGGGGTCATGCTAGGACAACTAGTATCTGTTAAAATTAAGTTGTACTAACCCGTAATTTTTTGTTGTGTATATCTATATATATAAAAGAGAACGCACAAATCCTTTGTTCCCTCATCACGCTAATACGGCTGAACCAATTTCTTTCATTTTTGGGGGGTTATTAGGATTTGGACCCTAGATGGTTTTTATCATATCACTTTAATTTTTAATTACCAGTGTCTTGAGATAATTGACCATTCAAGTGTCCATAACGTACAAATCCTTTGTTAGTTCATCATAGGTAAAAATAAACGTATTTATATGCAACCCGCATGACCGTGTCACTCGGCGGGTTAACATAAATGACAGGCGATATAATGTTAACATTTACTGCAATCTACTATGGTTTTTATCATATCACTTGAAAGCGAAAAAGTAAAAATTATCTAAGTAACAAAGTTTATTGCGTTCCGGGCTGACCGCAGCGAAGCGGGGTGAACGCTGCTAGTCTATATATATAAAAGAGAACGTACAAATCCTTTGTTCCCTCATCACGCTAATACGGCTGAACCAATTTCTTTCATTTTTGGGGGGTTATTAGGATTTGGACCCTAGATGGTTTTTATCATATCACTTTAATTTTCAATTACCAGTGTCTTGAGATAATTGACCATTCAAGTGTCCATCTCATCATAGCTAAATCTAACCGTATTTATATGCAACCCGCATGTATGTGCAACCCGCATGACCGTGTTACTCGGCGGGTTAACATAAATGACAGGCGATATAATGTTAATATTAATGCAATTTGAAAGCGAAAAAGTAAAAATTATCTAAGTAACAAAGTTTATTGCGTTCCGGGGTGACCGCAGCGAAGCGGGGTGAACGCTGCTAGTTTACAATAGATTCTTCAACATTATCGGTTAGGAACTTCCGAATCTTTATTAACAGAAAAATAGTAGACCATATCTTAATAATTTATTTAAAAGATTGTGTGTAAAACTAATAGATTGTAACATATTCCATTACTACTACTACGGATGACACAGACATGCTGTTATCGATTTGACACAAAAACTGTGTTGAGCGGTATGAACAGACCCGTATTTAGGTAAGTGCTATTCTGTGCTTGAGCACAAGTCGGCAGAATGTACGGGGGGGGGGGGAATTTTGTTACTTTTAAAGATTTACAATACAGTAATATTTAAAACAAGCAACCCACAAAGTCCCGTACAAGCGCAAAAAAAGTATTTAATGTGTTTAATTCGCTCTAATTGCACTAGTTACTAATTAGTTAGCTTATCTGATTATTTTTAAAAAGTCATCCCTTCCCACCCTTTAAAGTTCTGCACGGGCTTGGGTTGAGTCCGCGGGCCGGACTCGGGCTTACAAAGCATATATCATATCGGGCCCGGCTCGGGCCGTAAATTGTTAAATACACAACTATATTTCTCGGGCCTAGCTTTGTAAAATTACTGTACAACGATATTTACTGAACTGTTCTTTCTGAAGAATTAGTATTACATTAATTATTACGTTTCTGTAACTTGGGCTCATTTCGGGGTGTTTCATTATCACACGAGCTCGGGCTGTACTCGGGCTAAAACATATTTCGGATTCGGGTCGGGCCTCACATTATAAATGCACAGGCCGAGCCGGGCCCGTGCAGACCTCTACCACCCCTACCCGAAGTGGTGAGGATGAACTTGAACATCATAAAAATTGATACTGTTAAACTCCGCGATCTCAAAAATTATGAATTCAACACTAATATATGTCGTTTACGTTTGCTTTTAAAATCTCACCTGAGCAGTGAAGTATGACCTTGAAGTTGAATTGGAGTAAAACTGTCACTATTAATTTCAGCGACCCCAAAAACTATGAATTCAACTCTAATATTGGTCGTTTTTGGGTGAGGGGGATTATGAGCGGGGACGGCAAATTATTTAGAGCACAGGGGCGCACAATACATAAATACGGGCCTGGGTATGAAAGTAACACCACAACGGTGTTGTAGAATTTGTTGAACGAACGAAGGCAAGCGGAAATAAAAACATCGCCACAGTAATCTTACTGTACATGATAGGCCAATACACAGTATGTTGTTAGTAATAACCAGTGATGTTCTTGTAAGACCCCTTGTACAATATATATTATGAAAAAACCTTTAGCTTATTAAGGTATAGAGATAAAATAATGATACTGTAAAAAATGTGAACTTTGTAGCTTGAAGCCTTTTGAAAAAATTCTGTGCACGCTACTGTTAACAGCACACTTGCCAGACCCAACGGAAGTTAATCATCCTCATAAGAATCGAAAATTAGTAATTGCAATGACCCAACGTATTTGAAAGTGTAGGTTAGCCAGCCAATACTTTGCCGTCGTTTATTCAATAATTTCTACATCGAACTCCTAATCAAAATTTTGCTTCTTTCGTAAGTGGGGGCCACGTTGGCAATTCACTTGGTTGACAAATTGTAGGTAAAGTAACCAGTTACAACCTAGATCAAACGTTGGTTGACAAATGATCGGCAATGTGGCCAGTTAGAACCTAGAGCAAACGTTGGTTGGCAAATGCTCGGCAAAGTGGCCAGTTACAACGTAGGTTCAACGTTAGCAATTGAGTTGGTTGGCAAATGGTCAGTAAATTGGCCAGTTACAACGTAGACTAACGTTGTTAATTAAGTTGGTCGGCAAAGTGGCCAGTTACAACATAGGACAACGTTGACAATTGAGTTAGTTGGCAAATGGTCGGCAAAGTTGCCAGTTACAATGTATTGGTAATGTTGGTAATTGGTTGGCTAGCCTAACGTTTTTCTCTGTTGGCTCTACGTTTTGTGGTGCTTAGGTTTATAATACTTATTTCTTTTTAATTTCCCCATTAATAGTCGCGAAGCTTTGTTTGGCGTCATACCACGCGCTTTTTTCATTAATTTATTATTGATTCTCTCGTTAATTGCATATGATAAAATAATAATACTGTACTACTACTACTACTACTAACTAATAATAATAATAATAATAATAATAATAATAATAATAATAATAATAATAATAATAATAATAATAATAATAATAAATAATTTCTTTTTAAACTTTAGAATTGCGAGAAACACAGATGATGGAATTTAAAAATACATTGGCAACATGTTTATACTGAAATCTAGTTCATACTATCTAACTAACAAGACCAAAATATTCAACTCTGCAAAAGAAAGAAAGAAAGAAAAAACGTTTACAATAAATAAAACGAGGAAGTCCTAAATAATAGCACGGTTAACTCATAGTTTAAAATATTGTTTAGTAAAATGAAAGTATTTCTTTTGAAATAGTACATAACCTCATATATTCCAACACAATTTTCAAGACCAACGAGAACTCGCATGTGAGAGCATTCATCACGCGATTTTTTTCTTCTTATTATTATTTCCCGGATGCAATTTTCAATTTAACTCTGTAATGATCCAGAAAAAGTTACTGACCATGAATTTGCTGAAGGTCCATGATAGATTAGCTGTAGCAATGGTGTTAATGACCATCAATATAAGCAGCACTACACATTGTGCAGGGGCGGATCCAGGACCGACTTCTGGGGGGGGGGGAAGTGGGTTGTCATAATGCTACTTTTAAAAGCTCCAAACTCTGGGATGGATTTTATTTATATATATAAAACAAGAAAGTTTCCTCTTCTGGGGGGGGCGATCGCCCCGTGCGCCTCCCTGGATCCGCCCTTGACATTGTGTTGATATTGTATTTGATACCAAAAGTTCGCCTCTAGTTCCTGAGATACTTTGTACTTTCTTTTCGGTGAGGGGGGAACAAAATTATTATCTTTTCAGACCAGTGGCGCACCCACGGGGAATCCACCGAGTCCAGACCCCCCCCCCCAAAAAAAACTTTCTAACTCAACTAAGGATGTTATAAATAGAGGATCTTCCCATATGTATCTTCATCCTATTAAATCGATGAAGTCAAAAAACAACCGAGCATCGGAACGTCTGATTGGCTACTCTCGTTTCTGCCATTGTCTGATTGGATACTTTCGTTTCCGCCATGATTGTTGGCTCAAAACATTGCGATCCTATTGGGCAGAGTGGGCAGAGTAGGGGTGGCGAAACTGTGACGTATGGCTTCAAGATTTTGTTGTAAGGGCAGATCCTCTATTTTATAAGATTCTTGAACTCAACATATATTTGTAGAAAACTATGCTTGTTTTTGTTTAACAGGGAAATGATTGATGTAGCATGAAAATTTGATCCCACAATTCATCTGTACTGTCTTATAACGGTGGCTCGGTGGTAGAGCGTTCACCTCTGGTGTATGGGGTCCTTGGTTCGATTCCAGCTCGCACTATGTGAGCTTTGTGGTGGACAAAGACCGTGTGCGTGGGTATTCTCGGGGTTCTCCTGTTTCTTCCCACTTTCTTCATTCCACTATTTCATTCATTTCTCATCTTTCCTTTAGCCTAGTCGGCGTAACGTGGGACGTAAGACTTAAATATTTCATTTCATTTTTTCTTTCTCCTATAAAATAATCTACTTCTATCATTTTTCTTTTCTGAAAATATAGGTGGAGGTACTTTGCAATTACTTATCGTCTTTTCGTGTGCAGAATACTAAATACACGTAGTAGCTTGTAGTATTGGTCCTCTTCCTAAGGCTTAGACTCCCCCAACAAAAATTTCTGGGTGCGCGCCTGTTTCAGACCAAGACTATGAAGACCACTACATAATCCAGGGATGGACTAAGTCACCCGGCAAATGCTCAGTGCACCCCCTGTCTTATGGAACCTAGTGGCGGCTCTAGAATTATAAGAGGGAAATTACATCGTCACTGGCGCCGAAATCGGCTTTCCCTTTCCTCCCTGCAAGACTCGCCCCCCAGGTTTTAGGATATGTAGTGATCTTTCATTTTCAAGTTATTCTTTAAATTTTAATGGGAGTCACAAATATTACAGGAAAAAGAATAACGAATTGCTTAGTAATATATCGAGTATATGCGTCTGAAATTCAAAAATAGGTTTAAAATTAGGTCAACATCTACTCTACTCAGCACAAAGAATTTATTTAAGCTATTGATAAAGTGGAAAATAATTTACGTTGCCAACACTGTTCAATCTGTGATTCAATTCCTGGACAAGTAAGTTTGTGGTGGACAACATCGTATCGGGGATTTTTCTCGGGATATTCCTCTTTCCTCTCACTTTCTCATTCTACCAATTCTTCCATCATTCACTTGCTTTAATATCGTCTCCCTTAACCTAAAGAGCGTAACCGTGGGACGTTAAACTGAAAGATTTCATTTCATTTTCACTGCTCAATCTGTTTCTTCAATTTGAATTTCTTGTGACTCCCCCGTAGCGTAGTCGCTTACGCTCTCGCCTTTGGTGTGATCGGTCCTGTGCTCGATTCCCGGTGGGGACACGATCGAAAAAGTGTAAAAGGTATTTCAGGCCAATAATCCTGAGTGAGGGTTTCCTCATTCACACCAGATAAATGCCGGGATGGTATCTAACACACATCCCAGGCCACTTCCTTCCCTTTCCTCAGATAGTGTGATCGCCGAAGGATATCATCCCTCATACGTGAAATGGCTATTGATGCCGAAAGCCCAGAAATCTAATTCCAGAAATCCTATTCCTAGTGACAGCCTAACATGGCCATAGATACCGAAAGCCCAGAAATCTAATTCCTAATCCTAATCCTAGTGACGGCCTAACATGGCCATAGATGCCGAAAGCCCAGAAATCTAATTCCTAATCCTAATCCTAGTGACGGCCTAACATGGCCATAGATGCCGAAAGCCCAGAAATCTAATTCCTAATCCTATTACTAGTGACAGCCTAACATGGCCATAGATGCCGAAAGCCCAGAAATCTAATTCCTAATCCTAATCCTAATTCAGATTTCTTAATCTAATCTGTAAAATACATTCAGTTACATACCTATTAGCATTCATATTTATTCAGTAACTTCACTTCAGGTATATTGTTTGAGAGGAGGGCAGTAGTTCCACATTTTTAATTAGTATTTCACTAAACTAGTGCTTAATATATGAGACTTGTCCAGGGGCGGACTGGCAACTATAGGGCCCCCTCTGCTAAACTGAAATGAGGGCCCACTGTATAAAAATGTAAAAAAATGTACTTAGCATTCTTCATATATATTACATATAAAAGTCCATCTTTGAACCCATAAATAGTATCCCATATATTCATACAAAAGCAAAACATTAATTACAAAAAATCTGAAGTAGGAACATTTTAATAGTAACTCATACACTGTGTAATTGGCAATATCATTTTTTATTGTAAACACACACAATACTGGAATTGGTGCTTTCAGTTATTTATATAGTGCTATTGTTCTTTATGTCATGAATTTAAACCATTTATTTAAACAAATGAATGTCATGTTTTAGAAAACCCAAAATACATACATGTGCAATAAGTAAAAACTAATCTCAAGTCAACTTTGAAACACTACAACAACAGGGCAATGTTTTAGTGCCTGATTGTCTCATAGACGGAACCATTTCAAGTCGATAAACGTGAAGGGTCTGTTCATGAAAGTTTAACTTTACGTCTTTTTTATGCAAAACACAACTTTGCGGGAGTTACCCTGCCATATTTTTGATGCTGGTAGGTTTAGCTGAGCACATCTTTTTAAAATTGGTGGAGGGGGCCCACCTGTTTTGGGGCCCACCCTGCATTTGCAGGGTAGCAGGGTGCGCCAGTCCGCCCCTGGACTTGTCGAAAAAGTATCTGACTTCATTTATTTTCGGGAAGACTACGTGGAGACTTCGTGGAAGAGGCCTCCGTTATGTTTCTAGCCTGCAGATGGCATTACTTTCATTTGCGTCTTCTGTTGTACAGGAGGAGTTATATGGATGCTCTTCTGTGGTCTCGGCGCGGCTAAAATGGTAAAGACATGGATATATGGATAGGACGCGAGAACGAAGTAACAAACAACTCCGTGGGTGCGTCCGACCTAGCCAAAGCCTGACAAAGCTTACGAAGACCCAGAGAAGATCGCCAGGTGCCAGGATGTTGATTGTGTTCTTCGATTGCTGACGGAATGTGCAACATGAGTAGGTACAAGAAGGACGTACAAACACAAATGACATATCTTCAAACATTTTCCTTCGTCTACGTTGATGTTCTTTGTCCGAAATTACCAGATCTGTGGACTTCAAAGTCTCGAAGACTGCACCTTCGATGTTTCATTAAGCTCCCTGTTCTCTAGGTATAGCCTCGTGAGACTTTTGCCTCTTCCCAAAATTCAAAGCCTACCAGAAAGAAACTCGCTTTTGGGCCTGAGGGGAGATCTAGTGTAACGCGACGGCTGCTGTCGTGGCACTTCACGATGAGATGTTCCCAGGGGCGGATCCAGGACGGACTTCTGGGGGGGGGGCGGTGGGTTGTAATACTGCTACTTAGAGCTACTTTTAAAGAGCTCCAAACTCTAGGATTGGTTTTATTTATGTATAAAATAAGAAAGTTTCCTCTTCTGAAGGGGATCACCCCGATCGCCCCCCCTAGATCCGCCCCTCCTGGCCTGTTTACAGTATAAAGACTACCAGCAGGAGGGAATTAGTTTGAAAGGGATTAGGGCGAAAAAAACGTTAAGTGAGTGTATTGGTTTTCCGGGACCATGGTCGGATACTTTTCCGATAGGCCTCACATATACATGGATGTATGTACTATATGTTCAGCATAGCTCTGGAATGCTTGGAGCAATTTTAACCAATTCTTTTACACGTATTACTTACATTCTGGGAAACAGTACTGTAGTGGTAAGATCCCGTAGCATACATAGGAGAGTGTGAGGAAGTGAAATAAAATGGTCAAAAATTACGAACATGAGTGCCAAATTCATAGTTTTTGGGATTACTGAGATGAAGCGTGACACTCTAGATGCCGTATAAGCCTAATTTCAGCCCTCATTGGCACACGGGGTGAAATGGTGACAAAAATAATCAAAACAACCAATATTAGTATTAGTCCCTAAGTTGGTTAGTGTCGGAGCACTTTAAGTCCAGGTTTAGCCCTCAGTATTGGTAAGACTCCCTACCACTCCTAGGGAGAGTGGGAAAGTTGATTTATAACAATAATTAAAAATGACCAATATTGTTATCTATATATAGTTTTCAAGGTTGCTGAGGTGAATCAAATCTATAGTTTTCAAGGTCACTGCGTTACACTCCCGATCCGGTTAAGTCCTAGTTCAACTCTATCCACATAGCTACATATGTGGGAGGATGACATGAAAAATAGTCGGAAAAGACTGATATTAGAGTCGAATCGGTTCCGGGATAGGTAAGTTAATTGGTGACAGTCCCAATGCCGTTTAAGTTCAAGTTTAGCTCCCACTATGAGTAAAATCCTTCAGCGTTCCTAGCGGGTGTGAGAGGAGAGAGCGTGTAAAATAATTAAAAATCATCGATATCAGTTTTTAAATGTAAGTTTTCGGGATTGCTGAGTTGAATAGCGTCACTTTCAATGCCATTCAAGTTCACATGCAGCCTCCATTTTCACCCCTAGGTGGTGAGAAGAGAGTGATATGCAAAAATATTTGAAAACGACCAATATTAGTGTAAAAAAAAAACATAATGTTTCTTATTTCATGAAGAGGTTGTTTATGGTAATCAATTCTTTATTTTGTGACAGGGCAACGCCAAAGGCGTTGCTCAAACATCTGTGTATACAGGCGCGGATCCGAAGGAAGGGCTGGGGGCGCGGTGGCTCAGTGGTAGAGCTTTCACCTCCGGTGCTTGGGGTCCCTGGTTCGATCCCAGCTCGCGCCGTGTGGACTTTGTGGTGGACAAACACCGTGCTCGTGGGTTTTCTCGGGGTTCTCCCGTTTCCTCCCACTTTCTTCATTCCACCATTTCACTCATCTCTCATTATTACCGTCTCCTTTAGCCTAACCGGCATAACCGTGGGACGTTAAACTTAAAGATTTCATTTCATTTTTTCCGAAGGAAGGGCTATAGAGGCTATAGCTTCCCTTGACACTGAGATATACACGGGATAAAATGGGCTTCAATCCTACTTTCTTTACACTGGATAAAGTGGCAAACTATGGTTTAGCCCCTCCCTTGATCAATCCTGGATCCGCGGCTGTATATATATATATGCGAGCGTAGTTTATATTATTGTGAAAACATGGATTTTGTGAATTGTCAATAATACACGTGTGCAACGTTTGTAAGACTTCATCAACGTGCTTTTTCTGTCAAATTCAATATATGGGCATTAAGATTGTTCGGTAATATTGAGAAACGTTCAAAAAAATTTACGGGTATAGCTTCTGTGATTCAGTATAATCGATTTGCAATTTTTTCCGACTCTAGCAACATTTTAAATGTTTATTATTAAATCATGCATGGTGAAAAACATGTTTGTGTGTGAAAATTTCCACAATATATAGGGTTTTCTGTTGCAAAGAGCGTTCCTTCTCATTCCACTTAGTTTTTTTTAGTTATACTCATACATTCTTAAACATCGGGTTCGGTGACTTTTGGGACACCCTGTATATACACACAGATCTGTATGTGTATTTATGTTCACGATAATACTGAAACGCATGATTCTATTTCAAGCAAATTTGGTACACATATCATCTAGAGGAAAGTGGGTGAATACCGCGCTCTTAAGGTTTAATCGCGAGTTACGCAGACATTTTGCGATGAAAAGAACTAAGAAATCTGGAACATATAATTACATCCTGTAACGTTAAACGCATAAGCGTGCCCACGTGGGGGCAAGTGGGGGCGCTTGCCCCACCTAATTTTTTGGCATTGCGTTTTTTTTTTAAAATTTTCTCAGCTAATATGAATTATATTTCACAAAAACGGACCCTGAAAGACGTCTGTAATCATCGCTATACAAAATAACCCTTTGAACTTTGCAATAGACTGAAATAGTGTGACGTCACATCCGTCTCGTTGCTATGGTGATCTTAGTTATATTTTCTAAACAACATGGCCTAAGAACCTAAGTACAAAGCGAAAACAGTGACGTGTTAACTTCCGGATTACAAACATTAGAGAAAACAAACACTTGAATATGTAAAAAACAAAATCCAATGAATGAAACTACAAAAACAGAAAAAGCAAGCAAGCGTTGAAAGTAAAATATTTCTCCTGATATCGTAGTTTTTGTGATTTATACATTTGGAGGTTACGTTAAGTGTCATATATTTAGCTTATTTATTATCGGATATTTAATTTAATTGTGGAAAAAAAATAGTTAGTATCCTATGCATGTTAACCGACCAGAAATTGGTCGAAATTAAAAATTCTCAGAACGCATATGGTTACAAGCTTCGTCTTTTTTTTTATTTATTGTTTATTTTGTAGCCACTGTAACTATATACTCACATTTTAAAAGGTGGGCGTAAAATACCTGAATATGCCAATATAATTAACATCAAAGATTTCAAAGTAGATTATTATTTTTCCTTGCAGACAAATCAAGTATTTGTTCTATTTTCATTGTACCGACAGCTCATTAGCCTGAACCTTACGAGTATTTAAATTGCGTGTAGTTGCTTTTGTTCATTGTGCATTACCTGGTAATGGCGTTGGCATCACTTATGCAATTTCTATCGTATCAGATTACCTAGAAATGTGACCTCTCTAAAAAAAGGTTCCTTATATGTTACTTCGTTAATTACTAGATTTTACTCGTAAATTTTCTAAATAGTGGATCCATATTCTTAATATGTATGTTTTCCTGTCAACTTTACTTTGTCCTCAAAATATTCTAAAATTATTATTAAATGTGTGTTCTTATTAACAGTACATTTCATAGTATTCCTATCGCTTCATGCATTTGTTTAGAAAACAACATGAAGATCACCATGGTAACGAAGAGGAAATGACGACATCACTATTTCAGCCTATTTGATTCCAAGCTACAGGAATAACCTACTTTAAACCGTATGTATCAGTTAAAAAAAAAAAAAAGACATTGGTGCTTCATTCCATAAGTATCTTCCCCAATTTTGCGGAAAACAACGCGAATACAATGCTCGTCAAGAATGGTACTGTGAATCGCAAACTTTGCGTTGAGTTGACGCAAACTGCTATGAGTTGAAGTCAAGAGTCAAGTAGGTTATTCCAGTGCACGCTTGTTCTCTTTTATCATCTAACCTCTTAACATATACAGTGAAACCTGTCTATGTTGGCCACCATCGGTTCCATCGAAAAGTGGCCAACTTAGACAGGTGGCCAACTTACAGAAAATAAGTGTGATTTGTGTATTTTTAGTATAGGATTTCTAGTATTACTTGATTGTAAAATTTTAATAAGCAGTGGCACGACAGCTACTTATAAATAATGTATATAATCATAAAAATATACAGTACTAGAAAATATTAATACTATAGTATGCAAGAGCGCCGATTTCTCAGTAAATTTGGGGGGGGGGGGCATTCAGATGCAGGACGTACATATATGAATATTTTAAGACTAATTGCACTCAAATTATACCAAATATTGTATACACATAATAAAATAGGGGCCACATTAGCTTTGGGGTCCCGGGCCCCCTCGGTCCCCCCAGGATCGGCGCTCTTGATAGTATGTTTAATGCATACCTTTCTCTTCCTAAAAATGGTGTGGTACATTGGATTATTCGGATTGAAAACACAATAACACAAACAACCATGAAATAGAAGTGTATGTACGCAGTTTACTGAAATTGATATTAAAGCACACTGAGTTATTCAGATTGAAAACAAGAAAAGCTGTTATAAATTGAGAAATTCATTGCAATTTATATGACTTCTTTTCAGTTGTTACTGAATGATGGTTCATTCTAGACATATTTGCTTTATTCTTTTTGGCAGATATGCACATTCTAATTTTGTAGTTAACTACCTCTTGTTAATGAGCTACAAACCCTCGGAGCAAAAGATGTTTTCAGAAAATCTTAAGGGAATTCATATCTTAAAACCTCCGATACCTTTTGACATGCAGTCAGATACCAATAAATGACAATTGAGCTTTAACCTTGAGAATTTTCCGGAATTTCTAAAGCTTCCCACTGATGAAAGGAGCCGATATAGCTAATGGTTTTACCAAAACAGACAGGGTAAACAAATACGTACAACCATTTCCTGAATTCCTGTACGTGCTTTTTCTTATTTTCATCTTCCTTCACCACCCTTTTATGAGGGTAGTGTTCTGGCCATTGACCTCCAAGAACAAATCGTGCGAATCTATGCTTGTTTGTGTTCAGTCACAAATACATCTGCCTCTTATATGGGAATTCGAAAGAGTTAAGAAAAATAACAAAACTGTATTTTTCGTGGCCAAGATACGCAGGTAAATTTATCATTATCATCATAGGGTAAACATTACTTCAGTGTGGCCAACTTCCAAGATAGACAGGTGGCCAACTTATACAGTAGTAAGTAACGAATATCTTATGGGAAAATGCAGGTTCAAGACGAACTAGGCCAATATAAGCAGGTGGCCAACTTAGAGAGGTGGCCAAGTTGACAGGTTTCACTGTATAACTTTTGTACACAAGATAAAACTTTGGTGTTATCCCAATATACGAGTGCATAAATTAATGGATGAAATACGTTACTTGATTTCACAAAAGGATTGTATAAGTAACCAAAATATATCATGATCTTATCTCTCACACGTATAACAATGTATAAATAGGAAAACAAAGTGTGCTCTTTACGACGTGTTATTCTATAAGGAACACAAGAAAGGGTTGGTGAAATTTGTAGTGCAACGTGAGTTACTTGTGTTCTATTAACTTCTATTTATATTAAGTGTTTTTTTTCTATATCTTCCTTTATGCGTATATCCACCGCCACTGACGCCTTTGTTTCCTATGGATGCACTCCTGCGTGCCTCTACTATATTTCTGTCCTAATTCGGTTAGATAGCATTCTTGTTTTTAGTGGCTATCTAGCACAGGTAGATTCGCGTTTGTAGTCTATATGAAGTGTTTTTCCACCAACTTCGTTTTTGCTCTCACTCAGCATCGGTTTTTTTTTTTTTTTTTTTGCGTATTTTCTACGGGCATAATCTGCGTAGTCCCACTGCTACGTTCCTGTCCTAAGCATTCGTATTTTTTAGTAGCTATCTACCAGAGGTTTGTTCGTTTTTTAAACACTGTCGTTTCTTGAGGCATATGTCTACACGCTCTATGTATATTTAGCCCTCCTACAACCAATCTGGACGTATTACTGCAACTCTTCCCGTAATGGGGCGTTTACACTTGGTCGATTTAGTCGCACGGCTAAATCGACTCGCTGCATTTGCGACTAAATCGAATCAACTAGGCCGAATCACATCGATGGATGTGTTCAATTGTTTCAACTGAAATTGAATGCTGCTTGTCGACTCGCTCTCCTCTGGTCGATTCGAAATCGACTGGCAATTTTAAAGATGTCCAAGCAAAAAGTAATTGGTACAATTTGCGGTGTTATAGCAGAAGAAAATAGAATCGACCACAGAAAATAGAACGTCTTTCAATTCAGTTGCTAGTCGATTAGTCGCTTTCGATCAACAAGCGTTTAAGTTGAAGTCCCGTTTACACGGTCGATTAAGTTGAAAGTGACGTCTATTAAACTGAATCGAACGCAAATCGACTAAGTGTAACCCCATAATGGTAATAAGAATACATATCCTTCAGAGAAAAGTTAATATTTCATTAATATAAGTGTGCACCCATAAAATGAGATAACATTAAACTTTAAAAAGATATATTTTTAAATCGCTATTGTATTTTTGCATAGGATTTTATAACCAGTTTTTCCACATTTTCAATGTGCGCCATGTTTGTGATCTTCAATGTTAGTTAGTCTATGTATTGCAGAATCTTATGTAACGTCATGTGATCATGTAAAGTCTATGTACTGTTTAGATAACGTAGTGACATAGAGAAGAAATTTTATATGTGAAACGTAAGCTGAAAAACATTATTTGTACAGTAAGTTTCGTAATATTTTTTACATAATAGCAATTCCCAACAAATACTTATACATTGCTTAGGAAAGATATACGTTACAACTTGTGATTTGGTATGTATTTCATCATCTTTGTATGAAACAACAAACTGGCTTGTACGGCCAACATAAAAATATTCTGGGTAATTTTAAGAAATTTTAACATAGAAACATGTTACTGAGGTAAAAATAATTTTAATAGGTTCAAATCTTTAAAATAACTACGTTAAAAGTTACGTAGTTCCACATCGATAAAGATATGTGCTTTTTAGTTTCCGTGAACACTGTGAATTTGTAAACAATGAACAATTCTTACTTTCTATATGATTCATGTACTTAATAGTTATGATTCGATGACAAATTGTGGTCACGATATGATTTAAACGTTACGTTTTATGAAGGGGTAATTCTTAAGAACAGCTACTTCTCATCTCCGGTGCACGAGGATACTTCTTACTGTTGCACTAGCTACAAAATTGATTCTATTTGATGTGCAAGTGGTAATACAACACATAAGAAACCCAGATCATGTTGTATTCACACTCCAATATGGAATGAGACGCGAGTGCAACAGTAAGAAGTATCCACGTGCACGGAACATGCGATATGCGTTCAATTGCTCCCACACATACTCATACATTAAGTACAAGGGCAAAACACAACGAAAACGGAATACACACACATCTTCTTTTATTTTGAATCACTCATTGGATTGAGTATAGCCCGCTCCCCCCAGTGATTTTTAACGAATCATAGTGATTCTAACGATTCATACTAGTTCATAATGAATCGGAATCGCATGTTATAAAGATTTAAGATGTAAATCTTGTGGTAAGGAATTTTTAGTATAAGTAGTAGTAGTAGTACTAGTAGTAGCAGTAGCAGTAGTAGTAGTAGTTAGTAGCAATAGTAGTAGTAGTAGTGGTAGTTAGTAGCAATAGTAGTAGTAGTAGTAGGAACGGGTTAGAAGCCCCGCAGGGGTTGGTTGGGTTCTGTTCTCGATATAAGTAGTAGTAGTGCTTCTTCCAGTTCCGGTGACAAAGAACTGGGGGGAGCGGGCTATACACAAGCCGTATGGCGTTTCTCGTCCTTTCCTAAATGGGAAGCGCGGCTCCTTAAGTATAACCAGTTTATATTATGCTAGTGTAGGAGTCCAGCATAATTTTCCAAAAAAATGATAGAATTTCACTTATTTCTACTAATATTAGGTTAGGTTAGATTTGGGTACGTTATGTTACGTCTAAGTACTTGTAACATCCTTTCACCCGTAAATTTTGCTGTTTCTTACGTGCTTCTGGACCCCTTCTGCTAAACATACTCCGTGTTTTCAATTAGCACTTACCTTCATCTAAACATAAACCCCGTAAAATTATTCTATGAACACATGCGACAATATAAATACTCATTTTCTTGTAACTTTACTTTTAGGTTCTTGTCTGTGGTTTTACTCGGGATATTCCAGTTTCCTCCCACATTCTTATTCCGCTATTCGTCCATCATCATTCAGTTATCCGTCTTTCTTAGCCTGAAGTGGGACGTTAAGCAAAAGACTTCATTTCATATTTTATTTTTCGTTCGCGATATAAATGTATTGTACTTACGTGCGAGAACAAATAAAAAATTTAAAATCTTTAATTTCTAGTCTTGGGGGCGCGGTGGCTCAGTGGTATAGCGTTCACCTCTGGTGCTTGGGGTTCCGGGTTCGATCCCAGCCTCCGCCAAGTAAACTTTGTGGTGGACAAACACCGTTGTCGTGGGTGTTCTCGGGGTTTTCCCGTTTCCTCCCACTTTCTTCATTCCACCATTTCATTCATCTCTCATCATCACCGTCTCCTTTAGCCTTTAATTTCTAGTCTGCATGAAGTGAGTGACCTTGAAGATCTCATATCTATGATTGTGTGACCTTGATTTGCGGATTACAAACTTGGCCTAATAATTCTTACGTTGACACAAGAAAGTTATCGTAGTCGCCATTTTTACTTATTTTACATGAATGAAACCTGAAATTCCACGAAGAAAGCAGCTTCTGGATCAGAATCATGTACGTAAATGCTAATAATCAATGATAGGGTCTGTAAGCGCTAGCGTGTGAAACTTCCTTTTGCAGGAAGTGAATATGGGTTTAATTTTGAATGTGCGCCTCCAGTTGAGAACAGCTACCAAAATAAGGATTTTACAACTATCCGATTACACTCTAGAGGCGTCCCGAGTTTAGCTCTTAGTACACTCCCACAGGTACTAGAACAAAATAAGGCTCAACTTTACATTGGCCGCTCCAGTTTGTATTATGCAAACATGAACAATGAAATTATACATTCAACCATGAGAATAATGTAGGAAATGATAAACAAACCAATATTCTTTTATACATATGCACACGTTAGCTAACGCGCCAGCTCGGGTTATTCTTCTTCATCCTACCATGACTCGAATTAGCTGCAATACTGCGGTTATAGTGTGTAAGCGGAAGTATACGTGGAGACGGAAGGGACTATTTGGCGGAGAAGTAAACTTTTTATAATTTATGTGAAAGGCAGTGTGGAAATGGTGTGTAAATGAAAAAAATTGAGTCATATCGTGTTTGAGTTTTATCGAGTTATACGAGTTATCGAGTGTCAGTTGTTGAAATTGTGTGAAAGACATCGTCTACTAAACAGGCGAACAGTTTATCGTAACTGTGGAAGCGAAAGTACAGAAAAGAGGAACATCTAACCAAACCTAATTGACTCTAGTCTAATTTAGTACAGTTTGGTTCGGAGAAAATGCTGGTTTTATACCAGAATTGTATTTAGAAATATCTAGAAAATCTGTTGCAATATTATTTCCGTTCTAGCAATTACTATATCATTGTGTTTACTGCAAACTGTCATATTACACGAAATTTTGTTAATATAAGTTTGCTATACCATACAGGGCTTAATGCTTCTCACTCTATAATATTACAACATTAAATGCACTGTATGTTGTTCTTTAACTGTCATACAGGGTTTTCTTATCACTGTATTTCTATGTGTATCAAATTTTGTTCTCGTGAATTTATCGCACGAAAGTTACAAAAAACTAAAGCGAAAGCTTTTTCAGGCTGGCCGTCCTGACTGAGCTTTTCCTGAGTTTTCTTTATTCATATTAGGCAAATGCCGGGATGGTACCTAACATAGAGGTCCCAGATCGCTTTCTTCCTTTCCTTTTCTTGGATAGTGCGATCATTGGGGAGGGCTAACATGGGCATAGATGCCAAAAGCCCAGAAATCTAAATCCTAAATCCTTACATACATTTTGCACTAATAGGAATTTGATATATGAAGTTGATGAATATGTTTAATATATTCGTTCTTTATACTACATAGAAGCACAAAATTATTATATTTTATATAGATATATGTCAAACATGTTGATAGCATAATATACAATCAGTGACACACACACAATATTTCGTCAAGGAGGAGATTTAAACAATAACAAATTTATTAGTATCAGTAACAATCTCTGTTATTTTTTGAATGATTTCGGAAGTTTCAACATAAACTCTTAACCAGGATACGCGCTATGTTTTTCCCGTAACATGATATGAAAGAGGGGCATTAAAATAGGGCCACTTATATAATAAAATGTATTTTTAAGCTTAGTTATAATAAGCACGTCAGTACCCAGAAGTAATGTCGTTCATAATTTGAGATATACCGTATTTTACGGACTATAAGACGCACTTTTTTTCTTCGAAAAACTGCCTCCAAAATTCAGGGCGTCTTTTACTCGAAATTAATATAAAAATGTCCAGTGTTTGAGTTAAAATTCCCGCCAGTCTTAAAAATAGCCATATATATTCGTTGCCACGAGAATTTTTTTCTATCTGGCAACATTGGATTCAACTTGCAGCAGCAGTGCCCCGTTGCGACGAACATGAGTTGCGGGGATTCACAAGCTTGCTAACACTGTCTCCCTCTTGCCCTACCCTCTCCCTCTTGCCCCACCATCACAAACTTAGATCCACAGACTACAATATACACACCATAAACTCTGCGAAAAACGAAAAATTTTACAGTATTTTTTTTAAATTAAAAATTAAGGTGTGTCTTATAGTCCGTAAAATACGGTTGTCCTATTAGCATTTAAAATACCAAAATGATTAGGGGGCATGCGATGGCCCCAAAGCTCCGAAAATTTACAGTAAATTGTGATATGTATAAGTGGAATTTCCGAATATTTAGACTTGATATTGATCTTCTTCCAGTCCTCATGATGAGAATAAAGTTTGGGACGGATCGGAGGAACGACTGGAGATGCTGCTTCTGCATCCATGTGCGGACCGGAACGATTCTTCTTGGAATATGGCATGTGGTGCGTAGTTTCTTTTATTTATTTTTTGTTATTTTTATTTATTGGCTGAAATAAAAACTGCTCTACAAGTGTGATTTAACCCTTTGATTACCAACGGGCACGTGCGTTCCATGCGAATAATTCAAATATAGTTGGATTTTTTTTCCCAGGAAATTCTAAAAAAAATATATACATGTTGTTCTTCCATCGGTTCAGATGTGACGAGGAGACTGTGTTTAGTTTCCAAAACTGTGTACAGATATCAGGAATATCCCACAGTAAAGGAGTCGTACATGTACACTTATGTCCAAAATCATTGTCGCATGACTATAAATATGTTCTTGTAGGAATATAATTTGATAACGAATTCGCCCGGTATTTTTTATAATGGTAGTATATGTATAATCGGCAAAGACATGTATGTGGCAAAATTTCATGTCAAAAGAGCAGTAAATAAGAACAATAAAACGAAAATAAAACTTTCTTCTGTATTTAGCAATATTTTGTTTTACTCATTCTAATTTTCGTATTTATAATTCTTTTTCTATGAAATTTACCTCAAATATACATTTCCCAATTATACACACAGTATCAGTATTAAAAGTACCATGCAAAATCATTATCAAATTATATTCTTGCAAGACAACAGTTATAGATATGCGACAATCATTTTGGACATGAGTGTACATATAAAAGAATATTCACATTTAAAAAATTGGTAGTCAAAGGGTTAAACCGTTCTTAAAAAAAAAAAAAAAAAAAAGTAGAACTAAATTAAATAGCCCCAGTCCCATTGAAATAGTAGTAGTGCTAACGTTATATGCAATGGTTTTTTTAGTCACTAAGCGCTGACATTAGATGTTCTGTGTGTTATGATGTTACTTACTACAATTGATGCGGTTTCCCTGAAACTTCATGTTCAAGATAAGGTTTCCAGCTTTGGAAAATAAAATTACCGGCACTCCCTCAAAATTCCCTATGATATAGGTCTAAGAGTAAAGTATCTCTGTTCGGACCCATCCATGGGAAGAAAATGTACTATCGTGAACAAAAGTGCATTAGCACCTGTATTCTGCATATCCTTAGTACGTTGTACTAAAAATGAGAAACTGAAGTCGACAGTGATCATTTTATTGTATTTACCAGTAATTGCCACTTTAAAATTATTGAAACAGATGAGCTAAAGTATATTAATCCTTACGTGCCAATTTTGGACTTACAAAATGAAATTTACTTTTTTAACTCATACTTCAACTGCAGGAAATTGTTTTAAAAAGTCCCAAGGAAGGAAGTTAGAAGATTAAGGGAAGTTACTATATTCAGCAGCTAGGGATGTGAAACTTCTAGGCAAACACTGTACTAACGAAATGCCTAAGAGTTAGCTTATTTGCCGACAATCAATGGACAATTTAAATTTATCGCTATATTTATGCCGCAGAATTATGACAAAGTATTATACGTTTCTGTCTCTATTGTTGAAAACTATTGTTGTTTCACAATTAAATCTAATTGTTATCAAATTTCTTATGATAAATAAATTAAGAAAACTGCGATAGATTTTTAAAAAATCGCTTAATATTAATACAACGTAAATTTGTATTTGTTAAGCCATTGTTGAAAAATTTCGATGTTCGATGCTTTGTTGTGGATTACGGATTTTGAAATACCGGTCATAAAGGAGCTGGTAAGAAGCTTGTACTGGTCACCGCCCTTAATCAAAATAACCGAAATATTTCCGGCCGGACTGGTAAAATACCGGCCAGTTGGCAATTCTAGTTCAAGAAAAGAAAAAGAAAATTTTATGAGGTACAGGATCTAATATTGGAAGTTTTCGCATATTATCTGTCTTTTGTTTGAGTTGATTCGTATAAGTTTTAGAATACAGTTCATGTCCATTTTCTTCAATTTCGTTCTGATCATACTTCTACCGTAGAACATCTGGAAAGATAAGTATTTCACACAAATGAAAATAAAATTGTTTTCAAGACTGATCTCAACCTTCATACCGCACCACATTGGTGCGTCGCGAAGGATATGACACTAATGAGTGATTGCTTAATGAGAATATTGCGCTTATATTAAATATTAGGTTGGTGCGAATAAAATGTGCGCTTTGACGTTTGGTGGGAGACTTACCTTAAGAACACAACACAGGGATGGACAAACTTTGTATACGACTGCCAAACAGTCTGGAGGCACTGCGTTGTAGAACAGGGTTGTATGTATAAAGTTTACCATGGAAGGGACACAATTGAGAGTGAATTTTCTTTCCTAGGAAGCTGGAACATTTTGCACAAAAGTTGAAAGACGTTAACAGTGCATTTGGGCTAGGAATGTCGAACGAACGTACCATTCGCCGTTGTTGTTGTTGTTTTCATTCAAATTTCGTTCTGATGTCACAGCATTGCAAAATAAACCCCGTGGGCACTGACCATCATGTGCAGATGAGCTCCTTAAGGAACACCGTGGAAGCAGACCATCGATGAAGTGTTCAACGCAGTGCAGATGAATTGGGGTTACACTATACCGTTGTCGTTCGTTGCCTCCGTAAGACGGAAAAGTAGGACTCACGTGTGCTATATGTGTTAATCCAGCCAACAGGAATCGTCGTCTGGATATGAAATAACAGAACATTTCCTACATTGGATGGTCACTTCGGATGATATAGGGATTTCCTACGACAATCGTAAATGGGCAGGACAGTGCTTGGGGTCGTGATCAACGTCCGGAGTAGACTCCCAGACCACTCTTCTACTCCTTCCACTCGTAGAAAATGTTGCTGTTATGGTACGTAAGTCATTCCATGTCAATCCTCACAACGTCACCGTTTACTGGTTTGACTATTCATGAAGTGAAACAAATATATATAATATGAGGTGTAATCAAAAAATACTGTGAATACTATAGAAACAAAGTCATAAGCTCACATGGAATTTGATTTAATCTCCGAAGTACTGTCCTTGGCTAGCAGTGTACTTATCCCAACGGTGAATCCATGACTGGAAGGCTTTCTTTTTTTTTCGAAGGCGTTCAGCTGCTCTGTCGACGCCCTCTTCATGTTAGGAATGGTGTTAAAATGTTTTCTCTTCAGGACGGTTTTAATTTTTGGAAATAGCCAGAAGTCGCATGGTGCTATATCTGGAGAGCACAGCGGATCAAAAGCAAGTCTGGCACGGCGCGTTTTCGTGATGTGAAAGGAAGCCATTTGCCCATTTAATCGGCGGTTAAAATGCTTTTCACGGACCCATAACGAGATGTTTAGTTGTACGGAAAGCTCTCGAGTAATCATTTGCCTGTTTGAAGAGATCATTTGTGTCACTTTTTGCACGTTTTCATATTTTTGTCGTCGAAGAACGTCTCGATCGTTGCTCGTTTTCAAACGACTCCTTGCCGCTTTCGAATCGCTCATACCACTTGTAAACAGTCTTCAATGCCAGCACTTCATCGCCATACACTGATTTTGACGTTTCGTGAGCTTTTCTGGCACTTTTTTGCAGCTGAGAACAAAACTTTATGTTGGCGCGCGACAGACACTCTTAACACGTCCTCACTCTTCTGCCTCTGGAAGCCAACTAACATGTCACAACTCGTTCAAACTTGACACTGACTGTACCAAAGGATTAGGCTACCGGACTTGCTAGTTGCAAGTGGATACAACATTGATAGATGGCACTGTGCAGCTATATTCACTGTACTTCCTTATCACATCTTATATAGTCACCCTGCTTTTTGTGAAGGACCCCGTAAGAAAGTCGAAAAAATGCAAAAAGTTAAGTTAGGTAATTACAAAAAGTCACTTTTTTTTCAGCTCCTATAAAGGCTAGTAGGCCTAGATTGTTTCAATTTGGTTTGATTTTAAAGTTCTTGGAATGAGCTTTCATATGAATTATGATACGTAACTTGGCAAGATTTTGTGACATTAACAGGTTGGTTGCCAAGGTGATTTGAGGGTACTGGTCCCAGGAGGCCATAAATTTCTTCTTACCTTTGGCTCGATTATGGATAGTTATATCACATTTTTGTCGCGATATTTTTTCTCCCGAAAATGTACCAGTGGGAGCCGAGCACCATATGTGATGCTCATGGTCTTTTACAGTAATTTGTGGCAATAAGCACCAGTAATTTGTGATATCAAACATGAGCATCATGTATGGTGCTCATGGCCCACAGAGAAATAAGGTGAGTACCACATACGGTGATGCTCATGGCAGTCAACCTGTTAATATTTCAAGGTTACCAAACATTTTGTTTAACCTTGAATATATCCAAAATTATTATTTTTTTTAGATATAAAAAAAGTAAATTTCTTGCTTACTGGTGTGTTGTACATGTAGTGATCATTTTATAATGGGATTGCAGTGAAATCATGGCAAAATAATGGTGTTTTGTCTATTCACCATTTAACTGTAATTTCTATTGCTTCTGAAGATATTTACAAAAGAATTACACACTTCCTTTAACAATTTCTGGTTGGCATTGTCCACTTATTGTTTTGAGAGGTTATAGACTTTCCCTTTGTATTTATTCTGGGGACTACTTTTGAAATAACATCACTCATAGGTACGTTAAGAACATCCTTAAAGTCTGGATAGCGGAAGGAAAGTGAAGAAGGTCCATGTGGATTTAAGAACTTCAGCTTCACTGATCGATGGTTTCCCTCATCTGAGTCTAGAACACACCTTAACCACCGGTGACCATCATATCTGCACATCAAGAACACAACCATTTCTGTGAATTCAAGACCACTCTCAAAAGATGTGCTTTTAACTTTTGAGTTGTTAAAAAATGAAAACACCTTCACTTCTACCTTATTCTTGTTCAGTGAAACAAAAGAGTGGAGTCTCTGAGTACCTAGTATAGTTCTTGCTGTCATTGTCCTGAGTTTCAGAGCCTGTTCTTCTCCTTTATGCCATTCAGTTATGCTGTACTGTAGTGACTCAGTGTGTCCATTTGCCCAGTCATACAACTGTCGTGGAGTCATGATCTGGTCATTCGTAGGTCATTTGAAGACTGGCTCTAACTGCAAGCCTTTTAACAGTTCCACCCATATCACCACATGCATTGTTGCCACATAAAGTGAAAAAAAAAAATAAAATAAAAAATAAAAGAATTAAAGTAATAATAATAAAGCGCTATACTTTGACCCCGAAAACTGATTCATGATAACAGAGGTTAAGAAATATTACAACAGATCGAAGAGAAAGTTGAAGACTTCAAAAGGAGATCAAAAAAAACTCAGCAATCAGTGCGACATTTTTAAAGGATTGCTAAAAGATTTGTCAGTGTATTGTATTTAGATAAAAAAATACACATGTGTAATTTTAAAATTAGTGGGTTTGTGAGTGTTTGCTGTTGGTTGGTTATCGAAAAAAAAAAAACACTATATACAGTGAATATACTAAAATGATGAGAGAAGACATCAAATTTTTTTATAGCTCCAGGGAACAGCCTTTGAAAGTACAAATAAGATAAATAAGTGCTAAAGGTACTGTTATTAGTTTTTTAATGTTTTTATGATTTGGTAAAGAAAAAGTCACGAAAAAATAATGAAATTTTATTTTGGAATTTTAGTAGACACTCTGTATTAGGAACAGTACCAGATCAGTTGATTTGACTTTCAGACGTGCAGCAGATTAACATTTTATTTTATTTTTCAGGTATTACATATCTTGGCCCTGTCAGTCCTGGCGGCCATTCTGTTCCATCCAGAGTTCCTTGGAGTGAAGAACACTGAGAAAGATTACAAAGATTACATAGCAATAGACCCTGTTCTGCCGACGCCTTTGAGTAGCGAAATCGATCAACTGCATAATCCGAGAAACGACGTATCTCTGGAGGGGAATTTGGTCAGTGTTAAGGATGGAGACAAGATAGAATACGTGAAGCATAGTGGCATTGCAGCCTATGCATACACATCCCCTTACATAGATCGAAAACTTAAATACGGTAAGGATCTTAATAATCATAATTTTAAATTAGAAGTTAGGAAAAATAAAAGTTAGTTCTTCGTAACTTAACGAGAAGCACTTAAAAATAATCCATTTGTTTCTATGTCACTGATAGAACACACAGGGAGAGGGGAGGACCATACACACCTTTTTTAAAGCCCATCTACTAGCTGGTTGTATGATTAAGTTTGCGTGCCTTTGGCGCACGAGGTCTCAGGTTCAACTTCCGGTGCGAGAGTATTGAATGCTTTACAGTGGTTCAACTTCCAGTTCAACCCTCCGTCGGGCGCAATGTAAATTGTAACACCGTCAGGCGCAACTGATCTGTCAGATTAACAACATTATTATTCGCCAATTTCACTATAATTGACTGAAAGAGTACTAGAACAATTAAGTTTATCTAAATTACACATTAGAAACAAATAAAGAATAAAACATCCATTACAGTAATAAAACTATTTTTTTTTTAAAATTAGAACTGTCATAATCGTTACGAACTTCAAATAGTTTTAATTTTGTTTGCATAAAATCTAATTTCAGAGAAAAAGGTGTAGTTTTATTATTCCAATGAATGATTTATTCGTCAATTTTAGTTTCTAATATATATATATATATATATATATATATATATATATATATATATATATATATATAATATTTGTGCAGGGTGGTAATGAGCTATACCGACAAACTTGTAAGAGGTGATCCCTCACATCAAAATAAGGGATAGACCTATGGCGATAAGTGCATAGTTTTCATAGCTAGGGCTGTCCAAAATTGCGAAAAAGCCAAATTTCGAGAGGCCCTATTTCGAATTCGAGAGACTGTGGATGGTGGTCCTTCTTAGCGTAAAACAAGTCACGCATACGCAATCCAAAAATGGATATTTCATTAATGTTCAATGGGTTTACAGATTATTCCCTGCAGGCTCAAATTCGGAGACATGCCATCAACCGAATTTTGAGATATGCTCTGACTTTATGATTGGTACAAAGCAGGCAAACCATAAGCCTTGATAGCAGTGAACACGAAATCCTTTGGCACGATGTCGGAAGTGTTAAGGATCGTCAGCAGGGCGGTCTCTCGTTCTCTGAAAAACGCATGCTGCGACCTTTTCTTTCACGCTTATTAGTGAAGAAAACGTGAAATACACCGTGACGAAATACGTATCATCACACGTTATTCCGAACACAAAGAAACATGGAGCTGCCGGTTCCTAACACTTCCGCCTTCTCTCCGAAGCATTGGATGTCCATTGTTGTCGAGGTTTACCTCCTGCCCACTTTGAACCGTACTTGAAATCAGGGTATATCTGAAAACTCTATTGAAAACATATCTGAGAACTACACCCTGTAGGGAATACCTTCTACACCTATTGACAATTAATGAAATATGCACTTTTGGATTGTGTATGAATGGCCTCCTATACGCTGATAAGAACCACCATCCACAGTTTCTGGAATTTGAAATACGGCCTATTGAAATTTAACTTTTTCGCGATTTTGGACAGCGCTAGCTCTGAAACTATGCATTTTTCGCCATAGGTCCATATGAACTTTTTCTCATATTTTGATGTGAGGAATCACCTCTTACAGTTTGTCGGTATAGTTCATTAACACCCTGTATATATATATATATATATTGTTGCAGTACATAAAGCTGAGATTGAATCAAAGACCCCACTCACCCAAGATGAGCGCTCAACCAGTCTATTGGTCACGAAAGTCACGGAATCAGAAAACGGTTAAGAAAATCAAGAAATTTAGCTTTTTGGTCACGATTTTTTTTTAATCTGTACAAATACAAGTCCGCAAAAAATGTCTATTGATTGGCTTTAGACGCTACCAAATCGCAAGCAAAGCACGCTTCTATCGCATGCATGAAAACTCGGTCCAATTCGCACCCAAATTTGCTCTTAAGATTGTCCTCCAGTTGGCATCATTGAGCAAATCACCTATGCATCTAACCAGTTTATTCAACTGTGAGACGATATCAAGTTTTTATCGCACCAGGGAACAGCCTGTGAAAGTAGGGATAATATAAAGATAAGTTCTAAAAAATGGAGGTACTGTTATTAATTTTTGAATGTTACGAAATTTTATGTTTTGGTAAAGAAAAAGTCACGAAATTGCATTTTGGAATTTTAGTAGACACCTTGTCAACCACTGAGAAAAGCTTCAGAGAACAAGAATTTAAGAGTTGGAAGTAAATGGAAGTAAGATTACATTTAATTAATTTTAGTATTATAGATAATGATAAATACAATGAAGGGCTTCGAATAAGCGAATGAGTATTATGCATGATTTCTCTGTGTATGATTCTCGGTTCCATCTGCAGTTGGGTATGCCTGATATGGATACGGGCCTCAAGTCGGTGTGTGTCCTATCTAACTTCGGTTCTTGTTCTTATAAAGGACTACTCTATCTTAGAATATTTTTTCCCCATATTAAAATAATACAAGTAGAGAAAAGTTAAAATGGTACTTACGTAAGCATCCAAATGGTAAAATAGCAATTCGATGCTACGTTTCATTAACCAATTTCCATCTTTTTCATACTTTTTATTTATTTATTTTTTAGTCAAGATTTTTTTGTTTTTTATTATTACTATTAATTATAATACTTATAATGTGTTACAATACATGATATAAATAATTAAAAAAGTTACATGCAAATACGTATACATATGGGTATATCATTGTACATAGAATGTTAAATGAAAATTACTTCATTATTATAAAAATTGCAACATAGGTTCCAAAAATACATTTTATATATTATTAATTAGCAGGAATTGCGTGAGTTTGGTGAGAGGAGGGTGGTTACAGAAGGAAGATTTCTTCCAATGCTTTTCCCGGTGGAAGCGTTCCTAGCATCGCTGCTACGTTCCCTCTTTGCACAGCCATACTTAATTTTTGTATAAGAAAGGCTGAAGCTCGAGTGTCGCCTGTGTTGAGAGTTATTCGGTGTCCGACTTCTTTAATAAAGTTTAGTCCTTAATTACCCCAGGAGCCACAAGTTTCGATGGCGATGGTGACGAAGTGGTATTTGTCCAAGAGGTTGTTATATGTTCGTCTCTTTATCAGATTCTCTACGAGTTGCGACCATCCCAGCTTTTGTGGAAGAAGTAGGAAGATTAGAGGGGGCTAGAGTATCGGCACAAGTGAAATCCCATATTAAAGCCTTCCTTCGTTTCCATGGCACCAAAGACATCCCGTCAAGTCTCTTGCCGTAAGAACGACTACACCCCATTGGCTCTCTCTCGTAAGGCGTTCCAGAAGAGATGAGGGCTCTCATGATGAGGTCATTAACATCGGAATATCAAGAAATTATGTTGTTCCATGTAGGACTACATGACTTTATGCGTTTTCTCCATTGTAGAGAAAATGTTAATGTTCCTTGTATCATTGCTATTAAAATTTCGTGTCAAAAAACACTCCTCCCTCTTCTTACCTTTTCCAAAATAATGGACAAACCCCTATGTGAACCTCTATCAAAATAACAAATACCTATGTTGTAAACATTTTTGTCTAGTGATTTAATGTGACGTAGTTTTTTTTGAGAAATGAAAGAAGAGTGGTTTTTGGTAACGAAATCTTAATAGCAATGATAAAATGAACATTAATATTTTCCTTACAATGAAAAAAATTGATAAACATATGTAGTTCTACAAGCAGTGAAGATAATTGAACTCGTGGCTGTTATGGCTAACGTCGGTCCTTTGGCGTGGAAGACTAGGGTTCGATTCCTTGGAGTGGGTTGGGCCGCGGTGGCTCAGTGGTAGAGCGTTCACCTCTGGTGCTAGGGGTCCCGGGTTCGATCCCAGCCCCCGCCAAGTGAACTTTGTGGTGGACAAACACCGTGTGCGTGGGTTTTCTCGGGGTTCTCCCGTTTCCTCCCACTTTCTTCATTCCACCATTTCATTCATTACTCATCATCACCGTCTCCTTTAGCCTAACCGGCATAACCGTGGGACGTAAAACTCAAAGATTTCATTTCCTTTTTTTCCTTCGAGTGGGCTTGGATTCTACGTTAAGCTATAAGGTCTACGTCTTATTTAGCCTCGGTACTGAACGGGATGTTGTACTTCAAGTGAAGCAACCAAGACTCGAGGTGGTTCTCCTCAGGCGGGATTTTTAGTTCGACCCCAGCTCCCTCCAATTGGGCTTTGTGATAGACAAACAATCTGTGCTTGGATCTTCTCGGGGTTCTCCCGTTTCCTCCCACTTTCGTCATTCCATCAGTATCAGCCATCTCATCATCCCCAGTCCCGGTATATAATCGTGAGATGTCAAACTAAAATATAAAAAGTCACCTGCCAATCAAGATGACAATTGTCATTGAAACATTTGGTCGAATGCCGTTTTATGATTTGAAGACTTACGAAAGTGCAATTTTAACTTAATACACATCCTATTGCGTCATTATGTAAATTTCGAAGTAGCTAAAGTTGATAATTATCGTCGCCTTCTGTTCTACTGGTTGCTTTCATAGTAGCTCGTTGGCTGTTAAATATTCTTAGCGTAGTGTATGTAATTTATTTACATGTAGAAATATTGTGTTTCAGTGTTCTAATTTTTAAATTGGTCTAGCTTTTTGATAATAAAATATTGATGCAAGTATGTGTAAATAAGAAGTTATTGCTATGTTCTTGCATCACATGAAATGTTGAAATTTTCATCCCCCCCCCCCCTTTTATTCGGCTTTAGATATTTTTAAAGATCCGGTATGGTTCATATGTTTCTGTTATTTGCTTGAGATATTTCTTCAATAAGTAAACTGCGATTTAGCCTACGTGATTTATCGTGTAAGGGTAGAAGGGAAGGGGGGGGGGGGAGGCATAGAAACATGGTCCATGAACAAGTTCCAGATGGCTGGTAGTATTCTTTCTCGTGCCTTTTGTGCTTCTATCCGGACTTGGATTGCCAGTGTGAACGCTTGCTTCAGATACAAACCTGAGTAGTGCGCTGATACCTTTTTAAATAGACATAGCTTAAGTCTCATAGCTTTTGTTCTGAAAAGGGACATACATTTCAGAAAGTCTGCACAAGTTCGGTGTTGGCAAGTTGTCCCATGAAATCTGTAAAAGTGTTCTTGTCCATCAGTATTTATAGTTCTTTTGAATAAAATTTATCAATTTACCTAAGGAATCTCCGGAACTGAAATTGCATCTCATGAAACCATCTTTTGTTGATGTTTCATTGCACATACTAAATTTTCTGAAACCTAAACCCATGGGAATTGATGTATCCATGATCAAGCAGAATTGGTAAGCTGTTCGTTATTTGCAATAAACACATTATACTGCATCTGCTGTGACAAGAATGAACAGATAAAAGCGGGAACCATTAAATGAAATTAGCACTCTCCACTGTTCTAATGAGTTGCACATGTTCCTTTGGTGTACGTGATTTTGGGTTCGATTCCCACTGGGAGAGCACCAAAAAATTTAATTTCACAGTCAGTCACTTCCATTAACCTTCTGGGGACGTTAAACTTAAAAAAAAAAATTGAACATTTCATTAAATCAAATCGCAAGAGTCTGCCTACACCATCTGCCATAATCTGCAGAACACTCCACTTTTCAAGTATCATTTAAATACACTCATGTTCTTGCTGCTGCAACCACCACTGAAACACTTAAGCGTTTTGTCTTTCTTAAAAATCACATATTTTACGAATGTTTCCCCGTCTTACTAATTAAAAGTTTTTCTTGTTATAACGATATTTATTGTCTGTTTCTTCTTTGCAGAAGATTATAACGTAGGCTTTGCTGTAACGTTTTGTACCCTCATCATAACGCTGTTGATGGTGTACGGTGCTGTGAAGGGCAAGCCATCCTACTTGATGCCATTCTTTTGTCTCCAGGTGTTCGATTTTTGCATTGCCAGGTAAGTTTTGTTTTTAAGATACATACCTTTAAGCATCCTTCAACAACGTAAAGAACCTACAGATGATTTCGAAGAGTTACTGTCGTCATCCTTAGTGTAATAGAACCAAAAAAATATATATATATACTTTTGTTGCTTCTAAGTTATGCATAATGGACAACTAAATACAGATAAAAAATAGATGAATTTCTGAAATTCCACAGTATATGCTGGATGGGCTCAAATCGCGTGGGCTAAAGCACATTTTAGGTCCACAGTGCTCCAATGTTATTTGAAGAGACGAGAACAAGGTCCTGAGGAGTTAGAAGGTTCGGGTGCGACGTCATGAAATTGATTCAGCGACCAGTTACTAAATGTTAAGTCCTCAGATACCAACCATGAAGCATGGCGGAAGGAAGGTCATGGTCTAGAAGTATTTTTGAGTTAAGCGTATGAGGACGCTTCAGAAAATTAAGAAGCCAGTGACCCGCCAGGTTTACATTACCATCTTGGAAAATGTCATGCTGCCTTATGCAAGGCCTCCTTATGATCATGGATGTCTTTGTCAGCAGGATAGCAACCCGAAGCATAAGGCAGCTGATGTAAAGGTTTGGTTCAGGCGCCATGTATTCCACATCTCGACTGGCCCAGCCAAAACCCTGACCTGAATATTAGAGAGCACTTGTGGAACGAGCTCCAGATACGCACAGCAAGAAAAAAAAAAAAAAAAACGCTGAAAAATTTCAGCAGCTTCTGAAAGAATGGCACCACATTCCTCAGTTAACAATCCGTACACTTGTTGCATCAATCTCGGATTTGTGATGAAAGCAGATAGATTCGTTATGAATTAATAAAATTGGTGAATTTTACATATCATTTATGTCTTTATTTTAGCCAGATTTCACAACTTTTGAGTAAAGTAAACGTCGGTGGTTTGAATTTTGATCAAATCATCTTCATGTGTACAATTGAACATTTGATGTTAAGTAAAATAACGTTGAATAAGCGATAGATAATTTGGTAAACATCTGTTCAGTCTACGAACTGTTAGGCTCTAAAAACCACAATGCCGTATATTTTTGTCCAGTTCGGTAGTTTGAAAGTTTACCGTAGTTGCAAAGTGTGAAATGAAATTCACTTGTGTTTTTTTTTCTTTATTGTGGATGATGACAGTAGCTTGTCGAAATTGTCTGTAGTTCAATATGTTGTAAAAGGTAGATTTTTTTAATGTTTAACATGCATTCCGTATTATCATTAAGCAAATTTTATGTTACAATATATGCTTATAAATCAGTGAAATACAGATGAATCAATACATTGTGAATATACTTATATGAAACTTGTATTCGAAGTGCATTTGATAAGATGGAAGCAAAACAAGAGAAGTGGAGGAAGACTACAATTAAATGGATAGCATAGAATTGATATGGGGGCACCACAAAGTGAAGTGTAGATTCTATATGATAAATAATGAAAACGCTCTGGACATTTTCCCCCTCACCTGTAAGTTTACATACGTGCATAGGACTGTCAGTGTGTCTGAGATGGAAACTATTTTCATCACTGAATACCACCTTCTTTTATTCGCCTTGCCACCACAGTCTCTCTCAATACCACGGAAAATTTTCTTGGTTATAAACAGGTGTCAGGAGTAATCGTGCGAAAGAAATGCAGGATAGGAGATCAATATGTTCGGGGGTGGCCATAGTGGCGTAGTAGTGGTTGTTGTCCTGAATGGTATTTCTTTCCAGGGGCATTTCGGTATGAGACGGAGGCATTGATACCCTCTGCCTCCCATCGTGTGCATCATCGATAGAGCAGTGACACGGCACGACTCATGAGCTACAATTCAACAGAACGACCGTCCAATCTCTCGCTTTTTCAGTATATGGCTACGTTCGAAGACACTTAATTGACCTCTGATTCGTTCGAAGACACTGTCCATCGAGGAGACTTAAATACACTCCTCTTATTGTCCGCCAGCCTTCGTACAACCAGCATCGTATTATCTACAGACATTGTGATCAGTATGCCGTTGAGTGCTAGGACTTAGAGAGATCAGCATGCCCGTCCTTTACAAACACATTTTGTGGTGCGAATTTCTTTTAAATCGGGCGATGTACTGTATACTGACAGATCGAAATTACCTAACACAAGTTCTTAGTTTCATATCGCACGCAACAAAAATTCAGTTTCGAATATGAAAGAGATTCGTCGAATAAAGTAGATGAAATTCTTTCAGGTAAACAAAGGAAGTGTACAAAGTATTTGTTAATTTAGAAGAAGCTTTTGACTGCTTGGTCTGGGTAGTCTGAAAGAAGCTTAATTTCTGCGCCTTTCATAGCATTAACACCAAGACACTACATTTCCAGTCGTTGTTGGTTTCGGCTCCAAGTTATTACTGCTTTCTGCTTCTCCAATTCTTACAGTAACCATTCTGAGAGAAGGGCCAGAAGAAGAAGAAAATCATATAGTCTTTTTCCACCAACGGAGGAAAGAGGGTTCCACTGTTTATTATAGAAGACAAAAATATTATTGATCGGAATTGAGCACTAATTTAGAAGATAATTCACCTTTTTGCTTGAAGCGGGAAATTCCTATTTTGGTCGGCAGGAAGTTGCATTACAGCCACTGGTGAAATTGATAACTTTAGCCGTGATGTAATCAGCGAGGCAGAACTTTGCTTTCTTTCTAAGCTTATTAGGCAAACTAGCAACAGAGACGAGGCATTAGGTGAAGTTAACAACGCTCCCTTTTGCTTATATATATACAGTTGAGCAGAGACAGAATTCCAGAAACATGCTCGTATATGAGGGCTCACCAAAATGTCCTATGTGGATTATAACACACCCATAGTGTTATCTATCTATCTATATAATAAAAATGAAAGTGACTATGTTTGTGACTTGATAACTCTTGAACCACCTGACCGATCTCTATCAAGTTTTCAACATAGATGAGGTTCGAGACTGGGATAGTTTTGTCATTTCACGTTGACGGTGCAACTTAGAGGAGGGGAAGATGTATAAAAATGATCGAAAATGGCCTATATTAATGTCGAATCCATAGTTTCCGGGGTCGCTGAGATGAACGGTGACATTTCCGATGCCGTTTAAATCCAAATTAAGCCCTGCAACTTGGGGAAAAGGGATATATATATATAAAATGATTGAAAATGACATATCAGAGAGCGCTTTAGTAGTAGTAAAAAGTTACTAACGAAACATATTTCTAATTTTGTTATTTCAATCCAACAAACGAGGTAATTGCATAGTACTTGAACCGACCGAGGATGAGAGTAGGCGTGGCTGTCGAAATTATCTCGCTGGGCATTGTAAGCATAGTCATATAATTTAATTGAGGTGTATTATTACGACAAGAAAGAAACATATTGTATTTCTGGAAGTAGAAATATTACTTTGATATGTTGATTACAAGTGTATCTACTAAAAACGTTTTCTTTGTTACAGTTTGACCACGGTTGGGTATTTCTGTTACCTCCCGAATCTGCACCAGATAATCCAGGCCAATCCAAACATTCCATTCCGCGATGTGTTACTTGATATGGATCCACAGATGCTGAGTTTACTCGTTTTGCTTGTTGTTGTTGTCACCATGATGGTCAAGGTAGGTGTTTTTTGGAATGCTATACATTTTTAAAAAGGAATGTCATTTTTTTAAAAGAACGTTGCATATTCTGAAATCTTCATTTAAGCCAAAATATTAAAAAAATTTCTTACTTGACGAGAATATGGCTTTTAAAAATTAGACAGTTATTTTTTAACCGTCTTTTAAAATAAAACGGAGATGTTCTTAATTTGATCCGTTTGCATATAGATGTTGTAGGTATGTTTAAAAAAAAAGAAAAGAAATTATTTGTTTTAAACTAACACACTCACAAACACGTAACAGTTTTCAATACATTAACTCTGTCTTCATCACACTTAAAGAAATAAAAATTCTGATGAAGGCACAGTTAGTGTATTGAAATTGTGTAATTGTGTTTTTTTTCTATTATTATTGCAGTAGCCTTGCTCAGTGTGTTGTTGGTCAGTTTAACATGCAAACAAGAGCTGCTCTGAGATTTTTTTTTTTTTAAGTTTAACATCTCATGATTACGGCCTTCAGGCTAAAAGAGACGGATAAAGTGATAATGTGAAATTAATTTTTTTCGTGCTTCCTAACGGGAATCGAACGCGGAACCACGCACCAAAGGCAAATACGCTAGCCACTAGAGCAGCAGGAAGGGCCGTATGTTTACACATTAATTGAAACTAAATCCTTCACTTTAACATCACTCTGCTATGCCTTTTAGGCTGAGAGAGACTATGATCGAGACAAGTAAATGGTGATGGAATAATTGGTGGAATGAGAAAGTGGAAGGAAACGGGAGTATCCCAAGAAAACTCACTGAGACGATGTTCTGCACCACAAACTTACTTGACCGGGGATTGAACCAAGGACACCACGTACCAGAGATAACCGCTCTACCACTGAGCCCTCGATGTATTAATCACAAGATCGGATTCGACGTGCTTACACGATTCTTATGTTCTGCTATCAAGATTAAGTTTAACAACAGCGGTCATTGGTCAATCATGGAATGTGCTCTTTTTAACAGTAAACGTAAATTCTTTATTAAAGACTGAAAACCGGGATATGGTGCGAAGACCCCTGGTTCGATACCGGGCCATTTTGAGTTTATGGTGGACAACATTGTGTTCTTGGATTTTCTCATGGTTCCCCCGTGTCCTTCCTCCTACATTCTCATTCCACCAATGTCTTAGTAATCGTTTACTTTCGTTTACCATTCGTCCCCGTTTGCCTTCAGGACTCAATCTCGGAACATAAAACCAGAAATTTGTCTTATTCATTTGATACGAAGCTACTTGGTGCGTGGTAGTCCGCCGTGTTGCTTTTTATTTATTTATTTATTTTATATTTTTTTTAGCATGTAACGTAGCTTAAAATAATTTCACGTAAACTGTTCGGAAAGTTGCTCCAAGTAGCCTGTTTCATAAAGTTGATACGGAAATGCTCTTAAAGCATACTTCAGTCACACCCAAGATGGTGTTGAAAAACATTAATGAAATTTCAAGATCGAATCCTTGTTTTATTGAAAATTATTCTGTTTATCTAATTTCAGTATTAAACAATTGTCTTCTTAAAATTTAATTTGCGGCTAGAACAACAATATTTGTGCTTTTAACACATGATGTGGAAGTACCTGGAGGTGTCCCAATACTGAAAGCAGGCATCTCATCAATGGATTTGCTTATTACATGTATTTCAGTTGGATACAAGATGGTAGTACAGTGATACTAGTTGGATACAAAATTGTATTCTTATTTTTTCAGGCATATTTCATTGGCATTGTGTGGAACTGCTACAAGTACCTGACGTTGCGCAACGCTGCCGCGCAGAGAACAATCCATTTCATTGACCCAGACAGCCAGTCCTTGTTGCCTGACCTTCCCGACTACGAGACGGCCATGAATGATCCTTACTATTACAAGAAGCCCACCAACCTAGTTCCTCCGCCTCCAGCGTACAGCAGCACCGTCGACCTCACACCTCCGCCATCTTACAACAATGTAGTTCCAGTTGCGGCTCCTGCTCAGCAGCAGCAGCCATGTACAACCTCAACAGCTACCGTGGGTGTCGAACCGCAACCTACTCCGGAAACATCCCAGTCAGCCAAGGCAGTGTAATTTTACTTGCCCTCCTTAGCTACTTGTCTTGTACATTTGAGTGTGTAATCAAGGCACGAGTTCCTTTTGCTAGCCTTAATTTTGATGTTCGACGATGAATATATATATTTTTTCTTTGTCCAAATCTTGTAATAATTAAAACACATGCACGGTGTATACAATATATTTAAATATACGTATATGCATATATAAATTAATACACTTCGTTAGGCTTAAGTAGTTTCGTTAAATACACCTAGTCATCACATGATATATATATATATATATAAAGAAACGTTTTTGACAATTATTCCGTTTATTTTTTGTTTGTTTTATTAATGCCATTCTTAGTTAAAATAAATTAGCTGATTAAGGTGACTAATTGAGTTAACATTTTCTGAACAGTTTAGATTATCTACAAATTAAACCAGAAGACTTATCCTTAAATTTTGTTTGAATTTAATTTTAAAATTGCGGATATAAGATATGCGCTCTGTTTGCTAAGATGTTAAAAAGAAAAAGTCGGATCGTTGCTGTGTTGTTTCCTGTCTGTGAGGAGCATTCCACTTCATTTTTATTTTATTTTTGATTGTTAATATATACATATATTGCTATTATTGGACATTGTAATTTATAAATACCCTAACACTGAAGAAATTTGCTTTTTTTTTTTTTTTTTTTTTATTATTTATATCAGTCCTTTTCTTTGATTAGAACTGTTTCCTTAAACCACGAGTGTATTGTAAATGGCCATATTTCAGAACTGGTTTTTCGCTAAATTGTAACCGGTAAGATTTGTAATATAAATTGTGATTCACAAATTAATCAATTTAATACATTAATGGAATTTGTCTTAAGTACGAAGGACTGTTTTGTAAGTAGTGCGTAGTCTTGACGGGCATTAAAATTTAATTGTATATTGTTAATAATAACAGAGAACTAGAAGAACATAACAAACAAAAAACAATTTAATAATAAATACTTGATAAATTTGTATATTAGTTACATTACAACTCCAAGAATTTTCGATGTTCTATTAGGTTAATGGGTAAAAGATGTTCATAATTGACCAGCATTAAAATGCTTTATGCTAGAAAGCGTTAAAATTCAAAAATGAATTTTTGCCAGCTGTGAAAACTAAATATGGAGATACAGTAAATTCACGTTCGCCTTATTATTGCGTGCTTATTTTCAGTTACTTTCACTTTAGATGCGTTATGTGCAATTTTTATTATTATTTTTTTTTCTTATTTTAAAGCTTTAGTTATATATATTTTTTGGAGTGTTTTCGCTGAAGTTCCTTCGTGTGCATTGCATTGCCCTAGTACACTTTAAAGTAAAAAAAAGTTTGCTTAAATTTGACGTAATAACTTTTAAAATGCCCATAGTGAAATCGATGAAGATAATAAAAAGGTATTTATGCAACTAGAGGAATAAAAAAAGTACATGAGCAATATTTATTGAGATATCCCACAGAGTGACATCAGTAAGTCTACTTGGATATCTTGCCACAGAAGTATGTAAATATATATATATGTATGTGGATTTTTTTTTATTTTTTGAGTAGAAGGAAAAAGAGGAAGTGCAGAATTGTGAGCGTGATTATCATAGAAGCATTGAGAGTGAGACCTGTTCCTCTGTTGCGAGCAGGTGTATCCCTATTGGACATTATCGTAGGCATTGTTAAGTGTATTAAAAGGTAGATTTCATGTTCTCTGTGAAGAAAGAGAAGAGAATCCCAAATAAATATCAGTATTGTCAGAACTAGTAAAAATATCTAATTTCCTTCTAAGTACCTACGTTTTATTATAACAATTCGTTTCTGATATGAATACTCAAAAGAAGAGTGTATATTTAAGACTATAATAATAATAATAATTTATGGCATTGTTTGGTTGTGTAATGTTGTTAGATATTTATTAGTGTATAGAGGTTCCGTAAATTTTAAAAAAAGAACTGTGATTCTTGTTTCGTATGTGTAAAACTTGAAACAAAAAAGCAAGTAATTTAAGCATATGTTTGGTATGATGCTTAGTACGCTCATGTAATATGGCCTTTACTTTTTTGATGAATAAAAAGAAACATCCGAATTCAGAAAAAGAAAAGAAAAATTAGTTACTTGATTTTTTTGTACCTGGAATTTCAGAAGATCTTTGCAAATGCTAAATTTTGTTAAGTAGAATCGGTGACGGAGTGTTCGCTTTTACAGTAACATTTTAAAAATTTGACAAACTTTTTGGGTCAAAAGATCCTATACATTTCAATCAAAAATTTTCTTGTAGGCCCTTATATCTGGAGAACTACATACAATGTAGCCAAACCCAAACTATCACTTAACTCAATACGATATGCTTATTCCGTAGACGATACGAAAACTCGATTTAGGGGCCATTCAAAAATTTTCTGTCCCCTGATCCAAAAACTGCAATGTATTTCATCAAAAATTTTCTTGTACACCTTATATCTGGAGAACTATATATAGTGTAGCGAAAACCAAACTATCACTTAAATGTGCTCATTTTGTAGAAAATACGAAAAGTCGATTTAGAGGCCGTTCAAAAATGTTGTGGCCCCTGATCCAAAAACTATTTATTGGCCAAGATCACAATCTTTTGATACTTTTTTTTTTTGATCACTCTTAAAATTCTTGTTTACTTACTTTTAGAATTCATACATAAAAATAGTTATCAAAATAATAACAACATCTATTTTGCAACACAACGCTTGGCTGTTGTTAGTGGTGTGATAGGTAATCGTCTGTAGTACGTCAGTCATGTATTACAGCGGACAGACTGTAACCTCTCGTGAATTTCAGCAAGACCAAATTGCGAATACACGGTTCCCTTATGAAAGTGTATCTATAGTGGCCAGTGTGTTAAGTGTAGTGAGGATCCGTATCCAAGATTAGGATGGCCTATATAACTCATGGCAAAATAACATCGGCGAAGAATGATAATTGACGGCAGAAAATCCTCATTGACACTTGTCGCCGAGTATTGAAGAGTATTGTTACCAAGGGCCGTAGAACGAATGTGGCAAAAGTGAAAAGCGGAATTTAATTAGCAACTGAAAAAGCCTATTGCATCTATCATCGTCCGACGCAGGTTCAGGGATGTAAATTGGTCAGTAAAGTCAGTATTTTTGACAAAGTCAGTATTTTTTAAAAAAATAAGTCAGTATTTTAGGCTCTTTGGAAGGTTAAACAAAAATTTTCAAATTTTAAAAGCAATTTCAGGCTTTCCAATGCTCCTATTTTTCCTATGCATTTGCGTCTTTTCCTATAAACTCCTATATTTTTGTGGCATTGCTACTTCCACTTCTGAAAATAAGAATTTTCAGCTACATACGAGTAAGTTGTCATACTTGGACATGCATGGACTTAGCCCCTATTTACAAGAAAAAAATTTGTACAATGTTAAAATTTCTGGCAACTTCTTCAGTCTTGCTGTAGATAAAACAACAAACGCAGCAACTGATAAATAGTTTGATATTCACATTCTTTAACCAATTCTGTTGTTACGCATTACATGGACAGTGCATTTTTACGGCACACTACATCGTCAGATTTTTTTCAAGTATTGCGAATACATCTAAACTGTCACATGGCAGTTCCTCATGCTGGAAAGTGATGGACCTAATGTGAAAATCTCTCTTCAGCGAATGTTAAATGATTGGTGCAAAGATCAAGAGTTACCAAAGCTTCTGGATATTGGTTCTTGTACATTGCACACTGTTTCTAATGCGTTTCATGATGGAGTAAAATCATTGTCGTGGGATATTGAAGACACTGGCTTACAGTGGTTTTGGTGCCGGGTGTTTCTTAGCTGATTTGAAGTAGAATTGGGACGCTGAATCCAAATATGGCGTTAGTTTTCCCCGAACAGCTTTAGTTTTTGAGATATAGGAATTGCAAGACTGACCTGCTACAACGTTGAAAATTGCATAGGTGCTGTTTTACTGTAAGTGAAAAGAAAACTATGACATTTAAATCTGTTATTTGGAACACTTTGAAAATAATGAAAACCATATAAACACAAACATCAAGTACATAATAACTCTGTAACTACATTTTATAATAGTTTTTATGAATAAAAAATCAAATAATTTGTTCAAAACGATCTATTCAACACTTCGGAAGCTTCGTTTTCGTGACATCCTTGAATGTTTCTTTGCACAGTCTCTTTTTAGGTTCCAGCAGTAATCTGCCATCATATGGGCATCCCATCTTCCTTGGTAGCGATCCTCCATTGTTTTAATATCTTGGTGAAATCTTTCACCTTGTTCTTCACTCAGACTGCCTACGTTGTCTGGGAAACGGTCCAAATGGCTGTGCAGGTAATGAATTTTGATACTCATATTACATCCAAGTTTTTGGAATGCATTAAGCATCTGGTTCACTAGCTCAACATAGTTATCAGCTTTATTATTGCCAAGGAAATTCTTGATAACTTCTACAAATGAGGTCCAAGCTCTACGTTCAGTCTCATTCATGGACTCCACGAAAGCCGGATCTTTCATGAGTTGTCTTATTTGGGGACCATCAAATATTCCAGCTTTTAATTTTTCTGTGCTGATCTGAGGTAGCTTGTTTCCCATGTAAGCAAAGCACGGCCCGTCCTTATTTAGCGCCTTTACAAACTGCTTCATCAAACCGAGCTTGAGATGTAGAGGTGGCAAAATGATTTTGTCACACTCAACAATAGGCATGTTAATAATATTTTTCTTACCAACAACCATGTCGTCTCTCTGCGGCCACTCTTTTTTTGACCAATGGTTTGCTTTGTCTCTGCTATCCCACAGACATAGAAAACAAGGATATTTTGTGTAGCCACTTTGCTGTCCAAGAAGAAAGTTCACCATCTTTAAATCCACACAAATCACCCACTGATGGTCCTGATATTTAATTTTTTCCATAACCAAAGCAATTGCTTCATATTCTTCTTTCAGTCGTGTTGAATGAGCGATTGGAATTGAGCCATATTTATTGCCATTGTGTAGAAGGACGCATTTTAAACTTCGCTTGGAGCTATCAATAAACAGGCGCCAATCATCTGGATTGTATTCTGGAAGACCCATGTGTTCTAGGAGACCTCTAACATCGTGACAGAATACGAGATTTGTGTCTTCAGTGAAAAATGGTAAAAACTCCTTTTCCCTTGTTCGGTAGAATGTGATTTTAGTTCCTTGTTCTAGTACGTTTTTCTCCTTCAATCTGGAAGCAAGTAATTCAGACGATTCTTTTGAAAGATTAAGGTCCCTAACTAGATCATTTAGCTCATCTTGATTAAACTGTTGAGGAATTGTTGACATTCCCTCATAATCACTCTCACTTCCATCATCCATGTCACAAGAATGTTCACTACGTTCGTTTTCAGTCTCACAAAGCTCTGGCAAGTGGTGAAACGTTGGGATTGGTATTTCATCGGAATGAACAACTGGACGTCTTGCTGAAGGCAGATCAGGATATGTCCACTTGTTCCGGTTATTTCTATTCATACCCGTAACATTTACCAGGCAGAAATAACAGTCATCAACATGGTTTGTGGGTTCCCTCCAAACCATTGGAACACCAAACTTAAGACTTTTTCTTTTTCCAGTTGTCCACTGTCGCAAGTGTTCAGTACACATTTTACACACAATATGTGGAGCCCACGTTTTATCTTGGTCCCCTAGGCGTACACCAAAATATGCATGATATGCTTTTTTTACAAAGTCACTGATATGTTTTCTATTGTCTTTAAATGTGTACTCACCACATATGTAGCAAAACACATCAGGATGGTTAACACAACTTCTTCGACTTGAACTCATTTTATGTTCAGGCCACTAACACGGATGTTAAATATAAAGCCTTAGTATACGCGATACAAGTTATGATTTCAGAACAAAACTCACATGTTCCAACATGTCACTCCACCTGCAAGACAACAACTACGATCCACTAGCCAAGTAGAATACCAATGCAATCTAGTGGACGTTCCTGGAACTACTATATGACTAGTTTCCGTTTAGTACCGACAGATAGCAGCACTAATGAGAAAAGAGCGCCGTTCTTCCAAATAGAAATCTCTATAGAGCACAGTAGGATTTATTTGAGTTGCAGAGTTTATAAGATCATATTCAAACTTGTTATTAGGAGAATATTTGTATTTCTTTTGCTTATTTTGTATACTATTGCAAGAAGCATGCAGAAATAGTGGTTACATCATTTATAATTTACATATTTATTTTGGATTGTATTATTTCTTCCACATACATTGTAACGTAAATAACACTACTGGTACAGTAGCCTGTATCTACCAAAGTAGAGCTGATAGAAAAAAACTGCTTACATTATTGGATTCAGCGCCCCACACATAGTTAAAATCAGCTCTAAAATTTTAGGCACCAAGAAAAAAAATTTTTTCTGTAGGCCTGTGAGATTTTTGTGTGGATGTGTTTCAGGAGTTCGGAATGTCTGCGGCTTGACAAAAGGACTATGATCTTGTTCAGTCAGTATTGGATTTAGAAAACCATTTCTTTCTGAGTCATGTTCTGAGCGATGGTTAACTTCGTCTCCTGTGTGCAAACGCATCGCGGAACAACGTCCAGGGCTACGTAAGTACTTTCTGGAGAATCGGCCAGCACAAGATAAAGCATGTCATGAAAATAATCGTTACAGAAGGATTAAACAATTTCTAAGAGACGTATACTTACAAGCCCTGATTTAGTGATGCAGTTCCTTTTTACACTTTCCTTATGGTCGTTGCTTATTACTGGTGAGCTATGTACGAAAACACTAAGAAACTCGTATAAAATTTTGCAACGAGATATTTACCCATTTAGTCTATTTAGAGTAGAATGTATGTTCATATAACAATTGGTTTAATTTCTATGTGATTTTTTAAAATTTCTACCGATTGAATAATTGAAGTGTTCCTATTTCACAGCTTCACGAAACCTATATTTTTTTCGTCGTGCTTTCCTATATATATATATATATATATATTGTAAAACTTTGTCCCATATAAGTATAGGTAGAGCGTTGATAAAAAGTGTGTCCGGAATTGATCTCCCACTACCAATTTTATTATAAAATTTCTCTATAAAAGTATTTTCACAAAATACTGTGCAAATTAATCTCTCTAATATCAAAGGTTAGTTATACGTGGTCTTAGACCGTAAGGTCGCAGATAGGATCTCTACAGAGCCCCGAAGCAGGCTAAGCAGAGTGGAATTAGGTGCCCAAAGCTCCGAAGAAAGCAGTGGGTACGTTAGTTAGCCAACAGAGCCCCGAAGCAGGCTAAGCGGCTGAGGTTAGGATTCCCAGTCAGGGTCCCGAAGCAGGCTATGCCAGGAGGAAGGATAGGCGTAGTCCCGAAGCAGACTAGAGAAGGGTCACCAGGAAACTGGTACTGAATTGCCTTTGTCCATCCAATTTATAGGGTTCCTTGGGTGGCGGTGGCGCTGCTGCTCCGTGGGAGGGGCTAGAAGCCGTCGTCTGCAAGTGATTGTAGATCCATCTGATGTCTTCTTGCCGAACCACGTGGTGGTGGTTGTAAACACTGACATGTGGAATTGTTTGTTACAACATCACATGGGATATTACAATATATATAATTCGTTGGCATTGGAAAGCCTGCAATTTAAATCTTTTGGGTATGTTTCCAATGAAGAATGAAGCATAACTGAGGCGGCTTAATAGTTTATGGAGATGCTGCAGTTCAGTAATTTGTATATGCCAGCAGTAATGAAATATTTCTTGACCTATATCCCAAAGTACAAAAGTCACTTAATGTTCACAATATAAAAACATTGTAAGTCTGTTGAAAATAGGCACAATGATTGTAAAAGTACTGTTTATATGTTCAAGTGCTCACTTATTTACTCAATTCACAGAATACTTCCAAAAAGAAGAGCCACTTGTCCACACGATACATCATTTGCTCAGTTCCGTAACAAGCACTCTTATGAACCGAATTTGCAAAATGTCAGCACAGTTTTCTGTGGAAACATTGAGTGATGAGAAAAGTTTTACAAATGAGACAGTTTTACAAGTTGTACTATATTGAAAAAAACCTGTAAAATAAAAAATAACACTTCAAAATTTCAAATTAAGATTTGAATTTTGAATTTCGCATAGAAATGTCCCTCTGAATTTGTTCAAAATTGTTCAGATTGTAGTCTCATATGTGTACTAAAACACCACAAAGTTGCATTTTGGGCACTCAATGGGATCCGATTCAAAATTCAACATAAATCAAGCATTGCACGATATTGACCATGTGAATATCTGGGTTCAGATCGATAACCATTTGCCTGGAGTCACTTACCTGCAGCATCAAAGGAATTTATGTTAAATTTCATTTGTTTCTTGATGTATTCATTTGAATTTACACAATTATTCACCTTTTGAGTTATTTAGAGAGGTATTACGTTTCTAAACAGTACTTAATACAAGTCATTATTCTTGTTATTCAGTATGGATGTTTCTAAATTTATATTGACTGCATTGATACATGTTATTTTCATCCCTATGTTTCAGGATTGCTGTCACAGATATGTGGATAATTGAAATAGGAAAAAGAATTTAGTGACTAATTGTTTGTGCTGAAAGTGTGTGAAGTGATTATGAGCAGTGTCATTGTGTTTCATAACACATTTGATACAAATATTGTAAAAGGGAGGAAAATATATCCCTCCCTTTCATAATATGTTCTGTAATAGCAATCCTGAAACAAAGGAATTAAAATAACATGTATCAATGTAGCCCAGTGGTGCCCACCCCCCTTATGTCCATGACGCACCCCCCCGCAATTGTCTATCCATAGGTGTTCTTCCATGAAAAAGCTTTTCGATTAATTTTTACACCCCCTCAAACATTTTAATATAGATTTTTAACCCCCCCAAATATTTCAATGACGCAGTTTGCATCATAGCCCCACCTTGTGGGCACCCCTGATGTAGCCAACATAAATTTAGAAACATCCATACTAACTAACAAAATAATGACCTGTATTAAGTACTGTTTGGAAACGTAATACCTCTCTAAATAACTCAAAAGGTGGATAATTGTGTAAATTCAAATGAATACATCAAGAAACAAATGAAATTGAACATCAATTCCTTTGATGCGGCAGGTAAATAACTCCAGGCAAATGGTTATCGATCTGAACCCAGATATTCACATGGTCAATATCGTGCAATGCTTGGTTTATGTTGAATTTTGAATTGGATTCCATTGAGTGCCCAAAATGCAACTTTGTGGTGTTTTAGTACACATATGAGACTACAATCTAGACAATTTTGAACAAATTCAGAGGGACATTTCTATGCGAAATTCAAAATTCAAATCTTAATTTGAATTTTTGAAGTGTTATTTTTTATTTTACGTTTGTTTTTTAAATATAGTACATGTAAAGCAATCTTTAAGCTTTCCAATGGTGTTTGTTCCACGTCTCTAGTGCACATATTAACCATTTTATGACAATATTTAATAATCACTGTAACAAAGAATACAATTTTTTGACATTTTTGAACACCCTGTATGGAGACACTTTCAGGGGGGGGGGGAGACGTAATATTTGGGATTTTTTCATCTCCCACTGTAATTAAGCTGTGCACCAATTTTTACAAAAATCTAAGAAGTTCGTCAGGTCAGATTTTGCCATTTCATTGGTTGATTTCACATGGAATGTCCCATTGGTGATTTTAGCTCAATGTACATCCTAAAATTACCTATCTTGCTAATGTTTTAAAGAACGCACCTATGATGTGCTTATGCTGTACTTTTAGGGATTCTCCACCACTGTTTTGAGTCGGCAAAACAGAACCATGGATGTAAATAAGAGAAAATTTTATAACAATAACTGACATGTATTTTGTCTCATATTTAAAGTGTATAGTGTGTGTTTGTGTAGCAAATCCAAGTGTATGATTAGTTCTCAATGTAAAAGAGGGGAAAGGTTAGTGGGTTCATACTTGCAACACTGATGATGATGATCACCAAATCTTAGAAAGTTCCAGTATGCGAAATGTCGCTATCTTTGGTGTATTCACAAGTCAAGCCAGTCTATTTGTACCGTAATCACTTTATGTATGCTTAATTCACAAGATGAAGATTACGATGCCTTCAAGATTGCAGTCTCGGTTATTGATAACTACAAGGGTCGTTCAAGGTTGATCGGGAATTTCGTACGTAAATAAACTGTGAATAGCCGGATCATGATGAAACTTGAGGGTGACGTAATGTATTCCTTCTTGAGTAACTAGCGCTCGGCGTGACGTATTTAGCGCATGCGCAGAAGTTGCAGTCAACATGGCGGCAAGCTGTGTGTTTGTGGCGCTGGAGCAGCGGTTTGTAATCAAATTTCTTGTGAAAGAGAAAGTTAAACTAGCTGAGATTTTCAGAAGATTGCAAGCGCAGTATGGTGAACAAATGATGTCACGGACAAGAGTGTACGAATGGTGTGAACAGTTTCGCGAAGGACGGGAGCTGGTGACAAATGAAGCGCATGGACGCATTCGCTCAACTGCAGTCACACCAGTGAATATCGCACGTGTTGAGCAAATGATTCTTGAGAACCGGCGAGTAACAGTGCGGAATATTGCTGCCGAGGTGAATATCAGTGTCGGGAGTGTTGAGGCAATCATTCACGACCACTTATGCTTGCGCAAAATCTGTGCAAGGTGGTTCCACATCAGCTGACATTTGTTCAGAAGTGGAATACGCATGACAGACTGTGAATAGCTTCTGAATTGGGTTCGAGCTGAAGGTGATGAATTGTTGCAATCCATCATCACATGTGATGAAACATGGTTGCACAATTCAACCCCAGAGATGAAAAGAAGCAGCATGGAGTGGCGGCATAAAGGTTCCCCGCCGCCCAAGAAAAGCAAAACGCAGCCGTCCGCTGGAAAGATTATGGCAAGTGTGTTCTGGGACATGAAGGGTGTTATCCATGTGGATTTTCTGGACAAAGGGAGCACAATTGATGTCCGGTATTATTTCACTTTGTTGAGTGGTGCTGTACGAAAGTCCATTCACAAGAAAAGACCTGGGATGTTGTCTGGAAATGTAATTCTTCTCCATGACAATGCCCGCTCTCACACGACCAATGTGACAACAAGAACTCTGGCCGAAATGCGCTGGGAAGTTTGCCCCATCCCCCTACAGTCCAGATTTAGCCCCCAGTGATTATCATTTGTTTGCACCCTTTAAAGACCATCTGGGAGGGAAGAAATTCACGACAGATGAAGCACTGCGGAACCATGTCCTCCAGTGACGTAATACGACAACAACCAAGTTCTTTCTACGCCAAAGGAATCAGGGAGCTGCCACAACGATGGCAACGGTGCCTCGACGCGCACAGTGAATACTTTGAAAAGGTGACATAGTTTGGTGCTTCTTGTGCTATCTTGTTTCCTCTGAAGAAATAAAAGTCCCGGTCAACCTTGAACGACTCTTGTATTACTGAATGCTATTCGCTCTACTCTTACTGCTATCTCCTTACTCCTTATCCCTCCATGACCAAACAGACTCAAGTATTTATATGACCAAAGATGCTTGCATTACAGCACGTGACTTTCAAAATTCGGGTCAAAATCATACACGTGGTCTGAAGAAATCTTTGTTAACCAACTCCTCTTAAAATGGAGCGTCGTGTCAGCGCTCTGCATTTTACATAACGCTGTCCGATGCAATGTGTTGCTTTTAACATAAAATTACAAAATGTTTACAATCACATAAGACAATTTACATCATTCACATTCGCAGTCTCTGTTTTTCTGACATTACACATACCACAACCAAAACAAATTATCTTTGAGATTTCTACAATTAAAACTTACAGTGAACATTATTTTAAATTAATGAAAAACTATTAAAATCTCTTGACAATATAAGTAGCATTTAATTTCGTTTAAATCATTTATTTGTTAACAAACCCTTGTAAACAGTGATGATTTCAGGGGGTGATCTGTGAAAATTTGATACCTCCCCTTCGGAGCCGTATCTTCTATCGTGCTCAATGTGGACTACCAGTGTTCTTGCAGTACTTTGTCCCTCCCGCATATTGAAGATCGTTCTGGAGATCATCTTCTGAAATCATCACTGCTTACAAATAGTTTATCGTTGCAAATCAGAGGATAATGAAATCTTATCTTCTAATATAAATAAAATAAAGAATTTGTTTGTGTGTTTGTTTGTCTGTGTGTGTGTGGCCTGGGGACCAGACGAGCGGACCGAGAGTTACAAAATTTTTGGTCAGGGGTACCTTGGCCCAGGCCCCAGATCAAGACGAAGCCCTTTTTTCAAATTTCGAACTAGGGGGGGGGGGGCGTTTACCGGAACCGGCTTGGGAACCAGATAAATTGACCAAGAGTTACCAAATTTTAGTCACGAATACCTTGGTCCAAGCTCCAGACCAAAGTTAAACGTTTTTTTTGGGTCAAAATTCGAACCAGGGGAGCGTTTACCGGGAAATGTAAAAGTAGTAGAAAATGACCGATATTAGTGTCGAATTCATAGTTTTCGCGGTCGCTGAAATCAATGATGAAACTCCGATCGCATTAACTTCCAAATTCACGCTATTCGGCTCCAGGCCGGGGGTCACCGTGGGGGAGGGGGTGAGATAACGAGACATATAAAAGTAATCCAAAATGACCAGTATTAGTGTCAAATCCATAGTTTTCGCGGCCGCTGAAATCAATGGTGACACATTAGCGATGACTTGCAAATTTAGTTACAATTGCATGCGGGCCGAGAGTCAGCGGGGAAGGGGGGATACGAGACATGTAAAAAATAGCCCAAAATGACCGATATTAGTATCAAATCCATAGTTTCCGCGGTCGCTGAGATCAATGGCTATACTCCCACAGGTGTTGACTTCCAAATACAGCCCCCATGCGAAGAATGGGTATATTCAGCTAGTAGCGAATATATTTAATATTTTGTTTTGAGCTATGGATTTTAGGATTTGCAATTCCTATAATGTTCCTCTGTAATGGAATTTGAAAGGAAATGAGTTGCCAAAGAGTTATTCAAAGAAATGTCAGTTTTCGGATGAAAATAGGAACACACTTGAAAAACGTCCTGTAGGATTTGAACACAAAAACATCTAATTGATAAGCTATTGACCCAAACCGCTCGATCATTTCGTATGCAATTACAGGTCTTTTTTTGACTTTTGTGTAAAGTAGATTTTTTGCTCCACACTTGATTTGTTTAGTTCGATACGACTGAGTTTGTCGATAAAAGTATTTATTTCTCGAATAACTCTCATTCGATTTTACGTCCTTAATAATTTATATAAAATAGAATAAGTCCTTGAAATGATTGAGGATCGAGTGAATGTAAATATTTTCATATTTAGAATTCTGGATATGCAACCTGCCTAACTTTGGGATTTAATTTATTGAAATGTGGTACATATCAAGGCACAATCTACATAACAAAAATTGTAACATTAAATTATTAAAGATCATTATGTGGCATTGTGCTGCTACATTGTGTATTTATCCAATACCATGAAACTCATAATTTAATTTTAAAACAAGTACACAAAGCGACTTTTGCAATTGAACCACAATTTATATATATAGATATAGATATAGATATAGATATAGATACAGCGGACTCTTTTTAATTCGAACTTGGATAATTCAAACAAAAGCTTATTCCCCTTGAAAACTATTAAAAACAACGGTAAAAAATCGTAGGTAAATCGAACATTTGAACCTCCTGTTTGGATAATTCGAAGTATTTATAATGGAAAAATTTGCAGTGCTCGACAAATTGCAAATAGAACATGTAATTTCAACTGCTTTTTATTTATCTGTTATCTTATCCAGAAGCGACCATGGGAAAGACAAATTTTGTTGATACTACCTCAGCTGGACTCCCTCCCGTTATAGAGAATCAGGCAGAAGATGGTTGGTACGCATCTTTCCACCTCCTTAATAACCTGGAGGTTTCCATCCCTTCTGTAGAAACGTCAATGAGCTTGAACTCGGTCCTCCACTAGCAAATGACTTGCAAAAACGAGATATTTGTGCAACTCTTTTTAACTGAACTAAAACAGTGACAAAAAGATAAGCAGATTCGTTTGTGATCTATTGGCGTGCATTATGCACAATGTCGAATCGCGGGACCTATTCTAATTCCTTACGAAAATGTGGTGCTTTAAAGATAAGGTGCATTGCATGTTAATTAGTTTTTCATATACAGTACAGTTATTTTGTTCCCTTGATTTTACTTTAAAATGACAGTTTTTGGTTGATTCGAATTTTTTTCTTGTCACCTTGGACTTCGAATTAAAGAGACTCGGGGAAAGGTGCCGAATATCGCACCCATTTTATTTTTCGTACGTAGCAAAGCAGAAATAGTTGAAAATGAAAACAGAACAAGGACAAGGCAAAGGATGGAGTGTTTGCCAACTCTTGTGATGCCTAGAATGGATTTCAATACATTATATACTTGTACATAACGTTTTAAACAAAACTCTACAGTTTTGCGAGTTGAAAACAAGTGCGCATAATATCGTACCCCGGTACGATATTAAGAACACATTCTCTAAAGGCATAATGTGCAAGACTTTATTGCCGAAAACAAGAGCAAGAAGTTATAATGAGGCATGTCATTAAACACAGGCCCCTTACATATTAATATGCTACAATATTATGCTACAACTATTAAAGCCTCTTACATGTTAATATGCTACAATAGAAAAAAACATGTTTGGTCTACATTCTAAAGCATACAACACATTCTTGTACAAATTATCTGGAAGTGAAACATCGACATTGCAGAATAGCCTACATGTGTGTTACAAATTACAAATGAAACATCGAAATTGCATAGGCCTACAAACAAAGCTAGAAATATTCAATGAAATATGGAATGGTTGCTTTGAAAAAACATTAGAAAAGATGTAGTTAAAGAAGAGGCGAAATAAAAAAAAAACAATGCCGCCAATGCGGTTCAGTGCTCACGTCAAATTCAATGTGAAAGTGCTTATTCTAATGTTTCAAACACAAATCACACACAAACTGCTTGTAGTCGTCAGTACCCGCGCATAGCTCATGACACCAAGAGCTACACTGAATACAACGGATCCAGTTTTCGCGTCCTTTGTCACGTGGAAATGTTCCGTTCCAATAAGGACATTCACAGTCTTCATTTCCTACCAATAAACACCTATTTTCCTGTTGGTTAACTGGTAACTTCGGAATTAGAATTGGCCAAGAAAAGACAGATTAACACGTAAGATAACCCATGAGAGTTCCAAAGAAACTAGATTTACTTAAGAAAATAGCTATTACTGCATTGGTTAGCCTGTAATCGTTAACAAATATCATATTCTAGCTGTGAAATTTGTTTGGTTAAACCAAAAAAGTATTTTCATATCATCTTGGCTTGCATTACCTCATCATGACTCCGCCGTTTGTCAATGATTATACATGTAAATAAGAGCTACTACTGTAATAGCTTGGAAAGCTAAAAGGATTTGAGATCCATATTTATCTTAAAATTATCTCTTGTACTTAATATTCGAAACGGCTAAGCGGACTCAATGATTTATAGAGAGCTACCTGAGTAAAAAGGTAGTAAAATCTACGTTTTAATTTCTATTTCTAGCAGCAATGAAAATATTTGTCAATGTGGATGGCGTTTAAATAAGCTAAAACGTTTGCAAAATATATAAAAATATTGCCATGCGTTTATATTAAATTTGATTTTTCTTGTAGGGCTAGGCTTTAGAGTGGGTTTGCCCCCTTGAACCCCCTAGTTACGCCACTGTTTGCTCAACAATTTGTATCCTGTTCATATGCACAACCCACACGGAACATGCCCTGTACAGCCTTATGTGGCATCATTCCAAGGTGAAAAGTGCTATTCGTAATATCGCACCCATGCGGTATTTGGAACATATGCAGGGTGCGATATTCGGCACAAGTGGGCATGCTAACATGGCGCCTACTTCTACCAACACATTGGTATCCACTTCGCAATAAACACTTTACACTTATAACTACGTAGTTACACATACCATTTATGCACTAATTGTATGATTATATCATACCTTTCACTGCAGAATATATCATTAACGACAACCATGAAAAATATTTTGGCCTTCACCAAAATTACAACAGCTTATGCTTTTCTTCCAGCTGCACACAGCGCGGCAAAACTCCGTCTGCTGGAGTAGTTACCTCAGCCGATTGTAGTACAAGTGTTGACACCAGACTGCAGCACTTCCCGGTCGAAATCCAATGGGGAACGGAATTAGGAAGGGGTGTGATAATCGGCACTTTTCCCCTATATATATATACTTTGAAATATGAATTTGTGAGAGGTAATTCCTAAGTTACTCCACATAAATGTCCGAAATGTACAGGAAAACAATTACATTCAAACTCATAATACGACATAATTATCGGACGTTTTGAAAAGGTGTTTAGATCAATAGTTTATGCTCTGAATGTGCAGAGTCAATAATAATGGGAGGACTGTGGCAAATATGGTGTGATGGGTGCTGTTGATGGTGACGAACGGAAGAATCTTGGCTGCGGCAAAGAGCGATCCATTGAATTAGGCCTATAAGTAACTCCAGAACAGTGCTCATTTCGAAAAAGACCTCTTTGCTGTCCGAGTTGATCTGATTCTGGGCATGGTACCTTTCGAAACTGTGATGGTAGTCGTGAGAAAAATTGGTCCATGTTAACATTATCATCATCGTCGTCGTCGTGTTGTCTTCCTGTGTACATGATGCACAGCGCTCGCAATGTTAAGTAATAGATTATCTCAGAGCCGTTGAGGATGGTAAACCCAAGGAATAGACCGACAGTCCCTCCGAAAGCCACTGAAAGTAGAACAATAACAATTAGCAATTATTTATCTACAAACTTTTTCGTTACCAGGAGAGCGCAACATTATTATTTGGCTCAACTTCAAATTCACTGTGTAATACGCAAGGGTTGTTATGCTCGTTCGCATCACTATTTCATTCATTCATTCTCATCATTATAATCTCCTTTAGCTTTTTAGCTTATATGACACAAACGGCGTCATAACCCATTGGCGTCAGCATCACAAACTATGGAGGAGGGGGGGAATACCGGATGAACTGAACCGGATGAATAACTACAGGAAAACGAGGGGATCCTCCCCAGAAAATATAAAACATAGTCGTCGAACATTACATTTTAAAGCATCTTTAACATAAAAAGCAAACAAAAACTTTTTTTTTAACTTTTGGTATAGCTTTTTTTTTTTTTTAGAAAATGTGAAACTAAAAAAACACACTTTACATTTTGTTTTTTATTCAAACAATAAAATTTCAACCTTGTTTTACAAAAAAAAAAAAAAAAAAAAAAACATCTGACATCAAGTGTATGTCAAACACAAAATAATGATAAGAAAAGGTAGTATGAAATGAATACTCGGAAACAATAAAGTTTTGAACACAAGTTTTACGCCTACAAGCCTACAACTCAACAATGTATCTATAGTTTTAAAAAGTTGCCATTGGTATAGACAAGAAAAAACCCAAAAAGAAAAAAAAAAACATTTATATATCTTCCGGTCCCGCATTGCCGTTGAAATTTAAAAAATCCTGTAAAAACAATAAATTTTCAATTATGTAAAAGCAACGTTAAAATAAACAAACTGTATTTATATGATATATTCTAGTCGCGCATCGCTGTCAAAAATTTGCAAAATTTGCGAATTTGGCAAAATTTGAGAATTTAACATTTCTTTTTTATTTTCTTATAGATATATTTTCTTATAAGTAAGATAAGGACGCTACTCACCATGAAGGGGTGCTTGCACTTGGAGTTCCACTACCCAACCAGCCATCCAATGATTAGGGTGTATTATTTACAATTATATTTATAAATTCATAATTTCACATAATTCGTCCCCTATTTCCATTTTCCCCATTATTTTTGTCCATTACTAATGATTTTAAACTCTGATTTATGCGGGGGCAGCGGAGGCTCAGTGATAAAGCGTTCACTTCTGTGCATGGGTCCTTGGTTCGATCCCAGCTCGCACCAAATGAGCTTTGTGATGGACAAACACCGTGTGCGTGGGCTTTCTCGGGATTCTCTAATTTCCTCCCACTTTCTTCATTCCACCATTTCATTCATTTCTCATCATCACCGTCTACTTTAGCCTAGCCAGCATATACGTGGGACGTAAAACTTAAAGATTTAATTTTTTATTTCTTTCTGAATTACGCGAAAATGTAGGCATCGATGATCTTGACAATAGTGTAGCTCTGATGAAGCCGTCTCTAACACTGTGTCCACACATTCTACCAGTTATTGAATTTGAACCTATCAATTGTGTGATTCCTAAAGTAGACAGGAAGATACTCAGCAAAGACCGACTGTATTTACTGGACGTATCAAGAGTGATCCAGTTAGGGCGCTGCTCTGAAGACTTTTCAGTTCGTGACTCTGGCCCTTTGTGACATTCAAGATGGCTCACTACAGCTAATAGAGTTCTGCGGCTATACATTAGTGTGGAAAGTCCTTCAGATAATTAGGCTAATTATTATCTTTATCTTAAAGTTATATATACCTATGTGGTTTGTCATCAAGTTTAGCAACAATTTGACCGAAAGTCCGTAACATGTTTACGAGACCATCCAGAAAACGCGGTATTTTGCCAGAAGAGCTGAAATAAGTTGCAGACTCCATTATAGAACGAAATGTTTACTTTGCTCCAGAAAATTTGCCTTTAGCCATGGTTATTGATGACAGAAACCACATTCGAGAGCTCAGGTACAGACGACTTTTAAAGGCAAGGAAAGCAGCTTTTGAAAGTGATCCTATTAGATACTTTTGTCAGTAAACAAGAACTTTGTAGCTAAAGATTACACCGCAATAACAAATGGGATATATTTAATCTTACTTCTGCTCCTTTGTTAAGACCATTGACTGATGACGAAATAAGGTAGTTTATAAGCAGACACTAAGCTAGTTATGAATTTCAAGAAGTTCCCATTTCATACTCATGCTGCCGGAAGATGCATTAAACTTGAGACGGAAGCTTCCGGTATAGTGTGGGACGACGGCTTCATCAGAGCTACACGATTGTCAAGATCATCCATACCTACATTTTCGCATAAATCAGAAAAAATGCGGCTAGGCTAAAGGAGATGGTGATGATGAGAGATGAGTGAAATGGTGGAATGAAGAAAGTGGGAGTAAACGGGGGAATACCGAGAAAACACATACACGGTGTTTGTCCACCACAAAACTCACTTGGCGCGAGCTGGGATCGAACCAAGAAGCCCGTACACAAGAGGTTAACGCTCTACCACTGTGCCCCCGCATAAATCAGAGTTTAAAGTCATTAGTAATGGGAAAAAATAATGGGGAAAAGGGAAATTTGTAGGAGACGAATAATGTGAAATTATGAATTTGTAAATACAATTGTAAATAATACACCCTAATCATTGGATGGCTGGTTGGGTAGTGGAAATCGTGGTGAGTAGCGTCCTTATCTTACTTGTAGCGTACTTATCTTTTTAAAAAAATAAAACAAACACGTGAAACTCAAATTTTGTAAATTTTTGACAGCGATGCGCGACCAGAATATATCATATAAATGCAGTTTGTTTATTTTAACATTGCTTTTACATACTTGAAAATTTATTGTTTTTACCGGATTTTTAAAATTTCAACGGCGATGTGGGACCGGAAGATATATAAATATATTTTTTTTTCTTTTGGGGTTTATTCTAGTCTATACCAATGGCAACTTTTACGCACTATAGCGTTCCGGAAATAGAAAAATGATTTTTTCGAACCACCCTAGTATGTGGGTAAAAGAGCAAAAACAGTCGACAAAGTGAAAAGTGGTGCAGGGACTTTTGGGGTATATTTTGCTAATTTATCTTCTGATTTTTTTTTTTTTAGAGGTGTGCAATTTAACAATATAACGCCTGACATCAATATCAGTAGGATGTGCAGTGTAGTTACGTGTATGGCACAAAAGGGTAGAAATGAAATGAAATTTTGAATTTTACGTCCCACGGTTATGCCGGTTGGGCTAAAGGAGACGCTGATAATGAGTAATGAATGAAAATGGTGGAATGAAGAAAGTGGGAGGAAACGGGAGAACCCCGAGAAAACCCACGCACACGGTGTTTGGCCACCACAAAGTTCACTTGGCGGGAGCAGGGTTTGAACCCGAGACCCCTAGCACCAGAGGTGAACGCTCTACCACTGAGCCACCGCGGCCCCCACACAAAAGGGTAGAATGTCCTACGAGGCGAAGAAAGAAGAAAGTAATATATATATATATATATATATATATATATATATATATATATATATATATCAAAACTAACTACCGCATCTCAGGATGTTTCACCCAGTTAATACGTCACGAGGTATTTTCTCTTAATACAATACAAGAGACTAGTCGTAACTCAATATCGAAATTCACCAGTGTCGTTTGAATCAGTTCAATTCGTGAACCAAGATAGAACTTAGTGTTTCTACTAAGTATTTAATGATACACTAATAAATAAATTAAATTATGTCAGTTGATGACAGTGTTAAAACAGAAAAAATGTACGGGAACACGAAGAAGTTAGTTGAAGCCCGTAGTAGTGTATGGAATCTTCTTAGTTGCGGAAAGTAAGTGATAATGGCAGAGTACTCATGATAATGATGCTTTTCCAATGAAGTCCCCTCGGTTTCTAGCTTGTTCGACATACTCTACAGCCGGACTTACTCGGCGGATGTCTCCCTCCAAAATTCCTCAGTAATTGCTGCTAACTATGCAAACATTCACTGTTCTAGAATATACCGGTACACTTTAGCCATCCTTGGTCCTTACACTTAATAACAACAACCGTATTCTATGGACCAAAAAGAGACAAACGAAATACTATCAGCAGAAGCGAGTGAGACATGAAAAACCGTTGACTGGCAGACCACTAGTCCATGTTCCATCAATTAGGACAGACATTTCACTTCTCATACAAAGAACATAGCTAGTCCTGTTCAGATTTTGCTGTGATTAATGTTAGAACTTATTAACGAAATGCCTGATTCAGTAGTGAGTGCAACACCCTAAAGATTATAAGCTCTTAGTGACTTAATTGGTACGTCTTTCTTAATTCTAACGACGCATTAGCTTTTGTTGATATTCTTAACAATGTCATGGTATTGTGTGAAGTTACAGGGACGAGGAACACACTTAATCCCTCATTCCTTCTGTTTTCATCTGAAGTCGTACAGTTACCGGATGACAGACCATCATACAAGATCAGTTTCGCTCAAAGCAAGTTGTTTCCCACTACACTTTCTTGCCCCCAGCCGAGCTGGAACAGCACTATGCCACAGCTTACGGCAACTATACTTTGTTGTTCGACAAATGCTGAGTTAGTTAAAATAGACTTTCTTCTCCTTTGCTGGATTCCTTTTTCTGCTTGGTACAAAACTAAATACTCTATCCGAATTTATTTCTTCGTTTATTTGAATATTATAAAATGTTATAAAATTCTGAGTTAGTTAAAATACTCATTCAAAAGTTATCCCTTCGTAAAGAGTACAAAATGGTATAGAACTTCTGAGTCAGTTAAAATGGTCCTTTTTCGTTTTTTCTAGATAGTACAAAATTATTCTTTTGTTTATTTAAATAAAATGGATGTTAATTTTTTCTCGTGGGTATAAAACGTAGAACGCCTTAATTTATTATTTGGTTAATTGGAGTGGTACAAAAATTCTTTTTTTGCTTTTTCTGGTTAGTACAAGTATATACCTTTGTTTATTAAAAATTTCAAAATGGTATAAAATGCTGAGTTAGTTAAACTGGCATTTCTCGTTGGTGAAAAATTGAATTTATTCCCTTCGCTTCTTTAAATAGTACAACATGGTCAAGAAATTCTGAGCTAGTTAAAAATGGTATTTCCTTGCTTTTTTCGGTTTGGTGCAAATTTTACAAAAATGTATAAAATTCGAAGCCAGTTAAAAATGGTTCTCGTTGGTACAAAACGAAATAGGACACCCCCAATAAATTTATTATTTTTTTAATGTCTTCGCTTTTGTGGTCAGTACAAATTTATACCTTTGTTTACTTTTTCTGCTTGGTAAAAAACTAAATAATCCATCCAAATTTGAGTATTACAAAATGATATAAAATTCTGAGTCCATGTTCGCTCTCTCAAATTTATCCCTTCGTTTGTTTAAATAGTAAAAGCATGGCCTGAAAATGAGATTTCTCGTTGGTATAAAGTTCAATAGGCCACTCAAATGGTCTTTCTTCGCTTTTCGTGGTTATTACAAATTTATCCCTTTGTTTATTTGTGTAGCTTTTTTTCTGTTTGGTACAAATATTACAAAAAGGCATAAAAATCTAAGCCTGTTATAAATGGTTAGAACACCCATATTTAAATGGCAACATTAGGTATGAAAAACCTGAGCTAGTTAAAATGTATCATCTTTACTTTTCTTCGAATGAGTACAAAAACTTAGACTACTCAAGTTACCCTCAGTTTTTTAATGGTACAAAACGTATAAAATGGCCCTTCTTTCGTTTATTTAGGTAGTACAAAATTGTACAGAAATATTGAACTAGTTAAAATGGGAATTCTTTGTTTTTTTTTCTCTGGTCTCACTCACATTTATGCCTTCGTTTATTAGACTAGTTTAAAATGGTCCTTTTTGCTTTTTTCTTTTGTTTGTTGAAATAATACAGAATGGTATAAAATACTCAGCTATTTAAGATGACCCTTTTTAGAATTGACACAAATTATAAGTCCTTTGTTTATTTGAATACTCCAAAACGATACAATTTCTTTGTTTTTCTCAGTGGTATAAAACTAAATACTCCACTGTTTATTTGAGTAGTAAAATTCTGAGTCAGTTAAAATGACATTTCTCATTGGTACAAAGTTGAGTCGGTCACTTAAATTTATTCTTTGGTATATTTTTTAGTACAAAATGTATATAAATTCTGAGCTTGTTAAAATGGTCTTTTTTCGCTTTTTTCTGATTGATACAAAAATAGAACATTTCAGTAGTTCAAAAGTTACATAAATTCTGAACTAGTTAAAAGGGTTTAAACAGTACATAATGATATAAAATTCCAAGCTAGTTAAAGTAGCTCTTCTTCTCTTTTCCAGTTGGTACAAAAGAAAATAATCCACCTAATCTTAACTTCTTTTTTTCTGGTTGATATAAAACTAAATACTCTATTCCTTCGTTTATTCGAGTAGTACAAAATGGTATAAAAGTCTGTGTTAGTTAAAAAGATCCTTCTTCGGTTTTTTGTTTATTTGATTAGTACAAAATGATATAAAATTCTGAGCTAGATAAAATGGCATTTCTCGTTGGTACAAAATTGAATAGGTCATTCAAATTTATCTTTTCGTTTATTTAAATAGGCCTAGTTAAAATGGCATATCTTTGCTTTTCTTCTGATTGGTAGAAAAATAAAATAGACCACTGAAATTTGTTCCGCACAAAAAGGTATGAAATGCTGAGCTAGTTAAATGACCCTTCTTTGATTTTCTTGTGATTGGTACAACAATAAAATTTCGTTTATTTGGGTAGTACAAAATTGTACAGAAATATTGAACTAGTTAAAATGGACCTTCTTCATTTTTTTGTAATTTCAATTAGGGGTAGAAAAAATGGTCATCAAAGAGAATGAATGAATACACCCTCTAAAATGACTATCTGTAGACCGTGGGTGTTCGATTGTAATCTTTGCTGATTGTCTGCTATTTCTGTTATGTTAAAATAAGGGTTGGAATGAGTACAACCCTGCTATGTTACATAGTCTTATAAGGGTTGAAAAGTAAGCCATAGTCTTTTATTAGCTCTGCTATGTTACGTATTCTTATGTCATTTCTGTTATGTTAAAATAGGGATTGAAAAAGTGCTCATAAAAGAGAACGAGTACACCCCCTAAAAAGTGCTCATAAAACGGAACAAATACACCCCTGAAATGGAGGTCGTAAAAGACTGTGGGTTGACGGTACAAGGTGCTTGATTTCCCAGGGGCTCCTGAGTTGGCCAAATATGTTGTAATATGGCCTCATATGGCCCAGATCGATCCATTTTCTACTACTAACATTACATTCTTTAGTGAAAATTCACTTATCAATCAGATCGATTATATCAAATATTACACCCTTTGGTAAAAATTCACTTACCAATCAAGTCGATTACACTGAATATTACATCGTTTAGTGAAAATTTACTTACCAATCAGGCCGATTACACTGAATATTACATCCTTTAGTGAAAATTCACTTACTGATCAGATCGATTGCAGAAAATATTGCATCCCTTACTAAAAACACGTACCAACCAGGTCGATTAGACTGAATATTACATCCTTTAGTGAAAATTCACTTACCAATCAGGTCGATCACACTGAATATTACATCCTTCTTGTACCTCAGAAATGGCTTATTCATTGTTAATTGGTAAGTCTGGTTCCCCAACATATGATAGCCTCGAAGGCTGAAAAAAAGAAACAATTAATTATAAATGAGACATTATATGATGAGGAGTATGTGTTATACAGTGACGTACACAAGAGGGGGTTTCGAAGTTTTAACCGCCTGTGAAAGACATAAAGTAAAAACAAACATTTACTACCTATGTATGTTAAAATATGTATACAAACAGACTCAGGTTCGACTCTCGGCGAGAGCTCATGTGTTTTGCATCCCATGTTAAGCCGTAAGTCTACGTCTCATAAAGCCTCTCTACTGAAAGACACGTTAAACTGAAAATCACAGCACATATGTGTACAAAAGCCTGAAATTATATGAACTTTGGAGCTTGAACCTCCCACCTTGGCGAACTTCCGCGTACACCAGTGGAATTATATATAATATGTCTGGCATAATAAGTCCCTAGTCTGCAACTGTCATCACCCACCATCAGTGATTGGTTCCTTTGAAGTTTAGCGACCCCTTTCTAGCATCAATGCTATAGTACACGACAGAACATAACGAATTTTTTCCTCAAAGGTCAAGATCTAAAGCCAGGTTGTCATTTTATAAGAACCTTTTAGCTGTTATAAATATCTTGTAACCCTACTATATTTCTCTATGTAAACATAGTCTTGAAAGGGACATACAACTTTTGTTTTTTTCATCTTACAAGGAGTTGTAACCATGTGCAACTTTCTCGGTCGTTTTGCTTGCTACTTGCTATCGACCTCCCGCTGACATAAAGAAAAAGCAATTTGCCGCTTCCGAAACGAAGGATTTTTTTTGGACAGGGAGGGAAAGCGCGCCAAAATACACTTTTTTAATGAGAAAGTTTACTATTTGTCTACTAGTGCAGTGATACATGGGTGGAGATATCTTTCTTGCTTTCAGAAAATTGTAATGTGTAAACAGTAAATTGAAATATCGGGTTGCAAGATTTTTAATGGCAGCTACAAGATTCTTGTAAAATGACAACCTGGCTTAAGGGTTCACTTCTCCCTACCATAAACCCTTCTTTGTAACTAGAATCCGATATTGCGGCTCGAACTCAAATAGAACTTCTTTTCAGCTGTCAATATAGCTAACCCCATTACGGTTATCGTAGTAGCAGCATTATACAGCTTTTGTTCCGTCTGGCATTAGTACCTTTTACACTAATATAGGTTAGTATTAGCGTGATTGAAGAACGTATATTTCGGTTGCTAGACTTTGCAATCAGCTCACGCCATGTGACAATGTATGTATGAAAACTATTTTATTCTATTTTGTTTAGCTTAAAACACAAATTACTTTGTTGTAAATTACGACGGGAAGTATGTAAATGTTGTCGAATAGAGCAAAACTTCTCTACTCCCGATGCAAGCCTTTGCATTGTTTTTTTTTTTTTTTTTCATAAATGACGTAAAGTCAATGGTCTAAATAGAAGAGAGAGAGTATGCGGGGTATACTTACCCAGATCTTCCACCTCGAGCACTGAGTAAGGGAATAGCAACACAATTTAAAAGCCAAGATTTTTTCTATCTCGAATATTTTCAGTGTGTAGCTGATGCTTGTATTGCGACATTGGGCAGGCACAGCCCCTCATGAACCGTAGCTCCAGGGAGCCAGTTTAGTACTTATCTATATTTCCTAGCTAATTTCCTCACTATTTCAATATGCATTTGTTATTTTATTACCAACGTCCTAGCCAAGCTGGAATATCACTCCCCGTGAGATCAGCGAAGTCTTCCAATCCTAGGTCTGGTTAGAGGAAAGATAGGTGTGACCATTCGCACTCACCAGATGGTGTTGGCATTGCTGCGTCCACCCAGCGTCGTGAGAACAATTGGAAAACTACTTGAAAGGCAAAAGTAGCGAACTACAGTTTAGGAAGCCAGCATTAACGGCTAGGGTAGCCGATCAGGTGACAATACATCATTCCACAGGAATGAGTGCCATAATCCAGGCCTTCTAAGGGCTGTTGCGCCAGAAATTATTATTATTATTATTATTATTATTATTATTATTATTATTATTATTAGTAGTAGTAGTAGTAGTAGTAGTAGTAGTAGTAGTAATAGGCTTAATAAAGATTCTGCATGTTTGTCTGCTCTGCTCGTAAGTACATTATTTCTAACTTTATGATATAGTTACACAGGTCAGTAATTGGTCAGTTTCTTTCTAATGTGATTCATTACGTCTATAAAATCTGGACAAACTACAAATTAGGATACTACACACAGGAAATTAATAATGATAGCTTTATCACTCAGATATTAATCTGCTTACATTAATACATATGAGGATTTAGGTACTTAATAGAATGCTTTTTAACCATTTCTTTTTTAAAAAGAAAAAGTGTTTTAAATTGTCATTATAGACAGATGGCCTGTCGAATAATAATAATAATAATAATAATAATAATAATAATAATAATAATAATAATAATAATAATAATAATAATAATCTCGTAGAAGATTAAAAGTTAGGAGTTTATTATCGCTCAGGTTATACCATTACAAGAAGGACTGAAAATATTTGAGAACAGGATCCTGAGAAGAATATTCGGACCCAAGAGGAACGAGAATGGGGAATGGCGGAAGCTTCATAACGAGGAACTACATAGTTTATACGGTTTACCCAACATTGTTAGGGTCGTCAAGTCTAGGAGGCTTAGGTGGGCAGGTCATGTAGCTAGAATGGAAGAAAGTAGAAACGCTTTCAAAGTCTTGACTGGTAGACCCATAGGAAAACGACCATTAAGAAGACCTAGGCGCAGATGGGAGGATAATATTAAGATGGATCTCGCAGAGATAGGAATACAAAGTAGAAACTGGATCCAATTAGCTAAGGATAGAAGTCAGTGGAGAGCTTTTGTGAACGCGGCACTGAACCTCCGGGTTCCATAGGCCATAGAGTTAGTTAGTTAGTTTAATAATAATAATAATAATAATAATAATAATAATAATAATAATAATAATAATAATAATAATAATAATAATAATAATAATAATAATAATAATAATAATGTTATTTATAAAAGACTAACAGTAGTGCATCACGCTAACTCCTAATAGTAAATCACGTTCATGCTCATTGCAATAATATAGCCTAATGTAATAATTTAGATTTGAGCATTTATATTTATATATCCGCAAGTTCGTTGTTCGGCTAACGAAAAAAAAAGTGAATGCAAACAATTAGAGCTCTTAAGTATGATTTTAACCTATAATTAATGCTTGAATTTTTCGGGTAACCAAGTACCCGCCCGATAAACCCGTTTGACCCGTGTTTAGCCTGTTTGGACCGTTTCATCCGATAGACTCGTTACGAGTTCGTACAATGATAATGAGAACAATTTGTGTTACGACAATAAAGTGAAACAACACACCAATTTACAATCATGACAGACTAAGCTTGTTTTCTTAAAAACGGGGTTATCAGGCCAACCCTATTCATACGGGTCAATCAGGCAAACCCGATTCATACGGATAAAAATACAATATCAGTCCAACGGGCGGTCCAGGATCGATTCTTTTTCCCGAGCATTACCGAAAATGCACAGTAGCCCAAAAACAGCTCGGATATCCTCTTCCCGTGGGTAACACTTAAAAAAAAAAAAAAAATGGTGTCAAATGTCACGTTTCTGCTTGTAATGGTATAACCTGAGCGATAATAAACTCCTAACTTTTAATCTTCTACGAGATTATTATTATTATTACTATTATTATTATTATTATTATTATTATTATTATTATTATTATTATTATTATATTAATAGGAGAGAAAATTACTTGTTGAATGACCTGTACGTATTTTATTCCTATTTTAAATGGTTATTCTTGTTTTATTTATCTGCTTATTGGTTTGCAACACTCAGAAAGAATAGTTCGAGACTTCATTGTTTACCCTGGCGACACGGAGAGCGGCTAACCTTTTTTAATACCGGTAACATCCAACTAGTTGACAAACCGCACGTGACCACTAACAACCATTTGACAGTTTTACTGCTAATAAGGAAACTTGGTTTAGCTTTGGGGAAAAAAAACCTATATGAGACAAGGATCTACATTTAATTTGAATTCGAAACCTTAATAAGCTTCGATCGAGAATCGAACCCGGATTACCTGCCCCAAACAGTTAGCCACGAGGGTTTTTTACTCTCGATCAAATTTAAGGTACTGTTGTCTTTACTGTGTTCTGACGTTACGAATATGCATCTATTGACAGGGCCGTAGCTTGTGGGAGGAAAGAGAGGGCAACTGCCTCCCCAAGGAAAGCTCCCCGTCGTTCGAGGAGGCCCATTTTAAGAAAAAAAATTCTTTCTCCATACACGATACAAATATAAAATTATAAATGAAGCATCAAACAGGTTCATTACATTACATAAACATAGCAGAACACAAGAGATAAATAAAACAAAAATGAGTCGTGGACCCATTTCAGAAAAAAAAATGTCTACTATTAGGGGCCCTAGAAATAATATTTATTCATATGGCTTTGAGATTTGTCAATATTGTCCCCTTAATTAATTTGTCATGCATGAAACGGGCCCATGTGCACAAGTAACGCCCCGCAGACCTTGAAATGCTGGAGGGCTCACCGGCTCCGAGGGGCCCATAAAGATTAAGAGAAAGATAGAAACAGGGGCCCAAGACTTCGAAAAAAAAACAATTCTAGGGAGCCCAAATATGCATATTAATGCTTGCCCCCAGGAAAAATCTAAAGTTACGGCGCTGTCTGTTGATAAATGATAATTCTAATTAGTATTAGAATATTTGAAACTGAAACATTTCTTTCAGTTTTAAATATTCTAATCTTTGAACCAAGAAGTATGTGTTAGAATAGGGGGAGGGGAAATAACAGAGAAGAGTGCAATTGGAAGGGGGGTTCGACAGGGATGCTATTTCTCGCTAACATTATTTAAGAGGCCTCATCACTGCGAAATTAAAATACCGCTAATTTTAGAGTAATTATGTGATATTTTTCAAATAGAAAAAAAAATAATCGAAAAGTGGAACAAGACCTCCCTAGACAATATTATTTTGCGTGAGATACCGTTATCAAGACTCACCTATCTGCTTTTGATTTCCAGCCATTTAGAAACTCGGCATTTATTTTCGCGTTTCTAAATAACTGCAAACGCAAAGCTACTACGTGACTCGTGATAACGCTACCTCATGCAAAATAACATCGTCTAGGGAGGTCTTGATCCATTTTTCGGTTATCTTTTATCTATTTAAAGATATCACATAATTACTGTAAAATTAGCGGTACTTTAATTTCGCAGTGATAGGGACTCTTAATATCTATCTAGAAGAGATAATGAAAAAGTGCCTACATAATAAAGACGGTAGGAGGTAGAATGATTAGGTGCATACGGTTTGCAGGTGACATGGCGCTTGATGTGATATCTGAAAAGAAAATCAACAAGATGTTAGAAAAGTTGAGAAAAGCTGTGAAGAATATGGGATGAAAATAAATGTTAGAAAGACAGAAAGCCATTGGTGACTGGAACGAAGCGGTCGATGTTAAATATAGAAGTAGGAGGGGAGAAAATAGAACAGGTGACTAGTTTTCGATACCTAAGTAGTATTATTAATGATTATATGAAGTATAAACGTGAAATAAAAGGAAGGATATTAACAGCGAAAGAAGCCTTTACGAGGAAGAATCCTTGAATAAAAAGTTGAGAAAAAGATTCATAAAAAGTTTCGTGTGCAGTATTGTACTGTATGGGTCAGAAACATGGACATTACGTAAAAATGATGAAAAACAACTGGAAGCTTTCGAAATGTGGATGTAGAGAAGAATATAAACAATTAGCTGTAGTGCTCTCAACGGGTCGGGTTGAAGACAGACCCGACCCAACCCGTGTCCCGAATTGACTGACCCGACCCGTGATCCGATCCGATTGACCTGACCTGACAACCCGACCCGAGCTGACCCGATTGACCCGACCCGACAACCCGACTCGAGCTGACCCGATTGACCCGACCCGAGTGACTCGATTGACCCGACCCGACAACTCGACCCGAATAACCCGACCCGACAATCCGACCCGAGCTAACCCGACCCGAGTAGCCTGACCCGACAACCCGACCCGAGCTGACCCGGCTGACCCGACCCAACAACCCGATCCGAGTTGACTCGACCCAACCTGACCCGTAACCCGACTCGAGCTGACCCGACTGATCCGACCCGACAACCCGACCCGTTTGAGAGCACTAATTAGCTGGGTCTTGAGGAGAACGAATGACAGGGTGTTAGAAATGGTGGAAGAAAAAAGAACAATTTTAGGTATTAAGAAGAGGAAGATAAACTTTTTGAGGGCTAGGATGGCCAGAAGGCAATGATTAAAAAGACGGACACATTGACTTTAGAAAGCCGGACTTTATGAATTAGTGAACCTTTTCCCTACGTATGACAATTCAATTCATTAATTGCGGTTAGGCATCTTTGGCTCAAGCAAGTTGGGAATGCTATGTTTACCTGTTAAAATTCTTACCTCTAGGGGTGTAGCCAAGGGGGGGCCATTAGGGCCAGGCCCCTAAAATGGTTTCGCGGTGTGAGGTCCAATTGAACACAGACCTCCACGAAAAGGGACAGAACTTTCTTGGTTACCTTTATAGTTATGCACAAAAGTATAGCGTTTGGTCCCGGGCAGTAGTTCTTGATTAAACATAATAAACACTATCTTGAATATAATGTATGGATAATAATAATAATAATAATAATAATAATAATAATAATAATAATAATAATAATAATAATAATAATAATAGGAAGAATTAGAAGCTAAAATAGTATTTTTAGTTAAGGAAACCAAAATTTTCCTTTCTTTCAGGCCTCAAAAACACTAGCAGCAACACATTTTTTTTGCTTTGTACATTGTAGCTGCCCCCCCTTCAAAAACGGCGGGCACCCCCTACACAAACCTGCTGGCTACACCCCTGCTTACCTCATTGATATTTCTATGCTCCTCGAGTGGTTTTCAATAAATGCTTGTTCTGCAAGAATTCTTTAAGGTTGGTTTAAAGTGACAAGTGTTACCGATAGATGGCACTACTGTCTTCGTATCTCTCCCATGTATTTTTTTTTTTTTATCTTTCACGAGAATTCACGAAAAGAAACTTCATAATCTATCAAAAGCAATAATCCATGCCGATTTTTTTTATTTAGAATTTTCTTCATTGTTGAAATGGCTTGATTGTTGAAATGGATATCCAAACCTTTAACAATAGAATTGTTTCAACAATGAAGAAAATTCTAAATAAAAAAATCGGCACGGACTGTTCTCTTTAATAGGTTATGAAGTTCCTTCTCTAAAAATTTGAAGTCTCTAGGTTGAAATTTATAAAAGAAATTTTAAATTTTCGTGAAAGGTAAAAAATACATGGGAGAGATACGAAGACTGTAGTGACATCTATCGGCAAAACTTCTCCCTTTACGTTCCATTCTCACTTTTTCCTTCAAACTTAAAACAAGCTTGAAGTTCGGACTCAACTCTGGAGATAAGTCGGTTGCATTCTTTTGTCCAAGCCAAGGATGTTATGAAATAGAGGATCTGCCCATACAACAAAATCGTGAAGCCATACATCACAGCTTCGCGACAGCTACTCTGCCCACTCCGCGCCACTAAGATCGCAATGTTTCTAGCCAACAATCATGGCGGAAACCAGAGTAGCCAATCAGACGTGCCGGCTCAGACGATGCTCGATTGTTTTTCGGCTTCATTGAGTTCATATGATAAACATACTATGAGCAGATCCTCTATTTTATAACATCCTTAGTCCAAGCAGCATTCTTTAATGAAAATATCCGTTTGCAGTAAGCATTACTACTTTGTATGAAAAGAATAGGCCTATATAAACCGCCTTTCTTCAGATTCTCAAAACCTTTTTCACTTGGCGTTTTCGCACGTTCGCAAAGTTTTAAATACCTTTCTTCAACAGTTGAATAATTTTTTTAACAAATCTGAGGCTGCCACTTCTTGAAATACCTTGGATTCTTCGTAAAGTCTATCCATGTCAATGGATTTAATCAAAGATCTTATAAAATAGAGGATCTGCCCTTACAACCATATGTCACAGTTTTTCCACCCCTACTAGGCCCACTCCACCCAATAGGATCGCAATGTTTTGAGCCAACAATCATGGCAGAAACGAAAGTAGCCAATCAGACGATGGCAGAAACGAGATTAGCCAATCAGACGTGCCGAGGCTCGGTTGCTTTTTGGCTTCACCGATTTAATAGAGTGAAGATGCATATGGGCAGATCCTCTATTTATAACATTCTTGGATTTAATATTACAGTTGAAGGCTTATGAAGCAGACGAATATTTATAATTGATATGCCCTGGCCAGGGTTGCCAATCAAACTGTTTTCCTATCAAATTTTGGAACTCTAACCTTTTCTTACTTTACAACTTACAAAAATGTACTGAGAATAATTTACAAAATCTGAAATGTCTGAGACTGGAGCCATCGAGTCCCATGGAAAATTAAATATTTATACTGAGATAACTAAAAAAACAGGACAAACGGGCTTCCGGCTCGACTACTAAGCCGGACGTGGGACAGGACCTCCAAAAGCCGGACTGTCCGACCAGAAGCAGGACATCTGGCTACCCTAGTTGGGACATTGTCAGAGAAAGAACTATATCATGAGGGACATGCTAGTGCGTATGGTGGCAGGAAAGGGAGGAAAAGGATGAAGGAGACTACAATTAATGAACGATATCAAAACAGGAAAATAGTAGGTGAAGATGAAGAGGTTAACAGAAGATCGTGTAGCATGGAAGCTTCTCAGTTGCAGCAAGTGACTTGCCAATAATGGCAGAATACCTATGATGATGATGACCACACACGTTGCTAAACGTGTGCCTAACTCATAAGGAACATAATATACCGGTACACAGTGAACACAACACTGTGTATTTCAAGTAGTTTGTACGCTGACCCGAAGATGGTGCCACAGTCAACGTACAAACTGAAAACAAACTGCTAAAACCGCCAAGAGAGCTTTATAATTGGGAGATTATACCTTAGTTAATCTACATTTTTATTATATTTATTATTGTTATTTCATTTGTGGTAATTAAATATTCCATTCGATACCATTTCAGAACGCTTGAAAGAAATCGTATGTTTTAGGAAAAAAGAAAAACGAAAAGGTCAAATTCTTGAATGGAAAATTCCAATAAGGGATGAATCAGTGTATTTAATTCAACAATACACGATTGAAATAAATTATAGTGTACTTACGGATTAGAGAGTATGATTGCGTACGCAGTTCCCTCACATTGGTCCAAGCAGTTGCATGAAACGCCATTTGGGTGAGTTTTACTTTTGGTGAACATTAGTTTATCTGTAAAACAGAGTGAGAATTTGCAAATCATTATGTTTATAAGAGGTTATTTTAAAAAGAGATACATTTTGCAATAAAAACAAAACAAGGATTTAGGATTTTAGATTTCTGGGCTTTCGATTTAGTCCTTCACGATTTGAGGGATGACGTCCCTTGGCGAGCATACAATCCGAGGAAAGAGAAGGAAGGAAGCGGCCTGGGACATATAAGTTAGGTATCACCCCGGCATTTGCCTGGTGTGAATGAGGAAAATCTAGGAAAACCTCATTCAGGGTGGCTTGCCTGAAAAAGCGTGTTACACTTTTTCGACCGAAGTAGACAGACATTATACCCATTTTTTCCCCGGAATTTATATACAATTAATGCAGGGCTCGAAATCTTGAAGTGGAGGGAGGGGAAACAATAGTGAAAAAAAAACTTCACATTGGGATGTTTCGACGTGAAGAATTAACATGTTTCAGTATCCATAATTATTAAAATATTTTAGGCCTGCATATGCAATACATGTGAAAAAGTGAATTAAAGTAACTCTATGGTCTATGGAACCCGGAGATTCAATGCCGCGTTCACAAAAGCTCTCCACTGACTTCTATCCTTAGCCAACTGGATCCAGTTTCTATTTTGTATTCATATCTCTGCGAGATGCATCTTAATATTGTCCTCCCATCTGCGCCTAGGTCTTCCTAATGGCCGTTTTCCAATTGGACTTACAGTTAAGACTTTGGAAACGTTCCTACTTTCTTCCATTCTGCTACATGACCTGCCCACCTGCGCTTCCTACGCTTGATGACCAGGGCCGGATTTAGGCATGGGCAACATGAGCCCGGGACCAGGGTGCCAAATTTTAAGGGGCAGCATTTTTTTTAAAAAATATATTTAAAAGAACGATAAAAGTATTGAAAATACATATTTCAACAAAGACAATAAAATAATCGAAAGCCATTATTTTTTCAATGGCCGGACTACGATGATATTGTAGCAGATTAATCACAGCAAATATTGCCATAAGTCAGTTGGTTGTTATGGTGGTTTGATCAGTTATCGCTGAATCTGCTGAAAAAGGCGGCAGTAGGCCACTCACCGTCTTCAAGTAACCTTTGTTATGCTCATTGGCAAGCTTCTTTCCGAATTGAACAAGAGAATGGCGGTGTACAGTGAACTTCTCAGTAGATTTTCCTTCTTAACAAATCTACGTAACTTGAGTGCCGAAGAAATCACCACAGCAGTGACTTCCCTGGGGCGAAGTATATGCAGCTGAGATCGAGGAATCTTAGTTTGTTGTTGGGTGCCTTCATTTAAAAGAACTTTTAGCTCAAGAATCGTTGGGAAGTGCTGAAGAAATGTCACTATCGCAACTTAATCGATTTCTCACATCGAAAAATCTTCAGTACTTATATCCTAACATAAGTATTTGCTTTAAAGTGATTTTATGTACACCAGTAACTGTGAAGAGTCAAAAACTATTTGGGATCCACTCTTTCTCAGAAGAGACTGGTTCATCTAGCTATTTTAGCCATCGGAAATGGCTTGACTGTTAACCCTTAACGAGTTTTCGTAACCATTTGGTTACACATTTTTTGATTTTGACTATTGGGTTAAAGAGAGTTATATTTCGGTATTGTTCGTTGTAGTTATTTGTGTACATACTTTCTGCGATGGGAGAGCAGCTATTGCCCCCTTGTGACAACTCTGGTGAATTTTAGACGGGAAGTAGTGTGTGGATGTGTTGTTGTTTTGCAAGCAGTGCTGGAAGCAGACAGAAAATATTAAATACTGAAGATAAGTAGTTTATGTTTTTATTTTCCTCGATATGTTTTTCTTTGTAAGTCATTGCCCAACAATGTGCAAGTATGAAAACGGCATAATGTCAAAAATTGATTACTATTTATGATAAAAATATACTACGTAACCATTCGGTTACATCGTCCGGTAACGGATCAAACGTATACTTTGTACAGGAAAAAATACAATATATTGGACTAGCTTATATTCATGTATCATTTGATATTTTTATAGAAATCTAACGTGAAAAAGTAACATAGTACTCTGTTTATTAGTCAAATTTTAAATTTTATACAAAGGCTCAGTATGATATAGATATATATAGATGCAAAGGTGAAATATTGTGATAGGCTATTTACATTTTTGCGGGTGACTGTGTTTCGTCAAAAATGGATGAAGAACTTACCTCCGTTGATATATCCTATGGAAGGAAACTAAGAATAAGACCAACAGTAGTGATCTTTTTCTCTTCTTATTTATCGGATTTCGAAACCTCGGATTCAGAACCTGATCTTACTTGCAGTGATTCAGATCCAGATTATATACCTAAGGTATAGTACAGAGTGAGGCAACAGTCAGTTAAGACCCCTGTAGCACAGGAACGTCTTGGCATTCACATTTGGTTCATGGTATATGTTTTTCAGGTGGATAATGGACCATATTTTTTGACATGTTTACCCTGGCTGCCATTTTGGAAGCCGTAATCTTGGATCCAACTTTGGATTTTTAAAATGGAAGGTGATATGTGTGGTACCATTTGACAAGACCTCAATTTCATGGAAACAGTGTTGCACAAAGGGTGAAAATTTGGCATTACAGCATTATTTACTCCATATGCTATCCTTACTGAGCAAGACAAACTGCAAAGCGCCTCTGCCAATCCGCATGAATTCGCAACAGCATGTCAGGGTCAACGGTTTTACAATAGGGAAAAATTCGCTGAATCAGATGGTGGATATCACGAACGGATTCTTGATAAATATGGTTCTTTAGATGACCCCAAAGAAAGAGCTCTAGTGGCGTAAAATCTAGGCCACTCTATCAATCTCCGTCGCCCTATCCAATGTCCCGGAAATGGTCTATCGAGCCAATGGCATGAACATAACGCAAAGTGAGGTGGAGCTCCGTCTTGCTGAACAATTATGGGAAATTACCGTCCTCATTCAAGAGAGAGGAGACTCAATTCTCAGTCGTGTACATTGATAACTTTTTACAAGTGTGAAATTAATGCAATATTTGGAAGGATGTAATGAAAATATCAACTCTTCCAACAATGAGACAAAATCGTTTAGGAGGATGTCCTATGGCAGAAGATAAGATTTTGTCAAAGAAAGGAAGAGGAAATGATGATTATTATAGTGGTAACGATATCATGTTGTAAAGTGGATAAAAAACAGGTGCGTAACGATCGGTAGCACGGTAGCAGGAATTCACTAGAGTATGTAAAAAGGTATGACAAAGCGGAAAAAGGTTATGCGTGTCGTGATATCATCAACGTTATAGCAAACACATGAGAAGTGTAGACAAGTCAAACATGTTCATAGAACTCTGCCGCACACCAATGAAATCCAAACGATAGTGTCTTAGAATTTTTGGGTACATGCTAGATTTAGTTCTTGTAAACAGCTCGTTACCTTACAAAAGAGAGTGTAACGTACTTAGAAAATCATCCAGACTATCTGTAGAAAGCTTGGGCGAACCTCAAGTGAAGATATGTCGACCTGTTGCTACGTGATCATGTGATGATACAAGGAAAGATTTTGTTGTTCACTGGCCAGCCTACACATCTAAGGGAAGATGTCGTTTTCGTAATTCGGGAGTAACAAGCTCACTAAAGAATTTCTTTATGCGGTTCCATCTGTAAGTATATGTAGCACGATAATGAATGTTTTTGTCACTTGGTAATTGATATCATTTGTAGACCCCTAAGTCATTGTTACACTATGTTGATATATTCAAATTTAAAAATATAAAAAGTGAAATAAAAAGAATGTTCTATAAAACTACGCATATATTTGAATATCATATTTATTCAATCTGTATTTTCAGCAAATTGTAAATATTATTATTTTTTCTATGTGGATTCATAGATAGTACCTTAAATTTTCTTATAAAATTAATATTCAAGATTTAGATATTAAATCCTATAACGTAAACAACTCCTACCATGTTTCATTTACTTCTCCTTTCTTATGAGACTACTTTTCTTTATTACTATATGGCTACAAGTACTCAAAAATCACTTTACGGAAAACTGTGCAATGTAACCATTTGGACACAACTCAGTTTTCGAAAACTATTGGCGGGAAAATTTAGAAAACTACTTTCAGATGATATACAAACCAAATTGACGACATACGGCAAATATCATAATTTTTTTGATAATTTCCAAAGGTAGTGAACCGTTAAGGGTTAAACTTGATTTTGATGATGTTATTAATGATTTTGTCAATGTCAAAGCAAGGCTTAAACAATTTTGATACACAAAAGTTTCAGAAACGTCATTTTGTAAATTATTAGGTACAATAATATAAGCCTTTATATCATTTACGATTTTTTTATATTTTGCAGTCTTTTACATCATGTAATGTTGAATAGGTTAGGCAGAAACCAGGTAAATTTTAATGGATCTACTCCAAACGCTGGCCAGATATAGGAGTTAAAATATATTTCATAAAATGAGTAATAGTAAATAAGAACAGTAATAACTAGTAATAGTAATAATTATAATTTAGAAGCAAACGTAAAAATAATATTTAAGAAGTGGCTCTAGAAGAATAGAAGTTCTTTTGGAGAGCGAAACGATTGGTATGGTTAGGGGCGGCAATTTCGTTAGGGCCTGTGGGCGCAGACATTGAAACTCAAGTCCTGTTGTTGACCCTAACAGTGTTTGGTAAACCGTATAAATTATGTAGTTCCACGTTATGAAGTTTCCGCCATTCCCCATTCCCGTTCCTCTTGGGTCCAAATATTCGTCTCAGGATCTTGTTCTCAAATACTTTCAGTCTACGTTCTTCTGTAGAGTAAGCAAGCATGTTTCGCAACCATACAGAACAACAGACATGATTATCGCGTTACATATTTTATGTATAAAATATATAAACATATGAATTACTGTAATTAATATGCAAGCTTCTGACAAAAATATCAATTTATTCATCCCCTAGTAAGGTTTAAGTCAGAGGAGGGAATTTTCTTTCAAAAATAATAAGTGAGAGGGAATTCCTGCATTCCTAGGATTTCGCACTCTAAATTATTATTGACTACAAGACAAGAAATAAGATTCTTTGATCTCGGCTCGTAAATTATTATAGAAGTCTCGTGTCATGTCGTCTCGATTCTCGGAAGGCTGTTCCCGTCTCGTTTTGAATATTTATGTACTAAATTTATGTCCTAATTTTTGTCTTAATTTCATTTACAAGTTATCAAAGTCGTTTCGCGACAGGAAAGGTCCAAGAAGGGTATGATATATCAACACTTAAACCATATTTACTGTTGGAGTACGTATATTGTGTAATGAGTTTCGTATCTGTAAACATTGATAAATGCTTTTCACTGTGTTCGTACAATCACTTTGTTAATTTATACTTTTTATACCATGAATCATGTAACATCCTATTGCTATTATTACAATCACCAATATCAGTATCCAAAAGTGCCTGAAGTTCTTTTTTTTTTTTTTCACTTCACTTAGATATAGGCAGTGTCGGACTGGCCAAGTTGAGGGTCTTTGGCGGGGGTCTTACAGGCTCCCATATATATATATATGACATACCTTTCTGTACACTCCGCTCATTATTTACTACGAGCTTCACTCTCACTTCCAAGATTACTGTATTTCCTTCGTTGCTCCCCTTCTTGGCAGAATGATAAATTACTTGATAAATTCGACCACATTCTTGGAACAGGACTGGAATCCATTCTAAACTGTTCTTTGAAAGACAGTTCATGGATATAAGCTTCCTTACCAGTGGAGAATGGAGGCCTTGGGAGTCGTTGAGCCATGGATATCGCCATACCTTCTTTCCTCACATCATTCTATGGCTCACGAGCACTAATTGGATCTCTTCTTCAACAGGAGGTTGACTTAGACTCGATTCGAGATGTACAAGAATGCATCGATAAATGGACTAGTCTGGTTGGAATGGATCCCCCACCTAACGACAAAAGACATGTTCAGTCTGTTTGGGATGAACCTATAGTCAAGCTTCGTTTATCTTCATTCCTATCATCAACCAATAACCCAGATGACAAAGCCAGGCTGTTAGCTGTCTCTTCCTCCAAAAACGGAGCATGGCTTCAAGCCCTACCTTCTCACACACTCGGTCTACACCTTTCTAATGAGAGCTTTCGTATTGCTACAGCTCTGCGCTTAGGTGCTAATATTTGTGAGCCTCACTTTTGTCCCGTTTGCAACGCATATGTTGATAATAAAGGATTACATAGTCTTTCATGTAAAAAAAAAAAAAAAAAAAAAAAAAAAAAAAAAGTGCGGGAAGACAATCTCGACATCATATTGTAAACGACATTATTTGTAGAGCCCTCGTTTCAGCGGGAGTTCCTTCAATAAAAGAACCAAATGGTTGTTGCCGCTCTGATGGTAAAAGGCCTGATGGCATGACCTTGGTACCGTGGAAAAATGGAAAAGCACTGGTCTGGGATTTCACATGTTCCGATACGTTTGCTCCTTCCAACTTATCCCATTCTTCAATTCAGGCAGGTCTCGTCGCCTCTCACAGAAAATCAGACAAAAGACTAAAATACTCAAACCTATTGGACAAATATTGGTTTGTAACAGTAGCAATAGAAACCAGTGGGTCTTGGGGTCACGAAGGATCTAATTTCATTAATGAAGTTGGTCATCGAATAGCAATCAAAACTGGTGACCCCCGAGCTACTGCATTCCTTTTCCAACGTATCAACATCGCCATCCAGCGCGGGAATGTGTCATCGATCTTAGGCACATTGCCTCCTGGTAAAGAACTGGACGAGATTTTTCTTCTATAACACACAATAAGACGGAAGTAGAGACATCTTAGGAGGCTGACAACCACTTTGACTATGTTCATGAAGAATGTTTTGAATCCAGTTTGGATAAATATAAATTCTTGGAGGTCATGGCTAATACCGGTAAATTTGGGAGTGGTAGCAACATTATCTACATATTTTACTTTGTTGCTCAAAATCGTTAAAGACCCGAAAGATATTGTTGTCAAGCTGTCCGATGTTTATTTTGGAACAAATATGCTATGACTAATGTTGAAAAATGTATTTATCATTAGTTTGTATATTCTTAAAACATAATATAGTAATATTGTACGTATATTCATTTAAAATATCATACATATAAGAATAGAGATAACAATAAAAAATACATATTCATAAAAGTACATGGGGCCTTCATGAGCATTGGGGGCCCGAGCCCCCCAAGATCGGCTCCTTGGAAGATATATATAGGGTGTATCAAACCACCCGTCCCATATATATATATATATATATATATATATATATATATATATATATATATATATATATATATATATATATATACTTAACACTTCAATTGCGAAACATGATAAGTTAGTGACAAAAATCGTATTTTCTGTATTATATAAGCATATAGTACAAAACATCGCAAAAATGTTACTATAACACTATCAAACGTAAACTTGAAATTACTTCAGTTACTTTGACAGTTTTTTGTTTTTTTTACGCAGTTATTCACTTAGTGAGGCAATCAAATCAATTACTTTTTATTTGTCTAGATTCTGGAATATATATATATATATATATATATATATATATATATATATATATATATATATATATATATATATATATATATATATATATATATATTTCTGTAAACATAAAAAGCAAAGGAGGCAAATGGTCGTGACTTATCTGTATACGCATGAGACAACAGGTGAAAGCGAATAAGCGCAAGGGGCCGTTACGGACTAAAGGGGATCTTTGCTAAGTACGACGTTTTACTTGCTCACGGAGCCGCACTGATATGAGCAAGGTGGGCCGAGAAGACTTCTTCCGGAGAGACGAACTTAGGCTTCCGCAACTTTTTTTGGTAGGAAGCTGGAAGTCTCAAGAAAGCATTTGCGATCGCGAAAATTCGACCAAGTAGTGATGAGCAAATGCAAGACCAAGACCAAGACTGGGGTGGTCTTGGTCTTGGTCTTGGTCTTGGTCTTGCACTGGAACCCTTGGTCTTGGTCTTGCACACCCAGTCTTGGTCTTGGTCTTGCATGCAAGAGTCTTGCAAGTTTTGCATTTAAGAAATCTCAAGCTTTTCCTAGGTAAATTTTACTATGGATATAAGTGATAATAAACTCTACAATGCGCCAATAGTAACGGAAATACAACGTATGTTTCTAAATGTAATATAGTTTAACTTTGTGTAAGTATAATGATAGTGTACAACATAGGTGATGACGTTTCCTTTTTTTAATGGCTGCCCACGCTTCACTAGTTGTAAGATATGCCTAATTCACAACGTTTCGTAATCTGTTTATATTTTTTAACAGATCTAATACTCCACTGGTTCCCAAACTGGGGAGGCTACCCCTGAGACGCATGAAAGAAAATCAAGACGGCACAGATTATTGAAATATCATGAATTGCAAAATTAATTTTACACTCTAAAGGCGTCAGATTTTTCTTTTCAACCGCGATTAGCTAATCCTTGAATTAATCAAATTTCCAATTAAATATTGAGATTTTGTTTTACTGATTCCAATATGTACTCTATGGGGCAGAAACATTGACATAACGCAAAAGTGATGAAAAAAATTGCAGGCTTTCGATGAAGAAGAAAGGAGAGACTTAGCTGTGTTGAACGGACAACGAATGAGAAGGTGTTAAAAAAAGATAGCACTAGGGAAAAAAAAGAAGAATTTTAGATATTGTTACAGGGTTGCCAACCATACGATAATTTATCGTGATATACGATAATTTAAGCCTTAATACGATATACGATAATGCCCTTGCGATAATAGGTGAATATACGATAATTTTAGAACGTACACGTTTTAGCAGTTTTTGAATGTGCAAATAAATTGTACGTGTGCAATAAAGAATTACAAAACACATTTTTAACAGTCATTCTCGCCAAAATAAATCAATAACGATTTGAGAATTGGTAACCCTGCATCTATCACATTTACGTGGAGGTGGCAATATTGTTTGTTCATGATAGATGGCTCTATTATTCCCTTACGTGAATGTTAGCACCTTTGTTTAGATGTGAAAAACAAAGAAGTTAGGATCGTTCTGTGGCAAGTGAAATTACGTATCGCGTAATTACTTTGCGTAATTAAGTATGATAAGGATAGTGACACCGATATGGAGTTCGACACTGAAGATTACTAGGTAAATTTATTATATATTATTGCTACTATTAGTAGTATTATAATTGTTTATACAATTATCACGCCTATAACGAATATACGATAATCTTTTGTAATATACGATAATTTTAAGGACGAAAATCGATAATTTTGTTCTTCAAGGTTGGCAACGCTGTATTGTTAACAGGAGGAAGAGGAACAGGTTAGGATATGGCTGAGGAGGAACTGTATTACGAGGGGATTATGAGAAACGTGCTGGAGGGTATTGTGGAAGGAAAGAGACTGAGGGAGTGAAGGAGACTAGTTGAAGGAAAGTATTAAAACAGAAAATTGCTATGTCAAGACGTTAAGACTAGCTGAGGACCACCGAACGTCAAACCTTCTCAGTTGCAGCAAGTAACCTGCCAATAATGGCAGAATATAGCTATTATGAAGATAATTATATATTTAGCAATATTGACTAAAAAAGGGAGAGAGAAAATTAAAATAATAATTATGATAATCAAACCTCTTAATATTTTAGAATAATTTGAGTGAAAACTGAAAACGATTCAACTGTCTATGTCTTTTGTGTAAATTCAATCTATATAAATACTTTTTACCTGTATTGGAAATACAAAATAACGGCATCAAACGCCAAGTTATTTGAAGTCTCACTTTTGAATATAGATTACTAGCATCAATTACCCACTTCGTTGGGTTAAACTTAATAATAATAATAATAATAATAATAATAATAATAATAATAATAATAATAATAATAATAATAATAATAATAATAATAATAATAATAATAATAATAAATTTCGTTAGTCACTTTTACTATTAGTAAAGCGCTCTCTGATATCAGCCATTTTCGATTATTTTTATATTTCTCTCCCCTCCTCCTCCCCAAGTTGCTGGGCTGAATTTGAACTTAAACGGCATCAGAAATGTCACTGGTCGTCTCAGAGACCCCAAAAACTAGGGATTCGGCACTAATATCGGTCATTTTCAATAAACTTATATATCTCCTTCACCCCATGTTGTGAGGTACGGCATCGGAAGTGTCATTGTTCATCTCAATGACCTCGAAAACCATGAGTTCGACATTAATAATGGTAATTTTTGATAATTTTATATATCTTGTTCCTCTCCCAAGTTGCGGTGCTGAATTTGCATTTACACGGGATCGGAAGTATCACTGTTCACCTTAGCGACCCCGAAAACTATGGATTCGACACTAATATTTGTTCATTTTTGATGATTATTATGTATCTCCCTCTCCCCAAGTTACGAGGCTGAATTTGGTCGTAAACGGTATCGGAAGTGTCAGTATTCAACTCAGCGAACTGGAAAACAATGGATCCAACAATAATATTTGTCATTTTCGATCGTTTTTATATATATTCTCTTCCGTCCACCAAGCTACGGGGCTGAACTTGGATTTAAATAGCATCGGAATTGTCACTGTTTATCTCAGCGACCCCAAAAAAAACTATAGACTCCATTTTAATGTCGGTGATTCTCGATCATTTTAAAATATCTTTCATTCCCCTCCCCTAATCTGCACCGTCAAAGTGATATGACAGAAACCACCTCTGGTCCGATCCTCATCTATGTTGAAAATTTGATCGAGATCGGTCGGCTGGTTCAAGAGATTAGGATTCACAAAAATAGTCACTTTCAATTTTATAATATAAATTTATTGTTGTAGTATAATGTTATATCGTTCAATCCTTGATGTGCCGTATACCTAAGGAGGCTAAAAGTCATATTAATAAACAATTATTCAATGTATAAGCTCCGCCCATGAAATCAAACTTGCGGTCACATGCACTAAGTTTTTGTCAATGTCACGAAAATGTTATTTCGATATTAGTTTTAAGAGCACACACAGAAAATTTCCAACGGATGCTTGAGTCTCGCAGTCAAGGCTATACCCATGTAGTCGACACCTATGGTGTACGGTATTACCGATGTTCAATACTACATTTCTCTTTAGTTTTGGAAGAACACCACTAATATGCTTTGAAATGAAATGAAGTATCTAGTTTAACGTCCCATGATTATGCACCAAGGCTAAGGGCGATGATCTGAAATGACTGAAATGGTGGAAAGAAGATGAGAAATGACTGAAATGGAGGAAACGAAAAAATAACGAGAAAACCCACGCACACGGTGTTTGTCCACCAAAAAAGGTCACATGGTGCGAGATGACACCTGTGTGTCTTGAAAACGAGTAATATCTACAGAAAACGCGAACAACCAATTCAGAAAACGAAATACTGTTGCTATAATTTACAGGGGCAGATCGACTCACATGGATTGCATAAACTACTGGGAACACATTCACTCCAGCAGCATTTTTGCTGAAGCTAAGAAATCCGTCTCCTTCTTTTTTTTTACATTATATAAAAAAAAATCAAGTAGTGCCCGTACTTGTGCAAGACTCTCGCGCAAGAGTCTTGGTCTTGGTCTTGGTCTTAGTCTTGGTCTTGGTCTTGGTCTTGCACCCCTGGTCTTGGTCTTGGTCTTGCATCGGTATTCCTGGTCTTGGTCTTGGTCTTGGTCTTGGTTTTGCATGCAAGACTCTTGCAAAACCTGCAAGACCAAGACTCTTGCGCTCATCACTACGACCAAGGCCTACAGGTCCTGGGCCTCGTGATCCCTGTAAGGCCCCTCGGGCCCTTGGCGATTGCCAAGTAGCCAACGTGGCTAGTCCGGCATTGGATATAGGCTTACTCGTTTTAGATAAGTAAATAGAAATAAATGAAAAAGGAAGAGACATGGAAGCCTTGAAAGTAAAATGTAGACAAATTCACCAGTATTCAGGAGATACTGTCAACAATCCACTGAGCAGAGTAGGTAGGTGGGTCAGAGTGAGTCATGATGGGTCGGTGGTTTAGTGGATCATGATGAGTCTGTGGGTCAGAGAGGGTTATGGTGGCTCGATGGATCAGTGGATCATGATAGCTCGATGGGTCATAGTGGCTCATGATGGGTCATAGTCAGTCATGATAGTAGGTGGGTAAGAATGGGTCATGAAGAGTCGGTGGGTCATAGTAGGTCATAATGGATCGGTGGGTCAGAATGGGTCATGATAGGTCGGTGGGTCAGAGTGAGTCATGATGGATCGGTCGGTCAGAGTAGATCACGGCGGGTGGTGGGTCGCAGTAAGTCATTTCCTGTTGACCCACGATCCACTCAAAAATCTGGACCCACGACCCACTGACGCACTCCATCTCCGCTACTGATTACATTCCTACCGGGTGATAGTGCTTCTCCGCTAAGACCATACCATTGATCTTCTCTAATTCTTCAAGGGGGCCGCGATGGCTCAGTGGTAGAGCGTTCACCTCTGGTGCTAGGAGTCTCGGGTTCAAACCCTGCTCCCGCCAAGTGAACTTTGTGGTGGACAAACACCGTGTGCGTGGGTTTTCTCGGGATTCTCCCGTTTCCTCCCACTTTCTTCATTCCACCATTTCATTCATTACTCATTATCACCGTCTCCTTTAGCCTAACCGGCATAACCGTGGGACGTAAAACTCAAAATTTCATTTCATTTCATTTCTAATTCTTCAATACTTACCTTTGTTAGCATAAATACAGCTCAAACCATCAGCACCACATGGAACACGATCTCCTGCAATGAAAAACTAATATGTGTAGAAAATTATATCTATTATATTTAAAAAGTAGTAAATTATAAAGGACAATCAAAGACCATGTTGAATTGTTCGGTTACAATCAATATTTATAATCGAAACAGCTTTTAATAAGAGTAAAACAATTTTATGACCTACCTACAATTACGTAATTTCTTGGGACATTTTAGCTATTAGCAGAAGTGCCCTTCCCATGGACTGAAGAACACGCAACCTGCAACACATATAAGTAATGTGGGTTGCCTTTCTTACAACTCTATTATTCATCTTTAATAATAATTTAAAAAAATAATCTGTATGTCTGTCTATGTATGTATCATTAGCTTTTCACATAGAAAGAAGTGATCTATAACACCAAATTTGGTATACAGACAGCTCTTCACAATATCTAAACGCGTACGAAGCCTTTTTTAAATTTTAGGCATGGGGGTTTGGGAATGTCGAAAGTTATGCACATTTCTTCTGTAGTTACCTCTAGAAACACCTTGCATACATGCAACCCACATTACTTCTGTGCTATGTGGGCTCACATAAGAGAGTAGGATAAACATTCTGGTAATCGAATAGTTGACACATTTTTCTTCTTCACTTCTTATCCAGGGTCTGAATTAAGATGCGGCAACAGCCAGTTATTTATAATTCTTCCATAAATGTTCACCCCCAATCCTTCGTTTATAATTCTTCCAAAAAAATGAAATATTTAAGTTTAACGTCCCACGGTTATGCCGGTTAGGCTAAAGGAGACGGTGATAATGAGAAATGAGTGAAATGGTGGAATGAAGGAAACGGGAGAACCCCTAGAAAACCCACGAGCACGGTGTTTGTCCACCAATTCTTCCAAAAATGTTGACTCTCAATCATGGGCGCTCGAAGAGAGGGCAGGGTGGGGCCCGGGCCCACCCTCTGGCTCACGAAAATGTATGCGTAATAAAGCAAACCACGTATATTAAATACCAGAAATACCAGCCGCAATATAGCAACCATGGAGATGGGCCCCTTCTAGAAAAATTTATTCGAAAACCCCTGCTCCCAATCCTTCCTTTATAATAAAACATAGTCTGAGCCTGGAGCCAACTTAATTTGTGGAATTGGAATTGTTATTTGTGGAATTGGAATTGTTATTTGTGGAATTGGTCGTAGGATGGAAGTGCTTCCGATTGAAATTACAGATAAACTTATTTCTTGTATTGAGGTTCAGAATACTATTCACAATTTGTCGGTTTATTCCCGGAACATCCTGTATATACAATGTAATCTGTGATAATTTTAACTACATATTCGAACGAGCTGAAGGCTTGGGGAAATAACTAGTTCTTTGTGGTTTAAAAACTTTATACAAGAACTTAACTTGCTACACTTGTTCTACCATTATTTACAATTGACCCATAACGATAAATCTTTGTTAGTAAAATGACAAATTGCAAAGAAGATTACTTCTGCTTATGAACAAGTTATTAATACTTATGTACTTCCTTCTATTCTAGGGTGACCAAATCGTCAACTACAAGAAACGGGACACCTTTTATTTCTGGATAAATTGCTCCCCTATATATATATTTTTGCCTATCCGTTCCCTCTCTCTCTCTCTCTCTCTCTCTCTCTCTCTCTCTCTCTCTGTATCCCCCACAAAAGAGTAAATTTACACTTTTTAGTTTTAAAACCTATTTAAAAGGTTCTGGAATTAATTAAATAACAAGTAACTATCAGCAACTAAAAAATGAAATATTTGAAAAACATTACTAAAAATATATGAGCGCTCAAATCTGTCACCGACAGAATTTACATTACTCTCAGTATCGGATTCCAACTCCTTTTATTTGCATTTTGTTACTTTTAAACATTATTTCACTTACAATTGATTTTCTTTTTACTTTTACTTTTATAGTTCTATACCTTTGTTACCCTTTCGTAGTATGTTACATCTTAGTCAAATCACGGAAACACTGATGACAGCGCCTCAATGCGCCCAAACAGAGAGTAAAAACAGGTTACATTGTTCTTCATACGACTTTCAGCCTCTTGCACTGTCGTCTGCGGAGTGGGGAGGCCTAGGAGGGAAGACAGTGCAGCCACCACATCCAATATCGCAAACGTCGCAATGACGTTGCTCAGTAATTCGACATACTCCAATATAATCACATAGCTTAGAAAAAATAATATAAATTAGGAAGTTTTAGCGATTCGAAAGGTTTTTTTTTGTACCGAATGTACGTAAACACAGGACATTTTGGCGTTCCGGGAGAATTTTTCGGGACACCGGAAATGGTAGTGAAAAAACGGGACAATCCCGTTTTTACGGGACGGTTGGTCACCCTATTCTATTCAAGGCGAACATTTACTTATAACCTTATTTTAAGCAAATGTTCGTTTTTTCAACTTTGTTTAGTACTAACTTATTTAAATTTTTAGATTTTGTTAAAAGATGGTAGTTCAATGTCACAGTAGAATAGGAAGAAACTAGTCGAATAGATTCTTGAACCTGTGTAGAATAGTAGTCTGCAGTGTTGCCACACTTGGTACAATTGTACCACGCTGGCATTTTTAGCCCCTTTTGTGAAAGAAAAAACTGGTACAATTCTACCCAATTCAACACCATTTTACAAATACTTGTCACATTTTCAAAAGTGTCAGGAAGACTTTTCCTACATCTTATAATACTCATACTGTGTGTTGGACTCTTAAAAAATGCTGTTGAACATTCATCTGTGACGTTGCACCCAGGGGCGTCATTTCAGACCTCGCTTGAAAGGGGCAAAAGCTCCATCTACATAAGACTTTCACGTTTTGTACTAGTATATTAGTAGACAATAGATTAAAGTTATGTATTCCTCAAGCTCTTGGGGATGCAATTAACCCCCAACCCTCCTAAATGACGCCCCTGGTTGCACCGCATAACGCTACGAACTTTCTGTGGAAAATTCGTAATTCGAACTATACCGGGAAACAAATGACGCTAGATGGGCTCATCCGCGCCGCTTTTAGTTTCGTGTTATAGAGCCATGTATTATACTGGTATAAAATAATGGATTCAGCCCTTTTTGTTCCAATTTGGTACTATTATTCAGTCCACTCCAGAACTAGAACTGTGGTAACACTGGTAGGCTGAGTGTGCGCGCAGCCTATAGCTACAAGACTGTGGTGTTGAGTTGAGTATGTGCAGTTTATTTTAACTCTGGCAGGGGCGGATCCATGGACCGTCTCCTCCAGAAGAAGAAACTTTCATATTAATAAAACCCATTCTAGAGTTTGGAGCTCTTAAAAGTAGCTCTAAGTAACAGTATTACAACCCACCGCCCCCCAGAAGTCCGTCCTGGATCCGCCCCTGAACTCTGGAATTGTAAGAAATATTCTTAATGTTATTAAGTCGAACTATTATAGAATGAACCAGCGTTTGTGTTATACAGTCCATCAAACTTATATGTTCATTTCAATAAAATATTATATTAAATCATCCATCAATATAACCTACTTCCAGAAGGAGAAATCTAGAAGTGACAGGTACGGTGATGATGAATTTCAAATATTATATGTGTTTTTATTCTACTGTTGAATCAGTTTAAATTTACACTGATAGCACTTACGCTTTCTTGGATAGAAGTAAGGAGCACAGCCACAAAGTTTTATTGCATATTCCATCCTACATTGCGCTTTGCAATTGTCGTAAGTGTATATAGGATAGAGCATGTTTGCCTTCTCTTTCTCATGAGGATAGAGGCAGTTCCTTTGCGTCACTTGCAACCAGCTGACAGATGTTGTAGAGTACGTCATCAATGCTTCGATAGATAGTTCATAGGGAGGATGGGCATTGATTGCCCTAGAGTCTAATAACGGCACTGAGTCTGGCGAGTGGATGACCAACTAGAAAATACACAAATTCAAATATGTAATGTCATATAAAACCGTAATAAACAATACAATTAGTACCAGTAAAAATACCATAAAGTACATATTGTACTCTCTTGGGAGCAATAGCTCATTGGTAGAGCGCTCACCTTTAGTCCAAGGGATCCTTGGTTAGATCCCAGGTCATGTAAGATTATGGTGAAGACATCGTGTTCGTGATTTTCCTCAGTACTTTCCCATTTCCTTCTAGTTTTTCATTCCACTAATGACTTCTATCCTTCTCTTTTACCCTAAATAATATTATCGTGGAACGTTAATTTATACATTAACCATGTTGTACTAACGAATTAAAATCGCAGTGACGTTTGAGGTAAGACGTCTACCTATGAATTGGGAGGTCCAGGCTCGATCCCGGCTGGGGAATTCTTCTTGTTGTAACCTCCTTCCAATTCGGCTCAGAGGTTCAATCTCTGTAAAATGGGAACCCACTGAAAACTTAGCAGGTAAAGGCGGCAGGAGTGTGGTACGGACATGATCTCCTTATGTATGTGTCAAAGTCTAATAACTGTGGTTCCTTACTCGCACTCATCCCATAGGCTCAAGAGATACACGCAGCCTTCCTATGGGGACTCTTGGGACTCATAAACTGATGGAGCCTAGAGCTAACTACATCACTTTAAGTTTTTATCTCCACCCAGCCTTTGAGTTCAAGGATACACTTTCTTGTTACCTTCCATATGAGGACTCATGGAGCTCTGGAACGTACTTCTGACTGCAACACGTCCTGTATATTCTGAAGTCTAGGTACAGTGGAGTCCCCTGTACACATTCCTTCGGCTTAAGGATACACTCTACATCCCTATCGAGACTCTTGGGGAGAAAGACTGCTGGAGTATGGTGCTGGCTATATTGTATCCTGTATATACTGAAGTCTACAACTGAGAGTGAATTCTTTCCTCCACCCAGTCCTTGGACTTAAGTGTACTCTCAACCTATCTATGATGATTCTTTGTGCTCAAACTTTGTGGAGCTTACTACATAACATTAACTAACTAACTAACTCTATGGCCTATGTAACCCGGAGGTTCAATGCCGCGTTCACAAAAGCTCTCCACTGACTTCTATCCTTAGTTAACTGCATCCAGTTTATACCTTGCATTCCTATCTCTGCGAGATCCACCTTAATATTGTTCTCCCGTCTGCGCCTAGGTCTTCCTAATGGTCGTTTTGCGATTGGTCTTCCAGTCAAGACTTTGAAAGCGTTTCTACTTTCTTCCATCCAAGCTACATGACCTGCTCACCTAAGCCTCCTAGACTTGACGACCCTAACAATGTTGGGTAAACCTTATAAATTATGTAGTTCCTCGTTATGAAGTTTCCGTCATTCCCCATTCCCGTCTCTCTTGTCTACGAATATTCGTCTCAGGATCTTGTTCTCAAATACTTTCAGTCTATGTTCTTCCTTTAGAGTAAGCGACCATGTTTCGCAACCATACAGAACAACAGGCATGATTATCGTTTTATATATTTTAAGCTTCAAATTCCTTGACAGAATACGCGACGACAAGAGATTTTGAACCGAATAGTAACAAGAATTCCCTGCTTTTAGTCGACATTTAACTTCTTCGTGAATATGATTTTCGTATGTTAACATTGATCCTAGACATTTGAAACTATCCACTTTATCAAAAGTATTATTTAATATTTTAGCGCATCCATAATTTGCTGTAATATGGTCCCGATGCACTTCCATGTTATTTAGTTTTCTCTGTATTTACTTCTAAGCCCATGTCCCTGCAAGCGTTTAATAAGATCTCTACATTTCTTTCTATTGTTCTCCTATCATCCCCTATTAAATTTACATCATCAGCATATGCCATAACTTGGTGAATGCCGTTCAACTCTAGGCCCTGGTTGCTATCTTTGATTTTCCTTATAGCGTATTCCAGAACGAAGTTAAATAATAATGGCGACAACGCATCTCCTTGTTTCAGGCCATTTTCGACGTGAAAGCTCGTGGACAAAAATTTTTCTACCCGGATTTTACTTTGGGATTCATTTAAACATATCTTAATTAATCTAATTAGCTTTCTCGGTATTCCGAGTTCTGTAAGAATGTTGTATAATGTTTCTCTCCTAACCGAGTCGTACGCCTTTCTAAAGTCAATAAATAGTTGATGTACCGGGGTATTGTATTCCCAATTTTTTTTCGAGTGTTTGTCGAATGGTAAATATTTGGTCGATAGTTGATCGATTTCGTCTAAATCCGCACTGATAATCTCCAATAATTTCATCTGCATATGGGATCAATCTTGCTAATAGAATATTTGAAAGGATTTTATTGGATGTTGACAGAAGAGAAATGCCTCGATAATTATTACAGTCAGTTTTGTCGCCTTTCTTGTGAATTGGAACAATGATTGATTCTTTCCACTGTTGTGGCAATTCTTCTTTGTTCCAGATAAGGAGGATGAGTTTGTGTATCTTGTTCCAAAAATTTTCGCCTCCAGCTAAAATTAACTCAGCCGGAATTTCATCTACACCCGGAGATTTGTGTTTCTTTAATTTCTTCATAGCGGTTTCTACTTCTATTTGGTTGGGTTCTGGAATATACGGTTCTGCGGTGTGTATCTCCTTTTCTCCACGCACACTAGTTTTTGGTTGCGTTTTAGCAAATCGTCAAAGAAATCTTTTCATCTATTTAAGAGGCTATCCGTATCAGTGAGAACTACCGTCAGATTTCTTTAACATATAAGCACGAGGTTGATAGCCTTTCTTAAATTCGTTGATTCCCTTATACATGTCCCGGATGTTTATATTTTTTACTATTATCTTCAAGTTCCTTAATTTTAGCTTTCAAAAAATCGCGTTTCTTTGTTCTAAAAGTTTTGGAAGTTTCCCGCCTGGTATTTGCGAAATTTTGTGTAGTTATTTCATTCGGATTTTGTAGCCAGTGTAATTTTGCCTGTTTTCTCTTCTCTGCTAGTTTAATGCATTCCTGGTCGAACCATGGTTTGTTCCTACATATTTCCGTGTGTCCCAATTTTCTTTTGCTGAAATTTTAATGCTATCTCTAATTTCAATCCAGGTATCCTCATACTAGTGTACTCCGAATTTTGTAAAGCCGAGAATCTATTCGAAACTTCAATCTGGTATTCCTCTCTTACCTGGCTCTCTTCTAATTTCTTTAAATTGAATCTCTCCGTATTCGGACAATGAATATTACCTTTATTCAACGATAATCTCTTTCGTATTATCGCTGCTACCAGGTAGTGATCAGTGTCATAATCAGCCCCTCTAAACCACCTGACATCAATTATGCTAGATTGCCTTCTTCTATCTACTAAAACGTGGTCAATTTGATTATGTGTTTTTCCGTCTGGTGATGTTGCGATATGGGAATTTTGTGCTCTTCACGATTAGGTATTTGGATGTTGCAAAGTTCACGAGTCTAACAGCGTTGTCATTACTTTCCTTATGCAGACTTTCGTTCCCTATAATCGGTTTGAAAATATCCTCTCGTCCTACCTTCGCATTGAAATCCTCTAATAGAATTTTCATATAGTCCAGGAACTTTAGTCAAAAAATGATTGTTTCTTCGGAAAAATTAGAAGCCAAGGTTTTTCTTCACAAAAACGTTCATTAGGTCATTCTAAATGACATATCAAAAGTCCCCGACTTTCTGCTGTACGCTTCCCCTTTTTCCGGGGGGTGGAAGTGGGGGAGGAAAACGCAATTTAAAATAAAATCAAATTCAGCTTATTTGCATGTTCACCTAAATATTCCGAATAAAAAACAAAATTTACCGGGAACGCTTAGCACATGTGCTCGTAAATGTTTCACAGGAAGTTCCAAAGAATATCGGGGCGGGTTTCGGAAATATGACGTCACCAAAATGGCCGACACCAGAATTTGTTGTGTTTTGTGGGAATGGTTATAACTTCCCGCAGAATAGTGGTAAAACCGTCGTTTTTGTTTCAGATTGAAGATAAATAATTACCAAATGTACGGAATGAAACGTAGTTCTGCATTGTTAATTTCTTTCGAGATACAAACTAGTTTTTGAGTACTTGGTTTTAAGTGTAAATGCAAATAACTCAGTAATCATAAAATATTTCAAAATATATCTTCAAATAAAGGTTGTAGAACATTATAAAGCCTTTCCAACGGTATCTGTACCTGCATTTTTTAAACTAAAACCAACTAAAAGGCAGAGGTCCAACTGCACAATTATGGGACCAGTATTTAGATATGGTGTTAATCCGTAAAGAGTTTATTAGGACAGAGAGGATGGTGTGACTGGAAGGCATATCTGTCTGCAGTGAAGAGGATGATTCCGTATTTCCACGCCGCAGGACATTTTTTGTACGCTAAAAGTGCCAACTTGTTTGTACAAGACATGGTAAAGTTGGAGTACATATTGAATGGAGAAATCTATAGAAAATTTACTGCAGACTTTTTCACTGTTAAGCGATCAGACAAATTTTTTAGTCGAACTCCAACAGATATGGTAATAGAACAGTCACTCATGAAGTCTTCAAAGATACGAGGGGGCTTTGTGCATGGAAGAAGTACAAAAGAGAATGTTTTAACTAAGTTTTTTGTTGGTTTGTTAAGGGCGAGTAACATTTCTGAAGGACTAGAAAACTTTTGTGGGATTTCGTTTGCAAGTGGAGAACAGCATGTAGATGCACGAGAATCTCGAATCTAATGGGACCAAGAAGATGTTAGGAAAGTATCAGAGTGGTTCAGTTCCCACAACCCTTTCCCAAATGTACAAGTGATCATGTCTATAGCAACAGGGGTTACAGGCAATGTGGAGAAGATAAATTGCTACGATGCACTGAACATTGGAGCAACCATGATGGAAAGAAAAGTTGGTGACAATTTTCATGACATAAAATATTCTCGTACTGATAGGGTTCTTTCTCTTCAATCAGTGAACAGTCACCTTACGGTACATGACGTTACTGTGCCTGTCGATCCATTGCTGTTGTTTCAACGATTCAGCATAATCAAAAGATCAGATGATGACCTTCGAGCATGTTTAAATTTCTAATTGGATCATTACCCAATGGCTCTTTTTGATGCAACTGGAATGAGAAAAACGAAGAAATCATCCTTATTGAACATCTTCAACCCGACCAATGTTCATCCTGATCTCGGAAACGCAAACTATGTCGTTGATGGAGGGTTCCTTTTTCATCGAGTGGTGTGGCGTCAAAACGATTCTTTCATGGATATTTGTGATGAATATGTGGCATATGTGGAAAAACACTGGTCAAAACACTGTCATCGTATTTGATGGGTATGGTAATCCTCAGAAAAATGTAAAAGGCATGGAGTAACTTCGACGGTGCTCGAAAGCAGCATCAAAAACAATTATATTTGATGGAAACATGGTTGCGACTACGAGCCAAGAAAACTTTCTCGCCAATTGCAAACAACAAAAGTAGGTTGATTGCTTTGTTCGCTGATAAATTCAAGGCTGTCAATATTGATGTCAAAGAAGCAGACAATGATGCTGATGTCCTTATTGTAGAAACCGCACTCACGACATCAAAAATTAATTATAATTCTACAGTTATTGTTGATGAGGATATTCATTTGTTAGTAATCATGACAGCTCGATCTCCGCCGAATTTAGAAATTTTTTTCTTGAAGCCTGGAAAAGGAAAGACAGACGAGAAGATTTACTCATCAAGGAGTTTAGAAGGTGTATTCAAAAATCACATTTTATTTCTACATGCTTTTCTAGGCTCTGATGGAACATCCGCCATTTTTCAGAAGGGGAAATCAGCTTATTTGAAATTATTACAAAAACGTCCAGATTTAAAACATGTCGTAGAAATTTTTAATCGAAGTAATGTTTCCCATCCAGAAACAACTGAAAATGGCATACACTTTTTTAGGGGGATTATACGGTGCATCTGCAAATGACATTTCACTAAATGATTAGCGTTACCATTATTTCAACAAATCCGTGAAGAGAAATAAGTCTGTCGATTTAAAAGCCATACCACCGAATTCAGCTGCAGCACAACATTTGTTTCGGGTTTATTACCACGCACAAACATGGCTTGGAAACCAACTAAATCCTGAGGAGTGGGGTTGGGTTATGAAAGACAATTTGTTAGTACTAATTCGATCAACGCAGCCAACTGCTCCACCATCCCTTTAAAATGATTTTCTGTTCATGATTTAAAGGATGCGGCAATGTGTGTGGATGTCGAAAGCTGGGTCTGTTCTGTTCTCTTGCTTGTGCAAATTGTCACGGACAATCCTGTTTGAATGTCACTCCAACGGAAGGAATATCTGAACGTGAAATATTCATGGACGCCGAAGAAATAGAGGCCGGATACTTATCGAGTTCCTTTGCTGATTGATAAATAATAATTGTAATTATAGCATGTCCCAAACCGGGTGGACATGCTATAATTACAATTATTATTTATCAATCAGCAAAGGAACTCAGTAAGTAAACCATTTCAGGTAAGTTGAATAGCTTACCTTTCTTATTCATTATTACTCTGAATTTTACATTTCTCATTCTATAAACGATAAGAATATATCTCCGAACGTTGTAAATCCTCAGTTTTGTATCTGTGTCTAGGGTGTATGTGACTTACGGATCCTAATGCGATATTGAATCTTATATCCAATTTTTTTTCTCATTTTTTTTAAAGTAGGCTTATATTGTCTTTACAAGAGTCGGTCTATTAAATAAAACAACATACCTTCCTTGCATTTCAAAATACAAAAAAAAATGCAGGTACAGGAAAGGTTTAATAATGCCCTACAACCACTGTTTGAAGATATATTTGGAAATATTTTATGATTACTGAGTTATTTGCATTTACACTTAAAACCAGGTACTCAAAAACTAGTTTTTTTTGTTATTGTATTTCGAAAGAAATTAACGATACAGAACCACGTTTCATTCCGTACATTTGGTAATTATTTATCTTCAATCTGAAACAAAAACGACGGTTTTACCACTATTCTGCGGAACGTTATAACCATTCCCACAAAACACAAAAAATTCTGGTGTCGGCCAGTTCGATGACGTCATATTTCCGAAACCCGCCCCGATATTCTTTGGGACTTCCTGTGAAACATTTACGAGCACATGTGCTAAGCGTTCCCGGTAAAATTTGTTTTCTTATTCGGAATATTTAGGTTAACATGCAAATAAGCTGAATTTGATTTTATTTTAAATTGCGTTTTCCTCCCCCACTTCCACCCCCCGAAAAAAGGGGAAGCGTACAGCAGAAAGTCGGGGACTTTTGATATGTCATTTAGAATGACCTAATGAACGTTTTTGTGAAGAAAAACCTTGGCTTCTAATTTTTCCGAAGAAAAATGCTAAAGTTCCTGGACTAATATGGTATCGCGGGAGTTGGTCAAATATCCATTCCATTTCTTCGTAAAAACTGTCTTTTATATCGTCATCCTTCGAAAAAAGGTAAATATATACACATTTTTTTCAAGTGGGTCCGTCTTGACTAGGGTTCTTCTGTCCTCGCCCTTTTTTTCGGGTCCTTCTAACATGGAATCATCCCTCATACGCAACAGGGTAACATGGCCATAGTGCCGAAAGCCCAAAAATCTTAATTCCTAATCGTAATTTTTTAAAGCAAAATTTGTCAGAATTGTGAGCATTCAGAGAGCTGTTATTTATCTTGTATATAACAACAATATTTCAATGTCAGGCAATATATAAAGTTTATCGTTATACCAAGGTTTTTTTGAATGTCTATATGGAAATAAAAGTGACAAATGTTAAGACGTTAAGAGAAATTACTTTAAAATATTATTATCCAAGAGATATTTTTCGTAATTTTGGTACAGACAATTTTCAGTTGTTTTATTACTAGCCAGTAACATGCACTTACGGTGCTATGCCGGTGGTGAAGAATAGTGTTGACATATATTTGGCATTTATGTATGCATAGGGTATTAATTTCAAGAATCATCGGTTCGATTCTGATCGCAGGTTCTTCTCTTTCGCGAATTTCTTTTGCAGACATTTCTCTTCTGCTCTTTAATGTAAATTTGCATATGACTTATAGAACGATGAACTCTTCTGCAGGATATCTTATATAAGAATTAACATATTACAAGACTATGAAAAATTTCGAAAATTCATAAAATGTTACAAAATATTCTATGAATATACAGGGTGTCCATAAAGTTTGGGTACATGGGGGAAAACACTTTTAGTCAATTTAATGTTAATGAATATATTTTCAACATGATTTTCGTGCTGTTCAATGCATAATTTGATGCGATTTGCAAGATTAGGGTGAACTCGATGGAATAGGTCTGAATTGCCGTCGATTTCAGCACACTGACTGGTAATGCGTTCTGTCAGGTGGTTTAAATTTCTAATCTTCATCGAGTAAACTTTCTCTTTCAGCATTCCCCAGAAAAAATCAAGGGGAGAAAGGTCTGGCGAACGAGGGGACCACTACAGATGACCTCCGAATCCAATGAGAAAATTGTCATTCAACCAATCTCTAACAGCTGTAGCAAAATGGGCAGGGGTCCCATCCTTCTGAAACCAGTCTGGAAGTCCCTCACCTGAACGCTCAATTTCAGGCATCAATTTGTCTCTCAGCATGTTCAAATAAGTGTCACCCGTTACATGTTCATCAAAGAAGAAAGGTTCTAGTATACTCCACAAACCACATCACACCATCACTTTTTGGCAGCTCTGTGGATTGCATTGAGACCAGTATTGAAGATTTTATTTGTTTACTTTACCATTGACATAAAACACAGCTTCGTCATTGAACAACACACAGTCTTTAGTAAAATTGATATTTTGATCCTATTTATCTGCAGACCATTGACACATCTGCATGCGTCTATCGGGATCATCTTCATTTAAGTGATGCAATATCTGTAACTTGTACGGATGAAACTTCTCATCAGCCAGGATTTTGTGGATGTTTGACCTTGCAACACCCAACTCCGTGGATGTCCGACGAAGCGATTTCTTTGGGCTAACATAAACCTTAGCCAAGACAGCCTCTCTCGTTTCGTCTGAAGTCTTTGGTCGTCCGGAACGAGGTTTGTCCGACAGACTGCCTGTTCCTTTAAACTTGATGATTAATTTCCCGACGAGAGTAAAACTAGTAGGTTGACAATGAAGGTGTCGAAGGTTAAATTGTTAAGCATTTTGGATACGACCATCCTTCTAGTCCACTCTCGACTCGTTCTTCTTTAGACAGAGCCATTATTCAATCTGGAGAAACAAAAATAAATTGTTAGAATTCCCTATGTACCCAGACTTTATGGACATACTGTGTACAAATAGCGCCCTCTCTTAAGCTTCGATGAATACTCTAAAAGATATATATATCTACTCACCTGTGCACTTTTGGTCTTTAAGAGAATTTTCAGAATAATGGGCTCAGTATCATAGTAGTCTATTTGGTACAAATCTTCCAACGGACGAAGATCACTAAAAGGACTGAAAATATGAATTGTTATTAGTTTTACATTTTGGGCCAAGCAATGTAAATAGATACAGAAATGCTTTTCTAGAAAATAGTGCAAATTATTGTTAATTGAGTTTTTCTATTGAACGAACACAGAAAAATGTCGAGGATAGTTAAAATTCCACACATGCCCTCCCAACGGGAATGGAACCCGGGATCATGAACAACCAAAGGCGCACACACTAGCCACTAGACCAGGAGGAACGGTACCTGAAGATTCTTCACCAGTGTTTGTAGGTTTCCGTAAGAATATTTCCCTCGACTGACACAAAATTTTCCCTTTTCTTATCAAATTTTCCCTTTTCTTATCATATTTTCCCTTTTCTTACCAAATTTCCCCTTTTCTTACCAAATTTCCCCTTTTCTTATCAAATTTTCCCTTTTCTCATCAAATTTTCACTTTTCTCATCAAATTTTCCCTTTTCTCGTCACATTTTCCCTTTTCTCATCAAATTTTCCCTTTTCTTATCAAAATTTCCCTAGTTTGTTGAATGTCAAATTCCTATGACAGAAGTTATGTAGTCAGATTAACTTAGATATATTAAGGGAAGTGCTAATCACATTTGTTTTATTCATATGCTTCTTGCTTCTATTTTTTAAAAACATTTCCTTCACTTTTTTTAAAAAAAAACAGAAATCTCATAAATACACCCAGCAACGAATGGGTAGAAATTTGCTTCTGTTTTTTACTTCTACAAAATTTCCTTAGATTAGGGAAATTTCCCTCCAACTACAAACATTGTTCAGCACATGACTCAAATATTCTTCTGCACATTCCTACAACGCACTACTCATGTGTCCTTAATTTTATCCCGAGACGTTTAAAATAACTGCCGGAGTTGTTTTGAACACCATATATTTTTTTAAAATTAAAAAGCATGAGGGACGCATGAATATATAGGGTGGCACAAAAACAGGTATACAGTAGCTAGGGATGCACACAAGACAAGATTTGTGGCTGTCTCGTCCCGAAAATGTGCTGTAAAAGTGATGTCTCGACTCGAAAAATGTATATTTCTCTATTGGAAGAGCCGTGTCTCGACTCTGAATTTTGTCAGGAAAATCCTGTCTCGACTCGTCTTGTGCACATCCCTAAGAGTAGCGTACTGATCGACTCATGGCATTTTATAACATTTACTTATTATCCACAAAGGTATTAACTTAGTTTCTTCATTGTTTGTTCCTAATTTCTTTTCACTTATACCTGAACCTTCGAAGAGACCGAAGCAGATAAATCAGGCACGTAGCTAACGAATGGGGACGGGGGGGTCCGGACCCCTCCCGTTCGAAACCAGGAATGAAAAGAAAAATAAGGAAGGATGAAACAAAAAGTAACGATAAAAAGAAGAATCAATGTTAAATATAAAAAGCTACAGCAAGCGTTTGGATTCTTTCTTATGACGAGCTTTGTGTGGATGAAACGGAGGATCACGTTAAAAATGGGTAATATTGTAACGGAGCATTCCGAATTCCATCTAGCTTAATGTTAATCCTATGGACTACAAATGACGATCGATAAACCGCTTTGATCAGATAGACTCTCAGGTAGAACTTAAGCAATGCCCACAATCACCAATAATGTGAGCCTGGCAACATAGATTTAAGTTACAACTTGTTAAAGAAAGTTTCAATTTCGCACCAACACTAATCCATTTTATTGTATGTCTTTGACGAAGATAAGAAAAAGAGAACACAAAGAACAGAGTTCCAATGACCTCGGAATCTTTTTCAATACTTTTTTATATTCTTTTACTCGAGATTTCTTCATATTTTGTTATTAAAATACTTACTAACATATCCTCATTTTATTATTCTAACAACCCAATATGGGTATGTTGCCAGCAAAATAGTTTAGCTTGATCGAGTCCGTGGTGTGTAACCACACTATTTCATGTCACGCCCTCCTCCCATTACGAAATCCTAGCTAAACGAACCAATATATGTTGCCAGTAAAATAGTTTGAATCTATGTGATAACCACAGTATTTCGTCACGGACCCCTCCTTCCTATTACGAAATCCTGGCTACGTGCTTGAATAAATGCATTATCTTAATAAATTAAAATGTCATACTTGATCGATGTTGGTCTGTATATCTACTTTTGGGCCAGTGTATACCAGGGGCGGATCCAGAACGGACTTCTGGATGGGTGTAATACTGCTACTTAGAGCTACTTTTAAGAGCTCCAAACTCTGGAATGGGGGATCCATCCTTGGCGTATACTGAAGAAATGATTACTGCATCCCAAGAAGAGGATTCAAATAGGTAATTTTATCAGGATGAAGATACATATGGACAGATTCTCTATTTTATAACATCCTTGGGTATATGTAATAGTAGGGAATGTTTCGTGAGATATCATTCGAGAGAAGAAGTAAAATACTGCATACGTACGCAATCACGCTAGTTGGTATACTGTTTCAAGATGTCAAACGTTTCTCCACATGACGTCACGGACAGGGAGCCAATCAGAACGCTAAACGCGAACTGTGGCTACCTGTTATTTTATACACCTTGATATCAAATCATATTATAACTCTTTTTGCAATGAAATATAACTATGGAAATATGGCACCAAAAATACGTTTCGTTACCTATCTGGGAAATTATCGGTTTTATATCAAAATTCTATATAACTTCCACTCGTCTCCGTAAGATCTTTCAAATAAGCCACGTTCCATCAAAATTGGACAGAAAGGTACGGGACGCATTTTCGCCGACCCTAAGAGGTTCATCCAAAACATGGCTGAAGTAGCATTCTTATTGGCTACGAACCGATGACGTCACCTCCTATTACTACTACTACTACTTTTGCTATGGATCTCTATAGTACAGGGGCAAACTTATTTTAATGAAAGAAGTTTAATGGAAGTTTTAAAAGAAAATCGTTAAATGACATTGGATCTGTATAGTACAAGGGCAAACTTATTTTAATGAAAGAAGTTTAATGGAAATTTTAAAAAATAATCGTTAAATCACTTTCTGAATATTAGTTTTAATATTATTTTGACAAAAGAAGTGTTATAAAAAAATTTAAAAATAATTAAAAAAATTCTTAGACAAGAAGCAGGGTTTGAACCCACGCCAAAAACGGTTATTTTACTAGCATGTTACGCTAGCTTACTCGGCTGACAGCAGCTAGTGTTTACTTTGTGCTATATGTATGTCATGACTCGTGATGTCGTATCTGTATCGGCCAATCAGATCAGAGGATAACTTAACCTCTTGGGATCCGCGAAAATGCGTACGGGACCTACAGTTTTTATTGGTAGCCATTTCGATGACGTCGCCAATACTATTTGCGTCAGAATATGAAGTGCCACCATGGAAATTATTCATAAAGACGATGTTTATGACCAAATAAAACCATTGCCAACATTTCTAGAATAAACCTGCCACGAGATTACATATGCTCCCCTACTATTACATATACATCGTCCAGAAGGTAATCCAGCCCCTCCAAGTGTTAGTGTTAGTGTTTCCTAACGGAGACTTTCATATTCCTTTACAAACGTAATACTTGCAATTAAGTTCCCTTCATTTCATAATTGAAATCATGAAAAATAGTCGTATTTGTTTCTTTGTCTAGTATGAATTATACATGATATAAATTATACAAAGGTTGATTCATTTATATTGAGCCGAAATCAATGTATATTTGTACCGGGCATGCGCAAACCATCGCTGTGAGATTGCTACGAGGCAAACAACAGTATCTCATTAATCACACAATAGAGTACTGTGGTCGAGCCCAATCCGACGCCACTGAAACTGAGCAGATTTCTGGGAGCAGTTCATTGTGGCTCATTCCGACGCTAAGTTCACGGCGTTGCGCATCGTATAAATGTCTTAAGTGCGTAATTTTTGTGTAGGTCGCGCTACTGTGAATCGTATAATATGGAAATATGCGACACACATACCTGGGCCCATCACATCGACACGAGTAATTATAAACCTGCTTTCAGTAAAGAGGACTCCACCACATTTGCTTGTGGTTCGGCGTTTGCGACCTCCGAAAATCCTCATACATATCGTTCGCACATCGCAGCCAACAATCAACCACGTCATTCACAGGGATTTACGCATCACGGTCGTTCGTAAGAACAATGTATACAGCATTAAACCGTGTCATATGGCTGAACGAAATATTAACTGCAGGAAGTTGTATGAACGTCATCTCGAGGGAGATCGGTGGAAGTTTGTTCTTATCCTTAATGAGGCGTGGATTTACTTCACAAGTCCGTGCCATTACATACAGACCTGGTGACGCCAAGGGCGCATTCTTCCACCAGTGCGCAAAGAGTTTCCCAAAAGGGTTCACGATTTAGGTCTGTGTCGGACTGTGTCTCTGACAAGTGGAGCGAAGCGTCGAAATCAATGCTGCGTACTACCAGATTCATGTCCTCATTTAAATGTACCATATGAAATCCCAGCATTGTATGGACAAGACGTCAATTCGGTTGAACTGCACTAAGAAAAAGAATCCAGCCACATGGTGAAAACATCGCTCGGATTCTATCGCCGGAAAGTGGAAATGCGGCAATTTCCTTCTCGGAGATTTCTTCAAGAATCCAGATGCCAATGTAATGGACTATTGTGCATTCGGACTCTTCAAGTGGAGCCTGCCGCATAATCGAGTCCGCACCGTCTCCGACCTGTGGAAAGCCTGTAAAGAGGAATGAGACGGAATACCCATGGTCGAGCTGCAACGCAGAGTCCTGCGATGGAAACTCTGATACCAGGGAATAGTCAGTAGAGGTATCCTGCAGATCGAACACAACCGGTTGTGGAAAGACTGCTTTTCCTAGGTAACCTGCACATTCAAATTCGGCTCAATATAAATGAATCAACTTCTGTATTGTCTTGAATTGAAATTATACCTGTGAAAGTCCCCAGATAATCGGCTGTTATAGGTGAAGCAAGGACCTTGTTCTGTTAATAAAAGCTTGAAATAATCACAACATGCAAATTCCTTAATTCCCATCTCACACACTCCAATGACGTCTTCGCATTTTATCAAGTTCTGGAATAAGATTTTAATTTATCAGAAACATGTATGCTGAGTCGTAAAATAAAATACGTGCAGATTAAGAATATGGAGGCCAATTTATAAAGTTATTTTACTTCATTTACCGTACTTTAACCCTTTCACTGTGGAAGGCGACGGAAAAAGATTTCCCTAACCTGCGAATGTCGATTATAGTCGACGTGTTAAAATTTGTCTGTATCTTGGTTTTGTCGATTGTAGTCGCCAAAGGTTTTCTGTGTGATTTCTATTGTTTATCGAAAACAATAGAACACAAACAAAAATGAACGGTACAACTTTGGCGACTACTCTCGACAAAGCCAAGATACGGACAAACAAATTTTAACACGTCGATTATAGTCGACATTCGCATGTTAAGGAAATTTGGTTCTGTCGACAAAAGTCGACTTCCTCTGTGAAAGGGTTAATATTGTGCTCTAATATAAGCCTATTCTAGAGTGCTATTTTTCTGGCACATACCTAAATAACTGCGTACAGGTTGATAACATGTCAGTAAAGTGCTGAAGATGATTATTCATGCAACAAGACACGCACCAACGTGTGCTAAGATAAAATCTTTGAGTTTTACGTCCCGAGGTTATGCCGGTTAGGCTAAAGGAGACGGTGATGATGAGTAATGAGTGAAATGGTGGAATGAAAAAAGTGAAAGGAAACGGGAGAACCCCGGGAAAACCCACGCACACGATGTTTGTCCACCACAAAGTTCACTTGGCGGGGGCTGGGATTGAACCCGGGACCCCAAGCACCAGAGGTGAACGCTCTACCCCTGAGCCACCGTGGCCCCCGTGTGCTAAGATAGGATACAAGCAGGGACGTCATTTAGGGGGGCAGGGAGGCAATTCCGCCCCCAAGAGTTTGAGGAATACATATACTTTAATCGATTGTCTACTAATAAATTAGTACAAAAAGTGAAAGTCTTTTGTCAGTGTCGCGCTTGCCTCCTTCAAGCGGAGTCTGAAATGACGCCTCTGGGTACAAGAAAGTATCCAAGATTTTTAGGGGGTCGACGTACCCACCCACACTCACACAAACACAAACACACACACACACACACACAGAGAGAGAGAGAGAGAGAGAGAGAGAGATTTTGAGTGACACTTTTGCGGTTTCCATTTGATTCTCTCTCGTATAAACAACGCAGCTTAAACAGACACGACTTGATTTTTTAACTTACGAAGTCACGAAAAGTGCAAATAATTCTCAGAACAAAAGTACCCACATCGCAGGCACGCATACTTAACTGCGACAGCGCGATTGATTTTGTCATCTCCGAATTGAACATCATTACACACTGTCACAAATATTCTCAATTTTATATCTATCTCCCATTAAAAAGAAAGAAAGAAAAGCAAGGAAATGGATGGTAATGAAAAGACGGTACTGTGCCTTTTTCGGTAGAACAAACTGAAATATGTTGCAGTTATCCCCTTTCCCTGACATTTTACAACTTCGAACAGAAACAAACTTTGCTGGTAATGGAAGATATTGTCCTTATATGACACTCAATTTTATCTTAGCACACCTTAAGCTTTAAAATTTTGCATAGTATCTGGATATGGCAACACTGGAAATTGTAAATTCCAAGACCCTTCCAGTCTCTATACTCCGAAAACAGGTCTTTTTTTGATTAAAGATAATAGTTTGAAACAAGTGTCCAATTGCTTTTCACACTAAGCCAAGGGTAAGGAAACTTGTGTCCAAAACTTCAAAGTAGATCTGACACACACATACAAACACGCACACAGACGCACAGATAGACAAAGTAAGATTAGGAAAACGACACTCATTTCAGTGTCGGATCTAACTGCAGTCCATAACTGCATATCAGGGTGCAAAATCCATCATTTTGACAGTTTTTAGTCTTATTAACGAAAAAATGGGACTGAAACTACAGTTTTTTTTTTTTAAATGGAAATTAGGGAAGCGGTGTGCTCACTCCCGATACTTTTAATCTGTTTCATTTCTTCATTTTACCACACCAAAAAATTTTATCCCTTTTTAGTGCATATTCTAAACTTCCTTAATAAGGCAATAACACGATAATATTGCACCCCCAAAAAATATTTTCTCCTTTTCAGTGTATTTTATGAATGTTTTTTTAAACAATTGACAATTTTATTAAAATAAACAAAGCATAATTTAACTAAAAAAATTCACCCAATTCTATTTTCAAGATTTATGGCTCGTAAATCTGCCTGAAGTGAATAAAATGATTTCCAAATTAAAGCAAGGTTACGTTTATTCATCACTTACCTCATAAACAAGGTCATAAACGTATTCTCCACGAGCGTAATCTTCTCCTCGATATTTAAGGAAAGGCTCGAGATGATCGGCTGCATATGTCAGATTCAGCAAATACTTGATGTAATTTTCTTTGCTCGGGGTACTGCAAAAACGATACAGAAATCATTAGAACAATTTAGAAGAGAAAAATGAGGAATGATAGAAATACTGTAACACGAGGATCCCACAGTAAGTAGGTACCCTAATAGCATTCTAGATTTTTAATAATCTTACTTAAACTTGCAAGGCTAAGTCTGCAGTTTTAAAATTCCATTAAAATTGACACATCTGTCAAGCATAACTTAAAATACAGAAAGAGAACCTCTAAGGCTAAGTGTAATACGCAAGCATTCTTGCGCATACTTCATTCTTACATCTGGTGTAAGCAGGGGCGGATCCAGGACGGTGGGTTGTAATACTACTACTTAGAGCTACTTTTAAGAGCTTCAACCTGTGGGGTGGGTTTTATTTATATATAAAATAAGAAAGTTTTCTCTTCTGGGGAGGGCGATCGCCCCCCTTGGATCCGCCCCTGGGTCTAAGCATACAAAGGTTTATACGTCAAAGCTCTGAGGACTCGAAGCATGACTTGAAATTTACACTTGGCAAAGCCATGTGCAGAGAGAATTTCTAAAGTTATGTCTATCAAAGCAAAGTAAGGGCAAAGTTAGACTCGCCGTAGATGTGCTTGTTAACTGGGTATAATTCATCTTTTTAGAATTGAAAATTAAACATCTTTATTTTAGCGTCTCATAATTATGTCCTGAAGGCTAAAGTATAAGGATGCTCAATGAAATATTAATGGAATGAAAAATGTGAGGGAAAACAGCAGAACACGATACTGTCCACCACAAACTGACATGACCTAAGATTGAGCTAACAAACTCATCCACTAAAAATGATGAGGTCTGTACAGCTGAGCTTCCGTGTTTCAGAACTAAGAACGAGCAAAAAGATTTCACAAGATGAGTTGTTTGGATTCATTATTATCTTTTACAATCAGAGGTGACACAGCGGCGCTTTATTACCGTCTTTGGTAGGTCGCATTATAAAGGTATAGTCACGCACTGGATAGGTAAATAGAGTTCCAGTCCCTGAAATGATTTCGTGAACCCCAAAATGGGGTACGTCTTTTATGTTGTAAAATTACTTTAATAAGGTAGATGGTAGAGCAATATACCGCACGGAATTCAGTTTTCTCCCACAACTTTTTTATTATAAAATTCCTATTATATACAATATAAATGTTAGGCAAAGTTAGTATAAATGTGGTCCGAAAACCAATAATGACTTCTCTAAGCAATTTGAGTAAATAGGTGTCCCAAGGCCCAGCCAGCCAAGGAAAGTTAGACTCCAGGCAAGCATAGAGAGAGGAGGAGGAGAAAGAGCAGCTAAAACTTTATGTCGATTTTAAACAGAAACAGAAAAGTTAGAAAAAAAGGACGCCCCTCGAGAAAGCCCGCGTCCTGGATAGAGCGAAGGCATCACCCAACATTCTACATGCCTCTCCTCCATGCTGTTAGTAACCTATAGTTGATGTCGGTGCATGCGTGTCGCTGTTTCTACCTTTCCGGAAGACATTTACACGCGAGTATTATGACAATTTGGCCTTGTGTCCATTTTCAATAAAAAAAAAAAAAAACACCGCTTTCTTACAAGACTGACTATGATATTTATTATAAAAAATTAAAATAGAAAAGTAACGGTTTCGGAAGTATAGCACTTCCTTCCTCAGACTACACTCTACAACTGAAATCAGAAATAAAATTATATACAATAAAGAAAGGAGATCATTATTTCTTTCCACCAATCAGGAATCACTACTCATTAAAAGTTTACTTTTCTTTTAATAGCACTACCTCTTAATGCTTTTGACATCGTCCACCATCGCCAACGACAGGCAAGTGACGAAGATTCAAGCAGTCAGCAAGGTTTTTGCGTAAAAAGAGACTGGAAACCACAGAAGACATCAATCGCACCCGGTTAATCAAACCACCAAGTCTCTAAGAGGCTTGGTCATAGAGTACATCTTAACCCCCTCTCTAAGACGTCTAGACAATGAGAAGCACCTGTCCTATACTCTCTGAGACTTCTGGTCATTGAGAGGTACCTGTTCTATACTCTCTGAGACTTCTGGTCATTGAGAGGCGCCTGTTCTATACTCTCTGAGACTTCTGGTCATTGAGAGGCACCTGTTCTATATTCTCTGAGACTTCTGGTCATTGAGAGGCACCTATTCTATACTCTCTGAGACTTCTGGTCATTGAGAGGCACCTGTTCTATACTCTCTGAGACTTCTGGTCATTGAGAGGCACCTGTTCTATACTCTCTGGGGCTTCTGGTCATTGAGAGGCACCTGTTCTATACTCTCTGAGACTTCTGGTCATTGAGATGTACCTGTTCTATACTCTCTGAGACGCTTAGTCATTGAGAGTTCTTTAACAATCTCTCTAAAATGCCTGGTCATTGAGACTTTCTTAAAACTCTTTCTAAAACGCCTGAATATTGAGATTTCCTTAACATTCTTTCTAAAACGCATAGTTATTGAGCGGGCACCTGTCCTATAATCTCCAACACGCCTGTTCATTGGGAGTTCCTTAACACGCTCTCTAAAAAGCATGCCCATTGAGCGGGCGCCTGTCCTATAATCTTTAGCACGTCTGGCCATTGAGAACTCCTTAACACTCTAAAACGCATGGTCATTGAGATTGTACCTGTCCTACATTCTCTAACACGCCTGGTTATTGAGAGTTTCTTAGCACTTTATAAAACGCCTGGTTATTGAGAGCTCCTTGGCAATCTCTCTAAGATGGCTGGTCATTGAGACGTGCCTGTCTTATACTTTCTACGTCGCCTGATTATTGGGAGTTCATGACCACATTTTCTAAAACGCATGGTCATTAAGAGGCAGCTGTCTTATACTCTCTAAGGTGCCTGGTCATTAAGAGTTCCTTAGCACTCCTTCTAAAACGCATAGTTATTAAGTGGATACCTGTCCTATAATATCTAACATGTCTGGTCATAGAGAGTTCCTTAACACTCTTTCAAAAACGCATGATCATTGAGAGTTCCTTAACAGCCTTTCTAAGACGCCTCGTCATTGAGAGACATCTGTCCTATACTCTTCAAGATGCCTAGTCGTTAAGAGTTCCTGAACACTTTTTCTAATACGCATGGTCATTAAGCGGCACCTGTCTTATACTCTCTAAGACGCTTGGTCATCGTGAAGTTAACAGCATCTCTAAGGCGCATGGTCATTGAGAGTCACCTGTCCTATAGGCGCATGGTCATTGAGAGTCACCTGTCCTATACTCTTCAAGAGCCTAGTCGTTGAGAGTTCTTTAACAGCATCTCTAAGACACCTGGTCATTGAGAGTTCCTTAACAACCTCTCTGAGTCTCATGGTCATTGAGAGACACCTGTCCTATACTTTGTAAGGTACCTGGTCATTGAGAGTTCCTTAACAGCCTTTCGAAGACGCCTGGTCATTGAGAGGTACCTGTTTACCTGTTCTAAACTCTCTAACGAGAGAACCTATCCAAGTGTAACTCTGACTTCGAGTCGAGACTATGGCCGTTGGACACCTTGTCCCAAAAGAACATAACACGAAAAGGGATACATCCTCGATCGCAAACGTTGCGGAGATATAAGCGTGAAAAGTTAGAAATTGAGCTCCATACTATACATTACAAAGTCAGATTTCAGGTCAGATTTTTCGGAAACGGTCAGGTAAGGAAACTTGGCGAATACATATCAAATTAGTGTGGGGAGCACAGCACCTTTTGAATGAAAAATTTGTGTCCTCGGGGTACTCGCAGGATCCCAGGCGGGGTCCAACTCAAAATTTGCAAATGAAACCGGGGGTCAAGTAGCATATTGTATGAAAGCTATTGTTAAATAAAAGAAGATAAAACAAATCTCAACTCTCTACGATAACCCTGTGCAAACGGGCAACTGGTCAAAATGTCAATACAACCTACATCAGAAAATATATGGCCACGCTCCTAAATCCGTTAAGTTGCGACAATAACAAAACAGAAGAACACGTTTGAAAGTGCAAGGTATTGAAGTAAAGCAAATTGCTGCAGAGTCTCTCACACAGTCGCTCAACGGACCTTATCCAAGTATAAGTCTGACTTCGAATGACCAATGGACCATAGAATAACCATGACCATTGGATTTCGTGTCCTAGAAGAGAAAAGATACATTGTCAATCGTAATCGTCGTGGAGGGTGAGAAGGTCAAAAGGCAACGGTATATGCTTCGCGCATCGGGACCCCAAATTCACAGATTGTACTGTAAAATTTCTATCGGGGGATTTGCTGAATGAGAAACATGATGGTAAAGACGAAAAGGAGTAACCTTGAAACTGTGAGGCAACTTGGAGAGGAGTGTGGTTGGAGAAAACTGGAATAATGGTGCAGAAATATATATATCGGAGGGTGCTTTTGAGAGAGAGACTCTGTCGCAACTTGCTTTACTTCAATACCTTGCACTTTTAAACGTGTTTTTCTGTTTCTTTTTTTTTCATATTGTCGAAACTTATCGGATTTAGAAGCGTGGCCATAGATTTTCTGATGTAGGTTGTATTGACATTTTGACCAGTTGTCCGTTTGCACAGGGTTATCGTAGTGAGTTGAGATTTGTTCTATCTTCTTTTATTTAACAATAGCTTTCATACAATATGCTACTTGACCCCCGGTTCTGTTTGCAAATTTTGAGTTGGACCCCGCCTGGGACCTTGCGAGTGCTCCGGGGACACAATTTTTTCATTCGAAAGGTGCTGTGGTCTCCACACTAATTTGATATGTATTCGCCAAGTTTCCTTACCTGACCGTTTCCGAAAAATCTGTTTTTGTAATGTATAGTATGGAGCTCAATTTCTAACTTTTCACGCTTATATCTCCGCAACGGTTGCGATCGAGGATGTATCCCTTTTCGTGTTATGTTCTTTTGGGACAAGGTATCCAACGGCCATAGTCTCGATCCGAAGTCAGAGTTACACTTAGATAGGTTCCCTCGTAAGACGACTAGTCATTGAGAGTTCCTTAACAGCCTCTCTAAGACACCTTTACAGTAAGAGTTCTTTAACACCTTCTCTAAGCTCAAGGTCATTGAGAAGCACCTGACCATCAACTCTCTAAGACACTCGGTCATTGAGAGTTCCTTATCCTAAGAAGGATGGTCACTGGTAGGAACCCATCCAAGAAGCTCTAAAACGCATGGTCATTGGACTCTTATCATTTCATCAACAAACCTCCGAATGGTTAGAGGAACTTAATTGTAATCTATATTTGTAATATAGATTTTCAGCTCCTATCTTGGAGATATGTTGAGTTGATTTTGGGTTTAACATCCCGTTCAGGAGCGAAGTTATATTAAACGTGGATCTACTGATTAACGTGGAATCCGAACCACATGAGCTCCCGCTGGGAATCGAACCCGGGTCTCCTAGGCCAAAGATCCTATCTTCATAATAAAGACTGTCCTGAATAGCTATTTTGCATCTGTTATCTATTAGACACTTGTACCAAAAATTTGAAATGAAATCTTTAAGTTTTACGTCCCACGTTTATGCCGGTTGGGCTAAAGGAGACGGTGATGATGAGAGGTGAGTGAAACGGTGGAATGAAGAAAGTGGGAGGAAATGGGAGGACCCCGAGAAAACCCACGAGGTGTTTCTCCACCACAAAGTACACACGGCGCGAGCTGGGATCGAACGAGAGACCCCAAGCACTGGAGGTGAACGCTCTACCACTGAGCCACCGCGCCCCCTACCAAATACTTGAATCCTGTTCTTCACTGTATTAACCAACACCTCCCTCATTCGTCTGCTTTATTAGTGAATGGGTCTAGCGACTGGTGCCTGAAATATATTTCTTTGTTTGTTTTTGTTTTTTTATTATTGTGGTACGCCGTAACAACCATTTTGCTTTCTTACCTGTTGACAGGGATGTCATCTGTAGGAACGAAAGGACAAATTGAAACGCTTGCAAAGGGAGTTGTAAATGAGAAGAAGTCTGTGTTGACGCTGGTGAATGTTGGAGACGTCTGGAACCTAACCAAGAATAAGTAGACCAAATAGGTAGAAGCAACCACTCCAAAGCCAACCAGAAGGAACCAAATTAATCTGAAATTGAAACAGACTTGTTAGCTGGAAGCAACATAATCTAACTGATAATCTAGAAAAGATAGACTTATTGGCAGTCTTCTTATCTCATGTTCTTATTGCGTTATTTTATTTTTTGTACAGTATAGTGGCGTACGGAGAAATTCATCAAGGGGAGAGTTCAAGCTCCAAAGTTTGTAAAATTTCAAGTATTTGTATACATATCTTAATATGGCAAATAATATTTTCCTAAAGAGGGTTAAAATCCTGAAACTTCCGTTGCGTACGCCACTGATACAGTCAATATGCTAATTAAGTTTGTTTTTTTCTTTTTATCAGAACATTAACTTGAGAAGAAAGTTACCACAATGCGTTATACTGTGGTTGTATTTTCCAGCCTATACAGGGGTGCCCACAAGGGGGGGCTATGACGCAAACTGCGTCATTGAAATATTTGGGGGGGGCTAAAAATCTATATAAATATGCTCGAGAGGGTGTAAAAATTAATCGAAAGGATTTTTTTTTCATGGAAGATCACCTACAGATTGACAATTGAGGGGGGGTGCGTCATGGACATGAGGGGGGGTGGGCACCACTGGCCTATATAAACATATTCCTCAGCGATACTTTTATTTCTTTATGGAGGCGAACATTCGACATTCACATATAACCCCCACGTTATCCAAATGAGATTCATTTATTAAGGTATAACTAATGTATTATTGTATGTTGCATACAATTAACGCATGAAACATGAATAATTAAAATTTTGCAATCTCCTTTTAACAAATACCTCTCATTTACGAACAAATAATCATGTCCCATTGGTGTTCGTTATTCAGAAGTTTTTACTGTAATATGAAAATGGTAGCAGAGGCGTCCGTAGAAAATTTCGCAGGGGGGGATCAAAAAGATTAGCTTGCTATTATATGATTCTTGTCTTGTTGGAATTCAGATTACACAAACTCCAAGCCCTATAAAGATTAATATGTTGCATACATTCCAGGAGATTATTATTATTATTATTATTATTATTATTATTATTATTATTATTATTATTATTATTATTATTATTATTATTATTATTATCAGAAAGATAAAAATCGAAGTAATTGTGGTCTGGAGGATTGAGAAAGATATTTAACCATTTAATGTGCTCCCTATTTTCGAAAAAGAAGTCACGACCTCCTTTCAGGGGCGTCGTTTAAGGGGCAGAGGGCCATTTCCCCTCACTGAGTTTAAGAAACAATATACTTTACTCAACTGTCTACTAATATACTAGTAAAACCCGTGAAAACCTTATGTCGGTGGAGGCCTTCCCCTCCCACCAAGTCAAATCTGAAATGATCTAAAATGACACCCCTGCTTCTTTTTAGTAGCATTTTCCCTTTTCTATTACTACAAAACATGAAAATATGATTTATTTTGATGATACTATTATTATTGTAAAACTACGAAAGACAACAAATACGAAATGAAATTAGATGACAAAATGGAAAATTAATCTACAAACATTGTGCACCAAGATTGTACAGACTACTTCAAAATTTTTGTAGCACAACCTTCCCAGAATTCTCTTTAAAAATGTTTATTTATTTCTCTTGTTATTTAACAAGTCAATACGACATATGCACTTCGAGTCAAATGGAAATACGTTTTATTCATATAAGAGCAACATGAATCTTTATCAACGCTGAACAGAAAATTTAAAAGAAAAAAGTATATATTGCTTACCAAGGAGAGACCACATTCAGGATTATCACAATAAAGATCACTATCGGTCTGCCAACGTCCTCATATTTCTGGTAACTAAAACCATTTCAGATTTCACTCACACAACTAAATTGTTTACTAAAATTGATTTGAAGTACGAATTTCTATCCTTTATTATTCATTATATGAATCACAGTTAATGAAGTACTACAATGCAGAAATTTTGCATATCTGGGAAGTTTGTTTGATAATGGCTCTTTTCAAAGTCACGTGGTTAATTAAAAAATACTAAATTTGCTTCATCTAAATCATTCTAATAAATATTAAAACAAGATTCACATAGCACATGAATAATAACCAATCAATACTTTTTGAACAAAAATTGTAGACGTCTTGGCTCTTTTCCGAAGGCATCCAACACAGAAGATAAATTGTGTTTTGTTCTTTTGTACAGTTTCTCGATGGAGACTCATCATGCATAATCCTGTTAATCGTTCTTCAGACATGGTAGATGTTAACCAAGTTTTAACACGCCTTAATGTACTAAAACTTCTTTCAACGATGCAAGTTGTAACAGGAAGTGTAATAGAAATTTGAATTGGCTCTTTTATTGCTGGGTAAAATGTAGATTGGTCCATCAAGTTGAAAAGAGTGAGTTTTTCTAAATTGGCAGAATCCAAATTTCTATGTCTCCACAAATCAAACCAGCATTCTGCCTGAGAAATGAAATTTTCTATCTTGTACGTTCGGCTTACTTCTTCCATCTTCTGCAAGAATTGAGACTTAAAAAGATTTCTCATCTCAGATGGATGTAATGCAAACAGAGAGAAACCTGTGCAAGTAGAAGGGGGATTAGCACGATGAACTTGTCGAGACGAAGTTCTTGGAACTAAGTGAATATCAAGTTCTTTCGCTACACTGTTGCACTTTTGGAAAATCACTTGAAAAGTTTCTTCTGTGTTTATTCTGTGATTTCTAAATATACCAATCAACTCATTGATATGAGACTTTGCTGCCATTAAGTTCAATTGGATTCCTTGTAAAATTTGCACCACTGACTCAAGATAGGAAGAATAATTACTGATAATTACCAAAGAAACTATGAAACTACCTGTAGATCCTGTACAGTAAAGGCGATAAGCATTGCTTCTTATATGTGAAACAGGAGAATTTATAGATAAGTCTTCTAATGCACGCATTATTTGAACGAAGCGTTCAGAAAATATTCTTATGCTATTGTATTTAGAAGTCCATCTAGTATCTCAAAGGAGTGGGATGTTAGGAATAAGTTTCTTTCTCAATGGGATTTCACGAAAGAGAGTAACGATTTCTTTAACAGTGTCGATGGTGTTGAGTATGTCGGAAACGGAACACAATTTATTAACAACAAGATTTAGCTTATGTGAAGCGCAGTGGTAAAAAAATGATTTTGGACATTATTTCCTAATAATACTTTGCACTCCAATACTACACCCTGCCATGGTAGAACAGCCATCAAAGCCTTGTTCAACAAGTTCACATTCAGATAAACCGGTCTCCTCTAAAACCTTTAGAATTGTCTTAGCAATGTGTTCAGCATTGAACTCATTTAATGGAATGAATCCGATGAAGTTTTCGTGTACCTTATTTTCACTGGGGTCATAAAATCGAATTCCTATCAATAATTGTTCTATACCCGCAATATCGGCTGTCTCGTCTGCCAGCACGCTGTAGTACTTGAAAAACATAATCTTAGGTTTTATATAATTTCGGAATAAAACATTACCGGTAACTGATATAAGCTCATTCTGAATACGTACTGACACATACTTGGCGTTTCCAGCGGCAGCCTCAAAGTGCTGTTTTAATAAATAATCGCCAGAATACACCTAATTGGAGAAGATCATAGAAATTACCGGAATTGAAATCCTTCCCTCTCAAAGATAAGTCATGTGTTGCACAAAATACAATTGACTCAATAATAGATTATAGCTTTTTCCTGTTCTCCTCAACTTGTTTCTGAGCTGCTTCGTTTACTTTCTGTTCAACGGTGTCTTCCCGTTGTGCCTACTTCCCGTTATGCCTACAGGCCCTCCAGCACTTTGTAGAAAATATTTTTAATGATCTTACCTGTAGGCAGAACGGTAATTCCCGTTGTGCCTACTTCCCGTTCTGCCTACTCTTTCGAGACGGGGAATTCTGTGCAGGGAGGGATCTTTTCTAGGGATTTTTTCTTTAGTAATTCTGAGATCGAGACAGTAATCTGTATAAAATTCAATTCAAATTTTTAATCTGTCACTTTATAAGTATCAATAGGAATAGTAAGCAGCACAGAATGGCAGAATTTGTCAGTTCGAAATACGGGGGGAAAGTGCTCGCGTACGAAGGGTTCTTATACCGGATTATTGGTTAGTTCTATCTTCTAGTTAAAAATTAACTACTTTTTTCTTTCGTTTTTTAACATTACGTTAAGAGACACCAAATAGTTGATCTGGGTAAACTGAAGTCAGTTTCTTGAAGGTAGTGGCCTAGTATCTCGCTAGTCGTGTGATACAAGTTCAAGTTAGCAGTACAAATAATCTCAGTTTACAAGTTTTGACTTCAAGCTTATTGCACTAGTCAGATGAATGTATTTTGCAGGTAAATTTTAACGAAACTATTCATGTATTTTTTTTATTTATTTCATTTGTTTCTATCTTCAGAGAAGTGATTGCAAAGGAAGGGATACAGGAAGAGGTTGCAGTCGCTTTGCCAACATTTGAGGGAATTAAACATACCCTGTATAACTGTAGAAGCGCAGAAAGGCCTGAACTTCCCACAACAAGAAATTGTATTAGGTTAGAGGGCAGGTGGAGACAGACATTAACAGGAGAGGAATTTCTCTTAATTGATGATGGTGTTGATTCTGATCGATTATTGGTAACTGAATTTATTATTATTCAATTTTAATTACAATAACTTTCGTAAAGTACTTAATGTTAGCAGTGTTAAGTTTACAGACATTAATTAATATCATCTAGTTTGAATTTACTTAATAGGATCCTCAAAGTTTAGTTTTGGAGCCAGAGGTGTACTAATACAATTAACTGATTCAAATAAGGGATTTCAATTGTATTATATTCTGGGCACGAGCTTTAGATAACTTTAACATTCAAGTATGCATCCTTAAATTTTTAGCTAGAATTAAGTATGCTGGTCATCACACTTCAAGCTTGCAGCATGTCTGAAAATTCAATATTAAATATATATTTTGTTTGAATTTAATAAGTTTGTTAATATGTTAATTAGCTAATACACTAATAATTATCAATATATTAGGGGAGCTAAATATTAATATTATATTCTGCAGGTCTTTGGGACAACCGGAAATTTACGGAAGCTTTCAACCACAAAGACAGTTTGGATGGATGGTACTTTTAAAGCAGCTCCCCGTATATATCAGCAGCTGTACACCATACATGGGACATATTTGGGGCAGACTTTTCCGTTTCTATTTTGTTTATTGCCTTCTAAGAAAGAGGAAGACTATCGTAGGATGCTGCTTCTCATTAAAGATGCGGCTTCTGCAAATGGTCTTTCCTTTAATCCTACTACAGTGATTATAGACTTTGAAAGAGCGGTAATCAATGCCGTTACTGGTGTTTTTCCGGATGCAGCCATTCGTGGGTGTTTCTTCCATTACACCCAATGTTTATGGAGGAAAGTTCAGTCATTGGGGTTGTCCACTTTTTATGAAGAAGACAAAGAGGTCAGGAAGTGGATAAGACGTGCTGCTGCACTACCACTTGTGCCAGTGGAGCAAGTGGGTGACTAGAAGTATAGAATCGTGTTAGAAGACAAATTACCTGTTAAGGTAATGCCAAAGAAGGAGCAGTGATGTAAAAGACAAAGGCTCTTTTTTTTCAAAAGGGCCGCCTTATGCATCCTCTTGCATTGTTTGTTTAATGTATGGCCGAACATGTCTTGAGGATGTGAATTGTGGCACTTTTTAGTACTGCAAGCCTTAGTATGCTGGAGATAAACTACTGGAAAACCGATTAAAATTCGGTTGTGAAATGAATTGATATTAGCCCGAAGTAAGTCTGTTTCGTGTTCGTTTCAGATACAATGTCAAACGGGTTACTGGCAACTGAATCAATCAATTCGAGGAAAGAGATATGATGGAGACAAACACTCTTTTTAAAGGCCGCCTTATGCATCCTCTTGCGTTGTTTGTTTAATAGTTGGCCAGACATGTCTTGGGGATGTGAACTGTGGCATTTTTTAGTACTGCAAGTCTTAGCATGCTGGAGGTAAACTACTGGAAACCCAAATAAAATTTTGTTCTGAAATTGCTTGATATTAGATCTTTTTTTTTTTTTTTTTTTTAATGTTTGTTTCACATACAATGTCTAACATTCTTGCAACTGAGTCAACCAATTTTCCATGTATGATGAAACTTGTAGAGGTGGTGGTTGTTTTTACAGAAGCTTTTAGAAATACTAAAGAAATATTCCCTACAAAAATTCCTCCCTGCACATAATTCCCCGTCTCGAAAGAGTAGGCACAACGGGAAGTAGGCACAACGGGAATTACCGTTCTGCCTAGAGATAAGATAATTAAAAATATTTTCTTTAAAGTGCTGGAGGGTCTGTAGGCAGAACGGGAAGTAGGCACAACGGGAATGAACCCTGTTCAACAGGTAAAGTTTTGTTAGTCATAATGTTTGAAAAAACTTGAACACGTTTTGTAGATGCGATGGGCCATTCAGATTTTTCGTGTGAACGAGCACAGGCAAAAAAGTCATTGTTCTTTTGGAATGAAGTTACAATAAAAGACCCCTGATATCCCCTTTTTATAGGTGGCCGAAATAAAACACAATGCCTACATAGCCCTCCCTGTAGCTTTCTAGAGTATGAAAGCCAAGGAAACTGACTAAACCATTTGTATAGAAAAGCACTCTTTCCAGTCACAGCATTTTGTTTAAAATTATACTTTTGGCTAGGTTCCCATGGAGATACTAGGAGATCATACCTGTCAGTGTCCGACAAACATGCCTGGGAATTTAAATCAACATAATTCCCAATATCTTTGGGATCATAGCTGATCGCGTCACTTAAAACATTGTCAGAAAATGTGGAATCAAATTTCGGACATTTGGACTTGGCCTCTTTTACTTGACACATTGACTAGCTACCACAAATGGAAATTTATAATGCTAAACTGGCAATGGATGGTGTATTTTATTAGCATTACTTCTTTATCAGCCGAAAATAACATTCCATACAAAGGAAGTTTGGTAGGCAGGTTATTTACCCAACCTTGAAATATGGATTAGCGAGTAGTCATTATTGGTGACAAGTAGCAGGTCATAGCTTTATGAGTCTTCCTTTTGAATACGGTAAGGGTTGGAGAGAGGGAGGCAATAAATACCGTCTCTTTCCTTGTTTTAACAAAGAAAGCCCGAGCGAGCCAACCCCAAGCCAGCGAACTCATGTCCCCCCCTTTATTATTAAAGATGTTCCGCTTTGCGTGCTCCCCTGGGAAGACACAAACAACGCCTTTGTTCGATTTATAGAGGAAACCGCCCGCTAAATTCAAATATTTACTTTCAATTGCGCACTTGACCCAACCAAAGTCACGTGTTTGTAGGGATTTCATATAAGCAACGCAGAGATTGAGGGAGAGAGAGAGAGCAATGCATATTTTTAACGATGAGTGTGTCTCCTCTTTCTTCGAAGAAGTTTTGGTCACTTGGGAAGACGGAGTAATGCTACCTTGTTTTCCTGACATTTGACTTGGAAGACCCACCAAGAGGTTTAGCAGGTCAAAGTAACCTGTTCTTGAGTGCCAGGAAAACAATTTCAAGATATTGTCATAATAAGTATTTTACATCTATATATTTTACATATATATAACTAACACACAAGTGGAAATGCGTAGATAAGATGTTTTATGTATTTAAATAATATGAAGCTCCAGTTTTATAAACATCCATCTTTCTTTAAATAAATACATATATTTTTTTATTTGAAACAATTACTTCTTATTTTAGGGACATTATCCTGTACTCACTAGATTCCAGGGAGGTCGTTCGACCCTCCCTGCGGACGCCCATGAATGGTAGTGCAGTACGATGTATGGAAATTAAATTATTTAATTTAAGCGGTACAGTTTACATTGTTTACTATTAATTTCTGTAATATGAACGGGCTAAAGTTACAGATTTATATGTAACATTTTCTTTGTATTGTAGAAATTAACGCAAAAGATGATATACGTAATAAATTCGGGAACAAATCTGCTGCTTCCGGTATCACTAGAAGTTTCACTGCCATCTGTTGATAGTTCAATGAAGCTCTGGATTACGTTTTCTGTTAACAGATTGCCTTACCTAGAGCTGGTTTCTGTGTTTCACGGCCGTGTGCACAAACGATGTTCAACTGTTGAACGACGTTCAATTCAATCTTACGTCTCGATCAACTAATGGATGAACTAGATTTAACGTAGAACGGTCAATTTTCGTGGTTATACATCGTTGATCTTGGTTAGTCTATAATACTGAACCAAATTTACTGAACTTAGATTCTCAATAGTGCAACAAAATTCCTTCAACTAGTTGAATTTTGAACTCGTTTAGAGAACTCTAATTTGAACTTCGTTGATACACACGACTGTTTTAGTCTTACTTTTTGGAAAAGTCACACCAGTTTAACTTTAACCAGTCCATATCAATGATGACATCAGCTTTAATTTCTTGGGGGAAGCAAGAGGGACAGACATTTTGGGGGGGGGCAGTTACTTTTTGTATATCGAAATAGTTTTATATTACTTGGCCTACATTACAACACAATTTCTGGAGGGATCGATGCCACCGAAAAGCGCCCTCTGCCTTTCCTCCCTTTAACATTGTCACTGGTCCATATGTTAATCACTTCTTGATGGTACCACCTTTTATGTCTCTGCTACTAATATCCTCTCCCCTTACTAGATTTCAGTGGCGGATCTAGTCTGGAGCCGGAGGGCTAATCCCCCAGTTTTTTAGGTGGCAAAAATGATTTAAGCTATTATTTATATACACGGTGTTTCAAAACGACACCGACAACGTTTGGGAGGTAATTCTTGACACCAAGATAAAACAAAAAGTATAGACCAACCTGGCTGCACAAACGCTTCCTCTTGGAGTTATAGACTGCCAAAAACATGAAAAAATGAACTTTAAAGGTCCGTAGATCCAAAACTATGGGACCTACGGTAGTCGGGATCAAGACTTCACTTAGGAACTAATATGTGCCCTACCCAAATATCCAAGGTCCAGAATCCTGCGGCACTTCCGAACAATTTTTATAGGGGTAGATGGTGAGTACTTCAAATTATATGCCCGTAACCAAACTACATCTATAAAAATTGTTGTGTGAGTACCGCAGGATTCTGAAATATGCATTTTTGGTATTTTTGGATAGCGTACATATTAGTTCCTAAGTGAAGTCTTGACCCGGCTACGGTAGGTTCCTTAGTATTGGAGTTATGGACCTTTAAAGTTATTTTTTTTCATGTTTTCGGCACCCTACAGCTCCGGAAGGAAACATTTGTGCACCCAGGTTGGTCTATACTTTTCGTCTTATCTTTGTGTCAGGAATCAGCTCCCAAACATTGCCGGTGTTGTTCTGAAACACCCTGTATTTTTGAAAGTTTATAGAAAACTCATGACATACCAATTATAGTCTGGGTTTCTGGCTGGCCTCCCCAGTTTTTAACTTCTAGATCCGCCACTGCTAGATTTCTCAAGCTTTGAAAACATTAATGCTTTTAAGCACCTATATAGTATTGTCTAACGTACATTAGTCAACAGCTATGAGCTTCATTAGCATTTCATTTTATTTTACATGGTAACACATTGATCGTCTCCAGTTGTTCGAGGCTATTATTTAAAGAAATACCTCCTTACATTGATTGGCTATTACTCTTCAAGCGAAAAAAAAAATCATTCAATAACGGTCATGCCATTCCATTCCAGGCCATTCCATTGATTAATGGAAAATGTTTTTTATTTGGTTAATTCATTTTGTCCTTGAATAAAAGACAAAATATACACTACAGACATAAAAATATACACTTCTCATATTCGAAAACACAAAACACAGGCCAGAACCTCATCAATGTTGAAAACTTGATCGATATCGATTTGGTGATTCAACAGCTATTAAGCCTTATTTATTTTGTACATAGCTCTAACCAGGGGCGGATCCAGGACGGACTTCTCGGGGAAGCGGTGGGTTGTAATACTGCTACTTAGAGCTACTTTTAAGAGCTCCAAACTCTGGGATGGGTTATATATATATATATATAAATGTTTCCTCTACTGGGGGGCAATCGCCCCGATCGCCCCCTGGATCCGCCACTGGCTCTAACTCCCCTAAGTTCTACCGTCAAAGAAAAATTATATTTTAAAAATTTTCCATCTCAGCGTCCTCGAAAACTATGGTTTCGACACTAATATCGGTCAATTTCGATCATATTTAGATACCTCCTCTCTCCCCTTCCACATGTTGAGGGGCACGGCTGTCATTGTTTATCTCAGCGACACTGAAAACTGAATTCGACACTGATATTGGTAATTTCAATCATTTTTTATCTCTCTCCCTCCCCTCCCTCAAGTTGAGTGGCTGAATTTGGATCGGAAGAGTCACTGTTTATCTCAGTAACCCCAAAAAACTATCGATTCGACAATGATATTGGTCATTTTAGATCGCCCTCCTCCTCTGCCAAGCTGCAGGACTGAACTTGGATTTAAACAGCATCAGAAGTGTCACTGTTCATCTCAGTGACCCCAAAATCTATGGATTCCACACTAATAGAAGTCATTTTCGATCATTTTAAATGTCTCTCCCCCTCCCCTAAGTTGCACCGTCAAAGTAATACAATAAAAAAAAACCAGGCCTAAACCTCATCTATGTGGAAAATTTGATCGAGATCGGTCAAGTCGTTCAAGAGATTAACTGTCACAAACATAGTCACTTTCAATTTTATAATATAGATTCAATGTGAGGAGTCGCCAGCAGACGGTTTTTTTTCTCGTGTTTTTCCAAAATTCGTAGAAAAACTCACTTAAGTTGTTTTTATTTTAAAGACACGTCTGAAAACTATAAAATTTGCTATAAAAATATCAAGAAAAGGCAGGGTTATGCCCGTTGTCCGTTTTTTGGATGTAAGTTCCACTAGAGGCAGAGCCCGCCACTCATCTGGAATTTATTTAGTTCGACGTGTGAAATTCAGTATATTAATTCCTAATTAAAAATAACTGAAAAGATGTTGCAGCGTTTTCGAAATTCTGTTCGTAAGGGGGGGCAAGGAATTTTGCACAAGAGACGAGAAATGAGGTTTTCCGAAAATATTGTACAAGTCTCGTCTCGTCTCGATTCTCACTGAATTCTTTCTCATCTCAATTATCGAAAAGTTTTTCTAGTCTGGTCTCGGAAATTCTTCTCTATCTATTTGATGGATCAGAATGAATTTTGGCCAGAATGTAGAGGATCGAGTTCGTTGAAGAAGTTGATATCTGTATTGACACCGGAAGTGGTAAAAAACAAGCATTTCCGGTTTAACAGTTGATCACTCACAGAGCGTAAACGGTAATGGATAACGAGAAGCCATTTTCTGCAGTCGATTAAGTGTCCCAAGAATACAACTTCACCCTTAGGCCTAGCTTTTTACTAAAACCGGTTTCTACTACAAATTCCGGAATCAATTTCAGTAGAGGAAAAACGATAAAAGATAGCGTGAACAGGTTTCATGAAATCTATTACACGTTCTCAGAACATGTTGTACCATGCTCTCTTCTAACCATCTATTTAAACCGGAAATATCATAAATGAACCACTTACATCAGAAATGAACCGCTTTCACACTATACCGGTTTAACATTGAAGTCTATAGTGTGAAAACGGTAAGCAAGAAAACGATTTTCTGTAATCAATCAAAAGTGTCCCAAGAATATATTCCATCTCCACTCTAATCTCTCTACTAAAACCGGAAGTAGTAGAAATATACTAGCATTTCCGGTTTCAACAATTGAGAAAATATCATGCTATATAAACCAAACTTCTTGACGTAGTTTACACCTAACATTGCCATTTGTTTTATGGTTAGGAGTGCACCTAGAATTTCTTTTATTAGGAGGGGTCCAAGTTTTGGAGGGGGGATCCAATACTAAGTTTATTTAGTATTGAATGGATATTACTCTGTACTCGAAAAGACGATAAGTAATTATAAATATTTCCACTTATATTTTCAAATAAATAAATAAATAAAACGAAAGAACTAGATTGTTTTCATAAGAGAAAGAGTACAGATGAAGTGTAAGATCAAATTTTCATGCTACATCAATCATTTCTCTGTTGAACAATTATAAGCAGCCCATACACGTAAACATATGCCTGAAGAAACAGCCCGACTTGTATGAAAAATGATAAAACCACAGGCAAGTTGATCGTGTATGGCCTCGTTCATTCATGTTAAAAGTTTTCAAAATCTTCTGAAAACATGTTTGATGTTTTTGCCGTTCTGCGTGCATGTTTACCGTGTATGGGCTCGTTCATGCAAGGTGGCTGTTTTATATTTAGGTCCGCCAATCACGACAGCGGAAGAAATCACGTGAGTCTCTCCTCCGTCGCATGCCAAGGTCGTGCAGTTGCAGAAAGAAAAAGCACGCGTTTCCTCGTCCTCCACATTTCTCCAACTACTTTCAGTATGTTGGACAGCACGTTGGTAAAGTCGGGGCCATGGATAAGCGACTATTTTTCCTGGAAGAAGGAAGACTTTCCTCTACCCCCTGTGGCTTAGCAACCGCAAACTGCACTGGAGGTCGCGAAGGACTCAATGATGCCAGATTTCTAAACTGAATGAACTGGTTCCTCTTTGTTTTGAAGGTTTCCATTTCAGATTGTCATATGGGAACAGCTGAAGTAAAATCTTATTTTTTTGTTCAACCTAGACACAACTTCATTATGTTAGTATTCGAAAGTTTTCGATAAAGTGATATGTTTATTTATTGCCCATAAAATATCTGTAGAGAAAATGAGCTAACGAAGTATCTCATTTTTTTAAAACGGATTCTATTTTCTTCAGGATGACATTTTTTTAAAGGAAAAAAAGTATTGACAGGGAAAAATTTACGCATTAAAAGGTATTTATTTTCAATTTCTGCAAGAGCCTAACTTTTGGCGCTATAGTTTACAACTAAAGGCAGGTAGTAGGGTGATTTTCCTTTCTTCCCTTTATAGTTTTCCGATTTTTGCAAGCCATAATAAAATGAATCATATATTTGTAAATTTAAGCATGTTTTTTCTTAAGTTTATAATATATATATATATAAAGAAAGAAGGAAAGACAGTATGTCTTACGTCTTCATCCACGATTGAGTAACAACACAAAAAGAAGTTAAAAGTTAAAACTTTTTTGTATTGTTTTGCAAATTAAAGAAACGAAGAGAAGGAAGTGAAAATCTTAGCTTGGAATACTTTCTCAAAAAATTTCATTCCTTATAGAACGCTTCAATTTATTGTTTATGACCATCAATGTTTTTCACAGTTGTCAGTTGGTAAGTTTAGTTCTCTACTTTCCCTTGAGATTTTGTTCGAAGAGACTGTAGTATGCTGGTGGTGTCTACGTATTTTCTTGCTGATTGGAAATGTTTAATTTCTTTCGGCGGTACCAGATGATAAGCAATCTGGTCCTTCTGGCCAGAAAAGTCTAAGTAACAAATAAAAGAATCGTGTACTTGGAAGTGAAGCAAAGCAGAGGAAGCAAAACACGAAAGTTTCAGGGGACTGAAGGTGGTCGAAGCTAGCCCTAGCTAGGGTCTGGTTTCGATATAAATATTGGTTAAGAAATCCGGGTGATATGTATCTTTTTTATTTAATGCTAATTATTCAACACTTATCCCCACAAAGCATTTAATTTTCTTATTACTAAGTGCAAAAATTGACGTACATTACTCTCAAAAGTCAAGGATATAAAATTACTTAAAAAACGAGAACATTTTCGAAAGAGAGGATAAAGAATTATTTGAGAATGGAGACAAGACGATACTTCTTCAACCTTAACAAGACATCTCCTCTCGTGGACAACACTAGTCAAGTCTGAGTTAAATAGTTTTTGCGCGTCCCAAACCAGTGACCTTACTTTAATCAAAGAAGATCACATATCGGAATAATATAAAATAATTCTAAACAACATTTATTTAATAAAATAAATTTATTTAATATCACCAGTTTATTGGCTTCAATGATGAAACCATAGACCCAGCCCACGTCACTAACCTTAGGATACGTTTTCATGTAAGATACTTGCACTCAATTGAATTACATTGATTTCAATACAAAAGTAAAGTATTTACAGATATCATTCTCAACAGCTTGTTTTCAATTTTATTTTAAGTTTCGGTACTGACAGATTTATCAAGCGAGTGCTAATCAAATTTGCAATTTTGCTGACATTTTGCACTAATCTTTGTTTCTAATTGCCTGAGGATATTTCTTTAGTAAAACTAAAATTATAATATTATAGAAATTGACCCCATTTCCCCTTCTCAAGAACAGATTTTTTTTTAAAAAAGAAGGAAAATCCGAAGGTCGCGGCCTGTAATTTTTTAAATGAGAAGTGTATGTGCTGAATTTTACTCCTTCTTAAGCGAATCCTAACATTCGGCATTTTCTAAACAAATAATCGGAAATTTGAATATTAATACAAACCCCCTCTTTTCTCCTATAGGAGCGAAGTTTTCGCAATCATTGAAACGTGTTTTCTGTTAATTTTAATGAAGAATTTATCCCCTAGTTCCATCTTCTTAACTTCAAGAATTTATGATATATTCTATTTTAAGTAAAAAAAAAAAAAAAAAAGAACTCTCTTTGTCTCCTATAGGACATATATTTTTAAAATTGTTTTATTGGCCCTTGCCTTTTCACAAAGGAATATTCTGTACAAATCCATGTTTCTATCTATAATAGTTTGAGTAAAGTAGTGATGAGTAAGTCACTTTAGATATAATCTTTTTTTAAATTTTAAAATATAATAGTGTATATATCTTTTTAAAAACTCATAAATAATTCGTGTTCAGTTTTGGTATTTTCGCCCTATTTGAATTTTGTTGGCACCCGATCATAACATATTTCTTAGATCACATTTTATTACACAATTCACGAGTCAGTACGTTTCTACTACGGCTTTCTCAATGGCTCTCTCTAGAAGGAAGAACATATGGTGTCCAGACATTTTCAAGAAAAAATGTGACAACCTTGTCCCTCAGCACGTGCAGAAAACACTTTTGTGGTCACTTGTGGTCATGCTTGTGGAAGGAGCTGTTTCTTACGAAGGGTATGGGTAAGGGTCGCTTAACGGTGGCCGCGACTGTACGTGTGTGGGCAAAAAATTCTTTCAAGATGCTTGATGAAAGAAACCTTTCATACATGTTGGTAATGCAAGTGCGTGCGTCTATGGCGCGCTATAGTTTTATTAAGGAAGTGTACAAATGTATGTTGAGTTAGGAATTTTGTTTGAGGGTACCGATCCGGTGGACCACCCCCGCGGATGCACCCCTGTGTATGGTACAGATACGTAGTTGTGAGATTTTTGGTTTTGTTAAGAGTCTTCATCCCGGCGAAATTAAAATACCGCTAATTTTACAGTAATTATATGATATCTTTAAATAGATAAAAGATAATTGAAATATGGAACAAGAGCGCCCTAGGCAATATTATTTTGCATGAGGTACCGTTATCACAAATCACCTAGTGGCTTTGCGTTTTCAGCTGTTTAGAAACGCGAAAATAAATGCCGATTTTCAAAATGGCTCGAAATCGAAAGCAGATAAGTGAGTCGTGATAACGGTTTCTTATGTAAAATAATATTGTCTAGGGCGCTCTTGTTTCACATTTCGATTATCTTTTATCTATTTGAAGATATCACATAATTACTGTAAAATTAGCGGTATTTTAATTTCGCCGGGATCAAGTTCTACAGAGGTATTAACATTTTTTTTTGGGGGGGGGGTGAAACAGTCCAAAGTATTTAAATGAAAAAGAAAAGAAACCTCACCTTTCAAACCAATGCCTGCCTGGTTCACCAATGTAGCGAATGCCATGAATACCTGCTCCTTGAAAATATTCATTGGAGTGCTTCTTCCAGTCAATGGAGCATTTCTTTCTTTTAGTATCATCACTATATTTGTAATTGTAATACTTCAGAGGTTGTAAACTCACTAAATCATTTCTCCACATTGTGACAAGAATACACAACTCAGTAATAGATGTTTCAGAATCATACGTATTTACAGAGAACTGTCTGTACAAGTAATAAAGGACACGACTTAATAGTTAGTTTTCCTTCGATTGAAAGAAATAACCACAATCGTTTCGTGACTTCATTCAATGATGATCATTTGTGTTATTGCATGTCGATCATGCTTATTTTAATTTTTGTAATGCACTTCACTGACATTAGATCAAGATAATCAATACAAAGGGCCTTCTGCATAATTATAATTATCAGTAAGTTCGTCCATGACTTGGAACAATTTATGTTGAATCTGAGTCAACTACTCAACTCAATTGCTGTTATTATTATACTTGAATGGTCGAATGTAGAAAGGAGATAATTTCATTCAAATTGATTTCATGGAAACCAGAATTAGGTTGATTTGTCGTAGTACGTTAAATCGAAGCCAATATCGAGAGAATGTGCAGATGAACAGTTTTCATTGGTGGTTCGAAATCGAAAACTTCCGTGTTCGAATCCCACTACAGAATCTCATAAGATTTCTCTTAGTTTGAGTTCATGTGTTTCAAAGTACAGAACAAAATTCTCTATTAGTTTTAATAGCATTTTTGGTCGCTTATGCTTGTCCCGTACTTTACGTCTTTATGCCACACAGAGCAGGGTCGACTCTACCATATATACGTTCATTTGCGCAGGGCGTCAACATTTATCATAAATATATTATTTAAAATGAAGATTTTTTTGTTAGAAACAGACTTCATGATGATGGTAGTTAAATTTACTAAGCTGACCTCTTATTTGAATACTACAATTTATAAATCATATTTAGGACGCATTAGTTTAAGATCACATGGACAGTGCTCAAGCAAATGATCAAAAAAATCCCAACATGAAAAGTTCATTATTGTCAAACACAAGAACTCAATTCTCGGACTTGGTGGCTCAGTGGTAGAGCGTTCACTTCCGGTGCTTGGGGTTTCTGGTTCGATCTCAGCTCGCGCCGTGTCGAATTTTGGTGGACAAACACCGTACTCGTGGGTTTTCTCGGAGTTCTTCCATGTCCTCCCACTTTCTTCATTCCACCATTTCATTCATTTCTCATAATCACCGTCTCCTTTAGCCTAACCGGCATAACCGTAGGACGTAAAACTTAAATATTTCATTTCATTTTCAATTTTCGGACAGTTGCGAACACCTGTTCCTTTTAGTTAGTTATCACAGTTTTGATATGAAAACAAGTCTTGTCTTCATATCAGGCCCGTCGAGAGCTAACTCGGGCCCCGGGGTTGAGTTATCATCGGCCTCGGTATAAAAACTGGCAAAGCTTATATATTTACTAGTTACATTATGCTTTTGAGAACAAGATCCTGAGACGGATATTCGGACCTAAGAGGAACGGGAATGGGGAATGGCGGAAACTTCATAACGAGGAACTACATAATTTATATGGTTTACCCAACATTGTTAGGGCCGTCAAGTCTAGGAGGCTTAGGTGGGCGGGTCATGTAGCGAGAATGGAAGAAAGTAGAAACGCTTTCAAAGTCTTGACTGGAAGACCAATCGGAAAACGACAATTAGGAAGACCTAGGCGCAGATGGGAGGACAATATTAAGATGGATCTCGCAGAGATAGGAATACAAAGTAGAAACTGGATGCAGTTAGCTAAGTATAGAAATCAGTGGAGAGCTTTTGTGAACGCGTCATTGAACCTCCGGGTTCCATAGGCCATAGAGTTAGTTAGTTACATATACTAATTACATTAATAGAGTTACACTTTGTAATTTACAAAACAGCCTTTTTCGCTTTCCTGCTAGCAAATATATCTATGATATCACTAAAGTTTAGCTGACGGCAGTGGCGGCCGGTGGATTGCTGTTTCGGGTGTTGCAGTACGAATGACCAGAGATAGAAGATATAAACTGGACTCATTGACTAATCAGCATAACTTTAGATGCAAATGCTATGTGACATGTTAAATTAAATAACATTCTGTTTTTAAAAAGTAAAAAAAATGCAGAACATTTTGTCCGGTTTGTCAGCTTTTTAATTAGTAAGTCCATTCTCCTCTGTTTGATTGGAGTAAATTTGTTTAATACATGCTGATTGAACTATGGTATTCCCATTATCAGAAGCATAACTAATGATGATAACCTTTCTTGGAACATTCAATTCCGTGAAAAACGCCTGTCTCCTTTTGCTGAAGTCATAGGTACAGTTAATATTAATTTCAGAAGCTTTGTAGATTCACTAAATAATTTTTCTAGATTATTGCGAACAATTCATTCTAGGAAACGCAGTCCCTGACAATGATCTAATTCCTCTGCAGCATAGATTGAAGACAGTTCGTGGCGGAGATTAGTGTTATGAAAAAATTTAATTGAACACACTTTATTCACAGTTTATCTAGAAAATAAAAAAAATGTGGAAATATATCTAAGGCAAACAACATTGCTCCCATAAAATGTTCTGTGAATTTAAATCGGATTAAAAAAAAAAACTTTTGAATTGCCCTTTGCTTGTTTTGTCTGCCTTAATTGCAAGTTTTCCTCAATGGAGAGCTGGGGAAATTGCTTTTTTTTATTTTTTTTAAAGTTATTTACAGAAGTAATGGTATAGAATTCATTCAGAATGTGTAGGTTATTTACAGAATTAGAGCACACACAACTCAAACAAATCTAATAACTAAAAACCAAAACAGCTGATTCAGAAAAAAACAACAGTTGATACAAAAGAGGTATATGAATCGCGAATGTCACATATACACCAATCCACACACGTACGTTAAAAAAAAAAAAAAAAACCTACATTCCAAATCATCAGTCTTGGTTGTAAGCAATACGCGATGAAAACAATACACAGGGTGAGCACAGAAACAGTACCTGATTTTAAAGTGCCATATAATTAACATTTAATTGAATATTTACATGAAATTTTGTACAGAGCTCAGTAAACTCAAAGTATTTTCCCATCTATCTTTTCAGAATCCTAGTTCTGACCAGGGCAGCTAGAGGGTAGTAACATCGAAAATGGCGTTCACCCCACAGCAACAAAGCTGGTGCGTTTTACAATTTGCAAAAACAAGCAGATTTGTGAGAGTGCAGCGTGATTTCAAACGACAATTTAATGCTGATCCATCCACACACAAATCCATTATGAAGTGGCATTGAACGCCTTTGTGATCAAAGAAAAGGACATTCAGGGCGACCTCCAGTCTCCGAGGAAACTGTGGAGCGCGTAAGAGCAGCCTTCGTACACAGCCCACAGAAGTCTACACGTAAAGCTAGCAGAGAGTTGCAGATGCCACAAACAACAGTAAGCAAGATCTTACGCAAGCGTTTGCGGTGTTATCCGTACCGACTGTAGTTGGTTCAGAAGTTATAGCCACAAGACAAGGTAAAGAGCCGTGAGTTCTATGAGACTATGCAAAATTTCATGGAGGACGACGGAAACTTTCTGACGAAGATCATTTTCAGCGATGAGGCGACATTTCACTTAAGTGGAAAGGTGAATAGGCACAATGTAAGGATATGGGGAACCTAGAATTCTCATGCAACTGTAAATGTGGAACGTGACTCACCGAAAATTAATGTTTTTTGTGCAGTATCAGAGCGTCGGGTGCACGGTCCGTTCTTCTTTCAGGAACAAACAATTACAGGTGAAAGTTACTTAGCATTGCTACGTAACTGGTTGATTCCGCAACTTAGTAATGCAGAGATAGACGACTTCGTTCTACAACAAGATGGAGCGCCGCCACACTGGCATCGTGCTGTACGCAGGTTTCTAAACGAGAACCTCCCAAACCGATGGATAGGGCGCTCTGGAGTCAATGATCAAGTTCTTTGCAAGTGGCCTCCAAGATCACCTGACCTCACTGTTTGTGACTTCTTTCTGTGGGGATTTGTGAAGGACAAAGTGTATGCACCTCCACTACCCGCAACTCTGAACAATCTCCAAAAACGCATCAGTGAAGCTGTCAACTCCATCACACCAGATATGCTTCACAACGTGTGGTTGGAGGTAGATTACCGCCTCGGTATTTCCCGCGTTACAGGTGGCTTGCACATCGAGTGTTTGTGATTTCAATTATTGCTACAAAAACTTTTTGAGTTTATGTATCACTGTTCAAAATTTCAGCAAAATATTCCTTCGCATATTAAATTTACACTAATTTGACACCTGGGACTGTTTCTGTGCTCACCCTGTACTTCCACATGAGGCGAAACAACGCTTATCAATGTCATACTTTCTGGAGAGCAAACTTTGGAACCCGCCAGGTGTAGGATCAGCATGTACAGTAACGAAAGAAAGTATTCTTCAGTTGTCAAAACTCTTTTCTTAATAACTCGGCAATAAATTAACCTATTACAGTACCGATTTTGGCAAGTTATAAAATTACTATCCTATGAATAACAACAAAAAGATTCAAATTAATTCATTTGTTCCGACTTACTGGCAAAACAAAATTTGTCAACTGTCAAATACTTTCTTTTCCGTGTGTACCATACTTACATATTTAGAAACGTATAACTCATCTGTTAGGTTAAAATCTATCTAACCATTTAAACATTTACAACTGATTAACCGATGAAGAGTATTATTTTTAAGTTGGTGAAAGGAAGAAATAATAGCAATTATATAAGCAAAACATTGTTAAGATGGCAGTGGGTGCGGAGCGAAGCAAACTTAAATTTAGAAAGACCCCATACAACGAACGTCCGACTTGAAGATAACAATATACACCGGACAATATATTCTGCATTATTTTCCTTTCTCCTAAAACAAGACAACTTTCGCTTTCTGTTAATTAAAAAGAAACCGTAAAAATTTGGTTTATACATTAATTTTATATATCTGAAGCATAAAAGCACGCACGGATAATTTCTACGGTCTCTGCTATCTATTTACTTCCGTCTGGTTTGTCACTAGAACAGTTTTGCCAACTAATAGCTTATGTGATATATAACAAATTCACTGATTTTGTATAATACTTAAGATTACAATCAATAGATATTTTAGCAAAGATAATACCTTCTTTTATAACTATGTATTATAGTATTCTAGTCAAATTCTAGTATTCTGAAATACACTCTCTGTTGTTTTAATTATTTTTCCATCATCTTGTAAACTACTAATGTTTTGAACTTCATAGTCGGCTACACTGTGCTGCAATTATAAACAAAAAATAGGTGGTGAACGTTCCGTATTTTTAACTTTTCAAAGCTTGAAAGTTTTGCTTGGTTGACTTTTCTGAAGTGCTAACTATGATCCGCTAAAAATTGTGAGGGAATTTATCTGTTATATTTTCCACAGGACACAACTGAATATATTGAATCGGCTTACTGAGGTAAGTTTGTTCTGTATAGGTGGAGGGAAGTTTAATTCACCTGTTCGCGGTGTGATTTTACGTAATTAATAATAAGAATATTTTTACTGTTGATTATGGTTATACGGAGTATTTTCGGTGCACTTTGCTGCAGTTGGCTATATGGTGCAGCAAATGTTGCAATTTGGCCATTACCGCTCGATTAAAAAATGAAAATGACTGCCCTGGATGTGCGTGAGTTTAGTATGAAAGCATCGATAACAATTTGTTTTACTGTAACAAATGATTCGTCAGCAGAAATAAAGGTCGTGCATATTAAGTTTAACAATACTACTAAAAATAATTGTTGAAAAATTATAATTCCATAACTCAGTTTGGCTTGTGTATAGCCCGCTCCCCCAAGTTCTTTGTCACCGGAACTGGAAGGGTCACTACTACTACTACTACTACTACTACTTATATTAAGAACAGAACCCAACCAACCCCCGCGGGGCTTCTAACCCGTTCCTACTACTATTGCTAGTAACTGCTACTACTACTACTACTACCGCTACTTATACTAAAGCTTCCTTACCACAAGATTTATATCTTCAATCTTTTAACATGCGATTCCGAATCAGGTAATAGTATACATGAGAACCCCCTGATCTGCGTTTCTTCTGTGTTCTATTACCACTTCCACATGAAATACCATTTTCTACGTACCGTAGTGCAATAGTAAGAAGTATCCATGTGCACAAGACATGCGATATGCGTTAAATCCCCCCCCCCCACACTCACACATAGTTGTAGATAAAGTACAAGGGCACTACACATGCAGATATAAAGTACAGATACGTTCTTTTTTTATTTTCGAATCAGTCGATAAGTAAATAAAAGTCGCTTTGTTACCCCCTTTGTAAGTTCGTACATACTCAATGAATAATCCCTAAAAGTATGAGCGTCTGGCTCCTTCGGGAACTGATGCAGCTTCCTGTATACTATATCCCCGATTCATTATGAACTAATATGAATCGTTAGAATCACTATAATTCGTTAATAATCACTGGGGGGAGCAGGCTATACTCAATCCCTCATGTCCTCTCTATTGCCCTTCAAAATATTTGTCTTCGGCAAGACTACTCCACTCAGCACAGGCCATGTTCAAGGAAGCCACCAGAAATATTTTTTAAAATATTAGAATTCTTCCACAAACTATCTCCTCATGCTGCTTCAAAATATGACCAGTGAACGAAATAACATTAGACCTGCCTCATTTTGTATAGATAAAATCCAGGATGGCTAGCGATGGTGGGTATATACATAACAAAGTACAAGTGCAAAATGCACGCACATACTTGTGCTAACTGGCCATTACAAGCCAAAATTGTATCTAATGCACGTCGTGGCAAGGCGAGGCTGGTTGATCCGAGCAGTAGCGCATGGGTCCGTCCGTAGGCGCGAACCGACGCGACGTTTGGTATACACAAAAATGATTATTCATGCGAGAAAATTGTGTTAGGTGACTACTACAAAAGTTCTCATGTACTTACTTTATACATTGTCTATGCCTGTTTTTCCTCGTAGTCCTTTCGTGAATTCTTGCTTTTTCGTACCTGAGTAGAAAAAAAGAAAAATGAAATTTTTGAGTTTTACGTCCCACGTTATGCCGGCTAAGGTAAAGGAGACAGTGATGATGAGAAATGAATGAAATGGTGGAAGGAAGAAAATGGGAGGAAACAGGAGAACCTCGAGGAAACCCACGCACATGGTGTTTGTCCACCACAAAGTTCACTTGGGATCGAACCGGGGACCCCACGCACTAGAGATGAACGCTCTACTACTGAGCCACCGCGACCTCACTACCTGAGTAGAGTAGTTTAGGGAAATAGAATACAAGACGATCTTCCCGTTTGGGGGAACTGCCTCCCCCTCCCGAGGACAAAAATAATACGTCTATAGTAATAAATAGACGTATTCAGTGATAGATAATAAATAGAACAGTATAGTGTGAAAATAATATGCGACCACCCGAATACTAAGTGTGCCCCCTGGAACATTTTTTTTTCTGAAAGAAACACTGGCAAGTTGTAAAGCCAAATCATGTATAGATGTACCATAAAATATCTGTAAAAATTCGTCTTTTTATTAAAATATTTGTATTTGTATTCAAGCTCTGCTTCTTGCTACTTCTTCAACCCAGTAGGCCTATTTAATATATAATGTCAAATCGAGAGCAAATGAAATATTTTGTTTTTGCAGCATTAAGGGGCATCACAAATCTGAACGCAATAATCGATGTATTTATCAAAATCGGATAGTTTAACCCGTAGAAAAATTGTGTGTGGTTTAACCTTTTCCGATCCTTTGTCCAGTGGGACTCGAGAATGGCATAACTTTTATATATACGTGATTACGGCCAGTTCTGTTTTAAATAACTTTCTAGTAGCTTTTTGGTTGCAGGAGATAGGATATCTTTCGAAATATAGTGTAATCTAATTTGTAGAAGTGCTGCATTTGGGAAAAAATATTAATAATAGAATCTAATTCCTTATTAAAAATTTCTTTGCTTAAATCTAGCGATAGGTTACTAGTTGTTACATAAGACGATTCGAATAATCCCCTTTTACGGAGATTGTCGTTTTATGTAATACATTACCTTACTTTTGAGTCTAGAAATGCATAGATGATTATATAATCCTGAGTCAGTTGTATCGCCATCATTAATATCCTTATAATTACTAATTGGTACGATGGGTTCACCCGGGAAAGTTCTAGAACACAGGTCTCCCCCATATAGGTTAGTAGCTAAGTTGGTTCCTTTCTGTACTAAAGCTTAATAATTAATTCACATAGTATTGCCGAGCGAGCGTTAGCGAGTGAATGCGGGTTAGAGCCCCGCAGGGCACGTTATTTTCTGTCTTGATTGCAGCTCAATGGGCAGGGGGACCTCTGTTCTAGAACCTTGCCGATGTCTTTGGAAACTATGCCTGTAGAAGTTAGAAAAAGCTGTAATACTAACAAACATCGAAGAGAAGACAGCGTCTTTAAATAAATTTCCAGATTTTGATCTTTACTTCAATTTTTATTGCTGTTAGAATCCGAGACTAAAAGTAATAACTAACTTTGAATCCAGAAATAATATATCTTTTTATATTATTTCAACCCTCCCTGAGGCCTTCCTAAGTAACTCCCCTCTTGCTGCTATTTCTTTTCTTGATTATTTATCCACGTAGAGGAGATTCTTGAATCATCAGAATCCACAATCTGCCGAAAACGCAATAATTTTTTAGTGTTGATTGTAGATACACACACGCATCTTCATTTATGGACATTCTTAAAAGTGGAATTTTAGCCACTTATATAGTATCGGAAGGGAAAACTATTTACACAAATATGTGACTAATAACGATAAGAAACTATGTACATACATTTAAACAAATATATTCTTTCAACATTACAGCACAAAATGAGTCCCGTTCACGTAAAAACTATTTTTCACGTATCCGCATTCAGCATGCTGAAAACAACATAAAAAAATTATCCTCTGTGAAATTTTGTTGTTATTCTTCTCTGTTAATTGTAAGAGATTAAAATTTAAAAATCTTCAACCGCATTCAGAGATTTCATGTGTGGTTAACATCGTACCAAGAATTTAACTAACGTATGATGCTAACTTACGGTATCATTCTTATGTTATGTTATCATTGTTATCAGAAACTCATTGGTTATATTATCCACGATCTAGTGTATATCGAAAAAGGCACAGCCATGAATTTTCCACAGAGTTGTCCAAATTTCTCCGGATTATTCTCTTTTACCGTGATTTCTCCTAATGTATTTGGACAACCCTGCAGAAAAGTCGTGACTGGTCTATTTCGATATAAATCGTGAATAGCATAAGTAATGTGTTTCTAAATACGGAAGTTAGCATCATACGTTAGTCAGATTCTTAGTATGATGCTAATCATATGTGAAAACAACTCTGAATACGTCTGTGTATGTTTTGCAAAACCACTTAATTCAAGTGCTTATTTTTAATCTATAAATATCTATCCTACAGAATCCATTAGCAAGAAATGTAGCACAACTCCCTCGTACGAATGTTAAATTAATCAATCATGATGGAAATAAGGCTAATACACAATAACACACTGAGCAAGGCTATGTGATAATATGTAAAAAACACTATCACGTAACAGTTTCAACACAATAACTGTGACTTCATCAGACTTCCAATCCTTCTGGCTGCTTAGGAGTTGGTCCTTGGTCCTTGAGTTGGGAGCAGGCAGAAGGAGCGGAAGTCTGATGAAGAGACAGTTATTGTGTTGAAACTGTTACGTGATTGTGGTTTTTTACATGTTATCACATAGTATTCTCAGTGTGTTATTGTGTATTAGTACAAAATGGAAACAAGGCCTGATAGAATAGTTATGAAAATAAAGGAACAAAATTTTGGACTTACAATCTGCACTCTTTTGCTCAATGACTTGTACGACTGTACCCCTACCTCTCTCCCTCCCCTAACCCCTAATTCTCTAACTGCTCTGCACCAAAGTTTTCTGGGTATCTTATGTTTGGTGCTTTCGACGGTTGATTGTAATCCAGGATTGCCTACGCGGATTACGAATACTATTCAGCTTAGTGTTACAACAATTTTCGTTCAGAAACGAGGAAATCAAACGTATTGAATTACATAAAACTAATTATGCTGTATACAACGATTAATGACATAATACGTACAGAAACAACTTCACCTAATTCCTTAATCCTTTATATACACATTAATATGTTTGTTCGTTTGGTTTGACAAAAGTAATTAGATAGTACATACGATCTCCATCTCATGTGTGTAAGATCCAAATTACGTAAATCTTCAAATTGGCAATAAGTTGCATTCTTGTTTGTAAGTAGTAGAAAATTTATATTAATTACTGTATTGACAATATTACTAATAATGTATTTTTTTTTTCTTTCTTTTTCGGCAGAGATCCAAGATGAAGGGAATGCTTTTATTGCTGTTGGTTTCAGGACCATTCCTCGACGCTTCGCCGGTTCAAGCGAATGAGAACAGCGCTTCCAAGAACATTTTGGCTTTCGGGGGAAATGGCTTTATTGGGTCGCATGTTGTCTCTCACCTAATAGAAAAATACAAAACGTTTAATATCACTTTAGTGAGCCGAGGAAATTGGAGATTTGACGCGGAAAATTTAGTCAAGCCTTACGTTACACATTTTGCGTGTGACCGCTATGCTGGGATTCAGATTCTTTTTTCGCAGAATGGTTTGGCGCAGTGTTCAGATTTAATGGATTACATCTCTGCTGTGAAGTTCTTTGATTATGTAATCGACTTCAGTGCTTATGAACCACAAGTAATAAAAGATGCTCTGGAAGTTTTGGAAGGAAAAATAGGGACTTACCTTTATATTAGTACGGATTCTGTGTACGAAGTGAGTGGTGTTAATTTCACCGCTCCGAGCAAAGAATTTCACTCCGTTCGACCAATGGATGAAGATGAAGCCCAGGATCTGGCAGGAAGAGATTCGTATGGTGACCAGAAATTGGCCGGCGAAGAAGTTCTTGAAGAACAACGAAAAAATGGCGGAGTGCCTTTTGTAATACTTCGCCTTGCTGATGTAATGGGCCCAAGAGACAGTACCAATCGTTGGTGGATGTACATCTTGTGGATACAGTTCTATCACGTGATTGAGGTCCCAATTTATGTTCCTCCAAGAGTGGCTGAGCTTATAACAAGTTACACGTATGTGAAAGATGTTGCTCAAGCAGTTGATAAGGTGATTCAAAAGGGCAGCGCTGTTCATGATGAGGTGTTTAACATCGCGTTTGATCGTGATTGTACCCTGTCTAACACACTGTTAGAGATGAGTAAATTTTTAGGTGTGAAAAATGTTCTTGCTAATTATGATGACTCAGATGATGCGTTTTTCTATTTTCCTTCCGTGTTTAAAGGCACAATCGATATTTCTAAAGCTAAGCAGGAACTTAACTTTGAACCAACTCCATGGGAGAAAGCCCTTGAAGAAACGGTGCGATTCTACCAGGAAGCGTATTATAAGTTTCCAGCCGAACGGAACAAGATTGTGGATGATTTGTTGGCCCGTGTTGTTCCTCCAGAGCGGAAACAGAAGTTCCTATCGGCTATCAGGCAGAAGCTGGAGGGAATTGAACCACCAGGTGAATATGTTTTTGCTGTATTTTTATGAATTGACGCGTGTTTAGAATAATTTATAAACCTACTCTTGTTTACTGCTTTTAATATTTAATTCATTATCACGGTAGAGCACTGGGTCGAAAAGGTGTAAAAAGCTTTTTCCAGCCAGTCATCCTGAATGAGGTTTTCCTCATTCACACCAGGCAAATGCCAGGATGGTACCTAACATACAGGTCGCAGGCTGCTTCCTTCCTTCCCTTTCCCCGGATAGTGTGATCGCCGAGGGACATCATTCCTCAAAACGTGACGGACTAATATGGCCATAGATGCCGAAAACCCAGAAATCTAATTCCTAATCCTAATCCTAGTGACGGACTAATATGGCCATAGATGCCGAAAACCCAGAAATCTAATTCCTAATCCTAATCCTAGTGAGTGACTAATATGGCCATAGATGCCGAAAACCCAGAAATCTAATTCCTAATCCTAATCCTAGTGAGTGACTAATATGGCCATAGATGCCGAAAACCCAGAAATCTAATTCCTAATCCTATCCTAGTGACGGACTAATATGGCCATGGATGCCGAAAACCCAGAAATCTAAATTCTAATCCTAGTGACGCACTAATATGGCCATAGATGCCGAAAACCCAGAAATCTAATCCTAATCCTAGTGACGGACTAATATGGCCATGGATGCCGAAAACCCAGAAATCTAAATTCTAATCCTAGTGACGCACTAATATGGCCATAGATGCCGAAAACCCAGAAATCTAATTCCTAATCCTAATCCTAGTGACGGACTAATATGGCCATAGATGTCGAAAACCCAGAAATCTAATTCCTAATCCTAATCCTAGTGACGGACTAATATGACCATAGATGCCGAAAACCCAGAAATCTAATTCCTAATCCTAATCCTAGTGACGGACTAATATGGCCATAGATGCCGAAAACCCAGAAATCTAGTTCCTAATCCTAGTGACGGGCTAATATGACCATAGTTGCCGAAAACCCAGAAATCTAATTCCTAATCCTAATCCTAGTGAAGGACTAATATGGCCATAGATGCCGAAAGCCCATAAATCTAATTCCTAATCCTAGTGACGGACTAATATGGCCATAAATGCCGAAAACCCAGAAATCTAATTCCTAATCGTAATCCTAGTGACGGACTAATATGGCCATAGATGCCGAAAACCCAGAAATATAAATCCCAAATGTCCTTAATTCACTATCAACTGTACTGTTTCGGAGTTCCCTGACAGTTTTTTCAGAGGATCTGGGCAATTCATTTGCACTATTTCGTGTACACGATCAATATTCGTGAGACCAAAAGAATTTTTAATATGACAGTGGGAATTCCTTGCATTAGAATCCTCTTGTATTGAAAGTCTTGTTGTGGAAAACGTATACGGAAGATTTTTTATGAAGATACTCTGTATATTTGTGGAAATTTTGCTCGCTTCTAACAGGCACTGTGTGAAGAGGTGTTATGATTCTAAATTTACGATTAAAAGTTAATTGTGTGTAGTATTAAACTTGTGCATGATTGTCCACTTGTTTAACTTGCCGAGAATTTGTTAAAAACATATAAATACATACATTATATTTTAAATACTTGTCCAACTTACTACGAAGTAGCACTATAATTTTACATTAAATATTAGACGCAGTAAATGAAAGAGTAAGTTTACGTATTATGTTTGTTTCAATGGACTTATTTCCTTCCGTTTTGTGAAGGAGTTTTCATATAAGATATTTATTCGGTCTTGTTCCTTAGAGCAGCTCTTAGATAACGACAAGAGTGGAATAGTACTATAACTTTCGTGTATCGTTCTAGTTTAAGCCAGCAATACCATGGGAATAAATTTATATATACATAAACATTTACTTTGATATTCCCTGAGGACAGATATTTGTGAATAATCATTTGCGATATATCAGGTGTCTAAAAGAAGTATTGAGCTTTTGGAGGTCAGAATTGAAAAGACATTTATTGTGATTTGAAAATAACAGTACAAAAGCACACATGCACTATCGTGTTTACGCGAAGGCACCCTCAAATGTAAGACGCACTCTTGGCGAAAATGAAAAGATCTACACTGCATTGATTTTAATGAATAAAAAATAAATAAATAAAACATTGAACTTACTGCTGGAATTTATGGTATATTCATGTTCATCTGCTGGTACTTTTTTCCCAATGTAATTACGGTACAATACTTGCGTCAGTTTTATAGCAATCTATTATTGGTATCTCATTCATATATATATACATACATTAAGACTCACCTTGATTTTGGAGACAAATAAGTCGACAAAAAAGTGCGTCTTAGAATCGCGTAAATACAATATTTTGCTCGTCGTCTTTCTGCTATTTTTCCAGCAACACCATTATTCGTCATAGAGAACTTATGTGGTTTCTGGCGTAGAATTTGTAATACTTAGTTTTCACATACCTCTTTTGAAACTAATTTAATACTATTCAGGGAGTTCGGCAGAGACCGAAACAAATGATAGTCTAACGGTTCCGGATCCAATAGATGCATTGAAACATCCCAGACAAGTTCTCTTAATTTCTGACGGGTTATTAAAGATGTATGCGGTCCGCCGTTGTCAGTGTGGTATACAACATCCTTCCTGTTGACCAGTTCCGACCGTTCGTTTTGAATTGTTAGGTGCACACACGCTAATTGTCGACAGTACAGGTCCGAACCTATCGTTCTGCTCACCAAACGCATAGCATAACCTTCGTGGGGGTCAGTGTGAGCTCATAAACTGTAAAGCTTCTCGCTCATCATGTGATCAACCGCTTCAGAAATGGCTCGAGTTCGTTACGTTTCAGTAGAGAGATTCATGGATGGAAATTCGATCAAGTAAATATTTTTGAGTCAGACCATGTAGCATCCAAACGTCGAGCTTCTATTTGTAGCTTTCTCCAATAGTTTATAACACTGTTTAGTGATGGATGTTTTTACTCCGCGTTACTCGAATTGGCGTATGGCATCAGCCAATAAGCTCGCAGTGCGTTGTTACTAAACCTTCAGGGAGGAACCTAATCATTCATAATTGATTTTTGTTCGTATTTGTGGACAATCAAGATTGATTAGATTCATCACTGAAGATTTGGTAACAGCGCACTGCGAGCTTATTGGCTGACGCCATTTGCCAATTCGGGTGATGCGTGGCGATGTTAAGATTGCTTTAGCCAGAATATTCTTCAGTGTCAATGCGATTGATTGCCGATTGACTGGGTGAGAGAAGCTTGTTTGACATCGAGATTTCCAAAACAAAAGCGGTTGAATCATCTTTTGGCTGTTGCTTTTCGTAAACAGATACATTTCTTCATGCACGGGACTGTATTTCCACGTTTTATCGAAATAAAATTGTTAAATGTAGTACAGTTTGCGGAAAGTTCTTTCTTCTTTACTGTGCAATACCTTACGTGTGATTGTAAGAATTCTAACTTTTTTGCGGATCTGCTACCTTCAATTGTCTTCAGCTGTTGATTGATGTTATGCCAGACCCGCTGCGACTCGTATACTCTGAAATTTGGACACTAACGCCACCTTATGTGCAAAAGACTCACTACTTTTTAGACTTACCTGATAGTTAAAAGATTAACCGATCTTCGAGAAAATTGCCCCTACCTTGTCCAGGGAATAGAGACTGTCACTCACATAGAGGTCGAACCACTTTATAAACATATTTCACAGTTTAGATGAAAGGGTTCCAAATTGGAGTGAGACTTATCAAACTTGTTTATATAGATTTTTTTACGGCAATTTCTTTATGAAAAAACTGACGATGTGCGTTCTTAACAATTCTTCTGTATATCTTAACGATGTGAGAGTTCTGTAGTTACTAACAACGCGAGTGTATTTCTTAGGCTCTCCCCTTCTTCTTTGCTTCATGTAACTTACACACTTCTCTCCTAATTTCTGTGCAAAAATTAAATACTAATGATATAATACAGTGGTTCTCAAACTTATTGTTACCGCGACCCACATTAAATAATAAAATGTATTTTGTGGCCCACCTACTTTATTCAAATATACATGGACATTCTACGTAATGGGGGTGTATTTCAAACTAATTAAATTTTGTAAATCATATCTCGAATTTGTTATTTCCTAGACTAAAAAAATAAAAATTCACATGATATACAAAAAGTAATTGGAAAGCAAAATCTCTGTACAACTATTCATTGAATCAATGCGATGCATGTGCTTGTTTTCCATATTTATTAATAACTGTATTGATATCCACGCTGACGAATTAGGCTATCAGGTGCAAGGAATTGGACACTTGCAGTCGATTTCTGTATTTAGTCTTGATCCCCGCCATCGCTGTTCCTTACATTTTTCTATGTCTTTAAGGGAGTAACCAGGGCTCTGAGTAACCACTTACTGTATTGTTTACCTCATTAACAAACGCTTCCAATTTTCATTTTCTGAATAGTACTTCACATCAAAATAAAATTTCCACAATTAGAAGGAAAAGCTTCTAGCGACCCACCGAAAAAATGACCCGCCACCCACCAATGGATCGCGACCCACACTTTGAGAAACGCTGATATAATACATTACTATGTAATCATTTAAATGCACTGAAACACAAGTTTTCCTTCATAAACAACCAGTCTAACAACAGGTCTCATTCTAATTTTGAACCCTTGCATCAGAAGCTATTTTTATAACCTCTTCCACTACGATTTATTTTCTGAATTTTATGATAAACAGAGCGACTACCTCCAATATTAAATCATTTAATTTCTTCCGTTGCATCAAATTTCTTGAAGTATAAGTTATAAAAGTGTATTATAGATGGGTAATGTTACAATAGTTTAAATTTTATGACGAGTGTAGCTCGTGATTGTGCGATTTGGCACCGGGAGGTCATGACTAGCTAGACTCGTCATTTCAGTGTAAGGGGTTAATGCTTTTCACTGATAATCTAACAAGAGATTTTTGTGCTCTAAAGGCACACGCACGAGCCGCTAGACCACCGGAAGCTTTAATGATGAAAGTGGTAATGGTTAATTTAACTCCTGTTTTGATTAGAATAATTTTTTTGAAGTCAAGAATTAAAACCAAGTGGATTTCACTGTCAATAAACTCTTGTATAAGTTTATCATAATTATCATTATTTTTATTTTATTATAGCTGAGTCTGTGGTGAAGGAAGAGTTGTAGAAAGGAGGGGAAACCAAACAGTCGGATAACATACTCAGGTCATTATTAAGGGAATGGACTCGGAATCTCATGTTGGGTAAGTTTCTCTTTTTTACTTTTCCATTGTTTCATTATTTTTTTGGATCAAAAGATCCAATATATTTCAGTCAAAAAATGTCTTGTAGGCCTTATATCTAGAGAACTACATATAGTGTAGCCACAAACACAAACTATCACTTAACTCACTATAATGTTCTTATTCCGTACAAAAACTCGGTTTAAGAGCCCTTCAAACATTTTGTGACTCCTGCTCCAAAAATGAATTATTGGCCAAGATCGCATTTTTTTTTGTTTTTTTAATTTTTTTATTATTATTATTTATTTATTTTTTAAAATTTTGTTTATTTATTTTTATTTATTTATTAAAATTTTAGTTATTTATTTATTGCTAGTGAAAAATTTGAACGATTCTTACATTAGAATTTTAACTACGGAGTACAGATTGATGCACTCACAAAACTCCGGCCATCAGTAATTCAGACTCTTCAGTCAATCTGCAACACCAAAAACTGCCAGCACAACTGCAATTATATTACATCTATTGATCGTAAATTGAAGTTCGTGAGCAAGAATCTATTCAATTTGAAAACCCTTCTGGGCACATTGACGTTTGTGATTTCTTTCCATTTTCACGAATTAATTACTATTGGCACATTCACTGGGATCTCAAGTTGCTTATTGTTGCTTTCATGCTTTACATTCGTGTGCATCCATTTTCCAGCGTTTAAAAAAACTTTCATTATCAAACCCTTAAGGAAATACTTAACTGTAATATCATATTCAATCCACACTGTGAAAGCGGGATGTAAGGTCATGGTACCTGCCGGCAAAGGAACGAATACAATAAGCTGTGTTGATTTAGGAAAAAGTCAAGTTTATTCTACAGTGAAAAAGATTACTATTGATTTCCATGTTTTTTGAGGAATTATGATCGAAAGAAACTAGGACAACTTATGCCTATGTTTAAGCTCATTTTCGTTAACTGTAACACATCATCACAGCGACCTCAAAAACTATGGAGTAAACACTATTTTTTTTTTAACGTATCATACCTTTTACCCCCATAATAACTTTTTCCAGTCATATACGTATGTGTACTCAGTTTGGTTGAAGTTGCTCCAGGCGTTCCAGTTATGTATATATATCGACAAAGGTATCTACCTATTTTTCTTTACATCTTATCCTCAATGAGTTCAATGCAAATTCAAAGGCCTCTCCATTTTGTTTTTCTTTTATATATATATATATATATTGTGTGTGTGTGTGTGTGTGTATACGAGGTGTGTTAGAAAAGTAATGAGACTACTAAAGTTTGTACTAACTAAAGTTTTTATGTTTTTCAAACAACAATGTTATCCTCTTCAAAGTAGTTCCCTTGGGTAGCTATACACCGGGGGAGTCGTTGTTTCCACTCTTGGTAGCAGCGCTGGAAGTCTTCAACTGGTATGGCTTTTAACTGGTCGGTCACAGTCTTTTGAATGTTCTCCAGAGTTCCAAGATGACGTTCTTTTAGGACATGTTTCAATTTCGGGAAAATAAGAAAGTCACAAGGACTCAAATCAGGTGAATGGGGGTTGAGGAATAACAATAATGCGTTTTGAGGTCAAAAATTCACTGATCGAAATGGCCGTGTGACACATGGCATTGTTAGGATGAAGCATCCACTTGTCTGCAATGTCTGGTCTTACACGGATCACTATTTTCCTGAGCCTTTGAAGGACACTTTTATAAAACACTTGGTTGACAGTTTGTCCTAGTGGAGCAAATTCTTTGTGCACGATACCCTTACTGTCAAAATAACAAATTAGAATCGTCTTGATATTTGATTTGCTCATTCGATATTTCTTCGGCCGAGGAGATGACGGAGTGTGCCACTCTTCGCTTTGCTGCTTTGTTTCAGGATCGTACTCAAATATCCAGATTAATCATTGATCATACAATTGAAGAATTCTTGGCCATTGGTAATCCTCTCAAGATCAACGCACACGTTCTTCCGATTGTCCTTCTGTTCAGTTGTGAGGTTTTCCGGCACCATTTTGGCACAAATCTTTCGCATGTTCAAATAGTCTGTCAAAATTTGATGTACGGTGAAAGTCTTTAAATTTAACTGCTCACTCATCATCCTTATTGTTAAACGACGGTCTGATCTCACAAGAGCCCTCACACGTTCAACGTGTTCTCGGCCTTCCAAACATGATTTGTGCCAGCGAAAAACTTGTGCTCTTGATAAGCAATGTTCCCCGTAGGCCTGTTTCAACTTTTCAAAAGTCACTCTCGCGGATTCACCAAGTTTAACACAAAACTTTATTGTACAACGTTGCTCTAAATTCCGATGCTCCATTTCTGTAACACAACTTCAGTGATGGCGCTGTAAAAAATAATGTGTTAGCTGTACGGAATTATAACTCGGACTGAGGAAGAGGAAGGGATAACAAACCGGTCTAGCACAGGCTGGTAGACACAACGTTGCCAGATCACCCGCATTGTTGCCAGTCTCATTACTTTCCTCACATACTTTGTATGTATCTTATTAAGACGAAAAGACGTGTATGAAATTGGGATAAGACTGTTACTTATTATTTTTTTAAATCTATTTTTTGCAGGTTATAAAACCCGTTGTAGAAAGGAGAGATGTTACAGTGGAACAATGGGGAAACTGCACATAACATCCCGTGACAAGGAAGCACCGAGGAACTGAGGGGTCTAATAATAATTATATAGCCTATAGGAACATGTATGCTATACTCATTATTAACAAAGTGTTTATCTATAGCGTGTATCAATAAGGGGCGTAAGCAAATGCTATTAAGCAATAGCGGAGTTACTATGGTTATAATCATATTCGAAGATTAGTTTCTCGTAAATTTTATTTCCCTTATAACTTGCCAATAGGGACCTAATTTCACTAGGTTCCTTTTTTATTATTATTTGTTAATTCTTATTACAAGAGTAATTTTTCGTGTAAGTTAATTAAGTTTTAGACATGACTATAGTTTTCCATCATATGTTGTATCTTTATTATTTTTTTTCTCTGGTTTGAAGTGAAAAGTTGAATTTGAAACATTATTGCTCTTATACACGATATCAAAAAGTAATTTAAGTTACGCAATTGTTAACATTTAGCACTCCATTTTTATGGTATAGTCAGTTATTTTTTCTCCGGAAGTTTCGACTATAAAACTAAAACTTCTATTTTGACTTTTTTTTTTGGGGGGGGGGGGGATATTCTTTACACCTAATGGTAAGCCTGGCTTTGAAACACTATAAGGAAGTTTGTAAATCTGAGGACCACTCACTAAATATCACTTTCAATCACCAGTACCACTACTTCATATGTCCTCCTGAGGTTCATATTCTCTTCTGCTTTATGTACTTTGCAAACCATTTACGGCAACATCCTTATCATATTCCTCACCGAAATTGTTTACCAGAATCACTTAGAGCTAAAAGATCTGCTATCACATTGCCTTGTATTTTCCTTTTTACCATTGTAAAAGACTTAAACTTGTCTTAGGTTTCCTAACAACTACGAGGAAAAAAGCGCCATATTTGACTGCCTTTTATTTACGGCTTTGAAGGTCATTAGTTGTTTTAAAGTGTGTTGATTGTTAGGGGCAGAATAATTATCATTAGACTTGCCATCTGTTGCAGAAATAAAGAACTATGTGCAGAATGAAAGCAAGTCGGTCGAGGTAAGATATTGGACTGCGAACAGTGGCAAATTACAGTGTCGGGACTGTTCCGACACAGGAATAGACGGGAAGAGTTACAGGGTCGGGTCACAGCTGACATTGCAATGGGTTAATATCCCTTCATTTTCTTGTTTAAGTAGATAATTCCACAGTCTTAAGCAATATAATTCGATGCATAGAAATGACGTACACTTGTATGCAATTCCACAATCGTAGTCCCTTGAAATGAATCTCCATTCTGTGTTAAGAAAATACTTTTCATCATGACATTACCATACTAATAATAATTTTTCATGAGTTTTATTTATGTTACGTTACAGTCACCAACTCGGAAGACACTAGTGCTTTCTCACGATATTTTCCATTTTTCTTCGAAGTTTTTTTTTTTTTTTTCGCCGAAATATAACATTGCATCAAATATTGTAATAAACTCTAAAACTAGAAACTGCGTACAACTCACCATTATACACGTTCAATCCTTGTGATGGAAAATATAGTCGTGTCTAAATGGCCATTTTCCTGTGTATACGCCCCACATTATCGCTTGACTGACTCAATTATTAAAACAAAATGTATGTAAAGAGCTGATTAGTTTATGTACTATTTGTGTATTTACTAGTGTTATCCTGAATATTTACAGCTCGGTGCTGCTTTGAAATTTAGAAAATGGCTCCAACATTTGTTAAAATCTCTTGAAATTATCAGGGTTAACTCCTGTGCTCCATCCGTGACTCATTTCTGTACAGTCCACAACAAAAAACCTGCAACATGAGCATGTAAGTTTATTGTGGAACTACGCCTAACAGCTCAGGGAATCATCATAACGTCTAAGTGGCGCGAATTACGCCAGAGAAACCTCGACGTCCTCCCCTGCACACTTATTGTGGAGAAAAAGATTTTCGTCGTTTCACAATAAACACATGCTCATGTTGCAGGTTTTTTGCTGCGGACTGTACCAATAACGTAGGAAGTTTTTACTACACCACATTTTTCAACATAGCTCTGAAAGTTGGTGTATTTTTCATAGGAACAAGACAGCAAACGCGACAAAAATTATTTGGTGGGGCACTGTGGTCCAGTAATAGACTGCTTATCTCCGGTGCGAGGACATTGTTGGTTCGACCCCAGGCCATGGTGTTTGTCATGGACACCATCATATCCGTGGCTTTCCCAGTGTTCTCCCATACTCTCTCTTTCATTTCTCTCAGTCTACAGGGCATAACCGTGGTACGTAAAACGAATTTTCATTCATTTCATTTCCTTCTACTAGAAATGGGTCAAAGATGGAGCATTGGGGTCGATGCTCGTAAAGGAAGTAGTATAATATGTACTGTCTACTTTCACCAGCCATTTTTTTTTTTTAATCCAAGCACATTTACTAATACGGGGAGCCAGGCACGTACGCAGGAAGTTATTTCGGAAGGGGTCCGAAGTTATTTTTTTTTTGGGGGGGGGGAGAGGGGATTCAAATTCAATATGAGTATAAATTATATTAACATTTAGTCGAGATTTACGTAAAGACTGCCCTGCGGGGAGCAAGATATCGTATAAGTAAAAACGAAGGAAAAGCAGGATACAGATTCACAAAAAAACTTATTTCTATTCACAGAGATCATATTAACTGTGATATTTTATTTGGATTAAAGTTACAGTGGTCTAAGCCACTCTTTCAAACACAATACCACTTTTCTGATAAACAAAACAGACGTTTTACCACTAGAACTCCTACGGCAATCTGTTGGCAGTTGAATGAAGCCTTAACTAACTTTACGTTTTCTGTTAACTGACTTATCTACATCTGGTGTCTGTTTGGAAGTCTTTTTCTGCAAAGTGACTTACACCACACTGTAACTTTAACCCGTCTATATTACGCTTGCTTTACAGAATGATTAAAGCATGGGCTGGTTAATGATATTTAAAAAAAAAAGCCCGAGTTATATATTTATGTAAAGACTGCTGCTCTGTGAAGAAAGTTTAAATATATATACCAGAACATTTTTTTTAATATCGCAGGTGAGTGATGGTATATTTAAATGAAAGTTTGGTAAAAATTCGAAGTGAATACTTCCCCTTCGTCGTGGCCACTTTCAATGCTAGAATCATCATTAGAAAATGAACAAAACGACAATACATTATTTTATGAGGATCAGGATACTTTTAGGGAAGTTCTTAATTACTTTATTAAGACTGACGCATTTCAACCTAAGCAATATTATCAAATTTAAAGGGAAATGTGCACATAATATGATCATTTTTTCTCGACTAATTTAGTTTTTAAAATTAAATTTCTTTGTGGAAAACTACATTGTGTCGGAAATTGTGCCTTAAGAGTTCAATTTACTTCCCACATTCTTCAAGCTATTTGGTAAGAAAAACACTTTTATTAAAATTTGGTCCAGCTATTGTGGAATACAAGCGTATACGAAGGGCTGTCAAAAAGTTCCTGGAATTTCGTTATAACTTTATTACCAGAATATAGGCACACATTCACTTAACCGCCTTCAAAATAGGCTCCTCCGAAGTTCAGCCATCGCATTGGTTTGGATGACTTCTACGGTGGCAAAACGGTTACTTTTGAGGCCCTTTTTGACCTTGGGGAAGAGCCATAAGTCCACGGATTTTTCGTTCTTCCCCAAGGTCAAAAAGGGCGTCAAAAGTAACCGTTTTGCCACCGTAGAAGTCATCCAAACCAATGCGATGGCTGAACTTCGGAAGGAGCCTATTTTGAAGGCGATTAAGTGAATGTGTGCCTATATTGTGGTAATAAAGTTACAACGAAATTCCGGGAACTGTTTGACAGCCCCTCGTATGGTGTTGAATGATAAAAGCCTGGTGTAATAAAGTTACCATTTCGTCATCCACCAAGCGGTATATGCTGGCCGTAGAATTCCAACCGAGTCCCCAATTACACATTCAGTATCACTACTATTAACGCCTGCTCGCTAATTAAAAACTACGAAACTTATCAGCCCTGAATATCTTATTGATGAGAAATCACACTGCCCTACGCATTATGGAGGTTTTTTTTTTTTCTTTACATTTTTACATCCTGTTGAGCATTTTATAGTAAAATAAATATCAGGATATATTTAAAATTCTGTATGCTTATGTATTTTTCTAATCCTTTTGTAAAGTATATTTTAATATTATGTCTGTAAAGTGATCTTTATATTGAGAACAAAGTCATTAAGTGCATGTTTGTATAATAAATCTTTACTACTTCTTTCTGTTGTTATTGCTACACCTTAATAGGTTGAATCCTTTGTAAAAAATATTTCAGATTGTAAGTGAAAAGACTTTCAATCCATAGTTTCAAATATTATACAATGTGACTGTTCGACCTACTTTTTCACAGATATAAGAGCAAAAAACTGCACTTTAAAAAAATATGGATTCCGTGTACTAAATATACGAGGATAAGTATTAAAAAAAAAAAAAATAAAAAAAGTTCCCCTAGCGAGAAGGCTATTTGCCTCCATGTTAACCTTGGATGTTGATTTATTTGCCATATCGTTTCGAAAGTCATGAGAATATTCCATGGAAACACGCTCTTACGGGTCAGAGTAGAACAAAGAGAACTTGAAGAGGTCGATAAATTCAAGTATCTGGGAAGTACTTTGACGGGAGCGCTTACTGCATCTAAGAGATCAGGTCAAGAATAGCCATAGCCAAAGACACACTTAACAAGAAAAGATCGCTCTTAACTAGCAGCCTTAAAATTCGACTAAGGAAGAAATTGGTCAAGTGCTATGTATGGAGCACTACACTTTATGGTTCAGAGATTTGGATATTATGGAAGTTGGAGAAGAAATTTAGAGGTGTTGTTGGAGGAAGGTGAAGAAGATAAAATGGACAGAAAGAGTAACAAATAAAGATGTTTTAAAAAGGAGAGGAGGACGCTTCTAGCCACCATCTTCGTAGAAAGGCCAATTGGATTAGACACATCTTGCGAAGGAATTTTCTTCTTCATACCGCTATAGGAGATGGAAGGAAAGCGAGGAACAGGTAGAAGAACACGACTAATTGATAATCTGAAAAATAGAAGGAAATATTGGAAATTAAAAGAGGAAGCTGAAAATCGAGAAACGTGGAAGAAACATTTCCAGGCACAAACCAAAAACCTCATTAGTCCTAGGCAGAATTCCTAATAATAATAATGATAGTGTTACAAGGTTTAATAACACCGTCTTGGAAATAATGTGTGTCCTTCATATAGAAGAACGCATTTACAACGGTCTTCATTTCGTCAGTGGTTCCAAAATGTCTTCTTCAACGCCTAGTGTTGTATCTATAGCTGTTGACGTCTATCCAGGTCTTGGTGTGTTCATCACATGGTCTTTGTCCTCACCGAAATGCTGGTACAGTTTCCTTTGACATGATATGTAGACTACATACTTTCACGAGGCAGTTATGAAGTTCAGCACGCGACTCCAACGGATCCATTCATACTACACAACCGCTCGGACTTTCAAGTGTTCAAAACGTCTTCTCTTCATACTTGGAAGTTGCCAGGACCAAAATTGGTCGGAGGTTCGAGATTTCGGCTAACATTGCGAAACTGACATCTCCAGAATCTTGGTCGTACGTTACTAAATGACTGTTCTCCCTTGTAAATTACTCACTGCAGCTTTGGAAAATTCAAGATTGTTACTACAACTTCCAACTGACCATAGCAGTATATATATATATATATATATATATATATATACACACATATTTTAAGATTATATATTTGTGTTACAGTTTTTGGCTATGTAACATAGCCTTCCTCAGACATTATCAGACGGTTCTCACATTAAACTGGTCTTTGTTTGCCCCCTGTTTTACGATTTCTTGTAAAACAAAAGAGGGGAACTTATTGTCTGGGTACTCTTCATAGTTTCTATCTACATTGAAACCAGAAATCACCATTTGGGTTTCCCATAATATGGAGAAAATGAAGTATTTCAGCTTAACGTTCCATGATTATGCCCTTTAGGTTAAGGGAGACAGATGGTTAAGGCAAATGAATGATGATGGATGAACTGGTGGAATAAGAAAGTGGGAGGAAACGGGAGTACCCCCGAAAAAAAAACTGACACGATGTCTACCACAAATTTACTTGGCTGGGGATCATATCAGACCCCCCCCCCACACACACACATCAGCGTAAGCGCTCCTACCACAGTCACCGTGTCCCCATGTAGCATTTTGATAAGGGTATGCCGCACGTGTTATCACAGTAATTTGATGATTCGAGACATGGAGCAGTGGTTTGCTGTTACAAATAAACAGCTCATTTTTATTTTTAAATACTGTATAGCTAAGTTTTTTGTTAACGGAATTCCGCATAGGAGTCTGGTAGGGAAGTTTCAGTGCCTATTGATATAGTGTTCTGATTGCAATACTAGTTTCGAAAGTTACACTTAAACGTGAGAGAGAACAGTCACTGTGCGTTGGGCTGTGATAGAGAACGCGTGGAATGCAAGACTGGTCTGATCGAGTCGGTTGCTTACGAAAACCGTGTGGCAGTTATATCGGAAAAAGTGAAATTCAGTTTTACGTCCCATGGATATGACGACTAGGCTAAAGGAGACGGTGATGATGAGAAATGAAGAAAGTGGGAGGAAACGAGAGAACTCCGGGAAAACACACGCACAGTTATATTGGAGTAAGGTGGGAAATTCACCATCTGAAATCTTTAGTACCCTTAAAAAGCTTAAGATCAGCAAGATGTTTTGTCTCGTGCGCTCAGAAGTGACCTAGAACTAAGATGTTACGAGCGAAGTACGGTCACTTCCTCACTTCACAGCTTAAGGTCCAGAGAGTAAAAATCGAAGGCATTCCTTCAGCATTACACAAAAAGTGACCACAGACGGATTCTCTTCACTGATGTAGGATCTTCACTACTGAGTCTTTCAATCGTTAAAATGACTAAGTGAGTGTGTCTCCACATCCCAATCGCTCATTAGAAACCGCCAAGGATCCTGAGATGCCTTCATTCCGCTTCAGTGATTGTTTGGGATGTGTTCCACAAGGAGACGTAGCGCTTCTAGCAAGACTCAGCACCCGTCCACAAACCAAGAACAGCAGAAGAATGGCTTCAGGGAATCTCGCCATTGATTTGGCTTCTAGCAGCCCGGACTTCAACCCACTGGACTACAAGTTGTGGTCTGTGCTTTGAGAACATGATCTGCAGGAAGAAGCATTGAGTCTCTTCTGAAAGCAGAGGCCCTGCGTGGCGTGAATAATGGCCTTCAAATGTAAGGTCTATATGATGGTCACAGGTAGCCATTGCGACAAATGATTACACGTATTGCCAACACAGAGAATTAAAGTCTCTCACATCAAAATATAATTGAAGTGCTTGGAGGATAAAGGTGTTACGTTACATGTTTCGAAATGTTGCATTCTGGCTGTCCATGCGTGTTATATGCTACCTAACATTATTTGGCGAGTCCTCGTCCTAGTGCAGATATTTAGAAACGATGAAGGTGGTATGTTAACGGACAAAGTTGTGAAAGTCAATTTTCCCATCATATTCAATTTGTTACATACCACCTTTATCCTCCAAGCGCTTCAATTAAATTAGCTTTACAACTATTACCGTAGTTCATTATTGACTTTGTAACAGGACTAAGGTACATATACAGGGTGTCCAATATACAATGCAACCTGGAGTTTGGGAAAGTAGAATTTCTGAATATGAAGCGATACACAAATAATGATTATACCAAAATAAAGCCTTGTTCATGCATATATTTTTAAACTAGGATAGCAACGGTTGAAGTACACTAGAAACCACAGTGTTGCCAGATGTAACCAAACTTTTTTTTTTTTTTTTTGCAAAACATGTAAATTGACATAATTCATACGTATGGATATTCTGTCATTAATTTTCAGTTTGTTTAGTTGGAGTAGCTTGAAAACTATGGAGTAGAAAGAAGAATTTTTCATTTCCACCGATAACTAATCGGACGGGGCTTCTGTAAGGGGGAACTAAGAAAATCGTAGTTTTCATGAATTAACTCTCTGAATTGGCAACTTTGCTGATGTTTCAGTGCATCAAAATATGTGTTAAGGATCTGTCTACATTATGCAATTTCTGAAAACAATGAAAAAGAAACTTTGAAATTATCAAGAAAAAACTTTTACTTACATACACCCGGCAACACTGCTATTCATTTTTATGAGGCTACTTAAGGGGGCAGACTACTAAATATTCTTCAAAACCTAACAATTTTTCTTTTGGCAGTTTTTCTTAAGTGCAAAAAGATAATGAAATGTAACTTACCTCAATAATAGATAATGTTATTCTACACCCGAAAATACGAATCGGAACAATCTTCAGTGTTGCTATCCATAGAAATTACAGTGAGAGCAGAATTTGAATTACCCAAAAATCTAAGTTAAGGCAACGACTAGAAAAATCAACTCAACGGTAAATGATGACTTATCATGCTGCCTGTGTTCCTTGTTAACTACTTTTTAAATAATATTTGTATTTATTTTGTAATAAGGTATGTAAGTTATGTTTACATGTTTTGCAAAAAAAAATATTTACACCTTTGGTTACATCTGGCAACAATGTGTCGTTCCTGGTATACTTCAATCGTTGCTTCCTAGTTTAAAAATATATGCATGAACAAGGCTTCATTTTGGTATAACCATTATTTGTGTATCGCTTCTGGTTCAAAAGTTCTACAATCCCAAACTCCGGGTTTCATTGTATATTGGACACCCTATAGAAAACTTTTTTTAAACTATGCTAGGTACTTTACTATTTTTTTAACGCTAATTTTTTACTTCCAATAATGGTGGTCTAATACTCATTAACTTCTCGATATTTCAGGCAAAATACACGAATGACTTTCGTCGGATGGATTCTAGGCTAAATTTTCAGAAGTTAGACTATTCACATTCTAGAATACACCACTTCAGTAGCAATAAGCAATTACTCAAAGGTTGAATTAGTCCAAAACTTTACCGAATGACGAAAATTTCTATTAGTGCGAATTATACATATTTTCCATATATATGGCTAAATATTGCACTATTTGAAAATTCGGTTCCACTGGAAGCACAGCCTAAGCCACCTCAAACATGCATAAACTAATATCAGTACTTCATGTTGACATAGGAGTCTAAAAGACAAAAAAAAATCCAATAAAACAAAATTATGTTCTGGCAGTTGTCCCAAATCGGCAAGCACACTTTTAATATGTCAATAAATAATGCTACAAATACAAGGTGTGATCAGAAAGTACGGTGAATGTAGCTGCACAGTGCCATCTATCGGTGTTGTATCCATTTCAACTAGTAAGACTGGTAGCTTAAACCTTTGGTACAGTCAGTGTCGAGTTTGATCGAGTTGTGACATGTTAGTTGGCTCCCAGAGGTAGAAGAATGAGGACGTGTTAAGGGTGTCTGTCGCACGCCAACATCAAGTTTTGTTCTAAGGTGCAAAGAAAACTGCCAAAGAAGCTCACGAAACGTCAAAATCAATATATGGCGATGAAGTGTTGGCATTGAAGACTGTTTACAAGTGCTATGAGCGATTCAAAAGCGGCAAGGAGTCGGTTGAAAATGAGCAACAATCGAGACATTCTTCGACGTTAAAAAATATGAAAACGTGACACAAATGATCTCTTCAAACAGGCGAATGACTACTCAAGAGCTTTCCGAACAACTAAATATCTCGTTATGGGTCCGTGAAAAGCATTTTAACCGCCGATTAAATGGGCAAATGACTTCCTTCTTCACCACGAAAACGTGCCGTACTACACATCGCCTTTCATCCGTGAGATTTGGCCGGAAAAAGTGTTCCTCTCTTTTCACATCCGCCGTACTCACCAGATTTAATACCATGCGAATTCTGGTTCTTTGCAAAAATTAAAACCGTGCTTAAAGGAAAACGTTTTAACATTATTCCTGACTGACAGGGCCACGATAGAGTAGCTGAACACCCTTCCAAAATAAGCCTTCCAGAAAGGTTTCCAGTCATGGATTCAACGTTGTTATAAGTTCATTGCAGGGTAGAAAAAATCATTTGATTATTTTTTTAATCATCTTGATTAAAATAGATTTTTAAAATTTAAATAAAATCTTTCTCCTCGTATAATTGAACTCGCGAACTGAAGAAAAAACATGAGGAATTTTAGGAAGTTTCGGAGACCGGACCCCCCTAAATACGCCCATATCATCTGGGAACAAACAGAGCGCACACAAAAGAATTTTCGTCTTAAATGTCGATGATGGTTTTGTCGTTGGAATAGTTAACGATTAAAAACCCTATGTTACGAAGGGAAGAAAGTAGGATTCCCCCGTTACCCGTTCAAAACGGGATTTTCCCTATCATCCACTGCATGACACTCGTTTTCATATTGTGCTGTACATACATTTGAATATCATTGTATTATGATTATTACCTTCCATAATCGAAATAACAGAACAGGAGCGGGATCTTATTTATTTTCACTTTAATTTATTTCGGAATTTGATTTAAATCAACAATTTTTATTTTAAAAAAAATCAAGTGATTTAAATGAATCCACCCTGGTGCATTGCTAGCTAAGGACAGTACTTTAAAGGAGATTAAATCAAATTCCATGTAAGCTTATTACTTTAGTTCTAATAAAATAATTCGCCATACTTCTTAATCACACCTCGTATATCTTCCAAAGCTATATTAATGCGGCGATCTCTACGCAGGGCCGTGTCGTGGAAAATAAGCGCCCGGGGCGAGAGTATACGACGGCGCCCCCATACACATAGTCCAAGCAATTTTTCCTATCTTTTTTCTTTTTCTCCCGAATTTTTCGCCCCCTTACTTCGGCGCCCGGGGCCGTCGCCCCTCCGACGGCACGGCCCTGTCTCTACGTACAAGGAGTCTTACAGGATGACTCTCTCCACCGACAGATATTCAAGGAAAACTAATAAGAGATAGCCAGAAACGTTTTTCTTGATTTGGTTTCAGCATCTCACAACATGCTTCTTTTCCCGCTCTGATTTCTCTGAATCATCTTCAACTCACGACGTGGAACAAAACTCATTTGTTTTCAATTACTAGCCTTATTTAATACATAAATGTGTTCTTTCAAACAGAACCAATTCACATTCCGAATGAATCTCTTCGCCATACTTTACATATTTATTGCAGAACATTCACTACATACCAATCTAGGATTGGTAACAGTTTTTCTTTTATTATTTTGTAATCAATCCAAAGTCACACAAATTGTGGAAACAATATATATAGAAATTGTTTGAATGTAATACAAATATATGAATAAATCTTATTTAACATGCATTCTTTGTCTCTTAAATGTCTAAATCTATGTCATTAACTAACTTTAAGTTGGGAATTAAAAAGCTCTAGAAGCAAGTTATTTGCTTAACAATATCTCCATATTGGATTACTTTTTTAACCTGCTAAAAGATAATTAGATTTGTGTGATGAGTTTGTACTAAATAGTCTTTAATTTGGAATGTTGACTCTCCTCGTTTAAAATACTGCTGTCAAAACTGAAGTTATTACTTAAAACAGTGTTTATTACACACACACACACTCTCCGGTAACATGTTTCAAAGAATAAATTCTCATTTAGTCATGCGGAAATACAGTGTCCTACAATCCTTACAACAACCAATTTTTGGTAAAATTGACTATATTCTTTCACAAAACATTCACAGACGAATTAATAAATTTTCACCACTTAATAAAACTATTACAATCGATTTTTATCAATAATTAAATCTCTATGCCATTACTAATTTAATAGCCATGTCACTCCGCTATATCAATCCGCCAAAGGAACTTATTATTACATGCACCATACAAGACAAAAACAATGAGTTTAATAATGGCCGTCTTGACAAGAAGTCGAAAATGTGAACAGCATTAGTAAGATGTACCCTTCATATAAGTTTATACAATGTTCCTATTTCGGAATTTTATTACTTTAGAACAGATGTATATTAAATATATTCTAATCTTTTTACAATGTTATTTGAAACAAATAAGTACAAACTCGTACCAAACTCAAGAGAATTACTTCTTCCATTTTTAACATAATGGTACAATGTTTTTTTGCAGCAGGTTCTACCAAAACTTTTTTAAAAACAACAGAATTAATGCATAATCACTTACTGATCATTAATGGTTTGAAGACAGAATATTTATGAAAGCAGACACGAAATAATCATAACTAGTTTCTTCCAACTCTGCTGCCGTGTTCATACACACCAACATTACTTTATATAAGCACTATTTTATATAATTCACTATCCTCGTAGATCAAGTAGAAGAAAAGCTTAGGACGAAAATAAACTTATTCTAATAATCGTAAGGAACAAAATAACATAATAATAGACATGCAACAAAGAACTCCTAAGAGTTTTCTTTTTTTAAAAAAAAAAAATCTGTTCACACAATCACACTGAACAAACACGTACGCCCTCTAGTACCTTCTAAGCCCGGTGGGCGAGGCATAGGCTCCGAAGAGAGGTTGTGCTGGAGGAGCGCCCAAACTGCTGTTCGCGGGAGCAGTATTTGTGGTGCCAGTGGATGGAGCTGATGTACTGCCTGATGAAACCTTTCGGAATAGATCTCCTTGGATGAGACTGTCCAGCGCCTTCTGGACATTAGGATCACTCAATAGAGGCGTAGTGGTAGTGCCCTGGTTGCCTGGTGGTGGCCAATTAGCAGGCGGAGGGACACCGGTTGGTGCAGGGACTCCAGTAGGTGGAGGTACTCCTGTCGCTTGCCCTGGACCCCCAGTGTTTAAAATGTTAATGATCCTCTGCTGAAGCTCCACTTGCTTTTGGGTGGTCGGAAGTCCAGTTGCTGTGTCGGCTGAAAGCAAAAGACATTATTACAATTAACGATAATTACAGGTCATTCACTCCAACTAAAGGTATAAAATTTGCTACATGGGACGTTCTACTTTTGAGAATACATGTTTATCTGGATCAATTAAATGTGGAAGACACTAAAAACACAGAAAGGGGGTGCAACAGATATGAGTTGTTCCTCAACAGATCACACTGCACACCCCAGTTTTTTTTAGAATACGTTGTCAGGATATTCCTTTAGAATTGTAAATTTATTACTGTTTGTAAATTTGTACTTGTTTTCTTTCTTCTTGAAGTCTGTGTCAATTGTCTGACTACTTTTTGGTGTTGCAAGTGTTAATGAGTGATTTTGTGTAATGCTTAGGGTATTACATAGCGTCTCAGCTTAACTTTTGACACAGGAGAGTGTCTACTAGAGTTGAACTGAATCTATTCCGTTCCCTGCTAGAAAAATTTCCAGTGTACTATGGTGAACTGAAAAACAAAGTTGAGTGCCAAATACGACTGTATGCTGTGGTGTTTAAAGCCTGTAAAATATGTTGAAGAAGCAAAGTAGTTCTCAATATTTTAATAGAAAAAATGCTCAGAAGCTGGCGGATATTTAAAAATAAAAATATATCCTAGATGGGCGTTATTTCTCTCACAATGTCTGTCGTAATCCACACTCACCTTTTCTTTTGTGTGTGTGTGTGTGTGTGTGTGTGTTTGTGTTTTTTTGCCCCTCTTCGCACCTCTCACAGCTAACCCTTTCCTCACTTGGTTCATCATATTACATATATTTAGACTGTTTTACATTATAAAACACTTAAAGTAGAGTAATTAATTACAAGGACAGAAAAGTGTTGTTCTTGTTAAAATAGCCCTGTAAAAAAAAAAAAAAAAAAAAAAAAAAAAAAAAAAAAAAAAAAAAAAGCCGGTTAAATGATCTAAAACAAATAAATTAAAAATGATGAAAATTCAGATCAATGCGGAGAAAAGTAATGCTGAGCCAAACGGGAAAGTTCCAGCACAGAAGAAAGTGTCTTTGAAGAAGCTTTTTAACGTCATGTCCAGGACTGATTAATGTCAAAATTACTAAAAAAGTCTTCTATTATAAACAATAACCCTTTTCTTTTTCGAACTAGTTAGTTTTTCAGTGCTTGGCCAGTTAGCCCCATGGCCACCTACATCCAGGTGACGGAACTGCCATCTTGATGGTCTCAAAGGGATTTTTTTACATTTCTCCAGCATAACATAATAATTTCCAGTAAATCTTCAGTATATCCAATATTAATACAAATTTCCAATATTTCAAGTATCAGTAGACACCCTGCAGAGAATGTAAGAAGAAATAACATACAAACTAATTTACAACAACGAAGTTCTTGTTTTCTTGTAAATATAGTCTTCAAGATCCCTCAAAATGTTTGTTGTTGAGCAGCGTAGTTTTCCCCTCTTTGCACTAAGATGTAAACTCACATCAAAACTAATAAATACGCATCCTATCATCCCTCAGTCTCATATTTATCTGTAAGTTAGTAAGCTAATGGTGACGACAAGAAACACAAATATATGCAATACTCAGTTATGGAGGTTCAATTCATAAAAATGAGAGACTATTTTTAAAATGCATGCTCCACAATAACAACTCGTTTGTTTACGAGATCTCGTAATAAGAGACTCGGGATAAAAGGTAATTCAATTCCAAACAATTAAAACAACTTCCTATTTTAAAAGAAATTTTCTTCAAATATTTATAACACTACCACACCTCAGAAAACATACTTAATTTTAGCACTTGTATTGTACTAACTTAGAAAGTAATTCCCAAAGTACTAACTGAGATGTGATACAGTAGTGTGAAGTATGAAATATTAAAATATGTAAATTTTAATCGCTAAAGATTTATGTAAATATTTAATGCGTAGTTTGTTTCTAGGCAGTGAGTCACCTCAAAGTAATCAGAAATGAGGGGAAGGTTGGAAAGGAATCCGACAATTAAGATAGATACAAAATCAATTTCAAGGGTTGAGGTCCTTAAATACCTAAGAGTATGGTTGGATGAGGCTTTTAACTTTAAAACACACTTCAATGTCAAAAGGAAAAAATAATCAGTATAGCAAACAAGATATTTTACATAATGGCTAAGGAATATTAACTTTACGCTAGACATTGCCAGTTACATTAGAAGACGATTTTTATGGCAATCGCTTCGTACGAATCAAGCGCTTGGAGAGACAGATTAACGGAAAATATTAAGAGCCGTCAAAAAATTTTATTACGTATGACAGGAGCAATGGCAACTACACCGGTAGAAGCCTTACAGATAATCTTAGGTATCGAACCATTCCCCTTAGCAATTTTAAAGTCTGTTGGTAAATATTGGTTGAATAAAGGTGATAAGTGGAAAGATTCTTTAACAGTTTAATTTTAACATCTGAGACTTAGAAAAATTTTTTTCAAAAAAATAGTAAGAGAATTAGAACAATAGTACGAAAGCCAGAAGACACTACGAAATATTTCCAAACATAAAACAAAGATTAGAACAAGATATCTTAAGCTAAATAGACATACAATACAGTTCCTGTCAGGACATGAACCTTATTGCACAACTTTTACAAAAATTGGATTATTAGACTCCGACGAGTGCGATTCCGGACAGATGCAAAATCCAGATCACTTAATTTTTTATTGTCAGAACGTGATTTTACCACAAGAAGATCAAGTTTTAAGAGTTAACCTACGAAATATTCAGGAACAACACAGAATAATAGAATTGATATGTAAAGAGGACTATGATAGAAAAGGCTTAAATAAAATTTGCACTAAAATATCAGAAATAAATAGAGCACAAATAAGTCTGGATCTAACGCGAAGAAGACAGAATTAAGTGAAATAACAGGAACGTTCCACGATGAATTGGAAGTTGTACAATTAAAAAATGGTACTCAAGTTACATATAGTGTTTTGTGTTAGTGGTTAGCCCAGTGTATTCTTTCAGAAATGAAGAGTCCAAGTAAACAATCGAAAATTATGGAGGGCCACTTAAATAATAGCAACAGGATTGGAAGTCCAAATTTAACAGAACAATTTATATTAAACAGGAGCGGTACGGAGAACCGAAAAGAAACTATGTAATCTGGGTGAAATTAAATAATTTCTATAATTAACCAAAATATTGTTAAGAGAAAAATATATAAATAAATAAATAAAAATTGTTAAATAACCCAATACAGGAGAGAAACCAAACCAAAATATAATCAAATAAACAAACATACATATAGGTGAAAATGAAAGAATATACACAAACTGGTTTCAATATAATCTAAAAATCCAATTTTTAAAATTTTATTTTATGTTTTATCAGTAGTTGACAGGTGATTTGTGTATGCTGTATTTTATTATGTATGTATGTTGTATATAATGTATGTGCATTTGTAAATTATGTATTAATAATTCTCATTTCTTTCAGTTATGGATAATAAAGAAAAAAGAAAATGGACCTGAGATAGCCAGAACTCAGGTCCAAAAAAAAAGCCCACCCCCTACCTAAATAGGGAAGGATAATATAGGAAGAAAGAGAAAGATGGATGAACAGGAGAGAGAGATTATTCAGATTGGACAGTTACGTTGCCGAGAAGATCAAAATAATTGGCAAAGGCAGGGGTAGTGGAGAATAAAAAAAAAAGTTATGATCGCCATTGATATATACAGTGAAACCTGTCTATGTTGGCCACCATCAGTTCCATTGAAAAGTTGCCAACTTACAGAAAATACCTACATATATCATAAATACTGTCACAAGTTTGAATGTGAATAACACAGAGGGTATTAACACCAAGGCAATTTATTTTGGTCATGTTTTACATTGATATGTTGTACACCTGACGCACGAATCATGTTTTGAAATGTCCCCCCTTGGCCTTGATGCAGGCACGAAGTCTGTCCGGCCACTGGTCAATGGCATTACGCATCACGTCCATGGGAAAATTGTTCACTGCTCGGGTCAAGGATTGTTTCAGACTGTCGACACATGGATGCCGTTTATGGCAGACCTTTGCCTGAAGGACTGCCCAAAGTTTGTAGTCCAACGGGTTAAGGCCCGGGCTGCTAGAAGGCCAATCAGCGGTAGAAATGAAGTCGCGGACGTTCCGTGCCAGCTACTCCTCGGTTGTTTTTGTTTTGTGGCCTGGAGCGGAATCCTGCTGGAAGGTCCACCTTTCTCCAGGGAACATGGTAGCAAACAGTGGTTTCACTATAGATGTTAACATTGTGTCTTGGTACACCTTGGTAGATGTTCTAACACCATGTTCACAAAAATGCCTTGGTAGGTGTTTTAACACCTTGTTCGTAAAAATGCTGTTGGGTTGTGCCTGAGTAGCTCACTCCCCACCAAACCATCACTGAGGCAGGATGATGTGCCCTCTGAACCCTTGGAACTGCCTCAGCAGCTGCAGTAGATGACGTGGCATACACAAGGTCATTTTGGGCGTTGTAGATCTGCTCAATTGTGAACACCTTTTCGCCAGTGACAACAATCTCTCTGTGCAGATTGTTGGCGTAACGCCGCAAGTTTCTTTAATTTAAGGACCCCTTCAACATTAATGTTTGGGTCTGAAAGTGACCAGTCCGCCTCTTATACGCCCGTAGATGTAGGTCACTCCTGAGCACATGAGACATGGAATTTCTGCTGATGTTCATCTCAGCAGCCATCACCCTTTGTGTTCGAACAGGATTTCTTCGAATTCTTGCTGCGACTGCTTTCTGGACCTGCGAGGTTCGTACCGTTCGTGGTCTGCCACACTTTGTGTGGTCAGCTGCCGTTCCAGTCTCGGTGTATCGCTGTATGGCGCGATACACGAATCTCTTGCTGAATTGTAGGGGTTTGAGGAAGTTGAAAATCCCAGCTGCTGTCTTCCCGACCTTGTGTAGTGCAATTACTGCTACACGATTTTCGTGATCTCCCACTCCATCAGAACTCAGTACAATATCAACGTTATGTCATGTACAGTCAAACACACACTACATGCATCTTCCGCTTTATACACAGATGGCAGCACTGTGCCACTCCGGATGCCTACAGCGCCACTCCAAAGTTTGTGACAGTATTTATGATATAACTAGGTAAATGTGATTGGTGTATTTTAGAATACATTTCTAGTATTACTTGATTGTAAAATTTTAATAAGCAACGGCACGACAGCTACTTTTAAATAATGTATATAGAGTAATCATAACAATATATAGTACTAGAAAAAATTACTACAGTATGTTAAATACTCTTTTGCTGTCTGTACAGTAAGGAACTTACATCTGAGCTGATTAAACAGTGACGAATATTTTCTGTAGATACCTTTCGAAAAATAGCGAATCAGTTATTAATAACAAATTTATTCGTGGTGATTCACTCTAGATTAGGGATGGAAATAACCACTCGCCCGGGGCGAGTGTTCATCGGTGCGGGCGAGTTTTTACTATCACTATTAAAATACCGAAGGTAAATAAATGGCTTCTATTGTAAGATGTGGGCTAGTAGCTTTTTTCTTAGGCTAATGAACTTTTGTTGCTTATTTGCATCCCTGCTCTAGATGTATAGTATTTCTTTTATTCTTTTTGATACATATACACATCCTAATTTTGTATTTAATGAGCTACAAGTTCCCTCGGAGCAAAAGGTGTTTTTAGAAAATCATAAGGAAATTCGTATCTGAAAACCTCCGCTACTTTTCGACAAGCCGTCAGGTGCCAATAGTTGACAATTGAGATGGTTAGCTTTAACCTTGAGAATTTTCCGGAATTACTAAAGCTCCCCCTGATGAAAGGAGCCGGTGTAGCTAATGGCTTTACCAAAACAAACAGGGTAAACAAATACGTACTACCATTTCCTGAATTCTTGTACGTGCTTTTTCTTATTCATATCTTCCTTCACCACCCCTTTAACAGGGTAGTGTTTTGACCATTGACCTCCAAGAACAAATCGTGGGAATCCATGCTTCTCTGTTTCCAGTCACAAATACAGAATATCTGCCTCTCATATTGGAATACGAAAGAGTTAAGAAAAATAACAAGATGCTACTTTGCGTGGCCAAGATACGCAGGTAAATTTATCATTACCATCATAGGGTAAAAACTGCTTCAATGCGGCCAACTTCCAAGATAGGCAAGTGGCAAACTGACAAAGTAATGAATGTTTTATGGGAAAATGCAGGTTCAAGACGAACCAGGCCAAGATAAGCAGGTGGCCTGGTTGACAGGTTTTACTGTACAAGTATACACACACGTTTTAATTTCTCTTGAGAAAAGTAGTCAAAAAGATCAAAAAGGCCAAGCATGAAATAATCACACCAGAGCAGTGTTTTCTCACTTTGTAATCGAAAGATTTGAATCCAGTTTGAATCTTGAGACTAGTTACCCTGACATGTTTTTCCTCATTCTACTATGCGAATCGCATTTCTGTATGGTTTCTTGCCTTAATTCCAGAAGAATCCCTTCATTAGTCCCAAGGAACTCTCTTGTCCACCTAAATAGATTAGGCGGGTTCATAGCTCCTCAACAATCCCTCCCCCTGAAATTTTCGGTTCTTTGTTGTCTACAACATATGAATGTAAAGTAAACTTAAGTTAGTCCCCCCAAAAATTATCTCCGCCCGCCTGCCTTAGTTTGTTTTTAGTTTAATGTCCCTCGATCATACACCGAAGCTAAGAAAGACAGTGATGATGGTAATGAATGAAATACTGGAACTTAAAAAAAAAATGCACGCACACATTGTATATTCACTACAAAACTCACTTGACTGGAGCTTGGATCGAACTAGGATTATCACGCACCAGAGGTGTGTGCTCTACCACTGAGCTACCTGGCCATGTCTTATAGTGTTTTGGCTACGGGTTTGAAGTAAGGTTACGGCAGATCCGATTTCGCCTATGTAAATCGAATGTCGGTGTCATGTTTTAGCAATAGTCGGATCATTGTCGCAATATTTGGTTGATGTCACATTTTGGAAATAACGGCCACCCAGATCACTTCCGTGAGCTTTTCAATGGGATAACTTGTTCACTTCGAGAAAAATACGCACAGAACTTTCATTACTATATAATAAAGGTCTGTACTAATATACACCCGCTGATGGTCATGTGGATCAATGGAGAGTGGATCGCACGTCTTAAAGACGGCGCAACACACAGAGCTCTCCAGTATCTCACCACAGGGTGTCAATTTTGAGTGAAAATATCTTCTAAACCGTTACAGTTATCAAGGGACTAATCATAGCATTACACTAATGGAAAAATTGTTCTGTTCCATTTGATGACCATGCCGTTTACATGTCACGTTGATTCAATGTGGTGACCCTGCCCCGAAGTACCCTCAGCCATAGGATTCCTGATGTGATTTACACGGGAGATCTGTACTAACCTCATGCGTTTATCTAAGAGAGAAAGAGGGAGAGAGAGAGAGAGAGAACTATTGAACTTCTAAATTATTCTGTAAATCTATATAAATAAGTAAAACCATTACCGTAAACAAACAAAACTCCTGATACTATAGTGTGAGGGATACTAGAAAGAGAGTAGTTATGTAAGTCAATACGCTTACCTGGTAGATCTGCGACTGGCATTTCTGCCCCAGCTTTGGAATCTCCAATCTCAATTTTCAGCTGAACCTCCCTCTTATCTTGCAAGTAGCGAATGACTTTATCGTACTGCAGGACTGTCAACTGCCTATTATCCGCCAACGCATTCAACAGGTTCTGGATGTTTTCAGGATGGCGTTCTTGAGAGACGGGGAGGGCCACACCACCCACCGGGGTAGCGACCGGTGGCTTTCCTTTCGTTCGACAATACAGGTCGAAGTTGCGCCCAATGAAGGCTATGGCATCCTCCAACGGCATGTTGCGGTGTTCTAGTGGGGAAAAAATAAAACTTATTTCAATTCACACTATTTATCTTTACAGCACACATGTGTCGAAATGAACAAATATAACGTTTATTTAACTTTTCATTTTTCAACTTTCATTTCGTATATTCTCTGCATATTCGGAGGAAGCGGGGAGAGATAAAAAGAGTGAAAAGAGAAAGATAAATAAAGATAAAAAGAAATACAGAAAAGAACCAGTTAAGAATGCTCCAAGAGCATTGCCACAACGAACTTAAAAAAATGGAGAGATGGAGCGGGAAGGATAACTATGATTGTTCCTGCGTATAAATCTTTTTCATCCGCACCTTCTTTTTCTCGCAAAAATTCGCGGAAATTTCACCTTGCTATGACTTATGGTTCACGAGATATGGCTCCTTAAATCTTCAGAAATTCGAACTTTTTTGGCCAATATCTGAGGCCAGTTAGCCAATGGCCACCGGTTACTATTTGGTACAAAAATTTTCACCATCCTCTTAGGAATTGATCAACACCAATATCATCTCTCTATAACTTCCCGAGATATAGCTCCTTAAATCTCCGGAAATCGGTCATTTTTTGGCCAATATCTCGGGAACGGTACGAGTGACGCGAAAAATTCCATCAAATAGTTTTCGATGCTCTATCAAATGGAGGGCTCAAAATTGAGGGAAAAAAAAAAAAAAAAAAACAGCAAGTAACAGACAGACAAGACACACAGAAATAGAGAATTCAGTAACGAACTTTTTAACTTCGTTGAAAAGAAGAGGTTTTCTTTATTTCAACGTCCCACAATTATGATCCAAAACTAAGGGAAACGATGGTAATGACAATGATTGAAACAGTGCAATGAAGAAAGTGTGCGGGGGGGGGGATTAAACGAAATTATAGTTTAACGTCCTACCAGGGGCGGATCCAGGACCGACTTCTGGGGGGGGGGGCGGTGGGTTGTCATACTGCTACTTTTAAGGGCTCCAAACTTTGGGATGGGTTTTATTTATATATATAAAATAAGAAAATTTCCTCTTCTGGGGGGGGGGCGATCGCCCCGATCGCCCCCCCCCCTGGATCCGCCCCTGCGTCCTACAGTTATGGTCTTAGGCTACAGAAGGTGGATGATTAATGGAAGTCAATGATTCAAAAAATATATTATTTTGTGCTCTCCCACCGGGAATCGAACTCGAGAACACGTACACAAATTAGATCAGCGGGAAGGATTGGGAGGAAACGGGAGAACCCCCCCCCCCACACACACATGTTTGTCCCTAATCAAGTTCACCTGGCGCGAAATATCATCAAACGAGGGATGTCACGCACTAGTGCTATACCACTGACAAACTGCGGCCCTCAGGACGATAAACAGCAGAGAAAAAACTGAAAAACGAAAAAAAAATGTGAGAAAGAAACAGGGAGAAAAAAGATAGAAAGAAAAAAACGAGAGGTGTTGGAAGTCAATATTTTTACATTTTTTAGTTCCGTTTGGAGTTCAACGTTTTAACACCTGGACAATGACAAACTTATATCTACAATTAAACAAGTGATCAGAACCACACAAGCTATCATTGTGAGTCAAAATATATCTGTACTACACGCAAGATTGTTCATAATTCAACCCTAAGAAATAATATATTTTATACGCTATTTGAAATTTAATTTCGTACATTAATTACTGCTACAACAAAATAACTGGGTCGTTCTATCGATGCTGTTTCAGGATCAGGGTTGCCAAGTCACAAACTCAGCGGGTTAGCAAGAACTCGAACCTTGATCTCTTACTTCCCGGAAGGATGATCTACTCTTGAGGCTAAACAAATAAGCAACACAGCAACTAGTAGCTTCAATTGTAAAGCATCCTCTTGGCAAGCAAGGGACTGAGATTTCAGTGATTTCCATCAATTGAACAGTAATTAAAATATCGAGAAGACTCTTTTCTGTTTGTTGCAAACCAACTGATTCTGTATGATAATGAAATAACAAAAAGATCACTCACTGTCTGTTAATATCTATTCCTGAATAAATACCTAAAAATACTTCAAAAAACAATGGTACATTATGTAGTTCATTGAAAAAGAACACTCGCTTATCAAATAAAATAATTTTGAGAAGCAAACAACATTACTAAACTGTCACATTAGCAGATTACTAAGAATTCTTAACTTGTTCTATTTTTTAAACAAATTTAAAATTAATTTCATTTTTCATAAATTAGCTAAAGAGCATGAAGAAAATTCCATTAAAATCCTCCTACAATAGGGAAACTGCGTTAGAAATGGAGTTGGTGGACGCGGGTGGTGGCGTTGGAAAGGACCGAGTCCCCTGTGCACAGTGGTGATGTCAGAAATCAGCCCCTACAATGAGGCCCCCAGAAATGGGATCCCGAAGTTTTGGGTACGGCCTACTGAACATAAAGTTGTTGTACGAGGGTACTGTCATTGGAAAGGTCGGGGTTGTTTGAGTACAGCGGTAATGTCAAAAATCGAGCCATGACCTCCAAGCCTCAGAAATGGGGTCCCAATATTTTGAGCTCGGGTTCATTCTATTCCTCTTTTAAGTATGGCGTTGTTGACTGCGTGTGGTGGCGTTGGAACGCTCCAGGTTCCCTCTTAGCACATTGGTGATATCAGAGATTGGGCCTGAGACCCCAGAAATAAGGTCCCAAAATTTTGGACTAGGATCTCTTCTATAAGCCTATTAAACATGGAGTAGTTGTACGAGGGTGGTGGCGTTAGAAAGGTCAGGGTGTTTAAGCACATCGGTAATGTCAGAAATCGGACCCTGGCCTCGAATCCCCAGAAATGGGGTCCAAAAATTTTGAGCTCGGGCCCATGCTATGTCTCTTTTAAGCATGGAGTTATTGGATGCGGATGATGGCGTTGGAATGGTCAAGGTCTTGTGAACACATGAGTTATGTCACAAAATTAGGCCCTGGCCTCAAGGCCCCAAACATAAGGTTCCAAAGTTTTGGACGTGGGACCATTGTATCTGCCTATTAAACAAGGATTTTTTTGGACGTAGGTGATGGTATAGGAAAGATCTTGGTCCCTTGCTCACTGCGTGATGTCAGAAATCAGGTCCGGGCCCCGAAGTTCTGGATTGTAAACCTTTACTGTGGCCCAATTTCAATAACTGACTGCGCGAAATAAAACCATCAATTGAGCTATATATACGGTTTTATCTTGCGCATTAAGCCACAGCAAAGGTTTGCGACACAACCCGAATATTCGGGGCTCGGAACCGATTTCTGACGCCACCACCCGCGTCCAACAATTCCGTGTTTAATAGGCGAATAGATGGAATCCAATAAATAATATTAATAGTATTATTATTCTGGAGCTTCGAGGCCAGGGCCTGATTTCTGATATCACCGCTGTTTAGGAGACTCGGACCTTTCCAACACCACCACCTGCATCCGACAATTCCATGCTTAAAAGAGAAATAATGAACCCGAGACCAGAACCTCGGGACCCTTTTTTTTTTTACCTTGGGGGGGGGGGGGGCAGAAATGGGTCCGATTTCTGACATTAAAACTCTTTCCAAACGACTCCAAACTTTCCAACGCCACTACGCTCGTCCAAAAACTCCATATTTAATAGGTAAATAAAAGAGACAGAGCCCAAAACTTCGGGACCTCATTCTGGGGCCTTGTGGCCAGGGCCCGATTTCTGACATTAATGCTTTGCTCAAACGACCCGAACCTTTCCAATGTCACCATCCTCGTACAGTAACTCCATGTTTAAGAGGCGTACAGAGAGAACCCTTCCCAAAATTTCTGGGGCCTCATGGCGCGAGCACGACTTCTGACATCATCAATGTGCTCAGGGAACCCACATTTTTCCAAAGCCACCACATCCATGTCTAACTCGGTTTCCCTACCGTAGGAGAATAGGCTTCATGCTCTTTAGGAATAAATTTAGCTAAGTGGACCAGTTCTAACGTAGTTGTGAACGGTGTCTATTTTTCTACCACTACAGCAAAACCACTGACATTTTTGCATCTTTGAAATTACGTATCTATCTGTGGACTGATACTGAATATGGTGGCTAACAAATCGGACTTCTGGTACTTTTTTTCTTTTATATACTCTTATAACAGAACATTCACTCTTGAAAGTCTTTATTTCTATTGCATTAATATGTTTCGTTCAGAACTATTATGTAGATACCTTTTATTACCGTACTCATATGCTCATGCTGTACAAACAAATAAATTACTTACCACAAATTATTTATAAACACTATCACAAAATACAAATATAAATAAATAAATGAAAAGTGTAGCTCTTTTGCTAATCCCTCATTACACGAGTAACAGGGAAAAAGTAAAAAAAAACTATTACAACATCGAGCAGTAACTAAAGGACGTCTAGGTTTAGTACCATTTCTTACGTTCCGATTATTCTTCATGAAATTTAGAATTTTCAACTTTCATTTGCTCGTACGAGTGAACAAATGGTTTACGAGCCTGACGCACTAAAAATAATACATTTACAATTTTTCTTTTGCTTGTTTATTCATAAGTGAAAGGAGATAATGAAATGCAATTTACTACAATCATAGATAATGTTATCCTACAGCAGGAAATATGAACCTGAAGAATTTTCACTGTTGTCATTCATAGAAATTACAATGTTGCCAGAATAACATTTCTCCCAAAATCTAAGTTAAGACAGCGACTAGAGAAAGGAACTCAACTGCATTTGATTATGTATCATGTTGTCTTAGAATCTTGTGAACTACTTTTTAAATAAAGTTGTATTTAGCTGGTAATAAACAAAATAGTTTTAACATACAGTTATTAAAATTAAATAGTAATGTTATTTAAAAGTACTTCACAGGATACCAAAACATGATACTTAATCAAATGTAGTTGAGTTTATTCCTCTAGTTGCTGCCTTAACAGATTTTGGGGAATTGTTGTTCTGGCAACACTGACAGTTCTTCAGGTTCATATTTTTGTTGTAGAATAACGTTATCTGTGATTGTGTTAAATTGCATTTCATTATCTCTTTTCACTTATGAATAAACAAGCAAAAGAAAAATGGTTAAATTTTGTATTATCTTTAGTATGTCCAGGCCATAAGCATTATAATTTACGACATACAGAATTTCCTTGTATTAGTTGCTTGAACGTGTTATTCCGTCTTCAATACACTTGTTTAATTGCTCAATTTCCACATAACCTGTATTACGGGGAAATTTTTGCATAACGGAAATTACGTACCATTCTGTTACTAATACTTGCCTTCGATTTTCCTTGGATCTGAAAGTTTCTCAGTATTATGGAAGAAACCATTACAAAATAAATAAATAAATAAAATAAAATAAAAATAGTGTAATATCACCTATAAATAGTTGTATGTTATTCCGATAGTAAAATGTGAAGAAAGAACAAGAAAACTTGAAACAAATCCATTCTTAACGTATGAATGGTGCTTTTTTAATCAAATTTGAAATTAACCCTGAACCACTTGCATATTTCTGTACACAAAAATATCTTTCAATCTATTGTGTTCGTCCTCGGAGTTGTCAAGGGGTAAGGAAGAAGATTAAAACCAAACTTCAAAGAAAAATGCATGGATTCTTTCCACACACAGTTGATTTCACTTTCCATGGAGACTTCTCGTTCTGGTTCCTGAGTTTGTATCACGCCTTCTATATTCCAAACACACATCTAGAATTGTGTTCTAGCTGTGGTCCACTTCAACCCTATTCAAACTGAATCCCTGATTCCGTATTTGAATTATATACATATATGAAAAAAGGCACGCCCAGAAAATTAGTGTACTAGATATTTGCAGATCTCAAAAAATCTATTTAAAACAAAACCTTTACATGGTTCCATCAGTACATACGTGAACTATTTTTCCACGTAATTGCCAACCCTCTCGGTGCACTTAGTGTCAAGGAATCATTTTTTTTTTTTTATGTCTAAGTGAAAAAAGTCTCCCGCCATCTCTTTTGCCCAATTCTTCACCTCCATCTTCACTTCCTCGTCAGTTGAAAATTTTTCCCACCCATGTGCATCTTCACGGAGGTAAACAGATCATAGTCTAAAGGCGCCAAGTCAGGGGAATGCGAGGTGTGGTTCAAAACATCCCATCCGAATGACTCCGAAAGTTACTTTGTTGCATTAGCTGTAAGTTGTCTCCATCGCCGTGCAGAAAGCAGATTCCCTTCGTCAGCAGTCCCCTCTTGTTCTGAATTGACCTTCTCAATTGTTTTGATCTCGTTAAAAACTTCAGACGAAGATTTTTTCTTCACAACGAGATAACGGATAACGCTGCGAATCTTACATTTGGCGGCAAATTTTATCGACATCTTTCACGGCAAACATTACTGTGGCCACAGTTTTGGTCGTACTGACGCGTGATTGGGCTCGCTGGAAAGGGTAGGAGCTAAGCTATACGGCAGTGTGACCAACATAGAATAACAAATTCTCTCTGACCGCGAGGTCCCTAGTACACTTATTTTGTGGGCGTGCCTCGTAATTCTATGACCAACTTTATTATTGAATTTATATACGAGGGGGGCTAATAAGTTCTAGCCTCGACACCCTTCCGCACAAGTCATTTTGAAATGATTTACTGCATTTGAAACATTGGCCTTTTTAAAGTTTAACTGCCAACTGGATGATTGTTACACTAATAGTGTTTTCTTTCAAGGTGTCATGAAGTTCTTCCTGCACAGAAGTCATCGAAGGAAATCCATGATTGCATGCTAGACACATCGGGTACACATTGCCTTCATACCCTACTAAGAAGAAATGATGCTAAAACTTTTAAGTGTGGTGATCTTTCAAATATATATAAAGCTTTCCGTAAAATGGATGCCCAAACGTTTGAATGCCGATGAGAAATGCAAACGTGTACCATATTTTCAGTTGATTTTGCGGTATTTTGCCAACTCTAAGGACGATTTTTTGAATCGGCTTGTTACCCAGAATGAAAGCTGGTTCCACTACTTCGAACCTGAGACCAAACAGCAGTCATGCTAGTGGCGCCACTCAGGATCTCCAAAGCCAAAGAAATTCTCAAAGCACAGAGGTCGGCAGGCAAAGTGCTTGCCTCAATATTCTGGGATAATAAGGATTGTTTTATCAGAACACCTTCCATAAGGACACAGCACAATATCAGAGTAAAGCGCCGCGGAAAGTTGAGAAGAGGTGCGCTGTTTCTGGAGGACAATGCTCCCCGTTCACAAGGCTGGAAGAGCAACGGATGTTCTTGAGGATCAAGAGTTTCACTGTTGACCACCAAGTTGCACCCTCTGATTACTCTTCCCTAGACTAAAAAGTTGTGAAGGGGCAGAAATTTAGCATTGACAACGTGGTTATAGCAGCTGCATTTTTTTTTTTTTCAAACCAGGAGAAATTAATTTTTTTGGAGGGGTTAGAGAAGTTGGAGCAACGATGTGCCAAGTGTGTTTACATTCGGGCAGCGTACATTGAATAACCTAAAACTTTCGTGCCTGTAGCTGAAGTCCTTTCGAGTCGGACCAAAAACCTATCAACTACCCCTTGCCCTGATACATACATATTTTCACTAATTCAATGTATTTTTAATGTTGCAATGATCCAGAAGTCAAATGTTCTTTATTCTGCACCCCTTCAATTTATTTTTCTGGTGCATACATACATTTTCTCATAGGAGCATAATACTTGATGATAGTCTAGTGACTAGCGCGCGCGTCTTTAGTATGCGGGGTTCTGGGTTCGATTCCCGACGGATCTCGAAAAATTTTGAATGCATTATGGTGGTTCGGATTCCATATTAAACTGTGGACCCATTCTCATTGCCTCGGTGCTGAAATAAGATGCTGAACTTCAGTGTATGCAACTTGCAACTTTATAAATCCTACTGGTTTTCAAATTGTTTGGTTTCTTCTGTTAGAAATCCCTATTCTCTGGTATAGTGGTGTGCCTTTGAAGCATGTGGTCCCGAGTTCGATTCCAGATGGGAGAGCACAAAAATTTAATTTCATCATCGTTCACTTTCATTAATCAAGCATTTCCTTTTGCCTAAAGGGAATAAGTGTAAGACGTTAAACGAAAAAAGTAACAAGTTCTTGTTAGAAAACATAAGATCGCAAAACATATATCAACCAAAACGCAAGAAAATATAAGGGATTAAAAAAAAGATACATCCGACTTTCAGGATTATTTCAACTCACATAACATTAAGAAATAATAATTTTATATAGAGCTAATAATACAAACAAGAGGTTCGTTATTTTTTTTTTTTTTGTTTTTTGTTTTTTTAATTAAAATACAGAATCCACAATTGAAATTTGTCAGAGGCCAACTGGGACCACGGCTGGAAAACAATACTGGATTTTTCAGAACGTAGGAGGCATATTATCAACTCGGGTTTAGATAACATGACACAACAGAAGAATGTTTAGGCACAAACTCTGTGGGAATATATTTCAATGGGACCATGTAGCACGGATCCATGCAAGTTTTCCATCAATTTTAATTCCTTTTTCTCCCCTATTCCTTAAATAAATAAATAAATAAATTTAAAAAACATCATGTTCTTTGCAGAAAGATACAAGCGGTTAAGTGGAGGAACAATTTTTTATATGACAACGAATCACTTTTAACAGTCAGCCCAGTCTAACAACCGTACAAAATAATAACTGTTCTAGAACTTTTTTTTTCGTTTATGAAATTCATTATTTTATTTTCAATTAGTAATATTGTGCAATTTGATTTGCAATTTCATGAAGCAAGTTTGACCCGTCAGTTGTGTCAATATTGCATATTTTGTTTTGTTCTTATTCCGTTGAAAGTAGAATTTCACGAAACTTATGCTGTGATAGATAGATTTAGAATGTTAACAGTAGGTAGTGCGAGGGACGTCCACAAAATAAGTGTATTAGGGTCCCGCGGGCAGAGAGAATTTGTTATTGCTATGTTGGTCACATTGCCGTGTAGCTTAGTTCCTACCCTTTTCAGCGAGGCCAATCACGTGTCAGTACGTTCGAACTGTTGCCACAGTAACGTTTCCCGTGAAATACATCGATAAAATCTGCCATCAAGTGCGAGATTTGCAGCGGAAGACAATCGATTTTCACTGATATGCGCATTCTCCTGACCTGGCGCCTTCAGACTATTATCTGTTCGCTTTCTTGAAGATGCACATGGGTGGGAAAAAAATTTTCAACGAGAAGATGGAGATGAAGAAATAGACAAAAGAGGTGCCGGCAGATTTGTTTGACCAAGGCATACACCAATTAATCCCTCGTCTCACTAAGTGCATCGAGAGGGATGGCGACTACGTGGTAAAATAGTTCACATATGTACTTGATGAGCGCATCTAAAAGTTTTGTTTTAAATAATTCTTTTGAAACCTACAAAAATCTAGTACACTTATTTTATGGACGTGCCTCGTACATTCAACTAAATATAGTAACTTGATATTTGTACTAGTCAAATTTAATCATTATGGCCGTTAAGAAAACTAACTAGAGGAGAATAAATATAATAGAAGAATGGAAGTCTTATTAAAATATGATATTTGTCTCAATGATCTTTTTACACCGGATAAATGATAAATATTGCCAAATTAGACACGATCCATAAAAGCTGACTTTGAGCCAAACGAGTGCCGAATTAAGCAGTATTCAAAATAATGAACTGGTTTATCGTTAAAGTACAGAGTGTCCATAAAAATACTATCATATTTTTAAAGTGGTATTACGTTGCTTTGGATAACCGTATTTAAATGAAATTGGTTACATTTGAAAGAAAAACGCAAATACTTTTATACATGTCAACAATGGACGAGATCAAACACAGAAAAAGTAAATTAACTCATGTTTACTTTGTGATTAGTGGATATGGGTTGATTGTTGGATATTTAGCACAGGCAATTGCTGTTTCTGCTGGAGGTCACTTGGGCACTTTTGTACTGTTATGCTGTAATGTGCTAACATAAATTTATTTCCTTTGTGTTATCAAAGAATAAGTTTTTAAGGAGTTATGGCGACCCCTCAAGAACAAAGTTGGTGTGTTCTGAAATATCACAGCACGCAGAATGTCGCCTGACTTGACGGTCTGTGACTTCTTTTTATGGGGTTACGTAAAGGATTTTGTTTATGTACGACCATTGCCTCAAAACCTGCAAGAAGTGTAAGTTTGTATCAGTGCTGCCATCCAGTCCATTTCATCCGATATGTTGAAGCGTGTGCGGATGTCGTCTTGATGTCTGCATCGCCACTCGTGGGTCCCACATTCAATGTCTATAAGGTACAGTAAATAAATATTTGGAGTTTTCTTTCAAATGTGACCAATCTCGTTTACATACGACTATCCACAGTGACGTAATACCATTTTAAAATATGATAGTACTTTTATGGACACGCTATACCTAACGGGTTTAATGATGGCAATGTTGTTATCGGCAATAGATAGGAATGTCGAAAAATATTCAGTTGTGCAATGAGCTATTTTCCATTAGAACAAGTGGAAACTGTTGCATGCTGTAAGAATGTTGTCAATTCAGATAATGTGTACTACTGTTGTAGAACAGATAACATTAATATGTAGTAAACGACTTTGTCACATTGACAGCAAACGGCAGTAATAATTTCTGTGTCAATATAATCGTAATGTAACTGAGAATTAGAAAATCTGGTTTTCTACTGACTTTACTTCCACATCATATATTTACATACTTACGCAACTTGCTAGTCAGTCCTAGTATGTTGTTTCATGTGGTTCACAGTCATTATGCTTTTTTATTTCAATTTATGAGGAAATTGCATGAATTACAAAAATTCATTCACAGAGTTTTAGTGGTCATTAACATGCTTTTAAGTTTTAAATTTCGCTTTCACTTTCGGAGCCTTAAGCATGGCTTCCTCACAAGACTGTGATCTTTAATTTTTATTTTTATTTACGTAATATTTCTGAATTCTCACAAATCTGTTACCTTTATTTAGTACTTGGTATGTATTCTGGAATTTCGAAGAGTGCAACTCTTCACGAATGACATTTAACACGAAACAATATCCATCTTTACAATGCTCAACATAACGTAATATTAAGGCTTCTTACTGAATGCTTGATCCTTTGATTCACGTTTAAAAAAAATATAACGGTACTACAAAATCAATACTGAACTCTACATGGAATAGATATTTCAAATTAAATCACGTACGGAATTTCCTTAGTTTGCATTGTATTATTATTTTTTCTTATACTATATGCTCACTTACATAAAAGCTACGTTTTATTTAGAAATATTCAGGTTAATAATCAAATGGATGTAATGACAAAGAGGATTATTATATAATTACGCTTATATAATTTTACTTTATTGAATGAATATCTAGATGAAACTTTAAATGTATGATTTATCAGAACATAAAGCAGCGAGAATAATTTACTTTGCTTCGCTTCGCAATTTTTGACATCTCACCTCTTTATGATCATCACGAAGGCCCAATTCGAAAATGTTTCAAGTGGAGGCTCGTCCGGAATTTTACGTCCTTTGTTTTATAAACTTGTTAGATCGTATTCCTTTCGGTTTACATATGGGACAATTCTCATTAACTGTTGTATAAAAGCATTAACCGATTCAAGATACAATCAAAAAGTAACTCAGACCTCTTATCCATCGACTTTGTTTAATATTCTTCAGATTATTTTTTAGAAGTTCAATATATTATACAGGGTGTCCCAAGAGGAAGGGGCAATATTTTGAGAAACGGTAGTATGGGTGATAACCATACAAAAAGTTCATACGAACATAGATCCTAATCTCAACGGTTTGAGTGCTACAGGTTGTGAACCATTTTTGACTTTATGTTGCGTATTGCTCACCTGTATTTACTCTACAAAGGTGAGACATAGCGAATTTGAAAGGTGATGGAATGGCTTTTCGGACGGTATGTAACATGTGGCAGTGGTATCTTTGGAAGGGAAGCTATTGGGGGAAATTTCGGAAAGTTAGGGTTATTTAAAGAAATTGGATGGCAACACTGATTCCTAAATATCCCTCAATAATTTCTCTTCCAAAGACACCACTGCTAAATATTGCATGCCATTGGAACGGTCATATCATCATCTTTCAAATCCGTCATGACTTACCTCTGTAGAATAACTACAGGATGTGTAATATGCAATATAAAGTCAAAAATGGTTCACAACCTCTAGCTCTCAAACTGTTGAGATTAGGGCCCATATTCATATGAACTTTTTTTTTTTTTTTGCTTAGAATCACCCATACTACAATTTCCCAAAATATTGCTCTTTCTTCCTGGGACACCCTATATATAGCATCGAATAAATATCTTTACACGCCGCTCTTGTATGGAAACCGAATTACAATTCATACGTCGGGAGACTGCAACGGATTGCATTTTTTTTAATCTTTCATAAATCTTATTATTTTCGATACGTAAGGGTTGTTTTCTTCTTGGCTAGTACTGGAATAAAAATGTCGCATTTTTCTGTTATTGCAAATTTTATTGCAGAAATGTATACAAACCTTGGACTTATTTTCTTACATGGAAATGGACGTTTGATACAGGCAACCACAAGAACTTTTCCACATAATCAATATCTAATAACCATATCCCTTTTATTAGAACATGTTACTTTGTTACGATTCTCGAATCTCTAATCTCCTAGACAAAAGGAACATGGATAACTCAATTTGGAAGTTTTAGAAAATATTCTTATTCACATTCTAAAAATAATCCAGGTATAAACTAAAACGAGTTGAGCTGATTTTGAGTTTTAACGTCCCGCTCAGCAGCGAGGCCATATGAGACGTGGACCTACTGATAAACGTGGAATCCGAACCACATAAGCTCCCGCCGGGATAAACTAAAACGAAGACACCTCAAAAATCATTTACATAAATCCTTAACACTTAGTGTAAGCGCAGTTTAACTGGTTTTTCTATTATATTGCTAAGCAACAGCTGTAAACACCATTCATTTTATTATTATTATTTGTTTCTTTTATTCTTTCCTTGACATAAACATTTTAGTCACAAATTTAAATGTAGTGTTCTCATTTATGCCTTATTCACTCCAGGTTCGTATATTTTGAAGCATTTCCGAATAGCGCCTTAGAATAAGGTCCTGGGTTCGTGATGATCATATTCCAGTAGGATGTTCTCTTGACATACCCTACATTCGGGAACTTTGATTATAAACTCTTTTTCCTTTGAACATTCATGTAAATTTTGTCAAGATATTTATAATTTCCCACATCACACAAGAAAATATTGAATGTGTTTTGTAAGTTATCAATGAAAATTGTCTTTTCATTTATAAACTACAGTAACATAAATTTTGTTCGTTTACATATACAGGAAGTAGATGAAATCAGGAACTTCAAAACTAAATCTGGATGAAGTGTTGAAAGTGAATAGGTTTTCCTGCTCAAGTGCAGCATAGAATCTTCACTCGACAATAGAAGCCATCCAATATTAGACCGGCAGATGATAAGTCGCTCTGTAAACACATTTCTGCGACCGCTCAATTGGTACGTCACTCACCTGTGCCGATTTTGCATCCCTGTAATCATCTTTTTGTACAGTTACACTTCAAACATAAAGTGAATACGGTAAATTAGTGTTGTAGAAGACCTTGAGGCTACCATAACACGTTTAATTCAGAGAATGTTGCTACGCTGGTCTCCAACATGTGCTGCTGCAAACTTTAACTGCATCCAACAATGAAAACACTTCCAGAGCTTACTGTAATATTGTCTCACTAAGAGAAAACTCACGAAACATGATAAAAACAAAACTTTCATACCTAAACATATAGTGACCAAGAAGATTGAACAAGATGATATTTGCAGTTAATATTTCCTAAATTTATGAACATTTGTATAGAACTTTAAAATTTAGTATAGTTGAACTATCTAGCGTTACAGCCCCGTAGAACTATCAATTAATGAATAATTAATCATTTTCTGGATTGCAAGTAACAAAAATATTAAAGATATCTTTTTCAACTTATGTGTTATTATAGCAGTTGTTATTTTCAACAATACCTCCTTGGCAACTCCAACACAACTCCCAAACCAGACGGACACTTCAAGAAGTGAAAACGAGGAAATAGTAGTAATTGGAAATAATTAATTACGCTACACCATAAATATAATTGTTTTAAACATTTTTAACATGCGATAGTACACTGGGCTTCACCATACGATTAAATAAAATTTAGATAAAACTAATAATCCGTAAATATAAAACAAAAATCGGAAAAACAGTGATCAAATCATGATACTGATAAACATTTAGAAAAACAAAAAGATCTGAAAACAAAAGGTATTGAATAACATATAAAATTTATGGTATTCAATTTGTACCACTATTTCCTTAATACGGTCACCTCGACACGGAGCCCAACAGTGCCAGGCTAGAAACAGATCGCGTACGCTCGTTACGTCACTCCGTCAAGCTTCGAGGAAAAATAAAAGGATTGAATGAATGATTTCAATAAGTATTTTCGGAAAAAGAACGGCATAATACATTACATGTCACAAGACATATATTAAAACCATATTTGCATTATAAATATTGGCGCATAACACCGAAACTTAAAGTTTTATTTTCGATATAATTGTATCGTAAATAAAGTACTTTTGTTTTTGTTTTTTTTTTTCAAAATATTCGTACCAGCAAGATATATTTTCTTTGCAACTTTAAATAATTGTCATAAATGTGAAACTTCCGAGAACAATTGTATCAAAAATATTCCATACTCTGATAATCGATCGGAACCTATGCATATTATATATATATATATATATATTCATTCTAAAATTCTTTGTGCTTCGATGATGAGTCATTGCCGTATGAAAGCTCAATGCTTTCCACCACGCGTATGAGTCTTTTGACGTCAACCTATCGTGCAAGTACCAATTATTTTGATTAATTATCTAGAGTTAGTTCTTCTAGATCATTAATACTGGTACTGACACTGACCAGCACTAACTTTGTTTCCGTTAGTACTGAATCTTCTTTTAGACTGCGCGACAATGGAATAAAAAACGTTGGTTCACACTCAACCCTCTAAACTGAGGGTTGGATGCGATAGTGAAAGAAGTCGCTTTGATATAATCGTAATGAAAAATTGCCACGCATAAATATTGCTGACACTACAGCAATGTTGTTATTATGTACCAGATCACATAATTTATTTCACATTCTATAGATTATATTAAAAACACCACTCAGTCTGTTGCAGTTACGCAACAATTAAAGAACATTGAATATGGATGCATCAAACATCGCAAAATGAACCAAGAAGGTTACGCTGAAAGAATTACTGTATACACGCAATAAAAACAGATAAAACCATACGCTTTCGGCACCATGGAGTTTCCACAGTCATCCAGCGAAATTACATATATACAAACCTTATTTACAGAAATAGCTGTGTATCTACCATTAACGACAATTTTTTCAACAGCATTACGACAGGAATAAAAACTATATTCTCGCTGTTGTTTGCCTCACTACAGGTCGCATACAGAATACGAAATCAATAAACATGTTCCAAAAGTTCGGATTCTTTTTATGTGAATTCAATTCACATTGTAATGGAGGATATACCTGAGAGAGATTGTAATGGAGGATACACCTAAGACAGATTGTAACAGTACACGACTAGAACACTTACACAATTACGGATTACTTTTCGTGTACCGTGCATCAGTAAGATGCTCTCACGAACGACCGCACGCGTGAAATACGTGATTCATCATTGCTACGAATAGCTGCTTTTAAAAAGTTCATTTCATGGTGAGAACACCAGGTAATAAAAGTGTCATAGATGGAGACCTATAGCTCTCCCAAAATGATATAGGTCAGAAAAACGTCGGAGGCGGATACATCTGTCATATCCATCTAAGAATTTAACGCTACATACTACTCAAGATGCATAAAAGCACTCTTTGAGTATTCGGATTTTAGCACGAAACACGAAAACAATAATTACGAACGCATATGTAAAACGAAATACTGTCACTTATCGCGGAAGAAGAAAAAAAAAAAAACGCAGTAACAAACGATGTACACCAAAAATAAAGTTTCAAATTAGGAATATGAGGAATCTTTATTAATTACACTAAAATTTAAACTCATATCACATCTAAATCACTAACAATAACAGTAGTTTTGAAATCCTTGCGTGAAAGGCAGGTTACACATTAACAATTGAATACATTACACTTATTTTCTAATATATGCTTACAGCTAAAAATGCAAAAGATATAAAATTTACTTACATGGAATTTAGCACTGATTTAGCAAATCCACATATTTAACACCTTCTATGTTGTGACGAAAATACCTTTGTTATAGTTATTTAAAATATAATAATTTTTATCATTTTCTTATATTTTTCTGAGTTTTAAGAGAATTCATAAAGGTAACTGTTCCTGTGTTCAAAAATCTATTTTGAAATTCTCGTCTATTGTTTCATGGACGTTTTTCGCTTAATTTCTGAAGACAATACCAAATGCTTTTGTAAATTGATTACTATGACAATTCAGACCCAAGTTTCTATAATAAACAAAAATAAAACCCACATTCGGGAATGTATTGGCATTTTTTGTAAATAAATTGGTATGAGATCAAGTCATTCAATTTGCCTGGACTGAAGTTAGAGCGCGGTTCCGTGACCAGCCGATAGTTGCAGCATTCTCAAGGAATGATTTAGTGCCAGAAACCACTGCACTTTTGCTACAGATACAATGTGTGTGTGGAATGAATTAAGTGTTACATAATAAAACTAGATGAAAATGGTACATTTACTGTCCTGTGCTGATGTTCTTGTTTGAGCGTGAAGATATCAATACGTTCCTATACTAATAGTTAGCTACAGGGGATGTTATATTCTATGGCTATGTTAGTGAACTCACAATTTTGTGTACATTGTGAAAATCTTGAATCTTACAAAAAAAAGTCAAGGGAACAATGTTGTTTACCACAGCCTTATATGATTAGGATCGAACCAGGGACCCCTCCTATCAGAAGTAAAAGCTCTATCACTGAGTAACCATGTTAATATGTGGACAGAGATATATGTTAGAGATATCGATCGAAAAAAGATCTCGAAACTACCGAGGAACTCTACATATGGTGCATTGTTCTTAGCTGTCTTAATTCGGAGATTTATGACTCGATCTCGTATAAAACTCAATTCATACATTATCACACAAAGTTTATTTGCCACATTTGTTGTAGAAGAAATGCAGTTTGAATAATAGGAGCTATCTCAAAACTGAAGACGAAAAAATTGAATTTACTTTCGTATAAGAATGATGATGATGGGAAACGACACAAAAACATAAAAATGAACTCAAGATGGTAAAGAGGAAATCCACGAAGTTATAATTTAAATTTTTTTTTTCTTTCAAGAATTTGAACAAAATTATAGAATACGGAACATATGGAAATTACCTGTAGGATTGTGTATCTCAAATCGCTGAGATTCTCATGAATAAAAAGAAAAATAGGCCATCATTTAAGAAAGATAAATATCTTTTATTGTTATTAATTTAAAAAAATGTCACTCTACGATCCTAGTCAAGTTGGGTAATATACTTTGTATTTAGTTTATTTATTAGTAAATTACGCCCACACTCATATTGAATTTTTGCCACACATACAAGTCGCAACAACCATTTTCTGTTCTTCTCTCGATGTACTTTAGAAGTATTGCTCACATCAAGAATTAATTTGTACAGTACACTGCAACTATAGCAGCACAGTCACGGTATTTTAACAAAAAATATATCCCATATTAACAAAAAATTGGCTACTTACCAATGAATGTTTCCTTGAAAAATTTAAATATTTTGACGTTTCGGAACTCTCAGCTGGTTCTTTCCTCAGTGGCAAGGTAAAAAGGATTAAAACGGAAAGTAGATAAAAGGAGTAAAACCAGGAATAGCCAGCTGAGAGTTCCGAAACGTCAAAATCTTTAAATTTTTCAAGGGAGGATTCACTGGTAAGTAGCCAAATTTTCTGTTAATTTTGAATATCCCCCGATGCGCCCAAGTAATTATATATCCCATATTAGTTCGCATTTTAACAATTTAGAAAATTTGAAGACATTTGCTACAAAAATGAGACTACCATGAATAACGACAGGAACTGTTTAGTGTCATATTTAATATAAAGAGAGACGTTTAAACAAAATTTTCCTTCTTACCTAGTTAAATAAGATTTGAATTTGGTACAAGTAAAGGAGTCAACTTCCTGAAAATCCTTTTAACTGTGTCATCATAATATTTTACTATAATTTACGTTTCTATTGATCTCTATACGGAAAAGTGTAGCAACATAATCGAATATTTCTCTGTGATCAAGTTTCTTTCTTTCTTTTCCTTTTTTTTCCCAAGGAAAACTCCAAAATCAGAGAGACGATGTTATGAACGAGGATTAGTTCCCTAGTTGCGGAAGAAATTCGTCCTTCATACATTTTAGCTCATTTTTATTACAGGTACATACTGGATTTATTTCAAGTTTCGAAGGTTTCTTTCATAATATATGCTTCCCCTAATTCTTGTTCAGAATAGTACGTAGTGGAATTTTAAGCTAAAATTTAAACTTCAACTTTGATGGCCAATAAGTCATGAACCAAAATCTGCACACGAAAATATTTCCTATACGCACTAAAGAAGTCAAGTTTGGTCAAGATGAGTTCTGTAGATCTTATGCGATATATTCTGTCCTTGAGATCGATTTCATTAGGAAGTCAAGCGAAGGACGAAAATGATGTTACTGGCGTCACCAAACATCGGTGGACGCAGTTCAAATGTGAACTTACGAGCGTCTTTAACGATGATCAAAGCAGAAGATCATAATAGCGAACAAATCAGCACAAGAACAACTTCAACAGCAAGGTATGTTGTAGAACGATGGCATAACGCAGTGCTACAACAGAGAAAAAGAGAGTGCGTCGCATATGGAACTACAGATAGTGTATATGGTTGTCTACTCCAATAAGATTTTACTACAATTTTCCTAGCAATGGTGAGAAGAAAAAACCTCACTGCACGTCTCTCCCCAGAACTTGATAATGTTCAATGCGATATCCTTCCTTTTAAAATACTTTATTATTTAGTTTATACTGATAGGAAGGTCCGAGAATCTTACACGGGAAAGACGACTCACATTATGATCCGAAACATGAATGACCTGTAGCGAAACTTTGAGAAGGCTTCGAGGTAACATTTTTTTATTTAGTTATTTCATAATTTAATTTTCAGAGAAAGCGGATTTATTAATTAAATTAGTACCACTCGTACTTTAACCCTTATACTACCAACAGACGATAAGTTCTGATTTGTATAACAGCGCATTAAGTACATATAATTTTATGCTTAATACAGTAGATAGCACATAAGTAGTCATCAACAAAGGAAATCGAGTATTTTATATGTAGACTGCATACAAAATACGCTTTTTTTCTTTGTCTCAAACTCTACGAGGACATATGGATTTATCAGAAAAAAAGAACATATCTATAGTGTTTCAAGAACAGGGGGAATAGAAACATTACGTTTTGCCTCAGATAGGGTTGGTCACTTTAACACTACTATAACATTCTAGCTTGGTAGGATAAGGGTTGATAAAAGTAACATTTTCAAAAATGTTAAGTTCACATTACATAGGGTGATCCATATAGTCTTTCACTATTTTATTAACTCAATTTCCCTTTGAATATAGTTATAAATGTGATATTTCGTACGAATGTTGTAGAAACTGTGGGTGAATCAATCTGGTTATTTTCAACAAAATGGTGCTCCACGTCGTACATTAAACGACTCCATGCAACTCATATGTACATTCTTCGGTAACAGCATAACTTCAAAGAACTTAGGCCTCCCAGATCACCTGACTTAACCTTTTCTTACGGAGTTAGCTGCAGGACGAGACGGATAGGAGTCGTCCAGGAAACCATTACTAATGAAGTGTTCAATAGCAGTGCTATTGATTCACTTCAGAAATCAATATTAGGTTCTATTGTGTTTTCAAATTTCGTCAGATAAGTGACGGGCGTTGCGTTGATTTTAGTTGAGCGTCCCTTTCAGCAGCTAGGCTATATGAGACGTGGACCTACTGATTAACGTGGAATCCGAACCACATGAGCTCCCGCCGGGAATCGAACCCGGGTCTGCCACGCCAAAGGCGCGTAAATAAGTGACGGGCATTTCCAACATTTGCAATAACAATACGATTACCCATACTTACTGCATAATTCACAACTGATTGCACGTAAAACATTAATGAATGCATCTTACTCAATGCGGAATATGAATTTTCTTGACTATAATTTCAGCTTACTTATAGCCTTCAACGGGTTTTCCTGATGTTGGTCGATATTTGAAACCCCTTTATATCCTTGAATAACTTCTTTACTTACAGTTCTCCAATAAGCTCATGGACTGACAATTGTTTTCAAGAACGTTCCTATAGTGTATATTTGGATGCCCAACAATTCTGACGTCATAACTGTGCACCCATATTTCCGATGTATAAGGAAAAGTCTCAAAACTGTTATTAGCTTATTCAATAGTGTTCTGTAGACACTTTTGACTTATGTTGTTATTTTTAACTGTCGTTAAGTTATTCACAAAAATTCAAAAATGTAAGGAAGATCTTACGAAAGAGCCTTAAAAGCAGAGTGGCCTAAACACCATCTTTTCTCACTGTGAAGTAATTTGATCACTTACTTTAACCTTTTTACAATTTCAGTCAAGCAGCTACTGCATCAACACTATTTTTGGTTCGTACGTCACTCTCTTCTGAATAAAGCAATCTTTCAAACGGTAACATTCGCTTGTCCCGTTTCATATATCTGAAAAGGCGAATTCGGGAAAAATGGGATCTTTTTCTGAAGAAAGAATTGTTTACTGAAGGTCAAACAGATGACGTCATGACCCCCACCAACTTGACGAGCTACTTCTCAAAACACATGTGATCTGTTTCGCAGTGTATGTGTGACTGAACAATAAAATACAGCAGCTCTAGATGTTAAAAGAGCATCTTAAAACAATACACACACACATTTACCATAAATCCTGAAAGGGTTAACTGAGATTGTTAAAACTTCAAAATGCATGTTGGTCACATATAATTAATTATTTTTGGTTATGTCGATGTCAATTTCTTGAGATAATAGGATTCTGAAAAAAAAAAATACTTTGGATTTTTACTCAAAGTATACTTTCCGTGCAATCATGAAAACACATGACATTTTTTTACTATTACGTCCTACGTGTATGCACTTTAGGCTAAAAGGAGATGTATAAATAATGGAATAAAAGGTGGAATGAGAATGTTGGAGAAACTTCCGAGAAAACCCAACGACACGACACTGTCCAGCACAAACTCGCGTGCCCGGGAATCGAACCAGAAACCCCTCGCACTACAGGTTAAGTGCTCTACCACTGAGCCACCGTGCCCCCTTTGGCATAATAATATAAGATAAAAAAAAAAAAAATCAAAGTCTGTGAATGGAGACAAAAATATATCAGAAGATGTTTAGGCCACTTTATTTAAGTAAAGACGTTACTCAAGGATGTAATGGGAAGTTTAGTTATCAAGAGCCTCTGCAGAGAAACCCATCGAATGCTCCAAGAATGCAAGCTTACGCATTAAAATTTTCTGCTCTACTAATTACACATGTTAGTTGTCATTTGTTTAAAAATTATAAGTTAATAGAACAGTAAAAGTTTATACGGATCACTCTGGATACAGCTTACAAAATACATAAACGTTTTACTTATTGATAATTACGTGTCAGTTGACAAAATGCGGGTGTGTATTAGAAGGAAAAAGCTCACCTTGTGGAACTCCGTACAGGATATTGAGCGTCATACTCCGGTGCTCCTCGTTCTGAGGCATCACGACTACGGCATACAAACTGCCTCGACTCGCAATATTCGCAAGAACCCGTCCAAGAGGTATATCTTCGTTTGGAAATAAAAGGTCCACGGTCAGACCAATCTTCTTCAATCTTCTTTCAATCACTTCTGCATACTCCCTGATTAGAATAACATGTTGATAAAAAAAATTGTCACATAAGCAAGCATGGTGTCCATGTTAAGAAATCCCACCTGCGGGAAACGCTACATTTTCAACAAACGAATCTAAGTATATTCAGTAATGTAGAACACTATTACTATAAAATATATACCGTAGATTTCTAGTTAGTCCGCAGTAGTAAAATAGAAAAGTGCTTTCCATTTGATGGGAAAAAGTTAGTTTATATATCTTTAACGTCTTCAAATTTCAACCAAAGTCAGCCTACCGAACGATGGTTTACGCTAACTTTTGGCTTAACGGAAAATGTACAGCAATGAGAGTAAGGAGTGAATAAAATAAAAGTTATCAACAGTTATAGTAATCTCGTGCACGTGCCAGGCCGCAAAAGCTAAAACGCACAATTCTTTGACGTTTGATTGGCATATATGTCGCAATTTTGGTAGCTAAATGTTTGTTGTTGGCGTGTTTAGATCTAAATGAGAAATACTGTAAACTAGAAGTAAAATCTTGTATAGTTATGAGTGAAATCTTTATGACATCCCAGATTATGCCCTTTACGGATGGTTAATTCAAGTGAATAATTACGAAAGATTGATAGAATGAAAATATGAAAGGAAACTGGAGAACTATGAGAAAATCCACGATCACGATGTTACTTACCAAATCGAATGTAGCCTGAAATAAAACAAGGGATTCCCTGTAGCAGAAATCAACGCTATGTTACAGAGCAAATGTCTTCCCTTTTGCACAGTGTTTCGAAAGAAGAGTAATACACCATCATATAATAAAAATGGTTGAAAATTTATCCAAACGTGAGCACCAAACAATGAAAAGGTTGAAACTTGATCCAAACGTGGGCATCATACAATAAAAGGGTTGAAAATTTATCTCAACTTGGGCATCACACAATAAAAGGGTTGAAAGTTTATTCAAACGTGGGCATCATACAATAAAAGGGTTGAAAGTTTATCCAAACATAAGCATCATACAATAAAAGGGTTGAAAATTTATCCAAACGTGGGCATCATACAATAAAATGGTCTAAAATTTCAAAGAACGTCATATTTATGAAGACTTGTCGGGACCAGAACGAAGAAAGTATGTAATGCAGAATTTGATCAACCACTTACGTATTTAATACATCAAAATAGATTGATATCTGTTCACGATTTGATTAAAGAAAACTAACAGCACTACGATGAGTGAAATAACTCAAGAATCAATGCCAGGAACAAGTTGACAAAAGACGAGCAAATAGTAAAACAATCGTACAACCAGGACATGGCAGCAAAATCAAGAGTTTACAGACAGTGTGACCAATGGAGCAAGGGTAATGCATTTTGATTTGCGATGAAACTTGTATAAAAGAGAACCCGGTAACACTTTCGGCAGTCTATTTTATATAAAGTGTATGGAAGAGGATGTGAATATCTCCGACGAATACGTAGGAGTAAAAAAGTACAAGTTTTCCTGTTATTTGTGTTTAAGTTCAACATTTCTAACAATTAATAGAGTTTGTTACTAAGAGGTATGTAACGACTGAAATATGATTTCAGAACACACGATACAAAGAACTATTTGTAGAATGCGATTTGAATATAACTGATTCTCTCGCAAGCAGATCATTATGGGTCTAAAGTTTTTCTTAATCCTGAAAACGTTTTCCATTGCTCTCTATTAAGCATATATGCACGCTCCTAATGTCTTCCTGCAGTTTGTATTTATTAATGCTTCCAGTTGGGGTTGCCAGATTTTGTAAACGAAAAACCGGGACACCAATCTCTGACTATATATTATAAGGTCAGGGTTCCTATTAATTTGGTCAGAATTAATTAATCACCTGTCTTTTCCAGGTTACTACTCACAATTTTCCAGATTCATTTTATACATAGTTAACCCAAATAAAGCCCCACAAGGGATTATAAAGAATGTGAAAAGGTAACGTAAGAAGAGCTGCCTAGCCCTTATTCCGAATTCCGATCTGTTGTGTTTAACAGGTCCTAAATATTGCGTCAATTACGACAGAACCTTTCATTTATGACTGAAGAAATACTACTTCTTCGTTGCGTCATCACCTGAGTCAGAAAAACTACCCAAACAGAAACACAAATCTAGCATTTAGCAAGAAAAAAATACATTTATGCTAAATTCAGAACGATAAACAAAATGTAAATTTCTTTAAAGACTTGCGCAGGCTCTCCAAAAGCTAAGACAGAAAAAAATATCCGGTATCAAAATTATGAGTTTAACTGCCACTTCTTGTGCTAGAGTAACTTGTTACGGAATTCTAATCTCAGAATTACTGAAAAATTTTATTAAAGGAAAAATATAAATTCAAAATTATTGAATGGGTGCACAACATCTTTAGAAATATTTACCCACACATGAGAAAGTATATTAGAAAACACAGTCCTGTAATCGTTGAAGTGAAATTTCAAATGAAACGTCGAAAACCTTCCGTTTTTATGCGAGACATACTTGTTCTTGAGCGTTGAAGTTTTTCAATCTGAAGAACGAAAACCGGGACAAACAGGCGTCCCAAAAGCCTTTTTCGGGACAGTTAATTCCTTCATTGAAAACTGGGACGTCTGGCAACCCTATTCACAGTAAAAAATCTGCTGAAAAGAACACAACAAATCAGGAGTTTGGACATACAAAAATGCTTCTTGAATATAGCTGGGTGAGTCACTGCATACTGAAGTAACTATGGAAATCAAAACTCTCTCTGGAAAGGCTGTGTCACAGAAATCTGGAAACGTAGAACAGACGTTCTATCAACTGTTAAGGTTTGTAATTCAGTGTGAAAACAAATCTTTCAGTTTTACGTCCCACGGTTATGCCGCGTAGGCTAAATTTAACGGTGAATGATGATAAATTAATGGAATGGTGGAATGAAGAAAGTGGAAGGAAACGGGAGGACCCCGCGAAAAAGCACGCACACGGTGTTTGACCATCACAAAGCTAATTTGGCGCAAGTTGGGATTGAACGAGGGATCCCCTCACATCAAGGTAAACATTGACACTGTTGTAATTCAGAGAAAGACAAAGTTATACGATATCTTTAAGGTAGGAGTAGCAAAACCTTTTCAACTTTGAGGACTACTTTTCATTTCACAAATCCCTGGTGGGTTACTTATCTGTTCACTCGCCCGCTAGAGGAAACCATAAAACAATACTAGTGATTGATATATAATCAGACCACTGCGGTCCACTAATAGATCGTAGCGGATACGTTGGCCACCTCTGTGGAAGGGAAGTTAATATCTTCACTTTGTTAAGTATCAGAAACAAGAAAAACAGTAGATAGATGCTATATTTGTGTGTCAGAAACAATTACAATACACCGAGCTTTCAGCCACCACAAAATGGGTTTACACACAAAAATAACAGTAATAAAAAATAAAAATGGGCAAAATACAGGTTGTAACAAAAAAAAAAAAAAAAGTACGACAAAATTTCAGAGGATGATTCCTTATGGGTAGACAAGTAAAAAAAAAAAAAAAAAAGTTCATATGAGGCGTATAGTTTCTAAATCCGCCATCTCCTTCACGAAATGTTTCGAGAAAAACAGGAAAAACCGATAACTCAGAGATTGTGTGAGATCAAATTTTCTTTTTAGAAAGACTTTCCTGCTTTATGGACATTCATTATAACTACCAAATGATAAAAATCTCTCTGATCGTGTCGGGCATGGAAAGGAATACCAGTAAATCTACTTATCTAATTTTTTTGAAAATTGGAGATGGCGGATTTAGAAACTATACGCCTCATATAATCATATGTCGAGAAATGCATCGTTATAGAGTCACGGCCATTGAGCCGCCTGATGGTGTACTACGTGTAAACAACATGCAGATATGGCGTGTTTGTCGTCGAGGAACCTGTATCCATATCACTTGCAGCGAATGAGGCTTTTGTCAGCAGCCGACTATCTATCGCGAATAGGCTTTTGCAGTGATACCTCCAGCTGCGTGCCATTAATCTCATTTTCCAATCCGCAATAGTGTTTATAGATGAGGCTCAATTCACACGAAAAGGCATCTTCAATTGCCATAATATACACGTTTGAGCGGACGATAATCCTCATATGATCAGTGCTAGGAGACAGCAACAACAGTTTGCTCTCAGTGTGTGGCGTGGTATTGTCGGTGACACTTCACTCCCGCTACACATACTCCCGCAGAGGCTGACAGGAAACGCCTATCAAGACTTCCTGGAAACCCATATACCGGATGCATTGGATAACTTGTTCTTGACTCTGCGTCCACCCATGAAAATGCATAGTGAAAAGGTTCATCCGTCAGGAAGAGACTGATACTAAAATTATTTTCCTACCTTAATTAGGAGCTGAGCTGTTGAGATTTAAATTGAAATGAAATGAAATGAAATCTTTAAGTTTTACGTCCCACAAATATGCCGGTTAGGCTAAAGGAGACGGTGATAATGAGAGATGAGTGAAATGGTGGAATGAAGAGTGGGAGGAAACGGGAGTACCCCGAGAAAACCCACGAGCACGGTGTTTGTCCACCACAAAGTTCACTTGGCGGGGGCTGGGATCGAACCCGGGACCCCAAGCACCAGGGGTGAACGCTCTACCACTGAGCCACCGTGCCCCCCCCCCCCCCGAGATTTAAATTGAGTCACACTGAGAGAGTCCAGAATGTACTATTTCACACCCTCAGGTGGCTCAACGGCCGTAACTCTGTAACGATGCATTTCCCGACATATGAACTTTTTTTTTTTTTTTTTACTTGTCTACCCATAAGAAATCCACTCCTGAAATTTTGCCGTACCTTTTTGTTACACCCTGTATATGGAAGAGTGGGAATAAACTGGAAAGAATTCACTCACTGGTGAACACTGGGCTTTTGCCCAATGCTGGTCTCAATTATTACTACTTAAACAGCATGCGGAATGTGCTAATTTAAGTGGGCTAACATTTCCAAGCATTTCTGAATAGTATGATGGGAATCTAAATCGCCTATTTCAACTTGTTTTTTTTTACAATGTTTCCTTGTAATCAATATTTATCTGTTATTTTTTTATTTTATTTTATTTTTTTTTTTTTTTTTTTAATACTGTTAACTACTTAATTTTTTTCTCTAATAAACATTCTTCTCGAAATGCCACTTTGATCCTTTTTGGGCGTATAGTATGAAAATTACATACAAGAACGCAGAAAAAAAAAGAAAAAAAAAACTTTCAAGCTAGATTACTAATACAGAAACGAATCAACATAAATACACAAACAAACTTTAAAAATAATTTTTTAAAAAAATTGTAGGTACTTATATTGCAATATCTTTGGCGCTACCAAAATAACAATGAATACCAGTACAAGAACAGTTGAAATTGTCAGACTGCTATCTGACGGTTCTGTGCCGAGTATGAACAAAACACTTAAAACGGTATTATAAACACTACGAATAATGCTTTGAAATCCGTATTAGGAACTTGATATTCCATTCTAAGCGCAAAACACCAACGCATCCTTAAGTATTTCGATACACGCAAAGGAAAATAATACGCTGTGGTAATACGGTTACAGGAAAACCAATTCAAATACAAAAATTAAGAAATATATAACAAGAACAGTACGAAAGATAGCATACAATACTTTCCACATGTACGATCGCAGGATTTAAGATCGAAGGACTGCATTCCTTGCAATCGGAATAGTCCACAAGGCAAAATATAAGGTTCAGAAAACCAATCGGAGATGTTTCACATATAGAATCTCGAAAATAATATTGTATGAATCCTTCATACATCTGTCTGAATATTTAACGCACTACTGTATTCATATATCGCCTTGTGCCAACAGCAAAACTGCTGTATGTGCAATTCTTTAAAATTTCATGAGATCTAACCGATAAACAGTTCAAAGCACATTTTCAAAACGCTCACAATCTCAAAATAAAATTGAGATGTAAACATATATAGTATTTCCGTTTCCTCTAAAATCGTGTTTTCATATAACCACACACAATTTATGGTTTACTCTACGTTTTGCTTCAATAGCGAATCAAGTGAGGATTCTTATAGCGCAATAGATTCACAAAATTTCTCTGAAATCGTCTTGTCATATCACCCACATATCACGCATGGTTTACTCCATGTTGTGTTACAATTTACCGTGAATAAAGTAAAGATTCCCATCGCGTGTTGAGTTCGTGAAATTCATTAATGACACAAAAAATTTCAAACAGGAATGTTTCATGTTACTGCAACCAGCAACAAACAGCAATGTATGTGTAACTGTAAAAGCTGAAAATATACTGACTGCCTGAAACCAACAGCGATTGTCCAAGTTTTATTGTGTATTCACTTTAAAAAAAGAAAAAAATTGCACGTCTTCATTTTTTTTTAACTGGTAGTTACCATCAAAAAATTCATCCAACGTTCTGTATATCAACACTCACAGTAACTTCTTTGTGCATTTTAGAAAGATAAAAGTACGAGTGATATCGCACGTAGCGACGTTTATTAGCGCCAGGTAGGAGTGATAGCGCAAGTAGTGACAACCATCAGGGCCAGGTAGGAATGATAGTGCACGTAGCAGTTATTAGTGACTGTTTGCTAATAGAAATTAGCATAATGAACTAAAGATTTTTGTCATTTATTATAAAGAATTTTCAATGTGTCCTTTATCCTTCTACAACCAAACATCACAAATATTTTAAGCAGAGTTACTCACAGACATGTTTTTATATTACAAATAGGATATAACCACAAACGATTAAAAACAGGCTATTGCAGTATTTCCAACTTTTACTGTGACACATACATACATGGACAAGAGACAAAAATAAACGAAAAACATTACTCGATCAATTACAGAGAATAAAAAAAATTCATAAAAAAAGATAATCATCTGGACGAATTTCGAATAACAACATCCTTGTTTACTCTAACGTTCTTCGTTTGTAAAACTTTCATGCGTTAGTGTGAACAAAAACAGCGCAACAACTAAAAGAACACGCGAGAACAATATAAAATTGCATGAAAATATGTTTGAGCTCATCCCAAATCACACGTGTAATACACATTTGAAGTATTTCTTTTCTAAAACTCGATGCTGGAAACTATATATTTAAAACGTAAAAGCACGAACAGAACTACATGGTTAGGTTCTACAAAACGCGTTAGGTTCTATAAAACGCGAAGCACATATCTTTGGTTTGGTAGGTATTGTAAAAGAAAAGTGCATTGGGAGCGAGATGAGACCCAAATTAAGTCAACATACATAAATGGAAATACACCGTATTTTATTTGTTGAAAGAATACCAACAAATATCCAACACAACCGATGTACTAAATGTAAAATTCGCTTAACGTTGGTGTTAACCCCAAAAATTTCCGAAGTAGGTTCAAAAATATCCCGGGGTCGAAACGATAGGGTTTTTATACACTCTTAAAAATATTTATTGTAATAATCTGAATATCATTCATTTTAGCTTTGGAACTTCTTTGCCTTAATTAAAACTAAAATCTGATCCCAGTACATTACTTGTCATGAATAATAGGTTCACATTTTCGGCAATTTATCATTGCTTTCATCAAAGACATTATCTGTCAGACAGAACTCAATCACACCTTCTATCTCTCAGACTGCATAGCCCCGATTATCCGCGGAACTGGGTTGCAAGGACACTGCGGATTACCCGAAGGAGGTTAAAAATGAGGTGCAAACACGAAAAAAAAAAAAAAAAAAAAAAAAAAAAAATCAGCACAGAAACTATGTTTTATTGTTCGTATTGCTCGAATCGTCAAGGTCAGTGATCAGAGAATGTGAAAGCCATGACCAAAGAAGGGGACAAGAGCCTGTCCCTCATCCACAAATTCCGAGAAGGCCTATAGAATTAGATGTACAATAACCCTGTGGGGCCTATTGTTATTTTCCTTGTTGTTGGCTTGGATTATTATTATTTTAGGTATGTAATTAATCCTCCAGTGCTCGCCCGCGGACTCTCATTCTGCAATGAGCAATGAATATCATTTACTACCAACGTAAATCACTCTTACCAATTCCCATTTTTCATACCTTACAACAATAGGCTTCTACTTATCAGAGTAGAGTTGCCCTTAGAAACGTGTACTATTGTTGGAAATATTGATTTTTACAATGCAATTTATGTTTTAGAACATACAGTACTTATGCGGAGTATCAGTCCGCAGCGACTACTTATAAAAAATAATTGAACGCGACTTTTTCGTTATTTTTTTTCGCGGTACTCGCGGATAATCGTGGCTTTATTGTATTTACTAGAAGTGATTTCCTTTTGTCAGATTTTATTTTTAATTAAAGTAATGATCTGATACCAAATACATAATCAGCTTGCGTCAATATCGCCGCTTAGTTTCAGCAAAGGATTTCTGCCATTTCTTATAGCGGTACTAATGAAACTCACACCTCTTACACTAACTCCACTGAAACTGCAGTGAGTAAGATATTGACACTAACTGAGGAAAGTCCTTGGTCATAATTCAATCATGCATACAATTACCTCGCTGTGCTGATACCAAAATCTTTAAACTAGAAAATAAAAGACGCACCATCTTATACAAACTTATCTTTGTATACTTCTTATTCCAACTATGTATGTGATCTGGACTACGAAAGAGTGATCAACATGAAATAATAATTTTGGCAGAAAATAGTCATTAAACTCATTTTCTTCCAGATTTTATTCTTGGATTTCAACATAAATTAAGAAGCAACATCATGTGCTCCTCATACATGCCGCGTGTAGCCGAAACCATTTTATGATGAGAATTTCTAGTACCAGGGTGTGAACCCAGTTCCAGGCCCGTATCCACGGGGATCTAGGTGGGCCAGGCCCCTCTAAATTTTTACTAGCCCCCTTAAAATTTTCATGGTAGGCTTGCAAATGCACTATAAAGGAGGCCTTAGACGAACACACTTGCATGACCAACATGCATGAAAGATTTTGTTTCGTCATGCATCTTGGAAGAATATTTTGCACACACACGTACCAACCTACTGTCCAACTTACTAGAAGAATGAATCGCAGGAGTCACGTGATATCTTCCGCTGTCATGCTGGGGGACCTAAATATAAAACAACCAACTTGCATGAACGAGCCCATACACGGTAAACATGCATGAAGAACGGCAAAACCATCATGCTTGTTTACAGAAGATTTTGAAAACTTTCAACATACATGAACGAGACCATAGATGAACAACTTGCCTGTGGTTTTATCATTTTTTATGCATGTTGGAAGATTTCTTCATGCATGTGTTGTCTGAGTGTATGGGCCCCTTAATATGGTTGGATCGGGCCCCAACTACATTTTTGGGCTGGCTACTGGCCTGCCGTTTTCATCTATGTTTTTGCAATGGTGAAGCTCAATAATGAAATACTAGGTATTAGATTTTTGGGCTGTTGGCATCTTAAGCCATTTCGCCCGTCACACACACACGTGGGATGAAGTCCCTCAGCGATCACACTTTCCGGGGAAATTGGGAGTAAGAAAGGAAATAGCCTAGAACCATTATGTTAGGTACCATCCCGGCATTTGTCTGGTGGGAATGAGGAAAACCTCATTCAAGATGGATGGCTGAAAAAGCTGTTTGTTACACCTTTCCAACGGACTGTCCAACCGGGAATCGAACCAGGGAAAGCGCGCACCAAAGGCGAGAGCGTTAGCGACTACGCTATGTGGGGCCACAATAAGCGAGTGAAAAATAAACGGCTGGAGCGAGAATCGAACAACTATTTACAGTTTTTCTTGGGTTTTTATTTACGTCCCACGATAACGCACCGAGGCTAAAGGAGACGATGATAAGACGGATAATGATGAAATGATGAAGTGGGAAATAAAAGAACCCTGAGAAAGCCATACACTTTGTGTTTGTCCACCAGCAAGAGTCAAACCAGGGACCCTATGCGCCAGAGGTGAGCGCTCTAGCACTGCGCTACCCCAGTTTTCCATATGTTTACCGTGCCGATGTTAACCCCAGAGAGTCAGTTTTCTGACCAGCCATACATTCTCACTCTAAGTCGGCGTTCATTTTTTTTTTTTTTTTTTCACTTATCAGATCTTTCCGTCCTGTTGGCTGAATGAGATAGGTGTAGGTAACATTACACTGAAGTTGCACTATCCGGTCGAGACGTAATGTTACGTGGTAATTAGGCCATTTTACGCACACAACTTTATTTAAAAAAAAAAAGGGGGGGGGTACGTACGTTAGGAAACATAACTGAGCAAACGTCAGCGAGCGAAGGGGGATTAGAAGCCCCGCAGAGCTCGTTTTATTTCACCTTTGCCTCCATGATAATACCACGTGATATCACGTCACGCTCGGGTGGAACAACTTCCATGTAAATCTAACCTCACCCGAATGAGATAGACGACAAAGACACTTGCTTTATTTAACACGCATTAACGAGATAAGAACGTGGATGAAGACCGAGAAATCCACAAAATTACAAATCAGGGATCGAACGTATGGCTCGTAGCATCAGAGATGAGTGCTGTATCAATGAGTCATCGCATCCTCCAAGCAATCAACTTGGAATTATAAAAGAGCAAATTTTGTTACCCGTGTGGTGCATTATTAAGTTCTTATCTCTATCCAAATAATAAAATCGTATGTTACTGCACCAAAATTTTCACAACACCCCAGTTATTGAAGTCACAAAAAATCCATCTAGTTCAATATTAATGCATATATATATACAAACACAAACAAACTACTGTTTAAAGAAAGGAATATGGCGGCTATTCTTCGTTCAAATTAAAGTGTTTTGTATACATTAAAAAACTACTTACCACAAAAGTGTCGAGAATTACAAAATTGTGAAAGTTTCGGCAAATGTTTATTGCCTTCCTCAGTAGATTCCTTCAGAAAACTACCACTGTACGTGGAACTACATCCGTTGATTATCTTTCTAAATATCATTACTTTTCTTATTTTCGTAAGATTCCCCTTGTATCTATATACTCCTCTTTATGAGTACTAACCAGTGTCTTACTGCTTCACAGTTGCTTCTGTCATCTACTTTAATTTCAAACATAATTGGAGGAAAAAGAGACAAAATTGGGACTGAACCTACAGAACCTTGTTATTTTCTAACCTGCATATTTGAAATGCACCCCTAAGTCAATTTGATTTGATTTGATTTACAGTTTAGAGTCCCCTTCAGAAACGAGGCTATGCGAAACGTACCCTAAAGCTCCAAACCACATGATCCCTCTAGAATTGAACCCGAGTTTCCCATGCCAAAGGCACGTACGCTAACCGCTTAGCCACGAGGGAGCTCGCATCCTAAGTCAAGTAGCAATGTTCTATGTATAGTTTATAATTTTCAGGCAAGGAAAGGCGTACTAATCCAGTTAATTTTGACTAAGTGCTTATGGGTACCCAAGTTGCTTTCAGTTGAATACAAATACAATCGACTCACCCTTTCCCACTATTTGTTTGGAATTATTTGAAAGCGATCTTTAGGAGTTTAATGGCAGATTTGTGACTATGGACGAGACATGGGTACACCATCATACACCGGAATCAAAACAATAATCGAAGCAATGCAAATGACCTGGATCTCTATCCCAAAGAACGCCAAACAAGATTATGGCATCAATTTTTTGGGATACTAAAGGCATTATCCTGATTGATTTCTTCGAAAAGGGAAATACTGTCAATTCTGAATACTACTGCACACTTCTCCGACGTTTGAGTGAGGAAATCAGAATTACAAGGCTAAAAATCTGCTAAGAAAGGTGTTTCTCCAGAATAATGCGCGCTTTCATACGTCCCTTGCATTCATAGCAGAAATTCACTCCTGTGGGTTCAAACTGCTGCCGCACCCGCCCTATTCGCCTGTGGCCCGCGCAGACTTTTACTTATTTAGAAACATGAAAAAGTTTTCGGAGGCCAGCGATTTTCTTCGGAGTGCTGTACTGGGATATTTTGCAGCGCTCGAGGAAAATTTTTTAAAAGTGGTATAGAGGCTTACCGGAGAAGCAGTGTAAATGTATCTCAGTCGAGGAGGATCATGTGAAAAAATAAAACATACTTTATCCAAATATTTTCTAGTGTTGTGGGTCACGAATTTTATCTTACTCTCGTATGTAGTGGTTCAAGAAGTAATCTAGAGAAACAAACCTGCTGGATAAAGTAAACAGTGAGGTTTGAGAAATATTACAGTAAAATATAATCCCACAACACTCCACACTGGTAACAATATTTGCTCTTTCAAACAAATTCGTGCGTTAAAATGCATTCGTTAATAAATTTGGAATTAATTTAAGCGGAAACTATAACTTTGAATTCAAGAGGGAAAAGAGGCAACTCAATTTTCATAAAATATTCAGGACAGTTCCATCCAGTTCAATTCCATCAAATGTGGTTTTCTAGTATTTAATGACAGCTACATGATCCGATTCACCAGATGGCAACGCAATCTCGGAGTTAGACACGAACTGAATTATTCCCTTGCTTTATTGGGCTCTTCAATTAATTCCAGCCCCAAACACATCAACTACCTTTGCGCAGTTCAGTTCACACATACAGGTCTCGTAATAAATTCAATAGATATATACCGAGCGCTACATTTACAATAGGAATATAACACTGTGCATAAAATCTTAAGAATAAATCAAAGCGTCTATTTAAAAAAAAAAAAAAAAAAAAAAAAAAAAAAAAATCCACTTCACGTACAGCATTAAGATCGATGGAAGCATTTCGAAATCCAATATGAATAACACAATAACTATGTATGTCTGCTTCGTTCAAATCGAAGACGCATATACTAGTACAGCTACTTCAAAATGCAATGTAAATAAGTTAGTATGTCAGTTTCTATATATATATACTACTAATATTCCAAAACTAAATTTTGTGACTTTTTCTTTTCCGAACTATAAAATTTAGAGAGCGAATTTGGCCGAAATTTCATGCATGTAGTAGAAGGGTGCTTTACTTACGATTTGGTAGCGTCTACTGCCGACCATAGACATTCTTGATGGTGAATTTTGACGTTTTATAGAACAAAATTTTTCAGTGTATGCTTATATTTGTACAGATAAAAAAATCGTGACCCAAAAGCTAAGTTTGATGACTTTTTCTTGACTTTCATGGCCGTTTTCTGATTTCATGACTTTCGTGACCGATAGACACCCTGAGATATATATATATATATTATTTTTTTTATTGAGCATTTATATGCATCGCATACTCTGATGATACACGATGTGGATATGTGGGTATTAAATATCTTTCAACAGTCTCTAATGAGCATGTTCTTTGTTTTATAACGTTCTGTGCTCCTGTACTTACAAAAAAAAAATATTATCTTTCACATTATCTATATCCGACACAAATCAATTCTGACTGTTTCGGATTTTAGTGAGTAGCCTGAAAAGAACCTATGGTAATTTCCACGTGGTTCAGACTTATACTCAGTCCACGACGTCATGAACGAAAAAACCTTTCTCATTGTACATCTAGTAGAATTTTCAAAGTAATAATGATAAAAAATACTACAATATTTTTAAATTCTAAAAGTACGAAGCACAGAACATATCACGCTTCGTACAGATTATGCATGGAACTCTCACTTTTCATCAAGATTAACCATGAAACGCTTTACACTTTTTTTTTTTTTTAAATATTATATTACGCTTTCCACCGTTTCGTAAATGTTAAGCACAGAACGCTTAACACTTTTCGTAAAGAAAGATAGAACCCGTTGTTCTATATTAATTACTTGCATTCGAATTAAAATCTATAAGCAAATAAACGTGCTACATCTTAAAAAAATGTCGCGCTCCGTATACTTTTGCTCGTTCTTCGAAATCGCGCGGATTATTATCGTAGAATATATTCTAATCACTAGCCTACCTTTGTTTTTTATTGAGCACAATTATTTCACAATCATTGGGTCTATCCACATCAGGTGGTGCTGCGTTCATAGGTGCGGCTGCTGGTGGATAGCCCTCGGGAGGATAGTCTTTCGGAAGACCCGCTCTACCTTGGTCCACTGCAGGATAATCTTTCATTCCTCCTCTCTGTCTATACGAGGCTTCATAAGGATCAGCACTGGAATTAAATAAACAAAAACAATTAAAATGATATTTACATGAACACACAACTTACAAGTAAATTGATCGAGTTTTCATTACTTGTACGCATTCTTATATAACATTTTTATTTAGCTTTAATGTACACTCATGTCCAAAGTTATTGTCGCATATCTATAAATATGTTGTAGGAATATAATTTCATAACGAATTCGTCCGGTATTTCTTATAATGTTAGTACGTGTATAATCGGCAAAGACATGTATGTGGCAAATTTCATGTCAAAAGAGCAGTAAATAAGAACAATAAAATGAAAATAAAACTTCTTTGTCCATTTAGCAACATTTTGTTTTACTCATTCTAATTTTCGTATTTATAATTCTTTTCCTATGAAATTTACCATGAATATACATTTTCCGATTATACAAATAGTTTCAGTATTAAAAGTACCCTGCAAAATCATTATCAAATTATATTCTTACAAGAAGACAGTTATAGATATGCGACAATCATTTTGGACATGAGTGTACATTAGGCTTCTCCAATTGAATCTTATTAATCGAAACTTTGGAACCCAAATCAAACGAAGTTAGAGGTACTCTGGATAAACAGTGACTCATGTTACACACTACTGAATACAAACAATAAAATATTTTATGTTTATAAATGAGCATCTAAATTTAATGCATGATCCAATAGAGAATTCTTCATATACTTTTTTTTAGAAAGAAGAAAAAAAAAACCCTTGTAAGTTCAAATATTTATCTTTTACTCATTGTATTACATTTTAAATCCTACACATACACGATACACTAAAGAGTTCTGAGCTTTTACAGATTTAGTGTAAAACCGCAATTTAAAAAGAATATTAAGATATGTGATCTACATAAGCAGTTCGATTAGAATTAGATTTCTGGGCGTTCCATGGGTTAGCCCGTTACGTATGAGGGATGACGTCCTCCGGCGATCACACTACATGAGGAAAGGGAAGGAAGAAAGCGGCCTGGGACCTATTTGTTAAGTACCATTCCAGCATTTAAAAGGTGTGAATGATGAAAACACTGAAGAAAGCCCTGTAAAAGCTTTTACACTTTTTCGACCAAGTGACCCTGCTAGGAATCGAACCCGGGACCGATTAAGCAGTTCGAGTATGCTTCTAAAACAATGAACCCCAGACGAAGACTTTAGCACCACTGGAAGCTGAAATACTGTTACGGAATAGATAAAACATATTAACGGTAAACACAAATTTTATACAGAAGGTTGTTCCACGTATGATTGACCAAACGCGTTCTTTCCATGCGCGTAGAATGAACTTGACCGACATTAGTCAAGCGCGTTCCTCAGTGTAGTGTGTACCTGGTTTGCACGCTGGGCCGAAAATCCACCCCCTCTTCCATAACCTGCTTTAGGGATAAGTACGTTCTGTAACTCTTTCCAAATGTTTGTGTTCTCTCGTCGGCTGAAAATACCGCCAAAACTCAGCTCTTTACGACGGGAAGTTTAATGTATCAATTATCAGCACAAGCAGTGTAAGAGCACCAACTGCAACATTAGCTTGCCTTCAATAAAAAATGAATTTGGTAAGTTCGAGAGAGCTCTTCAACTTAGATATCATCCAGTGCCCTCTGCCAAGAGAAACAAACTTAGCAGCAACTTGCAAATCTCAGTCCAAATCCGTATGGGAACGAACTTGAACTTACTCCTGTCTGTTCTAAAATTTCGTCGATCGTGAAACGACGATCCTCGTCGACTTTTCGGCGAAATTTTTCAATGTTTTCGTAGTTTTTAGATTATGGGTGCCCAGAACGAGCATGATCTTTAACACTCATCTCACCACGTTTCAAGTGCCCAAACCACTCGAAATCTTGTATGTACCACGGTTCATAGCATCCTTCTTCAAAGGTTGTTGGAAGCATTTGGTAAGCTTTCGTTGCCGATTTTTCAAGTAGAAAACAATATTTTAAGCACATTCTTTGTTCGCTTAATGAGCTCCTCCTTAGCTAAGCGGTTAGCGTACGCGCCTCTGGCGTGGGACACCTGGGTTCGATTCCCGGCGGGAGCTCATGTGGTTCGGATTCCACGTTAATCAGTAGGTCCATGTCTCATATAGCCTCGCTGCTGAACGGGACGTTAACTCAAAATCAACTTAACTTAATTGTTCGCTTAAATCTGCCATCTGTAATCTTGAATTAGATTACAATTTTTGGTTAGAAAAGAAATGTCCATTGTACACTTAAAGCTTTGCAAGCTCGAAGTGTTATTTCCCACTTTTGGAGACAACCAAAGCCTGAGAAGGGCAAAATAAAGTATTAAACACAACTGTTAATTGTGACTTACGGTAGTTATAGATCTGAATTTACATTGTGGTTAACATCCATTAAGGAAAGAAAGGAACGGCTTTATAGCAATTAATAACGCTGTTTTATTTCCCTATAAAATTACCTAAATCTGGCTATGATCTCACTTACTTTAAAGCTGATTCCTGTGAATTTCTTGCAGTTCCAAGCTGTCGGCTCTCCCTGGAGCCTTGTTCACGGTTCATAAAACTAGGAGCAAAAAGAATAAAATCAAGGAAACATAAGCGAATGGACTAGACAGGGGAGAAAACTAGAGAAGATAGGTCCTCCCCGCTGATCTAGAAACTAGTGCACGCTTTGGAACACGTGATCCGGGGTTCAATTCCTAGTGAGAGTGTATTGAAATTTGAACTCTACGACTATTCAGATTCCACCTTAAACTACAGGTCTATGTCTCGTTTGGCGGCTCTGAAAATGCCGCCAAAACTAAGCTCTTTACGACAGGAAGTTTAATGTTTCAATTATAATTATCAGCACAAGCAGTGTAAGAGCACCAACTGCAACAATAGCTTGACTTTAATAAAAAAAAATGAATTCGGTAAGTTTGAGGAGTTCAGATCTCCAAAAAAGAAGACGAGAATAGGGTCATCCACAGTACACATCACTATCATGCAGGTGAGACTTCGGAGAATGGCCATGCGAGTGATTCCTCCGACTGAAAGACAAACAGCAATTCGTCTAGATGTGTGTTTGGGAATTGTGCGCCAATGACTGGATTTGATTCTTGAAAAAGCGTAATGCTTGGAAGCTGTAGGTAGACCCCTGATATTTCTGGTCTAAAATAATACAATAATCTATATATATATATATATATATATATATATATATATATATATATATATATATATATATATATATATATATATATACCTAGGTCTATATATATGAGAAGACCCAAAAGAAACTGGACTTCTCTTATAAACATTAATTTATTAAGTCTTTTTACAAAATTCTTTCAGTCTCCTTTGAAGTACTCTCTATTAGATGCGATGCACTTCTCCAGTTTTCCTTTCTATTGTTTGAAGCACCTCTGGAACTCTTCAACTTAGATATCGTCCAGTGCCCTCTGCCAATCTCTTTTTATAGCCTCCATATCATCAAAACACTTCCCTTTTAGATTGTTTTCATTCTCGAGAACATAAAGAACTTTGTCAAAATGTTTGAATTACTTTCGATCTGATTTTTCATGTCCTGGCTCAAATCAGACGAACGGTTTTTTGATTCTGTGTGAGCAGGCGAGGAACAAACTCGCAAATCCTCAGTGCAAATCCGCTGGGACGAACTTCAACTTGCTCCTGTCTGTTCTGAAATTTCGTCGATCGTAAAACGACGATCCTCGTTGACTTTTCGGCGAATTTTTTCAATGTTTTCGTCGTTTTAGATTATGGGTGCCCAGAACGAGCATGATCTTCAACACTCATTTCACCACGTTTCAAGTGCCCAAACCACTCGAAATCTTGTATGTGGCTCATAGCATCCTTCTTGAAAGGTTGTTGAAGCATTTGGTAAGCTTTCGTTGCCGATTTTTCAAGTAGAAAACAATATTTTAAACACATTCTTTGTTCGCTTAATGAGCTCCTCCGTGGCTACGCGCTTCTGGCGTGGAAGAACCGGGTTCGATTCCCGGCGGGAGCTCATGTGGTTCGGATTCCACGTTAATCAGTAGGTCCACGTCTCATATAGCCTCGCTGCTGAAAGGGACGTTAAACTCAAAATCAACACAACTCAATTGCTCGCTTAAATCTGCCATAACAATTTTGCAGGCGACAAACGAGAACAATTGAGAAAAACAGAATAATGCTCAAAAGTTAACCTCGTACGCAGATGCCCCTTGGGCAACTGATTTGGAAAGGTCTCTACTAGACTCACCTAGCGGTAGAAGTCTCTACTACGCCTAGGAACGGCCGCACGCTTTCAATCCGGTTTCTTTTGAGTTCCCCATCATACACACAAATACACACACATTATACTGTATATATACCAGGTTATCATAAAGTAAGTATAGCTGTTCAGAGAACTCCGGAGACGTAACTACTCGACAGAATTCAACCAAACTTGGTGGTATAATATTTGGAAACATGCAGAAGAGATTGGTGTAGAAAATAAAATTAGTTCCAATTTTCGCCACCAGAGGTAATTGTGGCGCTGTACACCAAGTAAGTGCAGCATGGAAGAAAAACTACACTAGTGATGCTAAATAATAAGAAAATCTGTAATTACCTCACCCTTAGGTCTCGTGTCTTTGATTATCAATACTATTAATACCCCGTGGTCAGTGGCGGATCTACGAGGGGAGGAAGCTTTTGAAATGAAGCGTCCCTTTAAAAGTCTTTGATATCTTACAAAAACGAGCTAAATGTTAGTCTTTCCTGTGCTCTTAAACTGCAAGCTCCCCTCAAAATTCCAGGAAAAGAATAGTGTCAAATCTCGCCTCCAAAGGCTATTGTGTTTCTGTTTAGTGTTAAGTACGGTAAGTGTGTTATGGACGACAAATGATATTATTGATATTCTATAAAATAAAGACCTAATTATATCCCCTGCGACGTGTGACATTGATTTGTACTCCTATTAATAACACCTTGATGTAGTAATGAGTTATGGGCGATTCTAGTGATGTGGAGTTCTACCCAAAGGAAAGGCCTTTGGCGTGAAGGTCCCTGGGCAAGGAAAATCTATGGTGACTAGTACCGTACGAGATGATGATGGCGTTTTAAGGACGGAACCTACAGTTTAACATGGGATCCGACTCGTGTGTCTTCACCGGAAATCGAACCCGGACCCCAAGACCACAAGGCAAACAGTGTGGGAAAAAAGAAGAAAAAACATCATCGGATCACCATAAATTCACTTCTGCCACATAGTAACGCTCAAACCCGTATCACTCAAACACATGCAGGAGTAAGTAAGCACCTGGAGACATAATTACAGCTTTTCTTATCATTTAGCATTGCTAGTCTCGTTTTTCTTCCACGCTGCACTCACTTGGCGTCGCACAGCGCCATAATTCTCTCTGGTGGCGAACATTGGAACTGATTTTGTTTTCTACACCAATCGCTTCTGGATGTTCCCAAATATACTCCTGTCAAGTTTGGTTGCATTCTGTCAAGTATTTACGTCTGAACAGCGACAATTATTTTATGATAACCTGATTTTATGATATATATATATATATATATATATATACGTAATAATTGAACATTACAGATGACTATTAGTGTATTTTAAACTAGAACAGGTCTTATTAACACGTTTTTGTATACAGTAAGTATTTCACTTCTTTTCACACTTTACATTTTGGAGTAGAAACTCCACTATAAAAGCGTTCCCTGAATCTTTCAATGTGACTCAACAAGGAGAACCGATAAGTGACGTCACACAAGAACAGATAATTTTTGTTTCCGTGACGTAAGGAGAGCATTTTCTGCATTGTTTGACGTTTTGTTATCTCCGTAACTAAGACATATTTTTCTCAGATTTTTGGTATGTGGTATATTGAGAACTAATTCTACATGATAGAATCATTAGATTACTATTTTTGGTTTAAAAAAAGTCCATTGTACACTTAAGCTTTGCAAGCTCGAAGTGTTGTTTCGCACTTTTGGAGACAACAAAAGCCTGAGCAGAGCAAAATAAAATATTAAAGACAATTGTTAATTGTGACTTACGGTAGTTATAGATCTGAATTTACATTGTGGTTAGCATCCATTAAGGAAAGAAAGGAACGACTTTATAGCAATTAATAACGCTGTTTTATTTCCCTATAAAATTACCTTATATCTGGCTATGATCTCACTTACTTTAGAGCTGATTCCTGTGAATTTCTTGCAGTTCCAAGCTGTCGGCTCTCCCTGGAGCCTTGTTCACGGTTCATAAAACTAGGAGCAAAAAGAATAAAATCAAGGAAACATAAGCGAATGGACTCAACAGGGAGGAAAGCTATTGAAGATAGGTCCTCCCCGCTGATCTAGAAACTAGTGCACATCTTTGGAACACGAGATCCGGGGTTCAATTCCTAGTGAGAGTGTACTGAAATTTGAGCTCAATTACGACTATTCAGATTCCACCTTAAACTACAGGTCCATGTCTCGTACAGCCTCGGTGCTGAAAAAGGAAGCTAAAGTTGAATACAGCAACAAATAAATAACAACCAATACAGATATCTTGTCTATTGCTTGTTACGCGTCAAATGGTAGTGCGGCACGCTGTAACATGGCAATGTCAACTTATACGTTTTGTTCAGGCAGGGAAGGTTGTCAATTCCTTTGTCTATGTTAAGTTTGAAATGTTTTACATGTTTAGATCTTGCTATGAATTGCACAAATTTCTCCACGGGAATTCGCGGCACTTGGGTCTTTATCGAAATAAAATTGCAATTTTGCGAAAAGTTCGCTTATCTTCACAGTGCAGTACTTCACATCTGCTTATAAGATTTTCAATATTTTCTGCACATCTATTTACTGTCACATGGCATTAGGTCTGACCTGCTGAGACTTATACCTTGAGATTTGATACTAACGCCATCTTGTGTGCTAAAGGCTTACTACTTTTTACATTATCTGATAATAAAACTGAGGACGAAAGCTGCATCTGATTTTGAAATGTTAGGAGCAAAATAAATGGTTGATGGAAAGCCAAAAGCAACCGTCAACAACAATTACTCTTATTCCATCATTCAAATGCTGTGTTAATATGGAGAATATCAGAATATTAGAGGTTAAATATGACCTACATACAGAGTTTCACATAAATTATACTGACATACATCACTGAATACTTTAGAGCAGCGTTTCTGAAACTTTTTGATGTGGGGGCCAATTTCATTAGTCAGAATAATCTACGGCTCATCCTATTCTTGCCCTCTTCCAAAGCAATTTTTGTTGTTGCTCTGTTTATATTTTGAGCATATACTGGTAAAGTTAGATAGGATTATTATAAATGATTGTTCGGGTTTTAAAGTGAAATATGTCGAAAACTATTAATACAATACATTTCTGCTAATGATAAAACGAAAGAACACATCTGAAAGTTTAATTTCTCATTTTGGTAATGTCTTCCAGCTATAGATGGTAGCACAAGCGTAGTTTCTAAAATGGTGTCTATGCAGCAAAAAGCATTCTGTGTTTTGGAATATTTCTCCATTGTTAATGTACAGCGCCAACGGCAACACCACCAGGTCACTAAAGCATTATAAGAAGGTATCGACAATTTTAAGGACACTGGCTGCCTGTGTAAAGGTAAAAGTACAGGATGTCCAAGCGTTTCTGATGAAACAGTGGAGCGAGTTAGATTAACGCACAGATATGTGTTGTGTGACGAGATGCCACATCGAATATATGTAATAGTATATATAAAACTTGGTCAGTATTTGTATATTTATATGCCTCATTCGCTATTGTATGTATTATTCATCTTTGATAGTCATTTCAATCGTGATGAATCATTTATCACCCAGTATTTTTAAAATAACATTAATTAAAATTCCCTCAGTTTCACTGGTACGAAGGGTGTTCGGAAAGTAAGGTTACCAAGTTTAAAATAGCATTAATTAAAATTCCCTCAGTTTTACTGGTACGAGGAGTGTTCGGAAAGTAAGGTTACCAATTTTAAAATAGCATTAATTAAAATTCCCTCAGTTTCACTGGTACGAGGAGTGTTCGGAAAGTAAGGTTACCAAGTTTAAAATAGAATTAATTAAAATTCCCTGTTTCACTGGTACGAGGAGTGTTCGGAAAGTAAGGTTACCAAGTTTAAAATAGCATTAATTAAAATTTCCTCAGTTTCACTGGTACAAGGGGTGTTCGGAAAGTAAGGTTACCAAGTTTAAAATAGCATTAATTAAAATTCCCTCAGTTTCACTGGTACGAGGGGTATTCGGGAAGTAAGGTTACTAAACCTGCAGTGAAACTTGTATATATTATTTCATATAACCAATAGTCAACAGATAGTACATACATTAGGTTATTTTTCGATATTGCTCATAGCGGTCTGGTCTCTTGTAAATAGTTGAAATGTGACCAAAAGCACACGAAAAAGTGACCAAAATCTCATCATGCCCCTTTTTCCTTTGTCGATTTCTCCATCGCCTCTCTCTCTGTTTGTTGTTTTGTTTCATCTTTTCTTCTTTGAGCTTCCTCCTTTCTTAGGTTTTCTAAATATGCTTTGTAGTCCCAGTAAGCAGACTTAGCAGATGTAAGAAGCTTCTGAGTAAGTGGAACCAGTTCTGGCCTATTTCCGAATTTCTTCATCCCAGACATTATATTCAACTTAGCATTGACAGGGTGTCTACTGGAATACCAGAAAGTAAATTCATGACTTTTTCATGACTTTTCATGACCTTTTTGTTCAAATTTTCATGACCATGGCGATAAAAAATTTGCCATTAGTAATAATAAACCCCTACCATCAGTGGTGCATCGGAACTATGCGGGTTGCTAGTCTTAAATATCACTTATTGTGAATCTTAAAGAAAGAATCTAAAATTCTGCCGCCTTGTGCTCGAGCACAGAATAGCACTTATTTAAATACGGGCCTGCTCTTACCAGTGAATCACTCTATACTGTATTTGAAGTTTTAATTATCCATCTAGCAGAAATTTGTCTGAAATTAAGCACTCAGAGAACTGCCCAAAGAGAAAACAAATTATAAAAGAAATTAGTTTTAAAAAATAGATCATCAAATTTAAAATCTGCAAACTCAAACGAATAATATTATTTGCATAAGTCTAAAGGCCCAAAAATACACAATTTATATTTCTTAGAAGTAAAGGAATAGCAGATCAGAAAGTTGGACAGTAAAAAGTTGTTACTATATTACAGAGACTAGAAGATGAAATGGGGAGCAGCTAAGAAGACAGTAAAGTACCAGTTAGCCAGTACTAAGTGGTGGGTGAAAGTCTCACAATTACTGACCTGATACAACTGTTTCAGTACATGCAGTATGAGGTATAAAAATATACTCTGAGATTTCAGATTTTCATGACCAGTTGGGTAAATAAAGGACTTTTTCATGGCTTTCATGACCACTAAGCAAAATATATGACTTTTTCATGACTTTCATGACCAGTAGACACCCTGGTTGAGAGCATTCACCACCTACTCTTAAGAACATACAAGAACCATAGCACAAGACGAACATGATGAACCACACAAACACACACACACACACACACAACGTTGAGCGGAGCGTTAACTATTACGAGACAAAACTAAAAGACTATTATGATAGAAGAAAGAATAGACACAGAAGGTCTAGTATAGCCTAGTCTCAACCCCACCTTGAGAGCTTAAGCATCCTTCAACCATCTACTGTGCTTTAGAAAGAATAAAAGCTGAAGTGAGAATAAAGCTGACTGTTTCACATGTGGCAGCAAGTACTGAAGCTTTTAGAAGAGTAATGAGTAACAAGTTTCTGCCTTTTTCCATTTATTTTTATAATATTTTTCTTAGAAAACTGCCAATGCAAAACATAAATCACACGAAAAAGTCACTTTACCTTCCAAAAAAAAAAAAAAAGTAACTTTTAGTGACAAATTTGAAAAAAAAGAAGTAACTTTTAGTGACTAACTTGAAAAAAAGTAACTTTTAGTTTAAAAAAAAAAAAAAAAAGTGACTCGTTATGAGCCCTGATATAGTCTCCATATCAGTTGAAGTACTTGTCGCATCGTGAGATGAGTTGGAAGATTCCTTCCTGGTAAAAATCCTGTTCTTGCGTGTTCAGCCACATTGTTACGAAGTTTTTCACCTAATCATCTGAAGCGAAGCGATGGCCTCCTAGGTGCTCCTTCAAATCCGGGAGAAGGTGCAAGTCGCTTGGAGCGAAGTTCGGGCTGTAGAGAGGGTAGTCGATATGAAATTGCTTCACCAGCCTAGTGGTCGGCCACTCCGATCCTCGTCGGTGACGTTTTCTCTACCAGCCGCATTCTGGGACATGCTGACGAGACACTACAGTCTCTCTGTAAACCTCTATCAGCTGCCGGTGAACTTCAGCCACGGTTACATGTTTCGTCCACAGAAATCAAATAACTGAGCGGACTTTTTAGCGAGACAAGCTTACAAAGGAGTCGCCATTTGTGTTTACCTACAACTAGCGCCGTCGGTGGCGTGTGGATGAAACTATGCACAGTTGCCAACTCCATGTATTACAATTAGCGCACACTTCTCATTCCTCTATAAGACAAAACTTTAGAAATATCTACCTTGTAACCTTAGTTTTTGATCCTCCCTCGTATTAGCGAAGACAATACATATTAGTTTATTTATTTTTTAATAACTGAAGACTATCTAGAATATTTTATAATAATGTATCTATATACCTATAATGTGTGATACACAATTCATTTCAATATTATATTTCAGCCTTTTTTGTATTAATGTTCAATCTAAGAGGAGCACAAGGACAGACCTCGAGAACCACTTGTGATCTGCGCACCACAGGTTGAGAAATGCTGTTTTGCCATATCTTTACCTTGATATATACTGGCACAAATGCTTTCGAAGAAAACAAGTCTACTATCACTTTACTTCCCATATTAATACAGGAATGAATAAAAATGTAAACTACATAGTCTAGTTACTTTAAAAGACTTGAAAGTACTTACCCGTATCTTCCCCCAGCGTCCATTCCTCCCCCTACTCCTACTCCTGCTCCGCCTCCCCCTGCGCCTCTTCCCATCCCTCTATTGTAGTAGCCTCCAGTGTCTTTGCCAAATGGTCCAGCGTCTTTACCAAAGGGACTAGCGTCTTTACCATACATTCCAGCGTCCTTTCCGTAGCCCATATCTTTCCCATATCCTACATCTTTGCCATAGCCGCTAGGATCCTTTCCATATCCTCCTACGCCACCATCTTTATCGTAACCACCCATGTCCTTGCCGTATGGGTCATTCTGGCCTTTCGATGGGTACGGATCAAACCTGAAAATGAATGAATAGAACAGTTTCTATGAAATGGGAATGAGAAATACAAAACACGAACAGAAAAGCGAAAGAAATCTTTGGATATTGATTCTATAGTATTATTTACATTTAACGAGAAAAAAAAAAAAAAAGAATTACATGAATGAATGTAAATCCTTACGCGTAATTTCGACAAAAACGAATTATTTGTAAACCTTAACATCGTGTACGATAATCAAGTCATGGGGACAGTGGTAGCTCAGTGAAAGAAATCTTTCTTGGCACGAGATGGGATCGAACCAAGGGGCCCATGCACCAGAGGTGAGCTCAGTGGTAACGTGCTCACTTCTAGCGGGTGAGATCCTTGGATCAATTCCAGCTCCCGCCAAGTGAACTTTGTGGGGAATAAACATCGTGTGCGTGGGTTTTATCCGGGCTCTCCAGATTCCATCCACTATTTTTATTCTATAATTTCGTTTTCATTAACACCGTTTCCTTTAGTCTCGGAGGATAGTCGTGGTACGTTCAACTAAACAAATAAAGTTACCTCTTAACATTAGACTGATAATGAAGTACATCCAAATCAAGCTTTACATTGTGACTCTAGCAAGACGACTGTACACAGTGCAGTTAATAAGATATAGCCCAAGATTATGATTAACTCAAAGTTTTTGTTGAACTATAACAGTGAGAAGTTACGTATATTCCAACTGGTAAATGATACTGAGCTGGAGGAAAATGACATGACGCTTGCGGATACACTTTCTTGGGAAATTTTCGAGAAAATTGACAAACACGAACTTTTATGGCGTTAAAAAAGGATCGATTGTTTCCAATGATCGATAGTTTCTTTATTCTCCTACAACATATTATTTATTTGTAGAAGAAATATATTGTATCTATTGGTCTTTGTCTTCTAATCGTGACATGCATACCTCTAACAGTGACAATATACTCCTACCCATAGCCAGCATCTGATCTCAATCCTTCCAATAATTATTTTAATTACAGAAATGTTACCAGACTTTCTCTTACCTTTTATAAATAGATACGTATGGTATATCCCTTTAAATTATTTTTTAAGGTAAATTATATACTTTCAGTCAAGCGGCTACAGCATCATCATTATTTATCCTAAGATCATGGTTCGTACCTCATTCTCTTCAGAACAGAACAGCCTTTCAAACGACATATCTTCATCATGTATCTGAGATCGGCGGTAAAGTTTGTGAGAAATCGGGATTTCTTTTTCAAATTTTTGAGCCACCCTGGACCCCCCTCTATTAACACACAGATCTCAATATCAACTGAAAAATACTAAGCGGTATGTACTAAATGTGTGTACAAAATTTCAAGCTTCTATCTTGAATAGTAAGGGGGGAGGGGAATATTTAGCAATGAGTCCCACAATGCCCCAGATTACAACAAAAGACCCGGATTCCAGACAAAAAAAAATCCTGCGACATCCCTATTTATCCTACGGACATGTTTTGTACCTCATTCTCTTCAGAATAGAACAGCCTTTCAAACGGTACAATTCACATATCTTCATCATGTACCAGAAGTGGTAAAGCTCGTGAAAAATCGGGATTTTTTTTTTCAAATTTTTGAGCCACCTGGACCTCCCTCTGTTAACACACAATCTCAATATCAACTGAAAAGTACTAAGGGGTATGTACTAAATGTGTGAACAAAATTTGAAGCTTCTATCTTGAATAGTAAGAGAGAAAAAATATTTACCAATGAGTCCCACAATGCCCAAATTACAAGAAAAGATCCGGATCCCAGAAAAAAAAAATTGAGACATCCTTATTTATCCTACGGACATGTTTTGTATCATTCTTTTCAGAATAGAACATTCTTTCAAAGTGTACCATTCACATGTCTCCATCATGTATCTGAGGCGGGAAAATCCCGAAAGAAGGGATTTTCTGGTATAAAAAATATCCCTCTTTTTACCTTTTTGTCCTTCTGGATGCCCCTGTGGTTAACGCAGAGATCTGAAATACACTAATCAATGCACTCAATGTTTGAGCAATTTCAATCTTCTAGGTGCAAAAGTAAGCCCGTCAAAAAATAAATAGGTCTAACCAAAAAAAAAAAAAAATTTCAGGATTCCAGGTAAAAATTTCCTGAGACATTCCTATTTATCCTAGGATCAATAGCCTTATTCTCTTCGGAATAGAACAGCTTTTTAAACGGTACCATTCGCATGTCTTCACCATGTATCTGAGGCGAGAAAATCGCCAAGAAAGGGATTTTTAGTAACGAAAAATATCCCTTTTCATTACCTTTTTCTCCCTCTGGACCCCTCCCTGTGTTAACGCAGAGATCTGGAAAAAATCTGAAAAATACTAATCGGTGCACTGAATGCTTGTGCACAAAATTTCAATGTTGTAGGTGCAAAAGTAAGCCCATCAAGATATAATAAAAATAGACCTAACCGAACACAAAAATTTAAAGTTATGACGTCATCAACCCATATGTTTCGACGCAGAAGGCGTGATAGCATACGTAACGTATTCTACAATGCATTTATGCTTTAAAAAAATAAAAAAAGTAAAAAGATTTATTGATACTTCTTTAATCGAATAATGACCCACTATTTTAGTACCTGAAAATAGGGCCCACTACTTTAGTACCTGAAAATAGGTACTACAACTCCAAAAGGGATATACAACGTTGAAAGATAAATAACGATCTTCTTCGCTTTCAATTGGATAATTTTGAGATCAATTTCAGAAAAAAAAAAAGATCTTACCTACTCTCTCCCCTCCCCCAATCTCGATTGCGTCCTCCTCTATCATCCATTGGAGAGCGATCTCTAAAGGATTCTGTTTCGTCAGGCTGTCCTCCTCCTCCTCGGGCACCACCTCGTCCTCTGTCGTTTACCCTCGCAGGATTTACATCTGAAACATACACACACAATACATACTCAAGTTACGTGCAAAATTTAAACATGCGAAAATACTTCGTAGTTGTAAAGCTTTTCGTTGATTGATTGAATGAAGTTTCTTGTTAAATGTAATTTTCTCAACTTTGATTCCATTTCGTTATCAGTAGAGCAACCCAAAAGCATAATACCAATTTACACATATGGTTGGTACCTTGAACATGGTTGTGGTTGTTTAAGGGTCCAGAAGAAACTAATTTTTAAAGCATAATAAAGCGTAATTTAAAATATATAGCACAATTCTTGGAAAATTCTGTTTAACTGCAAGTTTAACATACTGTATTAATATTTTTTAAAACCAATTTACAATGCAAAATCATTGAGAACATAACAATGCAACAATGAAACGCTTATTTTTTTATTTCTGTAAACTTTTCGGTGTAATCCTTTGATGTGGAGAAAAGAAAAAAGAAAAGAAGAATAAAACTGTCCGCCAACAATGAATAGTACACAAGAACTCCACACTATATTGTTATGTGTACCTCTTGAACTTGAGAGCACTTTCTGTACCTTTTGGTGACATCTTTTACCTTCCCTTTCTGTATATATGCACCTCTAAGGCGCACACAAGTGATAAGAAACTGACTCGAGTAAAGCATATCTCTTTACAGTGTATTAAGTAGAAAGTTCATTAAATATGAAAGTAACTAGTTGCATAAAGTATTGAAATGAAATCTTTAAGTTTTACGTCCCACGGTTATGCCGGTTGGGTTAAAGGAGACGGTGATGATGAGAGATGAGTGAAATGGTGGAATGAAGAAAGTGAGAGGAAACGGGAGAACCCCGAGAAAACCCACGAGCACGGTGTTTGTCCACCACAAAGTCCACACGGCGCGAGCTGGGATCGAACCAGGGACCCCAAGCACCGGAGTGAACACTCTACCACTGAGCCACCGCGCCCCCATGCATAAAGTATTATTAAGTAGATCAAGATATTTAGAATATTTAATGTCAAGTACATATTATACATTATGCACGATTAATGTAAAACAATAATTAAAATCAACAATAAAGCATAATTTGGAAAAAATAAAGCATAGTTAAACACAAAATAAAGCATAATGTGGGTTCTCTAGTTATCAGCATTTCTGATTAATGATCAAGTCAGTGGATCATGTGTGTTTCGGTTGGTTTCATAATAGAAATTTTATTACGAGCGGAAGAGTTTCTTCATTTGTTCTTAGTTTTGAAAAGTAACCTGTACTGGAAAAGACAATACGCACGTGTTAAATTTTACAGAACAGTGGTGGAAATTGCTCATCAGTTCTTCCTACAAATGCTTACCACACACAAATATATAATCATCCTCAAGTTCCTTAGTCTACGTATATCTTAGGGTTATCAGTCTTTACTATGTAATAGTTTAAGAAAGTGTCTTATTTTTGATCGAATAGAGGAGTACATATCAAGAGGTGTTTGGTCCCACAAATATTTAGAAAATAAGAAAAATATACTAACACTTTTCAAGTGTACTCCATCTCAGTCCCAAGAGTAACCTATCTCTTGTGGATATTTCCAAGAGAAATGATTTACGTAGTATTCCAGGGTTATTAAAGAACTTATAAGATAAACAAAAATCATCTGAGTTATTTCTGAAAAAAAAAGAAAGAAAAAAAAGAAAAGTCCTAGAAAAACTCTTTTCTACGGGTAAACCATCCCCTCTGGATTTTTCATAGAAAACAACCTCTACTGTAATGAAAAATTATTTATGAAATGTGAAAAAAATCGCCTTAAGTCACTTTTGAGAAAATCGTCCCAAACAAGATTCAACCTCAAGAATAAACTATCCTAAAATTATTATTTATGAATATATGAACAAAATCGATTTAATCGTTTATCAAAAGATCGTCCGAAAATACCCCTCCCCCTCCCAAAAGTAAACTATTGCTTACGAATTTCTTTCATGGGAAACCACTTACCCGTAATGTAAAATTATTAATAAGACATATATATACTAGGAATGCAATGGATATACCCGATTGCAATGAAATGAGCTGAGCGAGCTTAAACTACGTAATCAGGAAGTGTTTCTCGGTGATTATTCCTCGATGGTACATCGGATTTTTGATTTCGACCTATGTTGTCACTCAGCACGACATACTCTATCAGCGTGCTAAGTTTGGTTGAGATCGGCCAAACGGTCTAGGAGGAAGCGTTTTTCGGTGATTATTCCTCGATGGTACATCGGATTTTTGATTTCGACCTATGTTGTCACTCAGCACGACATACTCTATCAGCGTGCTAAGTTTGGTTGAGATCGGCCAAACGGTCTAGGAGGAGTTCGCGGACAACCAAACGGCTAACCCGAGTATAAGAGCTTCGCTTCGCTCAGCTCAATGAGCTATGCCGTATTTTCAGGTTATTAATAAAACATTTATTTATGAAATATGAACAAAATCGCCTGAGTTGTTTTTGGGAAAATCGTTCAAAAAAGAACCACTTGAGAATGCTCCACGACCATTACCAGAACGAACTTAAAAAAGAATTATTTTTTTCTTATTAACTTCTACAGGCTTTATACCAATTGTTCTATGTACTTTATTATTATACTCATTGAAAATTCTTGTAATATAGCTATCCGTTCCCAAAATCCGAACTTTTTTTGGGCCAATATCTGGGGAACGGTGGCTAGTCAGTTAGTGGCCACCGGTTACCACTTGGCACCAAAATGTTCACCATTCTCTTGGGTATTGATCAACACCAATATCATCCCTCTATGACTTATGTGTCCCGAGATATGGCTTCTTAAATCTCCTGAAATCGGAAATTTTGGCCAATATTCGGGGAATGGTAAGAGTGACGCGAAGAATTCCATCACTTCTTTCAGATAGCTTTTCGTGCTCTATCGAATGCAATGAAAAAATCGCAAAGATAGATAGATAGACATAGATAGATAGAGAGAGAGAGAGAGAGAGAGAGAGCGAGAGAGTGTGAAAGAAAGAAGGAATTCAGTAACGAACTTTCTAAGTTCGTTGAAAAATAAAACTTATCCCCTCAGAATAAACAACTACTTCTGAATTTTTTTTCAGAGAAATGTCTTATACCAAAGTATATGGTTGTTAATAAAACACTGCTTTATGAAATATACACAAAATCTAGACATTCGAGAGAAAATGGCAACTTTTTTATTTTCACCTTTCAGTAAACTTCTCTATTTTGGGAGGTAGAAAGAAAATTAGAAAAAAACCTCTGGAAAATTCTATATGAAATGTTTAAATTTTGGTTCAGATGTCGAAAATCAGCTTTTCGGCATCCAGGAGCCACGAAACGTGTAAATCGTTCAAATCCCGAATTTCGACTTTATCTACGATCACGATACTTTCTTCTATTATAGTCCCTCGAAAGTGGAGAGGAAAAAAAAAAAAACCTGCACGGTTTAGGATTTGGATTTAGGATTTTAAATTTCTGGACTTTCGGCATCTAAGGCCATTTAGCCCTTCACGTTTTGAGGGATGACGTCCCTCGGCGAGCACACAATCCGGGGGAAAGGAAAGGAAAGGAAGAAAGGATTGGGGGAAGGAAGGAAGCGGCCTGGGACCTGTAAGTTAGGTACCACCCCGGCATTAGCCTGGTGTGAATGAGGAAAACCCAGGAAAACCTCATTCAGGGTGGCTGGTCTGAAAAAGCGTTTTACACTTTTTTGACCGAGTGCCCCACCGGAAATCGAACCCGGGACCGCTCACCGAACGGTTTATTCCCTGATTAATAATTCAATTTGTTTTTGAACAAACTTTCAAAATTGATCACCGGCTTCGAATTATTGTGCTATCTATTGGCGATTTGTGAAACATTTTTGTGCTCTTCCAACAGGAATCGAACCCAGAACCACTAGACCAGCAGAAAGAACTGGTAGTAGTCTAAAAATGAAAATGAAATGAAATTTTGAGTTTTACGTCCGACGGTTATGTGGTGGTAGTCTAGTCGAGCCTTTCCACCCACCCATTTTACTATTTCAGAGAGCCTTTTTGATCAAAATAATAAAAAAATATTAAAGCCAGGAAAACCTTTTATTCTTCATTTAATGAATTTGAACCACAAACATCGTCAAATCATTGTACTTTTATTGTTTCCAGTGTTGCTAACTGTGACATCAAAGTTAACGAAACCGCTAACTTCAAAAGGCTGCAGTTGATTCGTGAAGCAGTAGTCGAGAATGATATTTAGTGTGTTTATTATTCATGTAAACTTGAACCATCTGATAAAATTTCAGAATTTTACAAGATGGTGCTTTCGAGAAAATGGCGGTTTTTGAAAACTTCTGGAATTTTTTTGCGACAAAACGGTTGCACATAGAAGCGATTATTATTATTATTATTATTATTATTATTTTTTTTTTTTTTTTTTTTTTTTTTTTGAAAGCGAGTAACCAGGTCTTACCAACCGTGAAAATAGAATTTTAAAATTCTAACCGGAAGTGCTCGAAAACAATTCGCAAATTTCGACTTTTCAGATAAATTGACGTTCATTTGTTAATTTATGTACAAAAAGATACGCATGCGCAAACCAAACTATAATAAAATATAGTTTATTTATATCCCTATGTACATACCGCAACAAGAATTATAACTCTACCTGTCTCCATAGCCGAATGTGAAGCTCCGAAGTTGACCATTTTCCATGTCTTCTACAATTCATAAATTGTACTCCCCGTCTTTGATGGCCCATTAGTTGGCGGGAAATTTTTTTTCGACAAAACAAAAAAATATGGGTCTCTTAAAAACATGTCTAGTTGCTATAAAAAAGTTTCAACAATATCTGAGATGGTGATGGTACATGCTCTGCCTGAATTGAAAGGGAAGGCACCCATTGTGCAATTCATGTTTCTTTGCAGGTCCGTGACATTGTAAAGATGGAGTGAGGTCAGGAACAGAACCGTGTAGCTATGATTGCATTACACAAGAATGGTCACAAAGATCGAAGATTTTCACTTCTCCAACCTTTGAAAATCACACTGAGATTCATGTATTGGACCACAGCAAGGTACTGTGAGACTTCCTCCGCACGTGACCGCCAAAGACCACGTTGACCGCGGAGCAGTAGAACACCACAAGTCATCCAGGCGGTCAGACAGAGAATTCGTCGAAACCCCCTTCGGAAGCAAAAAATTATGTCCCGGGAAATGAACATTCCGCAAAGAACAATGTCAAGGATACTCAGAAGTGACCTTAAGGTAGGTGCTTTCCGCCGATCAACGGGACATTTCCTAACCCCCTCACTGAAAGCAAACAGGAAGGTGAGAAGCAAGGCCTTGCTTCAGAGGTACGCGGATGGAAGACAGATCAATTCTCTTTTCTGATGAGAAAATTCTCAACCTCAACAAACAAAATGGCAGGGTGTATGCTCACACATCCAGAGAAGCTTCTCAAGTTGTGAAAAAGGTTCAGCGTGGACCTTCCAGCAAGACTGCACCGGCCCATAAAGCTAAGGTGAATCAAAGATAGCTGGAAACGAATGTGCCAGACTTCATTGCTACCAGTGATTGGCCTTCAGTCAGTCCAGCTCTCAATCCTCTAGACTATGCCTTGTGGTCTCGATTAGAGACCATGGCTTGTACCAAACGCCACCCCAATTTGGAGTATCTCAAACGTGCCCTCATCAAAGCAGTGGACACATTTCCTATGGACTATGTGCGTACAGCCATTGATGACTGGCCACGCCGTTTAAGGGTTTGTGTCAAAGCGCATGGTGGTCATTTTGAGTAACGTCTACACATTTTGTATCAGTGGTGTATGCACTTCTTGCAAGTAAATTTATTTCTTTGGATCTGCTCTTCTTTACATTAGGACTGCTCCTTCCTGTGTCAGTATTTATTGCAAGACTAGGTACATTTTGCGTTACAGAAAATAATGATGTGTGTGTTTGACATTCTTTAATCCTCACTTGGTATACGGTGTAACGCACAACCCTTTGGTGTACGTAGGGTTAAGGATGCCTGAATCTCACGGTATTCTACATGCCGATTTCCCTCAAATCATTTCACGCACGGCATCAACATTACAGGCAAAAACAAGCGTAAAAGGACAACCTTCTCAATATTCATCAATGGGAAACAATTCGGAAAACAATTGTGAACAGTCCTATTGGATGGTGCTTTATCCACCACAACAAGTAGCTCGATGCAGTGTTTCGGTGTTCGACTGAATAATCAAAAATCACTGCCCGAAAGAGTTCACGAGAAATTTCTATTTCTCACACAAAACTACTTCTTGCAATTGCTGTGAAAACTAAACGAATCGGCTTAAATAGACAATCAAAGATACTTTAAACGTAGAAACGTTTATTCTTTCGAATTTTATAATAGCGGAAAACTAGGCACGTTGTTAGCAGTAGTTTGCAGAAACTTTTCCAGCAGCTCTCCTATTGTAAGCTTCCGCGCGATCTAATTAGCAACAACACTCGCCGCTGATCTGGCTCTTAATACAAACATCTATTTATTCCTCAATTACTCTTGCTTGGGGCAATCGAAGTTAAGAAAATTAAAAATTAAAACAAGCGATTTGTCACGAAATATTGAACTTACCAATTCGCTTTCCTCTGAATATCGAACCATGCTCTTGTCTAACAGCTTCTGCTGCACTATCTTCGTTATCAAACTGAACAAATCCAAAACCCTTATTTAGAGTAACACCTGAAATAAGAATAAAAAGAATTACAATAATACGAGGGTCATTCAATAAGTAAAGAGACAAAGTCTATATTTTTAACACTAATTTTTTTTTTCTTGTTTCAGGGGTGTTAGCTGGCAACCTTGGGATATGCTCTGATCTGCTGTTTCGTAATTTTATGTCAACATAACTTCAAAAATATCAATTCATCATGGCAAGTCCTCTAGAAGATTGCACCTTAGAAGAACAGCGCTCAGTCATTAGGTTTTTAGTCGCAGAAGGTGTAAAACCAAGTGAAATTTTTTTCTCGAATGCTGAGACAGTACGGTAACAGTTGTATGAACCGTGCGAATGTGTACAAGTGGGTTGATCGGTTTAAAAGTGGCCGAACAAGGTGATGAACCCCGATGTGGACGTCCAGTGGAAGTTTCTGGTTCTTCGTTGGAATCGAGGATTGACGGACTTATTCGTGATAACAGAAGAATTACTGTTGAAATGATAGCTGAGGAAGTTCAAGTAAGTGTTGGAACTGTTCACAATGTCATTAGGAACATTTTAAAGTACAGAAAAACGTGCGCCAGATGGGTTCCTAGACAATGAGGAAGTTAAGGCAGCGGTACAAAGGTGGCTTCGGGGTAAATCGAAAGATTTCTTCGCCAAGGGAATTAGGAAGCTGCAAGAAAGATGGGACAAATGCATAACTGTAAATGATGATTATATTGAAAAATAGCCTTAGTTTTGAAAGATTGAAATAAATCTTTATTGAGCTATAGCAATTTGTCTCTTTACTTATTGAATGCCCCTCGTAGATGTATCGTTACATTATTTCATATGGTTCATAAACTGTAAATACACTCGTGTGGATGGAGTTGTGTCCCATGTTAAGCTGTAGGTCCCCGTCCTATCTAGCCAATCAATCAATATTCGTTTCGTTCTGTTATTGTATATGACTAGTGTGAAGTGATTTTTGTGATTTGTCGAGGAAAATGGAAGTGCCAGAAAAACTGCCACACAAGGTAATTCGGTCCGATGTAAGAAAAATTACATATAAAGTATTGAAACTCTGTATAAAAGAAGAAAAAAACTTAATGTAGACGTATTAATGTAACACTTTGTAAAATATTCTTTAATAATGTTTCAAGCTCTTTCTTCATGTACAACAATTACGTCAGCGCCCATTTTCCATGGTTTAATGTTTTACTCCTTACTAGTAGCGTTCACCCCGCTTCGCTGCGGTCACCCCGGAACGCAATAAACTTTGTTACTTAGATAATTTTTACTTTTTCGCTTTCAAGTGATATGATAAAAACCATAGAAGATTGCAGTAAATGTTAACATTATATCGCCTGTCATTTATGTTAACCCGCCCCGCTTCGCTGCGGTCACCCCGGAACGCAATAAACTTTGTTACTTAGATAATTTTTACTTTTTCGCTTTCAAGTGATATGATAAAAACCATAGTAGATTGCAGTAAATGTTAACATTATATCGCCTGTCATTTATGTTAACCCGCCGAGTGACACTGTCATGCGGGTTGCATATAAATACGTTTATTTTTACCTTGATGAACTAACAAAGGATTTGTACGTTATGGACACTTGAATGGTCAATTATCTCAAGACACTGGTAATTGAAAATTAAAGTGATATGATAAAAACCATCTAGGGTCCAAATCCTAATAACCCCCCAAAAATGAAAGAAATTGGTTCAGCCGTATTAGCGTGATGAGGGAACAAAGGATTTGTGCGTTCTCTTTTATATATAAGATTACAACAGTTTTACATACAGTATTCAATGCTTGAATGAATATCTAATTGCGTATTTTATATTAATTTGAGATTGCTCAATTCAATGAAATTGTTTCAAAAGATATCCATCCATGGAGTCACGAGAAAAAAAAATGCCTCAAAGCTAGAATATTTATATTTAATTAAATCACAAATTTAAGATCACTTTTCTAGGAATCCCATGGATACGTATGTTTTTAATCAGTTTCACTGGATCAAGGACCCTCAAATTAGTTGTAACGCGTGTTAAGGTATTTCAAAAATGTCCAACCCGTAGTCATCCGGCAACCCGTAATTACAAAGCACACTTCCATATTTAATACCGTTAAAGACTGACGTACTTTTGCCAAATAATAATTGCGTAATTACAGAATAATAGACTGCAATGATATTATATATATATACAGGGGCGGATCCAAGGGGAGCTATAGCCCCCCTTGACGCTCAGGTATACACTGGATAAAGCTGCAAACTGTGGTTTAGCCCTTCCCTTGATCATATCCTGAATCCGCCCCCCCCCCCCCTATATATATATATATATAGTGTCTCAAAAGTCCCCTGACATAAAGCAACTCTGTTATTATCAAAGTTACAACAAAATGTAAGAGGGAAAACAGTCTCCAAATATGATGTTTTCAATCTAAAGTGAAGGATTTTTTTTTTTTTTTTTTTTAAATCGGAAGAGCCGTTTGTGCTGCACACACTTTATGTGCCCAATGTTAAATGAAAATCGTTGCCATTTACCTGGACCCTTAACATAAATCAGCGTTTCCCAACCGGTGTGCCGCGAGGAATCGAAACAAAACTATTAATTTTATAACAATCAAATTGAAAAACGTAGGGGAAAATGTATATTTATATTTCACATTACTATGAATCTGCAATTTTAAGTTCCATACCGGATTACTGTTCTGTACATTTCTAATGTTGAAAAAAGTATTTGTTGTCATTGTTATGACCATTATTGCTTCTTTATTATTGCAGACTATTTCGTAACATGAAAATTTAAAGTATCGTTTAATCCTTTCGACAATTTACCTACATTTGTATTTTAAAAGTAAAAGAGATTTGTTTGTTTGTTTGTTCGTTATTTAGTGATCCTCCTCCTTAGTAAAAGGTTGGATACAGTTTTTAAAAAGAAAGCGTATTTTTAAAAACCTGAGTCCAATATTTCATTGCAAGTGTTTTCTATTTTTAAATTAGAATGAAAAATAAGCATAATGATTTACCATAGGGAAAAAAAAACAGTGATAGAGCTTTCTTCTCTGTGAGAAGATCAATAATTACAGAAAAAAATACTGCTGTGTTTTATATTTACAAATAATAATATCTGTAAGTGTGCCGCGAGAATCCAAGTAACACCCGTAGTGTGCCGCAAGTTGAAAAAGGTTGGGAAACGCTGACATAAATGAATGAAGTTACTGTCTTTTACGCTAACGTGTCAATGGCCAACCCCCATTCACATTATGTTGTGGGTCCAGGTAAATGGCAACGTTGCATTTTAATGTAACATTTGGAACATAAAGAGTGTACAGCCCAAACGGCTCGTCCAATTTAAGAAACTCCGTCACTTTAGATTGAAAACATCATACTTGGAGACGGTTTTCCATTTGGAGACGGTCTTACATTTTGTTACAACTCTGATAATAACAGAGTTGCACTATGTCAGGGGACTTTCGAGACACACACTATTATATATATATATATAAACTCTACAACTTCTGCAATTTATCTTCAAAAATTCAATCCAACTGTAAGAAATTCAATTTTTTTCCTTGGAGCACTGGCGTCGTAAGATTTTTAAATCTGGGGGGGATGAATCAAAAATCAAAATCCTTTTTCCGACAAAAGTTATATATACATAGTACTATAGTTTCTTTAAACAGTTTTGACTAAAATCTGGGGGGATCCCCCCGCTAACGACGCCCGTGCTTGGAGCACCCAATTCAGACTAATGATAATATAATCAAAAACGTTCTATAAACATTAGACCCGATCTGCTGAAAAATTGTACATATTTTCAACATAATTTCAAAGTATAAATTTCCTGAACAAAGTAACAATACAAACCACTCTAAAAATGAACACAACGAAAATGAACACAGTGGAAGGAAATAAGAAGTCCTTTTGCACATTGTCGAATACGAGTGACAGGGGTGCCAACTTGGAATCGAAACTCAAATCCTGACAATTGGCACAGAATAGAAAGATATGCACATCAATGCACCATACGAGACGACATTTTGTCTCCTGATGTCACGAATCACCTCCCGGTGTGTGCACATCTTTCAGGTTCACCCTGTATATAAATGCTCTCTTATCAATATCTGGGGTCACTTGCAACATAACGGACTTGGCTTTCAATCATTTTTTTTTTTTCACAACTAACTTGACCATTTTCTCACTATTCATTACTATCGGTGATTTACCATAAGAAACACTATCTTCAATTCGAATTTTTTTTTTTTTTTTTTTTTTTTTTTTTTTTTAAACTCTGAATTACAATGATTCAATAAAGTTACAAATGCAAGATTCTACCGGTTTGATGACTAGTCCAAAAGTGGCACCAGCCACTTCGTCCAGTTCGAATAATAGTTCAATTAATCGCCACACTTGGCATTACTGATCAACGTTGTATCAATTTAGATGAGAACTTTTACTTTTTTCAATTATTATCCTCAACTTATTACATAGTATAAAAAGTGTAATTAGAAATGTATACAAGCGTGAGCACTTTTACCTGTGACATAAATGGTACTTCAAAAATTCCACTTTTGAGGTCATTTTTCCTGTGACCCCATAGACGGATATGTTTAGAAATCTATTTCCCTGACTTCTCCCTGACCTTTGGCAGGAAATTCCCTGACTTTTATGACAGGTGTCGGATGACGTTGATATATAAATAAGGATAAAAAACAGTGAATATTTATATAAGAACATTTATTCTATAGAGACAAATAATCAATTGCTCATACGTACATTCCACTTACCACCCATAAAAATCTGAGCAACGTTCCATATAAAATTTCCACGATTTCCAGTCTTTATCCCTGACCTTTACCGTTTTCCCTACTTCCCTCACTAGTAGGAACCCTGAAATAGTTCCATTGGATTTGACATCCTCAAATCAGTATAAAAAGAGCAATTACCAATGTATTCATATGTGGACACTTTTTAATAGTGGTATGATCGTTAGGTCTCTCTTCACGGGCCAGTGCAGCACTTGCTGGAAGTTCACTCCCCTTCACGATGCAATATCTTACGACTGATAAATATAAGAATTCTAGCACTTTTTATACATCTATTAGCTTCAAACTGTTAGCTGTCCAATGATGGTAGACCTGATCTGCTGAATCTCATATACCTTAAGACTGGGAACACTAACGCCATCTGGTGTGCAAAAGGTTCACTATTTTTTTAAAACTATCTGATATTAATTTACAGCTACTGTACTTAGGAATAATAAAATTTTCACTACTGTCTCATAAGATGTTATCGATTTGTGACAAGTGGTAATGTGTACTGACTTTCCGCACTACTGTGAACGTAGTCAATACTAAACATACCAGTAGGGACGAGCCGATACCACTTTTTCACCGATACCTGATACTGAAGAGGCCGATACTGCCGATACCGATACTTTTGGACAAGTTTCTTATATATTATCAGGAATTTTCAGAATAATGAAATGATCAACATTGTAATAGGGTATATTAGAAATAAGGCCAAAATTTGACTTACAAAGACAAAAGGAAGAATTTCTTATTAGGTTCCACACAGAAAATATATTTCCTCTAAATTTCATCCAACTCACATAAAATGAACTAAAAAGCAGCAATTAATACTTACATTGTGTAAACTTAATTATAAGAATCAGTGATGATATTTAGAGTGATAATGTACTTTGATAGTTTCATTATATTTACTAGTCTCCATTTTACATACATATAATGCAAACGGATTTGGATATAGATTTCTGGGCTTTCGGCATCTAAAGCCATTTAGCCCATCACGATCTGAGGGATGACGTCCCTCGGCGAGCATACAACCCGGGGAAAGGGAAGGAAGGAAGCGACCTGGGACCTATAAGTTAGGTACCACCCCGGCATTTGCCTGGTGTGAATGAGGAAAATCCAGGAAAACCTCATTCAGGGTGACTGGCCTGAAAAAGCGTGTTACACTTTTTTCACCGAGTGACCCCATCGGGAATCGAACCCGGAATCGCTCGCACCGTAATGCAAACGGATACTACCGTTATAATTTTTTATTGTTTATGCGTGCTGAACCAGGTGTTGCTGTGTACAACATAAAACAATAAGAGGGTTATTAAACTTCATTCCCTTGCCAAGCACTCTGAGGTCATATCATTCAAGAACGTTTTGTTTCACTTTCTCAAACTTTACGGTAGGGCTCTTAATTTCTCAAAATGTTTCGTTCTTCTTTTCAAAATTCTCCAAAATACAGACACATATAGCATATAATAATATGGTAAACTAAAAAAATACTCGCAACTCCATGGAATTAAATATATTTGAGGTTCAAGGAAACAAATTTATCATACTTTGCTTTTAATCAATCCAAGCACATAGAAAACAGCAAAAATTCGAAAATTAAAGCAAAAATAAATAAATAAATAAATAAAACATTAAAAAAGGTACGGCCCAGACTCGTATTTTAAATCGCACCTGGAATTTTTCCGTTTTGTTTATGCTCTTTAATATTTGAAAGCATTCTTTAATAAGGGAATCATACATGCAACAATAAGTTTAGATTCTCCAAAGCTCATTCATGGCAACATTACTGAAATTTTCTACTCAATTTCAATATTGGGAAATGGGAACGGAAGCAATTAAGGTAAGAATAACATAATAAAAATGTCATGCGATTTTCAAGATTTCTTCTATTGCATTCAAATATGTCATCCACAAATAATACAAATGAACAATGGACAAATGCACTTAAAAAAAATGACCCCCACTTACCAGATATCGCTCCATACTTATTAAACCGGTCTTCAAGATCTTTCTTGGAAATTTCAGCGGATGAGATGTTCCCAACAAATATCCGAGATTTAGCCGTGGCTGGATCGGCCATATGCAGTCTTTCTGCATAAGGATTGTCACCCTCACTGGCATATAGGTCTCGGAAGCTCATCTTCACAAATTAATATCAACGCGCGTCTTCTGCAGCAAAGAATATACATATTACAGGGAACATTAACAAAAAAACAAAACGCACAAAGTTAAGAACACGATAATGTTTTTCGTTTTGTTAAAACATAACGTTATGCTTTTAATACTTGTTGAAAAAGAATCATGAAACCTATAATACATGTTACATACACAAATACGAAGCATGTCCGGTAAGTAAGTGCCGTTTTGAAATTCATTCACTGCAATGCTGTGGTTAGCATCCCGCGCATGCGCAGTGTGCCTACATCTGTTGGCAAGCCCCAGACGCCATTACGGAAACATCCAACCGTATTTACGTTTGTCTGTGAGTAGTTGTGATTCGTTTTATTAGTGCGGAAGGTGTGAAAGTGGCTGAAATCTATCGACACATTAGTGAAGTGTACGAGAAAACATTATGAGCGATGGAATGGTACGGAAATGGGTTACAACTTTCAAAGATACGCCGCACGAATGTTCATGAGGAGGAGCGAAGTGGGTGACCTATCATCATTGAAGCTTTGGTGCAGAAAGGTCACAAAAAAAAAAAAAAAAAAAAAAAAGTGAAAGGGAACATATTTTTACGATTTCGTAGTTATTTGTTATCGCTCATAATGTTTTCTTCATACACTTCACCAATCTGCCGATGAATTTCAGCCGTTTTCACGCCTTTGGCAGTAAGAAAATGAATCACAGCGCGTATTTCACAGTCAGCGGAATTCTCAATCAGTAAAGACATTTCAACTACTCACAAACATAAATAATGTCGAGTGTTTCTATAATGGCAACCGTGGCTTGCCAAGAGATGTAAGTACACATCGCGCATGGGTGAGACGCTGACCACAGCGCTGCAGAGGCCGAATTTCAAGATAGTACTTACTTTTTGGACACGCCTCGCATTTCACGGTTTATATCGTGTTTACAATTTTCTTTTCATAGAACTATTTGCCAGAGAAGTATTACCTAGAGGTTGATCCATTTCCGTTTAATAAATTGAAGTTGTTAATTACATAAGGTACAACACCCCACCTAAAGCGATGAAGCTCGATGTAATTACCACCTGTATGAACCAATCGGAGCTTCCCCTGCAGCAGACTTCGTTGCAGCTGTACCAACGGTATATTATTCCACTTCTGCTTGCAGACTTTACAGAAGCCACTTACCGTACGAATCCGACGTGATGAAAAGTGCCGTTTGAGAAGTCGAAAAGCACAGCAATTCTTAAGACTAGCACCTGGACTCTTAACAGGAATATCTTCGAACGAAATACGGATACCAGTTGCAGCTGCCATGCGACGGTAGAAGGCCAGCAATGTCTTGGCCATGGACTTGAAGCTTTGTCCTGATGCAGTTGTAATGAATGTCGTCGCCCAACTGTTGTGTGTACAATAGGGATAAAGCATGTTGCACGTAATAAGTATCATTGATCTTGGAAATTTCTTGGGACTTTACATGTCTAAAGCCTCCCTTCGTAGCATTTTTTTTTTTTTTTTTTTTTTTAAATGCACAAAGTTATATTGGTCTTTTTGGATGGCATTTAGTATCTCCCCCAACTCTTTAATTTGCCTATTTTATGTCAAGAACAGAACCCAACCAACCCCTGCGGGGCCACTAACACGTTCCTACTACTACTACTACTACTACTCATACTATGGATCCGTACAGTAAAACCGCACGCCTGTATGTGCAAGATTGGGGGAGATACTAAATATCAGCCGTCTTTTTGAAGAACACCTGAACTTTTCCCAGTCACTTAGATAGAACCAGGCTTAATACACTGTCACACAGAATTTCCAGCGATCATAAGTTAAGTGGCGATCATACAGCCCTCTACCCTTGCAGACAATTTACAGCCTTAATTTCTGATGGACTGCACGTTCACTGTTGATTGAGTTACGTAATCGTTTGGCCGTAACATATTAAGCTAATGGATTCTTACATGTCGTCATATCCTGGATCTTCTTCAACACAGAGCTTTCGAGTTTCATTGACGCCCTCTTTGGATGCGATTTTATTTGTGATGTGGATTGTGGAGGTAAAGTTTGCATGAGAAAGAACCATGACGCACTGTTCCCAAATGCAACTTTTTTACCCGGTGGCATTTTGCCCACTGCTACATAAAAGCTGAGGGACTGATACAAGTGTGGGGTCTGTGAAACCCGGTTTGACAGGTGCTGCTGTGTGCAAGCGAATGGAAATGGATCAGACTCTGTACTTACTCAAGCTTTCCGTCTGAATCTAACGACTGACTGGCATAATTTTCTTTTAGGTCTTCACTACATTCCCCACTACCTTTATATATATATATAAGTAAAACGAACAACTTCTGACCAAATGGAGAAACTGACAATAGAAACTTATCGAATACTTTCATAACAGGGGTTTAATACCGTATATTATCCACGCCGATATGGTTAATACATTAAGTCATAGCCCCTTATGCCACAGTGAAGAAATCGGCAGCTGAATTTATTAGGGGGGAAAATCAACATTCAAGATGACCGTCGACCAGGAACGCCCGTTGACGCACTAACCTAAGAAAACTAACACCGATAATGAAAGTGTTACAAATGATCAGGCAGACTGTTAAACCAGTAGGTATGTCAAGTGCAGGCGTTGATATAATTATAACCCGACAATGAACAGTTTCAACGATCTGATAATGAACAGTTTCAACGAGATGGAAACCCACAGTTTTAACCGCTAGCCAAAAAGTTATCACGTGCAACCTTTCAAGGGATGGCAAATCCAGATTTCTTTCTGACAACTCACAACAGTATGTGAGACGTGGGTTCACCATTACGAACGAGAGAAGAAACGAAGTTATAAGTAATGGAAACGCCCTCCATCTCTAAAAGACAATTGTGTCCTTAATAGGAAAGGGAATGGCTTTTTTTTTTAAGGTTGGTTGGTTTGGAGTTTAGCGTCACGTACAGCAGCGAGGCTATATGAAACGTGGGCCTACAGCTTACAGTGAGATCAGAGCCACATGAGCTCCCACCGGGAATCAAACCCGAATCTCTCGCGTCCAAAATACATACGCTAATCATATAGTTATGAGGAAGTTACTTGGTTGTTTTCGGATTCAGAGGAGGAAGTGGTCATGGTAGATGATCTTTCAAAGAGATCAACAGTTAACTGGGGATTATTACGAAGACAATGCCCAGCCATCAGTCTGTCGTCACCAGGGCAGCAATTCACGATATGGGCTTCAAATTAGTATGCTACCCACTTTATTTAATATATTTGGTATCTTCTGACCTTCATCTATTCCCAAACCTTAAAAAGACGTCGGAAGATGGACATTTTGACACCGATAATGACATTTTGGATGGCTTTGCCAAAATGCTTTTACCAGAGGCATACACGCACTTGAACATCAATGGGTAAAGTCTTTAAATTACTACAAGACTGAGTTGAAAAATAACACTAGACTTGAACTATCAGTTGCTCTCTTACAATTAAGCTAAGAAATTTTGTAACAACTCTCGTATTAATGACAGAATTCGAAAATGATGAAGGTTCCTCCGAGGAAGCTGATGAATCGATCGTCACCAATGAAACCAATCTTGTGCGTGGCCCGGTCTTACCTTAATTGCTTCTTATTTCAAGATTAGACAATGTATGCTCTACCATTTATAATAAATACAAAAAAACTCCCTGAAAATGTCGTCAATGGTCCGCTAAAACCTTATTTTCTTACACAGATTTGGAAGTCATATGAATATTCAATCTGCTAGATTTCAAAGCAATTTATTACGGAGTTTTATACACCTTGGTTCTTGTGTCCAGCTCCTGTATGTATTATTTTTACTGCTCACATATTTTTGAATATATATATAAATTATACTGACAAACTTTAAGAAGTGGTTTCCAAATAAAATACAGAAATTTGGAGAAAAGTGTGTAAAGCTAGAGTTGTCCAAAAGCGTGGGGAAAAAAATAAATAGCAACACGTGTTATTTCAAACTCAATTAACCATGGAGTAGAAGTCCATATCGGCATAAAGGAAGTCACATATAAACCACTCAAAAATACATATTTCAGTAATGTGCAATGATCATCACAGATAATAATTCCCAGACATACTCCCCAACAGAATGCTCATACCTAGATATATGAACAGAGTTAAAGGTGCGTGCAAAGTAGACAGAGAGTAAGTATTGACAGCAGTAAACACGAAATGCATCAGCAGAAAGTTGTAGTGTTAGAAACCACCAACTTCTAGCGATCTGAATAACGCGTGTGCTATATTTTTTTACGCTTCTTACAGCCTTCGCTCCTACACTATGCATTTTCCCTCACGTGCTCACAGGAACATTTTCCTTATTTTACTGTGAAGACTCATCTCTTGAAGTTTTGTCAATGCAGTTTATTATATATAGTTTTCTCTGGCAGTATGCAACGGTAGGGCATAGCGGCACCTTCTTAACGAGAAGGGAATATTTCCTCTTCTGTCTTAAAAGGAGGTTGACGAGAAACTTCGAAAATACCAAATAGTAAATATATAGTTTTACTGAAAATCTATTTTTGTTGTTTTATTTATTTATTTATTATTTTTTTTTTTTTTTAGAGAAAGAGTTGCGGATCCTTGTTCTTTCTTGAAGTCAGTTAATTATATTATCCAGGAAGTAGAAATATTTAGGCCCTTCTGTTTCATAAAAATTAAAATTTACTAAGATAATCCGCACCCTCCAATTATCTCGGATTCCAATAAGAACTGAAAATTAGTGTCCAGAGAAAACAGCCCATATCCGAAGCTTATCTTTAGACTGTGCTCGATCGCAGGGTTTAAAAATGCCGAAGGATAAGCCTGACACAACCTCCAACCTGGAAGACCTACAGCTTGCTGCATTTCTGAAGAACTGGACGATGGGGGCACCACATCCCAACGCTGGGCTTATCAGGCCTGATAACACGGTCATGTGGTCACAAAATTTACGCTCTCCGGTCGCCGTTCTAGCCAACATGAGTAAAATAGCATAGAGCAGTAGTTCTCAACGTAATTCCTATCACGACCCCCATTTTATTACATCCTCTTGCCGGCGACCCCCTTATAATTTTGGTTTGTAATAAGCTTGTGTGGGGCTTTTAATATACCGGCTATTGCGGTGATCACACACGATATCCATCTATTTCTATAATAGTAGAATCCATTTCTTGTATATAGTGGATACAGTGACTTCCCTAAAACCGAATGGATTAAAACTGAATTCGGTCAGTTCATTCATATTACAATTATCACATCCGATCTGTCATACTGTTTCAAAATGGAGACAGTTTGAAAATTTTAAAACTTCAGAACTACCTTAATTTTGGGTCATATGATAGATAGATAAATAAATAAAGTAATTTCTAATTTTGGTTGAAGTAACTTGGACATTAAAAAAAAAAAAAGTTATTGAGTATTTTAAAAGGACTTGATAATGTGCGTCACGAAGATTGAACCGGATATTGCCGCACTACTCAAATCACACCATGCTCAGGTATGTGCATTAGCTTTCAACTTTAATATGTAGATTTTGCTGCATTTGTATTTTTCAGGTATTTCAATATTCAGTTCTCGTTAGTTTCATTCGTATCTCTTTCATTTAAATTGATTTTTAAACAACTCTGCACTTGTTAAAAATGTTTAGTAGACCGTTTTGTTATTATTGTTCTTAACAGTATATATAAAAATAAAAATATGCCTATCAGAACAAAATTCAAAATCTATATATATAAAATTGAAAATCACTATCTTTGTGACTCTACATCTCCTGAACCGCTCGACCGATCTCGATCAAATTTAAATGAGATTCGAGGTTGGACTGGTTTTAGGCTATTCACTTAGATGGTAGAACTAAGGGGTGGGGGAGGGGGTATAAAAAATAAATAAAAGTGAGTAACTCCTGAACCACTCGACCGATCTTGATCAAATTTTCAACATAGATGAGGTAAATGCCTGGGATCACTTTTATGATTTAATTTGACGGAGAAACATAGGGGAGAAGAAGGAGAAGAGATATATAAAAATCAATTTATATGAGACTGAAAGTGACTATCTATGTAACTTTAAGTCTTGAACTATCCGACCGATCTCAATCAAATTTTCCAGATAGATGAATTTAGGGACAGGGATTACTTTAGGCTATTCACTTTGACGATGCAACGTAGGGAAGGGGGAGAGAAATTTTAAAATGATCAAAAATGACCGATATTAGTGTTGAATCCATAGTTTTCGGGGTCGATGAGAGGAACGGTGCCACTTCTGATGCTGTTTCAATCCAAGTGCAGCCCTGATTGTTGGGGAGGGGGAAGGTGAAACGTAGGGGAGGAGGATAAACATTTAAAAATGATAGAAAATGACCAATATTAGTGTCTAATTCATAGTTTTCGGGATCATTCAGATGAGCAGTGACATTTCATATCAGGTTTAAATCCAAAATCAGCTCCGCCACTTGGGCGAGGGGTAGAGATATATAAAAATGATCGAAAATGGCTACTATCAATGTCGAATTCATAGTTTTCTGGGTCGTTTAGATGAACAGTGATACTTTCGCTCCCGTTTAAATTCAAATTCAACACCGCAACTTGGGGGAGGAAGAGAAATTTAAAAATGATCGATATTAGTGCTGAATCCACATTTTTTGGGGTCGCTGAGACGAACGGTGACACTTCTGATGCCATGGCTCGCAACATGGTGGAAGGGAAAAATATATAAATGATCGAAATTGACCAATATTAGTGTTGAATGTATAGTTCTTCGGGTCGCCGACAGTGATACTTCTGATGCTGTTTAAACCCAAATTCATCCCCGCATCTTGGGGGAACGGGAAAGGAAAATACATAAAACTGATCAAAAATAACCCATATTAGTGTCGAGTCCACAGTTTTCGGGGTCGCTGAGACAACCGGTGACACTACCGATCCCGTTTAAAACCAAATTCAGCCCTGCAACTTGAGAGAGGGGGAAGACAGGGTTGGACCCACCTGGGTTTGAGCTTTTTGTTAGTATATTATTGGTACAACTAAGGTGATCAATCACATCGAAAGTGATTTTTATCAGATTTTGGACTTTCCTTGGGCGAATTAGATGTTTTCACGTTAAAGTATACAATAATATTCAACATAAGACCTTTATAAAAGTTCTGAATGCACTGAATAAATAAATAAATAAATAAATAACTTACCTTAGCTAGAGATCATTGTAGAACAAATTAATGTATGGATTATGCTTATAGCATATTTGAAGTAAAATATGCAATTTCATATTTTAGAAAACACTTTCTGTGAATAGTGTACTCGCCGACTAGGCGACACCGAGGGACGTTATCCCTCATACGTTTGACGGGTTTAAGGTGATAGGTGCCTGTATTACCACTAAATACGTAGTGCATTAGTAAAACTGTTAGTATTTTTTATGACCTGTGATGGGAACACAAGTATTCTTCAGTAAAATTTGGTTTTCCAACTACAGTTTAGTTCAGTTATTTGTTACTACTCTTCAAATAAGCATTCTGTAGAATCAACACCAGCAAGAGCGTAAAAATGCTTGTCAAATTTAAGAAGCTTAATGCTCAGAGTTCCGATAACGACGTAACGCATACTATTTCAAGTGCTAAATTCGAACTTCCGTACTAATGGGAGTTTCGATGTACAGTGAAGAAAGCTGCATTATATATATATATTTTTTTAAAAAAAACTAGGAAGAAGTGCACACGGCAAAGAAACGCACACAGCATCGGAACTGAATACTTCAACAATAAAACTATTTATTTTACGCTGGAAGATATTTTATTTTATTTAAGACATTTTGAAACATTTACTTTATAAAATATGAATTAGGTATATCTTTGATAATTGTTTTAATTTTCTGGAAAGAACAGTCTTGCAACAAGTGCTCGGGAAATTGCCGTAATTGAACGCACAAAGTATCGGAAGTGAGCTTGAACAATAAAACCATTTATTTTACGTTGGAAAAATTTTGAATCGTATAACCCATTTGAAACATTTATTTATAAAACATGAATTATATTATTTATAAAACATGAACTATGTTTTAAATCAATATACTTGGTGTTCATATTTGGCAAACGTCACTGAAGCTCACGGGAGGATTCGATCTACATTTGTTCGTTCGTCTTCCTGTACCGCACATACTACAGGCTACCATTTTCGATCTTTTCAGTTTAAATTTTCAGGGTACAAGCACGAGACACACTAAATTTCCGACACACCAACGTAAAATTTCAAAATGGCGGCCATTTTTTTTTCAAAAGAGCAGTGTGTATATATAATCTTAAAATATATATAATGCTTTGGTCAGTTGGAGTTTTATTAGTAATCTTGAATTTTCCAAAGCTACAATGAATAATTTACAAGTCAAAAGAGCAGTGAACAGAAAATTGATGCAAGTTGTTATAATGGTAATCTTCAAAAAAATACAAATTACATTTTAACACTTTTACCCCAAAAACATTGAAACATTTCGGGAAAAAAAAACGGGTTTTTCAAACCCTGGGAGGAAATAATAAAATGATCGAAAATGACCAATATTAGTGTCGAATCCATTTGTTTCGGGGTCGCTGAGATGTTCAATGATCTTTCCGATGCCGTTTAAATCGATGCCAGTAAAAACGAAAACAGTATATTTCACAGATACATATGGAGGTATGAAGTTGTGCATTTAAATTTTCATTTCAACCCAGCTAAGCGGGTAATATGTGCTATAATATTTAAAAATATTTTCCGGTATTAGATTCTAATTATATTTATCTCTTCCGCTTATCTCTGTGACCCCCATGAAACCATCTTGGGATCTCCCTAGGGGGCCGCGACCCCTGGTTGAGAAATTCTGACGTAGAGTACAGTAATGACTGAAGTTGGCGTACAGTAGAATAGTGTATTCGCGCAGCATATGTTAGAGGGTAATAGCATAGAATAATGAAGAGCAAAGCAGATTAAAGTTGGTTTAAAGGGACAAGTTTTGCCAATAGATGTCACTACAGTCTTCGTATCTCTCCCATATATTTTTTACCTTTTACGAAAATTCACGATTTCTCTTACAAATTTCAACCTACAAACTTCAAATTTTTAGAAAAGGAATTTCATATCTATCGAAGGCAATAATCCGTGCCGATTTTTTATTTATAATTTTGTTCATTGTTGAAATTGCTTGATTGTTGAAATGGTTATCTAAATCTTTAACAATGAAACTGTTTCAATAATAAAGAAAATTCTAAATAAAAAATAGGCACGGATTGTTACCTTTGATAGGTTATAAAGTTCCTTCTCGAAAAATTTGAACTCTCTAGGTTGAAATTTGTGAAAGAAATTGTAAATTTTCGTGAAAGGTAAAAAATACATGGGAGAGATACGAAGATTGTAGTGACATCTATCGGCAAAACTTGTCCCTTTACACTAACCTTAACAGAGGACGGAGTAGCAACATACAATACGGTAAAAAAGTAACGCAGCACTGCGTAGCATAGAGTAGCAGAGGGGAAGAAGTGTAGAATAAAGTAAAGTAGCGTAGTGTATGTTAGAATAGAATAAAGTAGAGTCATGTCGATTACATTAGGAAGTTAGGTTAGATTCAGGCACGGCAAAAGATAGGATAGGATTAGATTAGGGAAAAGTCTGGATTAAGTTGGGATAGGGTAAGTTAAGTCTGAACCCTATCTATGAAACTTAATCCCAAAATATTTCACCCTAAATCCCGTTCACATACTCTCTAGCAGTGTAGAGTTCTTCAGACACGAGAAAGTAACAGCAAACTAGTTTTGTATCCAATCTGGTTAACGGGTAGGCTGAAGCTGAATGAACAGCGCGATAACGCGGAGGAACGTCCATAGGGAGCAGATGCGTCTGCGCATCAACGAAGATTAGTTCCTAAAGTTCTGTCACAATTTCGGTATGAGTGGAGATTTCGTATCCTTCTATTGTGCAACCTTGGTATATAGCGAGAGCGGGTAACATAGTACATTGTATGTATTATTATCAGTACCAACATATCGTGTTACCACTCTATACATAAGGTACCGATAATACATACGAGTGAAGTTCCGACCAGCCCCGCCGCGTCAAACCTATGTACTAAGCAAGTAAACGAAATCAAACCAAACATAACACAGCATAACCTATTTATATGTCGTGTCATGTAGAAAATTTGGCGAGGGTTAACGGAAAAAATGTCATACATATACAACGATATGGATGTGCTACCCTATTGTATGAAAATATATTTTATGTACTTCTTTCATCAGGAAATATACTCCTAATACCTTATTAATTATTCTTGTCAGTCGAGTTGCAATCTTGGGTGCCCTCTGTGCAAATTCATTTTACGAAGGTTTAACTGTTATGGGTATGGGTTCTCGAGCAGACGGTTCTACCAAATAGAGGTAAAATACGATGTGAATTATTTTTCGTGAAGGAATGAGAATGTGAATATAAGCAATTTCTGTCAGTGCACAGAATACTGAAATGAATTTTGAGTGTTAAACTAATGTATGTGTAAGGGTGATCTTCCACTCTTTTATGCGTATACCCACCCCCGCTGACGTGTCTTCTCCCTACGGACGTACTTCATAGCTACCGCTCGCCCCCGTTGCTGCGCTCCTGCCGTGACTCGGTTAGATAGCATTCGTACTATTCTGTGGAAACCTAGCACAAGTTGATTCGTGTTTTATGAACTGTAGTTTTCATGTCATAAGTCCGCACTGTATTTAAACTGAGCCCTCCTGAAGTCAATCTGCAATTCGTAATAGAGCTCCTCACTTAGTGCATGCTCTGCTTTAGACACACTAAGGTCTGAAGGAACCTGAAAATGTAATAAACGTGTCAAAATTTGGTAGAACCGTCTGCTAGAGTAATGCCATGGGTATAAATGCAGATATGAACATATACCACAAAAACGACAGTGCAAAAAATCCACTAAGTTCTGCTAGGTGGCCACTGAAAAGACGAATTCCATTTGCGACAGCGCAGAGGTAATGTTGTCAATTTTAGCGACAAGTTGTTATATCTAGCGAATTTTAGAGAGGCGGATGTCAACAAAATTTTTACAAAAGCAACTAAGGACTTTTAAAGATTCCCGGCGATAAAACTAGAGAATTTTACTAGCTTTTGTTTTTCAAAAATGTCAATAGTACTTACCGAGCGATTATCAGGATATTGGTGAATAAAACCAACATTGATCATTATTTGCGTGCCACTGAGAATAATTCGGAAATAATCCGTGTGATTCACGACTTCACCAACTGAATGCCCCATGCGTGACAAATTCGAGGATTACCACTAGCTTGTGACAACTGACAACACATCCACTTAGCAAAACTGTTGCTTATTACGGCAGTGGTGCATCAGGTCAAAATGAAATTATATCTTTCAGCTTTACGTCACACATTTATGACGGATAGGCGAAAGGAGTCGGTGATGAGAAATTAATGCAATGTTGGAATGAATAAAGTGGGAGGAAACGGGAAAACCCCACGAGCACGATATTTGTCCACCAGAAAGCCCATATTTGGCACCAGATGGGATCGAACACGGACCCTACGCACCAGAGGGGCAAGGTTCTAGATTACTGGTCCCCCTTCCCACTGAGTAGTAATAAAGACAGAAAACAACGTGCCCTGCGGGGCTCTAACCCGCTAACGCTCGCTCGGCAATACTGTGTAAATTAAATGTATAAACTTTAGTACAGAAAGAAACCCATCCAGCTACTAACCTACATGGAGGACCAGTAATCTAGAACCTTCCCCACCAGAGGTGAAGACTGCTTCATCAGGTCAATTGACAGTTGGTAGCTTGAGGGATGGTAAGAAGAAAAATTAAAGGCGATTACTGGATGTTTGTTTTCCAAACAGAAAAACGAACTAGAGCATTTCGAATGCGTTTTTGACTATGTCTAATTGCATTGTGTACTGCGTATTACATAGTGCTATGTACAGTAATTCATAAACTGAAGTGACTAGAACGTGTGTAACGAACCCATCAATGATTTCGTTCCATTTAGGATATTTTAAATTACGTTAGTAAGTCTAGAAACTTTTATTTTATTATACTAAATAACATATTATTTCTGTTGATAAATTTTATTAAACGTATTTCGCTATTAGTAATTGATAAAAACAATAATTAGTCGAGTTGGTGACTTGTCATAATATAGAGGTGAGATACTGCATTTCGGTGCTTTCGGAAAGGAAGAAGAGAATTGTTTTTATTTTCTTCGCCGGATTTTCCGTGAATATTATGATTGTGGCCAATCAGAGCTGTGAGCTAATCACGCTTAGTATAGACCAATTAGTAGTCTTCTTCTTCTTTTTCTTCTCGCTCAAAAAAACAGAACGCGAGAGGAGAGTGTGTATTAATGGCGGCGGTTGAAGAAAATAAGATCTTGTAATTTAGCTTCCCTAGGTTTTGTTCGAAATCTAGGGAAAGAATAATAGAAAATGTATGATATCCTCCCCAACCTAAGCGGCAAGTTATAACGGAGAGAGAGAAACTTCAAGTTGACTCCCAACTATTCAACAATTAGGCCTACCGGAAATATTTAAGTTGTGATATTGGCGTTTGAAAGTGAAAGGAAGACAAAAAGGGGTCAACCATAGTTCTTTATTTTGGTATGTAACAGAATTTATTATGATAATGAGTGGTTAATTTCCGAATCTCTCTCTCTTCTTCCTCTCCGGGTTAGCACCATAGTTGTAGTAATTATCATTGTATATGACAGCAATTACCTCGATATGAAAAGTAGGACATAGAGAAATTTAAATTACTTGATGTTTAAAATTTATGTTTTGTTTATTCCGCCATGTTTATTGTTAACTTGCTTGATATAAGTGATGATAGTCTTACCGATGAAGAATAACTGTAATACTGTGTGGCAAAATTGGATTGTGGAAAGGATAAATAATTTGAGATTTAGTCATGTGGCCAATATTGTTTAATATTTGCATAGTAAACTCTGAGGATAAGTAAATAAAGAACGACGTTTCTGTTTGTAATAAATATGCTATTCACTGTGCCTGTTATTTTGTTCGGCGAATGTTCAGTACGTGCATAATTCCATTGTTGAATTAGGGTTATGCAGGCCTTGAATGCCCAACCAGACGCGACAGCGTTGTTTTGAGATGTGTTCTCGTGCCGTATAACGCAATAGTTACACGCAGTTTTCAGTAAAGGGCTCTGTCTCAATATTTATCAGCTATATTTATAATAACTATATTCATCACCTAGTACAATTACAGTGTCGAATAAAAAAAAAGCATGTTTACAATAATAGTTCTAAAGCACATCAGGATCTCTTGTACTTTTTCTGGTTACCTCTGTAACAGGGATTTATTCCTAACTAGGCTAAAAGAAATATATATATATATATATCAAGAAATATATGTATATATCTGACTCAAATTAGAAAATTAGGATCTATGTTTAACCACGAAATCTCTCTAGTATGAAGTTTGATAATCACTATTTTTAAGCTGCTGTATCAGGTTACAAAAATTACTGTATTCTGATATATGAGTGATGGAAGCTCACGAATCCTGTTTTTTTTTTTTTTTGTTCCAAAAAAAAAAAATTACCGGAGCCTCCCGAGGCCACAGTGTACAGCGAGCTAGGGCAGGCGAGTAGAGGATATCTAAGTTTGTCAGTTATTGTTTTCTAGAATGGTTACTTTATACAGAAATTTAACACTATATGTTTTGCTCGACGATACTAGCACAATAATCCAACAATTTCGTACACATTTGTTTTATAAGCTTAGTTCATTTATAAATGGAATAGTTAACCTTCTCATTTAATACGAATTCAATAGATATTGTTCTGTCAAAATCGAAGTATACTGTGAAATTAGTTGCATTTGAAGAAAGAACGTTATGTAATGACATATTCGCCCTGAAAGTGACTAGTCTTAAGGTACGATCGAGTTGTACAGTTCAAAATTATTATTATCTTATTTTGGGATAGTTTGGATATTAATTTGAGATCATTATTTTGATTATTGCATACGGTAATGTGAGTAAAGCTAATAGCCAAGAATAATCCATTCAATTACTTATGCTAAAAAGTATTGTATGGTTATGTAGTAACAATCAGATTAATAGGAGAGGTGCTCCGAATGGGGAGCCATAGGTTCAATGCTCGGTTTAGCCTCCCTGCACTTCCCCTATTTTACCAAAGATGTTTTTCGTCTGGTAGCAAATTCAAAGGTTTGGATAAATAATAGTAGTCAGTTCTATAGTTGAACATAAGAACCTTTGCCCTACATGTGTTCGGTTCGATTCTCGTCAGTACCCATGCCATTTAAGATCTTGTGTGTTGGCGTAGTGACACATGTTACTATATTATTTTAAGATTTCTTAAGGAGAGCCATATGCTTTAGCTAACTAAAGGTTACCGATACACTTTTTCATCAGTCTCAGGTAGTTGCCTCCTACTTCGATTCCCGACGATATCTAAATATAAGTAAAGAATATTTCATAGAATTTATTACATAATCTTGATTATTTTCGCGAACGTTTTCATAAGCTGGTTGCCCAGAGGATTTTTTTTTTAAATAATTTGATGTGTATAAGGAAATTAAATATTTTAGAAAATGAACATTGACTGCTTAGAAATGGTTATACTAATTTGCTTTCGATAATCGGTTATACTAGGAGTGAGTTTTGTTTTAGTCGATCTTAAGTTGGGATAGTAGCACATTTAGAAATATATTGGTGCATCTTAAAACTTTAAGAATAACCTCGATAAGACTACCAATATTACTAGCAAGGAATGGAATAAGCAATTGCTTGTAGATGTTATTTACTGTGTAGTTTCATGGCATTGTGGACATAACTATTTATGAGTTAATACTCCGCCCTTTTATTTACTATACTGGAAATTAAAGTTTATTCGTTTGAAAAGTTGTCGACAGCGCAAACGTTGATTTTGAATTGCTCAAATTTAATGTTTTTTTTCCTTTCCTTCGTTCCTGAGCTATTGACTATATGTTCTGGTTACGCTGATTATTGCTAGACTAAATGACGTTTTGCAATTAGACTTATCAAACTTGTGGGATGACCATTGGTACTTCGTCTGTTTTAAAATATGATTACTTTTATTTCCTTTAAAAATGTTTTTCATCGTTAGTTGGATTTCTTGAAAATATGGCCCTAGCTCACGGTTGATGCAATGTAACTAAATGTTTTGCGTTGAGTGGGGTTCGAACTCAGATACGTCATAGAGAATTATAGTTCCTCAAAAATTTATTTTTTCTGAATCCCTCTTATTTTCATGTCCCTCGATGGCTGAAAGGTGTCGTGATTTTTGAATATCTATCTTTCGTGATATTATCCAAAAATTAATGTTAAACAGTAAAGCTTTACTCTAATAAACTTTGAAATTCTCTCATCGGTGATGCTTTAAGTCTGGTGTTGATCTTAAACTGCTACTCTGATATTCTAGAAATAATAATACTGTATTTAACACGAATTTTGAAACCTATGTAACAAATTAATTAGATTCGACGTTGGCGTTTCCCCGGTAGAAATATTGAAGGTAGTTATATAAATCTTGTAAAAGCTCAGAACTATTGATTCTGCTGTATATTTTGAAAACTTCATGAAAAGGGAAATATATATAAAAAAACATACATTCGTACAAATTATTATGGTTGAAATTTAAAGTGGGTCGTAATTTATGTTTGTGGTAATTGAGCCATTGCAGGTGGAATTTCGAAATGCGATGCGTTAGTTGAGTAAACGCTGCTCTAGTGGTTATGCGAGGTTTTGTGATTTAGATTTTAAATGGCTTCTAGATTTATTAATATATGAAAGATGAGAATTAATCTTCGCGTTTATGAGTAACGCTGTATGAAATAACGTAATGTTAAATATTGTATTGCGACGAATAGATGCAAGAATGTTTGTAATTATACAGAAATATGTTAATAAAAAAAAGTCGACGGAGGTAATATGATGTTGATAAAAGGTATATTATTCGAAGCCGGAGCGTTTTCTTAAATAGACCCGTACATTAACGAGACTATCCCCTGCATTCTAATGCCATACTAATGTATTACGAAGTTAATGTTGTGATTGTAGTAGAACTTTGTAAGACCCCTCGTGCGTGTGTAAATAATTATCTATAACGCCAAGTGATAGAGATGCAGCTGATCAATAGTGTTCCATCGACGCTTTTCTCTCTTTTGTTTACAAAATTGAACAGACAGTTTAGCCACTGGTTGGGGAGTTGAAATATAATCTTTCGTCGCACTTAAACTGTAGTGTTTGGAAGATCATCTTGAACATTATATAGGTTTTTCGGAAAGAACGATGCCGCTTGTACCGACCGCTATTTAAGTTAAAAGTCAGTATTATCCCAGTTCTAATAGATCGAGACGCCATTGTAGAAAACAAAAACCATCATCGTAAGATCATTCAACTATTTTATTGTGGACATTCCCAGTCTTCAGTTTATGACAATCCAAATTACAGTCTTTTTGATAAAATCGTTATTCATCAATCCTTCTTGGCAAATAGTGGAGAGGAAATATATGATCCAGCATACATATTATTGTTTACCTAGGAAATTTTTGAAAGGAGTAGTACCATCTGAAAGTTAATTGCATGGAAAAGCTATAGTGAAGTGACGTTATCGGAGAAACGACGTATTGAACAGTTTTTTCTTTTCATTCCTTACCTGATATTAAAGACGGCTATAACAAACGACGATTATCCACGTAGTGTGACATATCTATGGTCCATCAGTGATTTTTTAAAAAAAAAAACTTTTTCCATGTTAGGAAAAGGGAAACTTAGGAAAAAAAACATTACCAACTATAAATCTACAACTTACTAATCGAGAACTTGGACATGGCAAAGTGATTTAGTCATATATTGTTTAAAGACATTTGAAAAATTACCTTCATTTTTTTTTAATGGATCCTTCTTTGCCTCCTGAAATGTGAGATTACATTGGCCTCAAGAATGGTGATTCCAATATATAATACATATGTAGATAGACATTTTTTTTATTGAAAGTTTCATGATATTGTCATACTCCTTTGAATAAGTCAATCTAAAGCTTTAAACAATTGATTTAATATTTTTTCTTGATGAAGCTGCAAGTGAAATACAAGTAATTTTTTCCTTTTTTCCTCTGTTGAAGGACTTAATGATGGAATGCTTTGTCAAAGCAATATTAATGTCATTCCATGAATATTACTGTTTTATGAAGTTGATGGGGAAGTCTTTCCGCAACTAATTGTAATTTTTTTCCTTTTATATTCTAATATGTTTATCCATTAATTTGTCTTGACAATTTGATTTTTGTTTTTTTTTTTTTACTCCATGGAGAAATAAATGTATCCTCTTCTATATTTACTATATTTTATTTCAATTTTCACTATGAAATAGTAGTATTAATTGATATAGTAAGCTTATTGAATAAACAAACTTTTCGCCTTGTGGAAAGAGAACCAAAGGATGGCCCGGGTGTTTTGATGAGACAAGAATCTGTTTCTTTCAGTAATTTGAGGATGTATAATTATAAGTTAAAAGTTTTATTATTAGTAATAATAAATAATATAAATAGTAGAATATATATATATATATATATATATAAATCAAGTTAGAGTTATATGTTACACGTGTGACCTGTGTGTTTATTATTCCTTCTTGAAATTGTCCTGTTTTTTAATTAAATATTAGTTAACCCTACGGGAACATATACGCACTGATCAATAGTTTGGGAGATACAGGACGCCGAAAGCGTGGGAAAATTAATTTTAGACCTCCATAGCTTCACTATCCTGAATGGCAGACCCAAGGCGGCAAGGTCAAGTCAAAGAAACCGAACCTGCTCTATCCAAAAAATGCCTATGCTGAAATCGTGACATTCGTGTGCAAGGGTGTGGTGAGGTGATTTTGAGTTTTACGTCCCGTTCAGCAGCAAGGCTATATGAGACGTGGACCTACTGATTAACGTGGAATCCGAACCACATGAGCTCCCGCCGGGAATCGAACCCGGTCGTGTGCAAGGGATTCCCCAAAGGAAGTAGGGAATCCCCGGAAATTGTCTGTCGAAATATGGGTCTAAAGTTGCATGGTTCGAAGGTTATACGAACAATAAGCAATGATTTGTCGTCGGAAATGTCATATCGCCAACATCGTCAACATGGCGCAGGAGTGTGCATTTGCTATGCAGGGTTGCATACCTGCAACATCAGGCAGGAGTTACAACAAGAAAGAATGTGCTCTTGAGTTACCATACATGGGAGGGGGAGTCGCTTGCAGTGAATAGAAGTAACACATTATGTAAAGAACTGCAATACGAAGACATGGGACTTAGTCGTAACAAAGATGAAAATAGGGTGCAAGAACTCGAAACATACGGCATATGAAAGACTACTAAATACGACAAACATGCACGTGTATTGTACGAGTGCACATAATCATCGTTCTCCCTGTGTATTTCTCTTCTGAAATAACATTAGATATTTCTTCTACAAATTTTAAAAATCTTGTCACCGTACAATAGCTCCAGACGTAACAGACCAGCCACACTAAAGTAATAGGATAAAAGTTTGTAAAGCAGTGTGACAACACTATATACTCAAGTTTGTGCGCTTTCCCAACTTTACCTGTGCCTAGCAGATGTCAAAAGATTCATGAAGAGTTGTAGCAACAGAATTTAAGGCTTATGTTTAGTTAAAGGGGTCCAGTTTTATTTACGAAAAGTGATATTAAAAAATCGCTTATTTCTGTTAATATTAGGTTAACCTAATTACTTGTATTCACAGACCCTTATGTGCGCTTCCGATAAGTACGTATAATTTCTACAGCATTTTGCATTTCCCATTTCTGCAACATGTAGTACAATTTTATCCTTAAATGACAAAAATTAATTACAATTCCGTTACTTTAACTCATTTCTCCTGCAAATCTATTTAAGTACTCCTGGATCCCTTCAACTCAACATACCCCGCAATGAAGTTTCTTGACTCACTGAGGGAAGGTTCTTGAACACTGGTCGGCAAGTCTTTACTTTAGGCAAGGCAGTGACAACCGATTCGAGCAGGTACGGTTAGTTCCCAAGAACGAAAACAACGTGCCCTGCGGGGCTCTAACCCGTCTTCACTAGCTCGCAATACTATGTGTATCACGACTGGCAACGACATTAGTGAGAAAATATCTATGTGAAGGTAATAGCATACATGAGAACGCCGTGATCTGCGTTTCTTCTGTGTTCTATTACCACTTCTACATGAAATACCATAAATTTTCTACGTAGTGCAATAGTAAGAAGTATCCATGTGCACAAGACATGCGATATGCGTTAAATACCCCCCCCCCACACACATAGTTATAGATAAAGTACAAGGGCACTACACATGCAGCTATAAAGTACAGGTACGTTCTTTTTTATTTTCGTATCAGTCGATAAGTAAATCAAAGTCGCTTTGTTACCCCCTTGGTAAGTTCGTACATACTCAATGAATAATCCCTAAAAGTATGAGCGTCCAGCTCCTTCGGGAACTGACGCGGCTTTACGTATACTATATCCGTTTTCTGTCTTTATTACAGCTAAATGGGAAGGGGGACCTGTGTTCTAGAACCCTACCACTCACTGACAACTCATTTGTTTAGTACTGGTCTTAATTTGTATGAACCTTTCAATAGCATTCGGTAGTCGTAAATATGTAAACAGCAACATGAATACATTTCAGATACAAGAAATTGAAACTACAATCGGAAACAGCAGTAAATCAACCATCATTCATTTACAAATAAGCGAACATCCTATAATTATAGATCTAGGTTTTACCCGACAAGTATATAAATATACTAACATCTTAATGTTTGCATCAAGACGTGTACACAATTCATCTTGTTTCGTACCTTCATACATCACTCTCTAAAGTACAGTTTAAAAGAAAACACAGTAAGTAGTTTTAACACTGTACAAAGTGCTCATTATAAACATCATTTGATTTCTAAAAATTTCATCCTACTAAAAGCCCACGAGTCGAGATTTTGCCGGCATAGGAATAATGTCAAACTTACTATACATGTTACATTTTAAATACGTTTACTAGATACTAGAACTATACGTCATATTACTAACTGAAACCTACCTTTATATTTTTCTTCTTAGAGAATATATAAATTTAGATATTCAATAATATTTTCTTATCATGCCTTCCCTTAGAAACTTTTTTACAAAGCTCCCATAAGCTATTCAAACGTTACGTATCATTGGTTAAAACTCAGGTACTGTCCAATCACGGCTTCTGACACAAGTCAATCTGATAAAAGAATGTTTGTAACAAGGAAGCCAGATAGCTTTAGTATATCAAAGTTGAAATTGAAAATATAGAAATCCAGAAAATTCGGTGTAGACAATTTCTGTGCCTACAGTGTTACTTATACACTTTACACTTACACTGTAAGGCCACGCCTCCATTTCTTTCGAATGCGATTGCGAATGCGAACTGCAAATTCATGTGCCTTTACTAGAAGCAATGTCTCTTTCAAAGCATCAATATGAAATATTTTTGCTTAAAAATTCGTATCTTAAAGTCTTGAGTGGTAACAAGAAATGAAGAGGTAGAATTTAACTTATTGTCTCACTATAAAAAGAGGAAAACAATATACCTAAATACTTCGTCATTGAATTTTACATTTCACATGCTCTAGGATACATTTACTGAAGTGTATAATTCGCACTATACTAGAGTCTTCAATAAATCTGAAACTGTATGAGCGTGTGTTTTAAAAATTTCTTGTGGGCCTACATAATAATAATATCAATTAATTTCCTTTGTGTGCAAAATAGAGTGAATATCGCTTCCGTTATTATTATACTTCCGTGGTAACCGCTAATATTTTCACTTTAAAATAAATTAACTAAAAAAAAATAGAGAGAGATTACAGAATAAGCTTACTTTCTAAGAAAATTTACTCCATGAGTATAGAAACCCGTTTCTGCTCTTTCAAACATATTTGTCAATAATTACAAGTAATCCTAAAATCATTATTTGAGGAACAAAAAGAAATATAAATTGAATAAAAAGTTGCGGTTCGTGTATTAATTAAATCTTCATGGGGGTTTAAAGACAAAACACAGAAAAATATACACACCTTCCACTTCAAGTTCCTTGCTTAGAACTGTCCATAGTTTGACACAACGTGTCGTTTGTCATCTGGATGAGCTTGGTTCCTCAATGTATAAGCCTGCCATACGTCCCGTAAAAAACGGGACAGTCTTGCTTTTGGGCCCGAATGTCCCCGTAAATTTAGTCGACATGGAAATGTCCCGTATTTTAATCCCGTCCAATTTCTGCTATCAATATCAGCTGATTCCTAAAGTGAAAAATCAAAAATTCTGACGTTGATCGGGAATCCTGTAATTAGTGAACGAACAATGAACTGTAAGATGTAAAAACTTCGACCACCACCCTCTCCGATTTGATAGAGAGCAAGCCAATAGACTCACAGCGCAGTTGTAGTCCGTCAGCAGTCAAGGAGATCTGCAATCTTTTATAAAGTGCACAAGCTGAGCTGTCGTTGATAATATTGTAATTAGAAGTGAAGTATTCCAATTTAGTACCAACAAGAATGTCTAAACTGAAGTGCACGTTTTCTTACAATTTGAAGAAAAAGTTCCCGTTTCTGAGAGCAATGCAGTTGAACTATGAAGTTGAATACAAAATTTGCAATGGAACTTTTACCAATGCATCTGATGGAAACTCGGACACTCTCCAACACCAAAACACAAGCAAACATAAGATGGCTTCGAGTGCTTCTATATCTATAAGTACAGGGAAGATGAGTAACTTTTTCCAGCGAGACATTAGACAAGTTAACAAGAATTAGGCCTATAAATAATATTTTTCACAGGCTAGAGCCACGGAATTGCGGTTTAGTCTAGGATTTAGAAATATGTATATTAGATACTGACAATTACACACGACGCAAGGAGAAAAATTAGATAAGTTTTCATCTGATTCAACTGGCAAATATAATTTTGAAAAATACAGCCATGAAAATAAATATTGCTAAACGCACGAAGAGTATTGAAAGTAGATTGTATCACTGATTTAGATTGTTTTCCCGTAAAGCATTTTAATAAGACATGATCTTGAGTTTTTAAAGCGATTCTTTTGTAGTTGGATTGTACTGTAAATATCTCATTCCGTACAATTAATTGTAGAGAACGACGAGAGAAAAGTACCTGTAGCTTAGGGAATACTGTAGTTCATGACCAGAGCAAAAGTTCATTGGATTATGTTGGAAAGTTTTAGGTTGGGGGTAATTATTTCAACCGAAATTTAATGCTGCTTGTCGACTCTCTCTCCTCCGGTCGATTCAAAATCGACTAGAAATTCTAAAGATGTCCAAGATGAAAGTAATTGGAACAATTTGCTGTGTTATAGCAGAAGAATTAAGGAACGAAATTAAAGTAACAGTGAAAAGAGAAAAGAAAAAAGTGGTGTTGGATAAGGGAACTTATATTAAGAAAACAGTATTTAGAAGCATCATATAGTACGTGTACTTTGAAGAAAGAATTTTCAGTAGAGAATTTTTGTGTAGGTTTAAGCACTTGTCATTCTTTCACAGTAATAAATCTAAACTTATAAACATAAAATACCCTTTCCCTACATTATAGAGAAACACTTCCCTGGTTGAAATTAATATATTACACAGTCGTCTTTCATATGGACTCACTCATCATAACCGAAGGACACTATACCACTTGTAAACATAAAATATTGCTTACCTGCATTTTGCAAAAATGTTCCGCCAGTGGAAATCAATATCGTACTAGACTTCTTTCATTGACAATGAACCTATTTTACCCATAAAATTACCACTTTTATGACTGTCTATTGTAACTTGCGCCATGTATTAGGAAATCATTAAATAATGAAAAATAATATGATTTTTTTTTTAAAAAAAAATCTCGTAAAATTGCAAAGTTCTTTACTAGAGTAATCATTAGTAAGTGAAAATCGTGCAGTTCCACTTTAGGTACACATACTTAGAATCATAATATGTTGATTTCTTTCAACGGCAGTTTTACTCTTGCAGAAGGGAAGACTTGCATTACTGGATGAAGATTTAACTTACTTTAAGAAGGCTTACCAGTTATCGGTACAAATAGAGTGTAGTGCCATAAAACTTGTCAGTAAATACAAAAAGCAGTAACAAACTTTTATTAGATAGCTACTTAAAAAGTGAATGGTAGGATTTAAAATTTAATTTCTGGGCTTCCGGTATCTAAGGCCATGTCAGCCCGTCACATTTTTGAGGGATGACTACCCTCAGCGAGCACACTATCCGGGAAAAGGGAAGGAAGAAAGCGGACTGGGGCCTAGGTTAAAGATATCAAGAAATTACGGAATAGCCCTTATCGATGGAAACGGTCGATGAGAAGCAAACAGCGAAGTTACTAAAATTGACTAATATTGGACAGTGAACGTGTCGGTAGAACGCCATCATTTACTGAACGTCTCTCGCGGTGTAATATGTTGGAACCTAACGGCACCGAGGAGGAGATTAAATTGGAGCTGGCTAATCAACATGTTATAGAGGTACCTTGCATTAAAAATAAGAAGTCAGTCGTACTCGTTGCTACTCAGTCACTGATTTTTACTTTCAGTTTGCTACACTTCCGAACTACGTGAAGGCAGTTATTATCAACTGAAGGTCCGTACCCAAGGGCGCCGATTTCTCTGTAAATTTGGGGGGGCCCATTCAGATGCAGAAGGTATATATATATGAGGATTTTAAGACAAATTGCATTCAAATTATGCCAAATATTGTATATTCATAAATACAATAGGGGGTCCACATGAGCTTTCGGGGGCCCAGGCCCTCGCAGGATTGGCGCCCTTGTCCGTACATATTCCTATTCCCATGCACTGTTTCAAATGTCAAAATTTCCGGCACACCAGAACGTCATGAAATGCGAGAACTGCTTTTTGTGCTAATTGTGGCCAGGGTTGAAACCCTCAAGCTCTTTTGTGTCAACTGCAAGGGCGAGTATTCTGCTTGATCTCGGGACTGTCCACCCTTTCAACATGAGAAACGTTTCCGAGAACTAATGGTTATTGAGAAGATCTCTGTTGGTGATCCTAAGAGTCGCTTAAGGTTGGTTTAAAGGGACAAGTTTTGTCGATAGATGGCACTACAGTTTTCGTATCTCTCCCATGTATTTTTTACCTTTCAGGAAAATTCACTATTTCTCTTACAAATTTCTCAACTATTTCTCAATCTACAGACTTCAAATTTTTAGAAAAGGAACTTCATAATCTTTCGAAGGCAATAATGCGTGCCGATTTTTTATTTAGAATTTTCTTTATTGTTGAAATGGCTTGATTGTTGAAAAAGATATCCAAACTTTTAACAATGGAAGTTTCAAAAATGAAAAAAAATATAAATAAAAAATCGACACAGATTGTTCCCTTTAATAGGTTATGAAGTTCCTTCTCTAAAAAAATGAAGTCCCTGGGTTGAAATTTGTAAGAAAAATTGTAAGTTTTCGTGAATGGTAAACATACAAGGGAGAGATACGAAGACTGTAGTGACATCTATCGGCAAAACTTGTCCCTTTACACTAACTTTTAACTAAACCTTGTTCCTCGTTTCTGTGCTCTTTGCTACTGTCGCAGCTACTTATTTGTAAACCTGTGACATCCCAGACTTTCGACGTTTCCACTCAAACTGATGTGGTTTCTGACAGTGACGTAATTAGAGGGGCAAAAGAGACTTGTGCCCCGGGCGCCGGATTGGAAGAGCGCAAAATTGGTTTAATATCTGGGGGAGAGTTTTGGTTTGTTTGGTCGGGGGGGCTAAATCGAGTTCTTGCTCCAAGCAACAACTAGCGTATTTAAGTCGCTGGATAAAAGTCCAGAAATTCCGACGCCAGTTGCATCGACTAGTGAACCCACAAATCTCCACGTGTTTCTATTAGTAGTAGTCTTCGACGAACACCAGCTCATCAACGCTCACCTTATATCGCAGTTTTAAAATTTAACCAGTATATCCACCGGCTCAATGATACTTTTTTTTTTCTTTTCGAAAACACCAAAATCTATACCTGTTCGTAACCACCGTCAGTTTCTTTGAAATCTGACATGGTAGAAGACGAACTAATGGAGATTGAGTGGAAGGTACTTAGCCCCAGTGGAAAGGTTCGCCCTAAGTGTTAATTTCTGATTTGTTTCTACTATTTATTGTTATATATTTTTCTATTGTTACTACTCATATTTTTATTATCTCTTCTTTTAGATTGTTATTTATCTTTTACAGATTTTTTTTGTTATACTTTGATATGTTTGTTTTTAAATTTGAATCGTGTTGGTGGTGACGGGGACATATAGCCTCGATGCTGACGTCCCTATTAAATCCCAATCAATCATTCAATCGGTCCTCCTCCCCCTTGCGAGTGGGGGAAAATCCTTCGGGTCCTAAATATTCATTATGAGTAATACAGAGAAATTATCAAAATATAAAATAATTTCGTATTTTAATTTTGTGCTCACATTGGTGCAGTTTTCAAAGATGCTTACTGCTTGAAAAACTGTTCAGTATCGGTTCTCTCTCAAGTAAAACCTATTAGCCATAAAATCATAAGATTCTAATATGTAAAAGCAGGAGGCATGTCTAATGGAAAATTATAGTATAGCTAACGATGTAGAAATTATTGATTATTGTGCGTCATTAATTTTCTTTTTCTCTTTTCGCAACGAGCAATCTGGTTTTTATTCAGAAGATCACCCAGATATTTTGTCGCCAACGAGCCGTTGACAAGACACATAAGCGCGTGAGAGCAATAACATTTTGTGAAACCCATAGCGTAACTAGATAGAAAGGCATAACTTGACAGAAAGCCAAATGAACGATAACACATTCAGAATTGCCAATTTATTAGCAATTTTGGAACTGTTTTCTGTGTATCGCTGATCTAAATCATTTATCAACTCATTATATTTTTCATCGAAGTTAGTTGGAAATATTTATAAGACTATGAACAAAGCGCGTAGTGACCTTCAGTGTTACTCAAACTGATCCGATCAGTCTAAGAACGATTACCATACGTCATCTTAAGGAGGCTAGTACCAACACCGGGATTTTCAAGTTTGACTGATAACACCCAAAGCAAACGTTGAGAAAATTTGTATTTCTCAGGGACAGTGTCAGTGTTCTAAAGTATATGAGTCTCGTTGGGTCGTTCTTCAGATATTGAATATAGCGCAGCGGTGTTTAACGTTTTGTATTTTATACAGATAATAACAGTGAAAACGCGCTAAAAACGGAAGTTAATTGTTTTCAATTGCGGGATTGAATCGTTTCCTGTGTTGTTCGCCGGGTGTGAGATCAAGCTGTTTCAGGGTGTCTACTAAAATTCCAAAATGAAACTTCGTGACTTTTTCGTGACCTTTTCTTTCCCAAATCATAAAATTTCCTAATATTTTCACGAGCGAATTTTCATGCATGCGATAGAAACGTACTTTCCCTGCGATTTGGATGCATCTAAAGCCGACCACACACATTTTTGGTGGTGAACTTTGACGTTTTATAGAACAAAATTTTCCAATCTGAACTTACATTTGAAGTTTAAAACAATCGTCAACCAAAAGCGAAATTTCATGATTTTCATGACCATTTTCTGATTTCGTAACTGATAGACACTCTACGCCTTATGCAGAGTCGTTTTGACGCATGATTAGCGTCATACTAAAGGCCTGACTACTGCAGGAAACATGTTAGTCGAACTCTTTAAATGCCACTAATCACGCGTCAAAACGACTGCATAAGGCCCTTTGTGTTATGTCAATTGTGGTAGTCCTGCCAACCATCTTTAAGCCGCTTAAGAGCTAGTAGAATCATCATAGTAAAGAGTGGAATTCATTGCAGTCTTGTATAATAACCAATTTCCCCAACGCCAGTGACCTAAATTATGCTCCCTCCCACTTCTGAAGTAAATATAAGTGCCTTTAAGGGATTCGAAGAATATAAGGTAACCAAAAAGTTGCGTACCATTAATCATATTCTCCCAGAGAGGAATGAAATGACGCACGTGCTTGCCAAGCGATCAGGAGTTAGTCTGACCACAGACCTTCAGTAATATAGGCACGTTGCACACACACAGCATTCATAGCTCGTCCAGTGTTGAAGAGAGGAGGTATTGAAGAAGCTTATTCGCGTGTCTTTGTTGTATGACTTTAAAGTGGGTCTGTCAACTGCCGCATCAAGTCGCCGTATATGCCACGCATTTGGGGAAAATGTCGTGAACAAATGCGCCGCCAAGCATTGGTTCCAGAAATTCTGCTCGGGAGGAGATGTGAGCCTTTCGGATGAACCTCGTAGTGGACGACAACATGTGTTGGATGACGAGGGCTTGAAAGCAGCCCCCTAGAAAGACAGTGGTCTAACGTGTGATGAACTTGCAGAAAGGTTCCATGTTTCCGCTGAAAGTCTGATTGTACCTGCATGAGATACGGAAATCATACAAGTAAAGCAAGTGGGTACCCCACACGTTGTCGGCAGCCAGCAAGGAACAATTGAGTGACAGCCTCTTTCTCTTTGCTCACTCGGCACCTGAACACACCTGTTTTTGATCGCTTGTGACGAAAAGCGAGTCTTCTATGACACTCCCAAGCGTACTAGACATTAGTTGTCGCCAGGTGGCCATTGTTTACACCTGAACACCTCTACACCCAAGATTATGCTCTCTGTATGATGGAATTATCGACAAGTGGTGCATTACGAGCTCCTTCTACCTGATCAAACTGCTGCTGATCTCTACTCTCAGCAGTTGTAAAGGATGCAGCGTGCACTGCAGCAGCAGTTAGCATTAGTGAACCACAAGGGTTGTTGTTTCTTCACGACAATGACCAGCCACATGTGCAAAAAGGACCCGGAAGAACGTATAGCAGCTTGGCTGGGAGTCGTGCACCATATTCACCGGACTTTCCAACAGATTACCACCTGTTTCATTCTCGCAACAACCCGTGGAAGATCCTTCGCAGATGAAGAAGTACGGAATGCACTCATGAACTGCTTTGCATCCACGACCGCCGACTGATATTACACGGTATTATGCAGGTGCAGGAACATTGGCAAAAGGTGTTGGATACTGATTGAGATTATTGCGAAACCTAAAGGTACAGTCTTGTCCAAAATGATTGTCGCATATCTATAACTGTCTTGTGGGAACATAATTTGATAATGATTTTGTAGGGTACTTTTAATACTATGTGTATAAACTTAGTCGAGAAATGTATATTTGTGGCAAATTTCACGGGAAAAGAATTATAAATACGAAAATTAGAAAGAGAAACAAATTGTTATTGCTAAATGGACAAGAAAGTTTTTTTTTTTTTTGTTATATTATTTACTACTCTTTTGACATGAAATTTATCACATACATGTCTTTGCCGATTATATACATACTAACATTATAAGAAATACCGGGCGAAATCATTCTCAAATTATATTCCTACATCAACATATTTATAGACATGCGACAATAATTTTGGACATGAATGTACATAACGCCCTCTATATTTATCTTTGTTTATCAAAGATTTACAATGGCAAGAACTTTTTTTTTTTTTTTTTTTTGGTTACGTTGTGCTAGTAAAAGAGTATCATAGTAGTGATAAAAATTTAAGTGTGGTAATAATTCATAATCTTGATATTGCGCTTAAAAATGCTTGCAACTGTACACCTGTTATATATTTCTTATATCGTTTTCTGAAAATATACAATAAATATTCAGTATAAAGGTAACGTACTCGTATTTCTTTTATATGGTTTTTGACATTTCATGCACATTCTACATCGTCGCATGTACGACCAGTTTGGAGAGAAAAGAATCTTAGTCTGTCAATATAAAAAATTTACATCGATAGTCCCCCCCCCCCCCAATCCTGTATTACAAGTATTAAAATATCCAATTCTCCAACCACTTAGGGTATCCTTAGATTTAAAAAAAAAAAAAAATCTAACATACTAGGTTTCCGAACAGAGATTACATTGACCGAGGTATGTAATACTCTTGTAAGCCAGATTGCAACTTTAATATTAACAGAAATAACTGACTTTTTCTAAGGACTGGGAAGTAGTAAATGATTACAATGTACACATATGTCCAAAATGATTGTCGCATATCTACAACTGTCTTCTTGTAAAAACATAATTTGATAATGATTTTGCAGGGTACTTTTTAATACTGATACTATGTGTATAATCGGGAAATGTATAGTTGTGGTAAATTTCATAGGGAAAGAATTATAAATTTGAAAATTAGGATGAGTAAAACAAAATGTTGCTAAATGGACAAGAAAGTTTTATTTTCGTTTTATTGTTCTTATTTACTGCTCCTTTGACATGAAATTTGCCACATACATTTCTTTGCCGATTATACACATGCTAACATTATAAGAAATACCGGGCGAATTCGTTATCAAATTATATTCCTAGAGCAACATATTTATAGACATGCGACAATAATTTTGGACATGAGTGAACGTGTAATCTAGTTCGACGTGAGGAATAATAAAAAATCTCTCCTATGAATATTTTTTCTGTACTCGTAAATGTTAACATCCACGATATTGTCTTGCCTGTCTATTGTTATAGAAACTGGTCTGCCTGTTGGAGAGATAAAACATTGATAGCCTCTAGACAGTCGACTAAAAACCTGGTTCACAATCATATTTCTTAAGACATAAATGCAAACTGACGCGAGAACAAATCCTTACCACACATTTTCATTTCAAGCAATTAGTTCCCTAAATGGTGTGTAAAGAGCTTTGTGGATGTAGGATGTAGTGGCTATGACGTCTTTTATTCACATAACTCCTCAGTTTGCCTCAAGACGGTAGATGGAAGCCGATATATATACATTCTAAATAGGGAATTTTTAATTAAGCTTTTATCAACTTTTTCCAGCATACTGATCTCAGTGTGATGAACTATTGGAGCGAAAACTCAGAAAATGGCCAGAAAGTCACATCATCATGCTTTTGCTTTCCACATATAGATTTAATTGATAAGGTTGTAACTTGCTTGCCAGTACAAATATACATATGTTTTGCCCTCCTCATATACGAGGCGCATTCAGAAAGTAACTTTCCCAAAGGCCTTGAACAGCAACAAAACACAATTGAATGGAAACATTTATTGTATCAGATACAGGGTGTGTTTAGCTATTTTTTCAACATATTCACCACCGAAATTAGTCATTTGTCATACAATGGGACTAACTTGTCTATACTTGTGTCATAGAACTCGGCCGCCCGAGATAGGAACCAGTGTTTGACAACCTCCTCCGCCTCTCCGCCGTTTTGAAAATGCTAATGCTGACCTGGCAGGAATCTCTTGAGGTGTAAGAACAGATTGTACTCGCTCGGAGCGAGGTCCTGGCTATACGGTGGATGATTCAAATATCCCAGACAAACTGCTGCAGGAAATCTGTTGTCTGGCGAGCTGTGTGTGGGCGGGCAACGCACCATCTGCTTGCTCATGACGTTAGGCCCATAGACCTGACACAGCTGAAGATGGATTTCAATCGGCGCTATGCCTTGTGCATTCAACAACTTTATTACTGCACGCACTTCACACGCGCCGGGTGCTGGAATAGGAACGTACATCTTCAACCACTGCCACGACGCTGTTGAGAGCACTAGGGAAGTTCAACTGGCGCATGCGCCCTGCTAGAACCTTAGTCTGTCACGTGCTCGCAATCGCTTGCCGCAACATACGGTTTCCTAGCTATGAGACTGTGAAAGTTACTTTCTGGATGCGCCTCGTAGAAATATTAAAGCAGGTTAATAACCAGCAAAATAAGGGGAAAAAAGTACGAAAAAAAAAATCAAAAAGAAAATATTTATATTTACATATATATGGCAGTCAAATTACATTGTTTCTTAAATTATATTAAGTACAAATGCAGCATACGGAAATCAACTTTCTTTCGAATACACACCACAACTATTTCTTCAAATGACACGGACACGGAAGAGGGAAATGAACAACTGCTGCCCTAGTAACAGACTGGAAGAAGAAGAAACTAACACTGGACGACAAAATGTATGTATACTTAACAGGTACAAACGAGAAGGGGCGGGGCGGGGCGAGAAAAGTCAACAACACGTGTCACTCAGTAGATTATACCAAAAAATAGAAATATTCATTTAGTTTTCAACTGGATTTCACTGTTAACAATCTCTTCTTTTCTCTCACGTACAGATCGTTAAAAAAAAAGAACAAACAACAACTTTACATTTTGTACAACAGGGGACTTTCTATTTACAGGTAACAACTGTATGTATAGATCGCTGTTGACAAAAACTCCCTACACTTTAACACTGTCCACAAACATTACATCTTCCTGGCAGTTGATGTTATTATTGTTATTTGCAGCTGAGAACAGAGTAATGGATAAGCTGCTGGGTAGATGTCAAGTCGGCCTGGGCCTCAGAATAAGCTTTCCCGTATCGTCACAAGACATGTTGAAATCTGCTAGCACTAGTCGCGTCCTCGCCGTTATGATTGACGGTGCTATTACACGCTTGTGAATGCCCATAATAAATAACACAACTGAAAGAAAGAATAAAAAAAATTATACTCGTTAGTTATTGTACATCTATTCGGATACTAGCACAAGAACATCAAATAAGGGAAGTTCATTAATGACTTTGGGAGCTTACTTTTGATACCCACTAAAATTAAGTTAATAATAATAATAATCAGGGTTGGCTGGTTTAAACTAGGGATGGGCAAAACCGGTTTTTATAAAAACCGAAACCCGAAAAACCGACATTTCGGTTTTCTCCGAAACCGGTTCGGTTTTTCACCGAAACTGGTTTCGGTGAAAACTTTTCGAAAACACATAAAACTATTTCTGTGGAAATGGATTCGGTTTCCGGAGAACAATGAAACACCATTCTGGTCAGAAATAGAACAATTTAAAAAAAAACCGGAATCGCTTTTGAAGAAAACCGAAACGGATCAGGTGAAAAAACGAACCGGTTTTGGAGAAAACCGATAACCGGTTTCGGTTTTTTTTTACCGAAACCGTTTTTTAATTTTTAAAAACCGGTTTCGGTTTTTCTAAAACACCGAAAAACCTGTTTTTGTGCCCACCACTAGTTTAAACCAGCTTTTTAAAAAAAAACTGGTTTAAACAAACAAAATGCTTTAAATCATGTGAACTTCATGGTGATGTTTTCACATCAAACCATCTGCATTAATTTTATCTCCTTTTCACCATTTAATCAAGGCGTCCCTCATTATCGAACCGCAACCCTTCTTTCAAGTGTTAACCAAGTAGCGGTTCGGATGTTACCTTAAGCAAAAGTCTTCTCCTTGATAACCTCGGTATTACATAAGGATGTTAAGCCTAAAAATATAAAACGGAACCAAATTATATATTTCTGCTTGCCTGAATGCCTGTTGTTTGCTTAAATATAGTGATAGAAATCGGCAAAATTTATCGACTGCCTACGTAGTTTCCAACATTAGCTTGGATTGCACTTTAATATCTCAGTTCTAGCGTACTGATATGATATATTAACTTTAAAATTTTTACATGCCAAGCAATAACGGGATTTTCCTGTTGTTGCTTTACATTTAGAGTAATAACAGGATTTTTCCGGTGGCTAAGATGGGAGTTTCCCGATTTAAGAAATTTACTGACCGGACCACCCAACTTTATAATGAAACGGGACAGTCCTGATTTCCGAATAAGCGAATACACTGTTGGTGATGGAGTGAAGTGAGTGGAACTTCCATTCTGCTATTGGAAGTACAAATGGAAAACAATTTTCCTCGGATGTAAGCCGAGAAGCAATTTGGATTCCGCTTTAAGCTTATGTGACCCCTTTCAGCATAACCCCGTTGCTGCATAATAACACCAAGGCGAAGCAAACTTCTTTCTGTACGTATATAATGTAAATACATAAAGCAAATTATTTAAACGAAACAACAAAAAACTGGCTTAAACAAAATAACGCGTTTAAAAAAAACATGTTTTTGCCAACCCTAATAATAATAATAATAATAATAATAATAATAATAATAATAATAATAATAATAATAATAATAATAATAATAATAATATAGGTTTATTCTAAAATTACGCAAAAGAACAAAGGCAGTATCAAAATAACTGTCAGTGGCACCAGTAATTTGAACCAACGCCGCGAGACAACCCTACAACAATGCACTATTTAATTCAACCTATAAGGTTGTCGTACATGCGCAATTACCAGAACGTAAAACAATTTATTACGAATAATAGAAAGAGGTTATTGTATTTATGAATGAAAATTTAAACCAAAAACACGCGAAATAGAAAACTCATAGCTTCAGCTTTTTGGTGATTAGACAAACAGAAGTTGTCACCAATAAATAGTTACAAACAAAGAGTAACATCATTAACGGTGACTTCACAACTGCCAACTTCAAAAAACAATATTAGTGATAGAACCATTCGATGTCTCGATAGTAATAGATACCATTGTGGATCGAATTTTACAAATGCCACTCACATATTTTGTAAATGTTTTGGACAAATTGGCGTCCCTCCATATAACACGTCCCTATCTGTCCCATATTTTGTATTTTAGATAATTTGGCGTCCCGACATATAATGTGTTCCTTTTAGGCACAATTCGGAACGCTGAAAATTTTCTTCAAATTCGGGATGTTCAGCCTAATTCAGGACAGGTGGTAACCTTATCAACTCGTTGAGTACCCATAATAACGAGTTTTGTTCCTTCCTCTGTTCATTCAAATATAACAATTTTTCTTTCTTATGACCTCAACTATTACAAGAAGTACATATCCAATAATGTCTTGTAAAATATTTTACAAAACTGCGATCCAATCAATGTTTACAAAACTAACTTTCCACATAAGTTTTTGTTTTTATTATTCCGTCAACTACTATCTGTTTTATTTCTGGTTGCAAAGGACAGTTTGGATCCCCCTCCCCTTGGATACGTGCCTGTGGGGACACAAGCCTCACTGGTAAGCAGGGTTGGCAAAAACCATGCTTTTTATTGAGAAACAAACAAAAAACAGTTTTTTTTGTTTAAACCAGGTTTTTTGGTTTAAATAATTTGCTCTATGTATTTATATCACATATGGACAGAAATAAGTTTGTTTCGCCTTGCTGTTATTATGTAACAACCGGATTATGCTGGAAGGGGTCACATAAGTTTGAAGCGAAATCCAAACCGCTTCTCGTTTTACATCCGAGAGGATTTGTTCTCCACTTGAACTCAAAACCGGGACTAATTGGCCACGAATGCGATACGTCTGCCGACTCACTCACGAAGGACCCCTGATAAAAATACGTTGTACTGATCTTTACATACTTGACAAAAAGATAAACAGCTGCATAAGTGAAACCATTACATATGGACAGTCCATACAAAATTACATATGGACAGTTTCAAAATACTGCAGAATACAGAACTAATTTAGTTCAAGTTAGTTCACTACGACTTTTATTAGTCCAAGTTAGAGAAATACAAGCACTTAATTTGCATATCACTAAGAAAAGTGAATAAAGATACGAATTATTTGAGTCAACTTTGGCTCTGACCTATTTATATATAAATAGATACCAAAGATACTTGATTTCAATAAATGCCTCTCGTGGGGTTTGTATGAACCCCCCTCCCCTTCAAAAAAAAAGTATGGCATTTCGATGTATTTTATCAATAGTAAACATTAATAAAACGAAATATTTAGAATTTTTCTTTGATTGCAATTGCATAACTATATCAACAAACTATTAAAAAATCACACAAGAAACATTCATAAACTTATAAAAAAAGTTGCTTTTGTAGTATAATCTCTGAGTAATGAACGGGGAATTTAGGTCTGAATATAATACGAATAATATACGGGAGTGAAGCGTGATAACCCACAAATATGTGTTCATCAAGATTTTAGGAACACTTACACTTTTACGAACATTTTTCTTGTTTTGGTTTAAACCAGCCAACCCTGCTGGTAAGTCACGAGAAGGAAGACTTGTGCAGTTTGCTAGCAATGAAGGCAAATCTTTATGAATTATTACCTTTAAAATTTGTACAATTATTCAATAAGGTAAGTAGAAACACTACTAGTTACTACAGCTTCTTTTTCTTTTGTTTGTGTTCCAACATACCCTTATTATATCTCATTTCCTTGAAGTTACCAACTTTCAAAACGTGGTTATAAAGTAACAATGATAATGATGTAATACAATCTGGATCTATCTTTGTACCTGAGGATTTCATCTATTTACTACTGAATAATTTAGATCTTCCCGAAGACCTAGACCGCCATCTATCCCGACTGCGTCACTGGAAATCTCTTTACTTTTTGATGTTTGCATGTGAATAAGTGTACTATCCTATAAAATAAAAGTGAGACCCCAAAAGATTCCGAAAAACACTTAATTAGATCACTAGTTTGCACTTTTTAACTGTCATCTGGCAATAATATCTGTCCACTAACAAGTGTGAAAGAATGTGGTCATCCTATAGTACTGGTTTCTTGCAAGTTCACAATAAGAATCTATAAAAGTGTAATTATGATTCAACTTGTTGAAAGTTAATTTTTTCATTATAAATTTTCTCCTATGTTCCACGTAACAGATATATAATTTTTTTCTCCACAAATCTAAAAGGAGCTAATAATTAACCTTAAATAGGTTGAACCATAATATTATGTTCATAGATTCTTATTGTGAACTTTGAAGAAACCGTTACTAAAAGATGACCACGTTCTTTCAGAACTGCTAGTGGGCAGATATGATATGAAATGAAATGAAATATTTCAGTTTAACGTCCCACGTTTATGCCATTTTAGGCTAAGAGAAACTATGATAAAATCAAGTGAATGATCGAAGAATTAATGGATTAAAAAAGTGGGACGAAACGGAAGTACCCCGAGAAAACCCACGAATATACAATGTAACCCACCACAAACTTACTTGGCCGGGAGTCGAACCAAGGACACCACACACTAGAGGTACGCGCTGTACTACTGAGCCAACATACCTCCCAAGTGCAAACTAGTGACGCAGTTTCGGATATTCACTTTTATTTTATAAAACAGTACACTTATTCACATGCAAAGATAAATACAGTAGAGAGTTTTCCAGAGGTGCACTCAGAACCTATGGCGGTCAGTCTTCGGGAAGACCGACATTATTCAGCGGTAAACAGGTAAAATCCTGAGGTACAAATATAGGTTTGGTGTTCTTAAAGACCAGTTTTTACCTAGAATGATGCTTGAAATAGCGAAGAACGGGTGGTTCCAAAGTGACTGTGTGAACGAAACCGCAGATGTATCTGGATCTGTCAACCAATACCATGCTCCAATAGCTGTACACACAGAGATTAAAGCCAACAAAGCTGAAAATGAAATAAGACAAAACTTATTATTTACTCAACATTTTTATGAAAGAAATGCAGGAGAGCTGCAACGTGTAATACACACATTGTACCAAACTGATTTTTGATTAACTAATTTGTTCATTGAGTTTAACTTTTCTGACTTTTGATTAACTAATTTGTTCATTGAGTTTAACTTTTCTGACTTTTGGTTAACTAATTTGTTCATTGAGTTTAACTTTTATCGTGAGTAAGCAACCAAATAACACACACATATTACAAAAGATAAACAAATATAGCAATGAATAAATGATTAGGGGGGAATCGAGACGTCAGCAGCAAGGCTATACAGGGTGTCTACTAAAATTTCAAAATGAAATTTCGTGACCTTTTCTTTTACCAAATCATAAAATTTCGTAACACACTCAAGAGCGAATTTGGGTGCGAATTAGGCCGAATTTTAATCCACGCGATAGAAGCGTGGTTTGCTTGCGATTTGATAGCGTCTAAAGTCGACCATAGACATTTTTGGTGGTGAATTTTGACATTTTATAGAACAAAATTTTCCAATTTGTTCTTACATTTGTTCAGATAAAGAAATTCGTGACCCAAAAGCCAAATTTCTTGACTTTCATGACCGTTTTCTGATTTCATTGACTTTTTCGTGACATTCGTGGCCGATAGACACCCTGCTATATGTCTCCGACACGATAAACACGTCTGCTCCGGCATAGAATGCAACAAAAATAAGGCTAATGAAAATACTACAAGATAAAAATCGCTGTTAATGAATAATGAAAAAAAGACGATAAAAGAATAAATAAATGATAAAATCAATAACAATATATACACAGAAGAATAAAAGATGAAATACAGTGAAACCTCTCTAGAGCGGACAGCAGTGGGGAATCAAAAATTGTCCGCTATAGAGAGGTGTCCGTCTTAGAGAGGTTTCGATATTTTTTTTTTCTTTACGTAAATTAGTAAACAAGGTGATATGTAATTACAAACTATTGAAGATAATTTATCAAACCTTTCTCTGACTGGGCATGTCTACATCTGTGGATTCTCCACAAATCGCTTTGAAATAAATTTTATTTCTAATCCGAAACTTCTCTAACCACTCGTTCGAGACCTTGAAATCTGAAACATCCATTTCTGTTGCTACCTCCAAATTCTTAGCTTTAAGCATCGACCCTAACATAGTTTTTTTTTTTTTTTTTTTCATTCCGCTCTCTACAAAACCATTCACTTGCACACCAACTTTGTTCGAAGCAATGAGACACTATTTTCATTGTCATTTTCACACCACAATTTTATTAACTTGTCTTGGTTTTATATTATCTAAGGTGCTTGTGTTTTACCGATACAAAAATTTTCAGCTATCCTTCGCACACCTCAGTATTCTTCGAAAATTCAATCAATTTGATTTTAACACTTGCGCTTCTCGTGGCATTTCGAAAGCTCACAACAACTTACACCTTATTGCTTATTTGATGAATAATGACTTAAAAAGATTTTCTTCTACAAATAGAGGCACTAAGACAATATGCGTATACGCGGACAAAAAATACCAAACATGCTTTCTTCTGCTTGATTTAAGCGGAACAGTAGAATGACGTGTCATCCCAAATGGCAGGCAACTGTCAATCACTTTTGATTCTAAAACAGGTTGGGTGGGAGTGGAGTGCAAGCAAAGGATATGAGGTTGTTGTTAAACAAAGACGCTTCATTTGAGTTTCTGAACAGCCAGTTGACGAGGAAAAATGTTATTACAATGCTTCCTTGGTGACAGATGTATGCATTACTGAAAATGTACTTTTTCTGTACTTTTCAACTTGTTTCTAGAGAAAGTGTCCGTAATATGGAGGTAAATAATACCTATAAGAGAAAGAAAAGACTGTCCGTGTCCGTACTAGAGAGTGTCCGCTTTAGAGAGGTTTGTCAACATGGTTTTTCCTACTATAGTGTTCAGGGATTACAAAATATGTCCGTTATGAGAGGTGTCCGCTTTACAGAGGTGTCCGTTAATAGAGGTTTCACTGTACTAGCAGCAAGAAATAAAATATATAAATACTAAAAATCTCAGAGGACGTAAGCAGCATCTAACGAATAAATAATGCAAGACGTCCAAAAACACAAAGATCACCCCCAAAACACGAGCAAGGGTACAAGGCAGTCCATGACGTTCTCTGACATCTGATATTCGGGACATTCAACAAGAATGTGCCGAATACTCAGTGGGACAATACAGTTTTCGCGATACGGACGCTTCAGACCATGTAACAAATGACTATGTGTCAGATGAGTGTCCGATGCGCAGACGCGCCAGGAGCACTTCATCACGACGACTAGGGCCAGAGCAGGTGCATCACTCTCCAAAGATTGGCGTAACTTCGTGGAGTTTATTTTCATTCGCCTGGTTCCCAATTTGCCTGCCAATGAGTGTTTATCAACGAGTAAAAATAGATAATCAGACATCGGAGCAAAGAAGACTATGCTCCAACGCAACATCGGTTAAGGCGGCGTTCTTGGCAGCTGTGTCAGCACGTTCGTTTCCTCGAATGCCGACATGACCCGGCACTAAGCAGACAACGATGACACAAATCAATGCCCTGTTGCTGTAGTTGATGGCATCTCACAAAAATATGTTGAACGAAGGCGCGCATACTGAAGACATTCTGTAGCCTCAGAACTACGCTCTGAGAATCGGTGCAAAAGAGCACACGACGTAACGAAAGCGTAAGAGCATAGTCGAGGGCAAGCTTAATGGCGGTTAATTCAGCGGTATATACTGAACACAGACGATGCAATTGGATCTCTAAGCTGCCCTCGTCGGTGACAAAGGCACAGCCAATACAGTACTCAACTTAGAACCGTCCGTATAAAACACAAAAATTGGGAGACTGTTATGCACAATTATAGTGTCTCTCGAGTAAAAAATCTCATGGATGGGTACTTTAAAGGCATGACTGGAACTCCCAAGATATTTCCACAATCAAAGTTACGGACTGGTTGGTATTCTTTTAGGTTCTTAAGTAATAAGTCACGAAGGACGAGTCCTACGAAAAGTTTTACCAATTCAGGATGTCAGAACTTTAAAATGAGACAGATGCAAATTACAGGTGATAATGAGATATTAAAAAAAAAAAAAGCAATCAATGGCATTATGTTTTGATGATGATGTTCAAATGTCCCACTCTGCTTCGGCGGGTAGAATGGATTCTGACGGTCCAATTTTGCACCACTTTTGCACATACATATTGCATAGTAAATTTGTAATGGTGTGTTCAGTGTTTCCTTTCAGTTCGCGAATCGTCCATGGTTTATTCTTCTCATCGATCTGAGACTTGAGACAATCCCAGTAGAAAATAAACTCTACAGAGACAATAAAGAGGATAACACCAAGAAGTTTCAATTTCGTTCGATAGATCTATGGAGGATATTTGGTGCCATCTAACGGCGAGATATGTAACTTTTATACTACCTCTTTATATAGTAGAAAAGGGATATGAATAGCCACCGTTACTCGTGAAGATGTTAACAGCATTATTATAATCGCTCTAGAATCTACTGCAAGAAAACAGAATTCAAAACTTCCCTTTCGTTCAAGTTATCGTGTGGAGTAACGGACATACACACATTACAATGTTATAAGGCCCACTAGCGTAATCAGGGTGTCTACTAAAATTCAAAAAAATGAAATTTCGTGACCTTTTCTTTACCAAACCACAAAATTTCGTAACATTCTGAAGAGCGAATTTGGGTGCAAATTATGATTAACTCATGCAAACAAAAGAAGCGTCCTTTACTTGCGATTTGGTGGCGTCTAAAGCCGCCCATAAACAGTTTCGGTGGTGATTTTTGACGTTTTATGAAACAAAATTTTCCAGACTGCAGTTATTTTTGTACAGATACAAAAAATCGTGACCCAAAAGCTAACCGATAGACACGCTGGTAATTCTAATAATCTTACAGCGTAATCCTAATAACTTTACAATCTTATAAGGCCCACTAGCGTAATCCTCATAACTTTACAATCTTATAAAGCCCACTAGCGTAATCCTAATAACATTACAATCTTGTAAGGCTCACTAGCGTAATCCTAATAACTTTACAATCTTATAAGGCCTACTAGCGTAATCCTCATAACTTTACAATCTTATAAGGCTCACTAGCGTAATCCTAATAATTTTACAAACTTATAAAGCCCACTAGCGTAATCCTAATAACATTACAATCTTATAAGGCTCACTAGCGCAATCCTAATAACTTTACAATCTTATAAGGCTCACTAGCGTAATCCTAATAACTTTACAATTTTATAAGGCTCACTAGCGTAATCCTAATAACTTTACAATCTTATAAGGCCTACTAGCGTAATCCTAATAACTTTACAATCTTATAAGGCCTACTAGCGTAATCCTAATAACATTACAATCTTATAAGGCTCACTAGCGTAATCCTAATAACATTACAATCTTATAAGGCCCACTAGCGTAATCCTAATAACATTACAATCTTATAAGGCTCACTAGCGTAATCCTAATAACTTTACAATCTTATAAGGCCTACTAGCGCAATCCTAATAACTTTACAATCTTATAAGGTCCACTAGCGTAATCCTAATAAACACAGGGGTGGGAGAGAGGACATCAGATCACAGCATCATTCCTCGACAGAACGCATCTGTGACGCTTGACATACAATAAGTCGAGTAACCTATTCCATCTACCGGAGCAGAATATTGAAATATTAAATAAATACATACATCAATGAAAAATTAAATCACTGTCATCTATAGTACACATTCTACCTCCTTTTTACAGCTCTGATGCTCTCCACAACTGAAATTATTGATTGGTTGGTTTTCTTTTGCGTGTGTAAACCCTTTGTGTACATAAGCTCTGAACGACATCTAGATTTGAATTTTTTGTTATTGGTAAGTTACGTGCACAGACTATCATCAATATCACACTGCATAGAGCAGACTTTCACCACCAAACTAACAATGCTGAATTACACGATTTACAGTACACATTTTGGCTGTACTGGCATTGGTGTCAGCAGACTTTTTAACGAGACTTAATTCAGCCGTTGTGAACACCGCTTGAAAAGTCCCTTCCTAAAACAGATAGCAAGAAAAATAAAATACTCGGTATTTCTGGAGCTGTGCATTGTGCACACAAAGTCAGAAAATTCTATTTATAGAACAAAATTTCTAACGTGGTTTCCTTGGATATAACGTCCCTTTTCCCACTAGTCCATGTCACTTAAAATTGAACATATATTATTACAACTATATCCAGTTCCAGAGGGAATAGAACTCGTGTGAACAGTACTAAAGGCAAGGGGCCGCGATGGCTCAGTGGTAGAGCGTTCACCTCTGGTGCTTGAGATCCTTGGTTCAATCCCAGCTAGCGACAAGTTAACTTTGTGGTGGACAAACACCGTGTGCGTGGGTTTTCTCGAGGTCCTCCCGTTTCCTCCCACTTTTTCACTCCACCATTTAATTTCTCATCATCACAGTCTCCTTTAGCCTAGCCGGCATAAACGTGGGACGTAAAACTAAAGATTTCATTTCATTTTCTTTTTCAAGTACTAAAGGCGTGAACGGTTATTACTGAACTATTCTTTCATATCATTTTATTTTCAGTGTACGAAGTGGAAAAAAAGCAGAGGCGGTATGTTTTACTATGATTTTGACTCAACATACCGGCTATTTAAATACTGTCTTGATCACTGAAAAACCAGAGACGGTATGTCTTCATTACTGAAAAACCAGAGGCGGTATGGCATACCACCGCATACCGGCTCACTTCGACCATCGTCCATAAGTCATACATGAAGCTCGAAAGAAGACCTGGCCTGAGTGGAGAGCACCGACCTCGAGAGTGACAAAGCTGTTCTGTGAAGTGGTTCTGGGTGGCGTAGTGATTAACGCATCAGCACGGTATGCCTGAGGTCCCGGATTCGAGTCCCGGTTCAGTTGGTCACTTTTTTACTTTTTGCGTGTTATTGAATTCACATCTATAGAGGATATGGTCTGTTAATATAATCGTTTCTTTCCTCTTTCATTAATATCTATATGACAGTTTAGTGTATTTACCGTTTTTTGTACTTGAAGTAATCGAGGTTGAAAGTAGCATCGGCTCTCGGAATATTGGAATAAACACATTAGTATTGTAAGGTTAGTCAAACAATTTCGTTAAGTAAGCTACACTTCATGTCACAAAACAAACTACGATGTCTCACTAAAAGACACGCGGACCGATACACATTTGCTTTTCTACACATGGTGGGCTTTATTGCTCAACATTCTATAATTCACGGACATCAACATTTTACTAGCATTTTTTTTATCTTCCTTGTCCCCTTGCAGAACCTGAAGATAGTTGCAGTTGGCAACTGAATGGAGAGAGAAATTCACTCACAGGAGAAAAAAAAAATATCGCCCATCTAGGACTGATTTCAACTCTAAGCAATGGAAATTGTGAAAAAGCCTCGACGAAAATATATATCGTATAGTATCAAAATCAAATATTTTTTTTACAGAATATATTGTAGAAAATTTTTGAAAACAAAAAATAATCGAAAACATCAGGGTGAGACGGACTAAACTGACTCTTACTCTTAACTGATTAACTCCATAAAGTAGGGATGTCCGGGAAATCTTACAAAAAATATACACATATCACGTTGCATCAAAATCGAGTTATTCTTTATGAAAATTATTGTGGAACTTTTTTTTTTTAAATAAATCGGGAAGGGGTAAACTCACTCATTCATTCTTAATAGATTGTAACCTTAAGCATTTAGAACGATTGTAAACCCTCATAAAAGAAGCGAAAATTATTTCAGTGTGTTATTTTAAACAATAAGTTGACAGGAAATTAACCTCTTTTACCCGTCTATCACTTACTAATTTCAACCGGAAGTAATGGCGATGTTCGAGAAGCCCCAAAATAGATATCTACATTGCATCAATATCGCGGTGGAAAAAAAAAAATCATTTTTGTAGATTTTTCTTTCTTTATTTAAATCGATGTTTTTGATTTAAATCAAATCTTTCTCCTCGTATAATAAAAGTCACAAAGAAAAAACATTGGGAATCAGTATTAAATATTAATTACGTCATTTAAGTGAAACTATTGGAGTTGAATTTTGAATTAATCCCCAATCGTTACCTATTTCAATCCCAAACAATGTTTCTTAAGCATTAAGGAAAAAGTACAAGAACGTTTATCAACATGACTTTTTTTTCCACAAAAGTTACTGATATTTGGCAGGGCCATTTTTTTTTATTTTTTAAATGGACCTAGCTTGCGGCAGGAAATACATATAAAATACACAAATTTCGCTTAAAATTATAAAATCTAAAAAAAAAAAAAAAAAAAAAAAAAAAAAAAAAAAAAATTAAGTTTCGGAAAGGGGTTCAGACTCTCCTAAACATGTCCCTATTATCTGCGAACAAACAAACAGTCGCGAACACAACAGAATTTTCGTTTTAAATGTCGATGGGAATTTCCTCGGTGGAATAGTTAATGACTTACAAATCCTACGTTACGAAGAGAAGAAAGCAGGATTGCCCCGTTACCCGTTCAAAATGGGATTTTCCCTGATTATCCTCTGCATCAAACACTCGTTTTTATACTGTGCTGTACATACATTTGTGTTTCATTGTATTACGATTATCTTCCATAATCGAAATAACAGAAACAGGATTTCACTTATTTTCACTTTAAATTAATTTACTTCGAAATTTGATTTAAATCAACGATTTTTATTTTAAAAAATCAGGTGATTTAAATGAATCCACCCCGATCAATATAGAGTAATTTTAAAATCATTTTATCACATTACATGTGTGTGAACTTACATGGGATGGGTTGCACCTTTTACCCTCTTATTATTGCGGATTTCAACTCCAGAAAAAAAAAAAAAAAAAAAAGAAAAAGAAACATGGTAAGGGTGAAGATGTATATGCCAAATTTCGTCAAAGTTTGTTGAATTTTGCGGAAGTACTGTATCTCCTTATAAAAGTATTATTCGTAAAGGAAACGGACGTTGGCACACAATACCAACACATAATGCCGGTTGGATTAATAGTAGAAACTTGCTTTAATTACTGTGTAACATGACTCACCTCTCCACCTGTAGGCGGCAGGTTGTAAATGGGCAATCACTTCTGTTAACCTTCTCTCAAACGCCTTCAGATCTGCAATGTACAACAAAAGATACACATTAGTTATTGAAAATAATGAAATCTGAAAACATTTATACACCAATATAAGAGAACTGTGTAGTAACATACGAAAGTGAACATCTATTCTATAAAACAATAAATACGAGGGATGTTCAACAATTATTGCCCCTAATATTGTAGTAATATTATGAGGAGTTGAACAGAAATATTGTTTTTGTAACATGTTGTACTCTAAAGCTTTAGAAGTATGTGTGCTAACGTACAGGGTAATGTCATGGATGTGTTCTCTCTATTTTGCAGGCAGAAAGTGCATGTCGTGATCAAATGCGAACACCAACGAAGATGCACGCTATATGGTTAGTGAGTTGGGTGATACCGTCACCTCCTACAAAGTAATTTTTAAAAAATGGTCACGTAAATTCGTTTTGGCAGGCAAAGCTAAGAACATGGTATGGAAGAAGGGTTTGTTGACTTTTTTTTTGGTGTAACAGCTCTCGAACATAGATGGACGAAGTGTTATTTCTGTAATAGGTGACTCGGTAGCAAAATAAATGCCTTTTATATTAGAGATAGGGCTGCCACTTGTACCGAATTTAGGTGGAAGATACCCAATTTCAAGTGGAAGATACCCAAAAGTTTTAAGTGTCCAAAGTTGCGCCTAAGATGGACGCATTATATGGCGGGACATTGAATTATTCAGTACACTTACAAAATGTGTGACAAAAAATGTTAGTGACACATGTAACTTTTGACCCATAATGTGTACCTATGATTATTGAGATGGTTCTTTCGCTTTAAATAAATAAATAAATAAATATGGTAGCAGTGAAATCACCGCTATTGATGTTATTCTTCGATCGATTCAACGGTTCGTAACTTCTGTTCAACTAATCTAATCTAATATAAATAAAATAAATAATTTGTTTGTGTGTTTCTGTGTGTGAGGCCTGAGGACCATACGAGTGGACCGAGAGTTACCAAATTTTGGTCAGGGGTACCTTGGCCCAGGCCCAGATCAAGACGAAGCCCTTTTTTTTTAAATTTCGAACCAGCGGGGTCTCAGGGGGGAGGGAGTTTACCGGAACCGGCTTGGGAATCAGACAAATTGACCGAGAGTTACCAAATTTTAGTCATGAATACCTTGGTCCCGGCTCTAGACCAGAATTAAACGTTTTTGTCAAAATTCGAACCAGGGGGATATCTCAGGGGGGCGTTTACCGGGACATGTAAAAGTAATAGAAAATGACCGATATTAGTGTCGATTCATAGTTTTCGGGGTCGCTAAAAATCATTGGTGAAACTCCGATCGCATTAACTTCCAAATTCACGCTATTCGGCTCCGGGCCGGGGGTCACCGGGGCAGGGGGTGGAAGTGAGATACCGAGACATATAAAAGTAATCCAAAATCACCGATATTAGTGTCAAATCCACAGTTTTCGGAATCGCCGAGATCAATGGTGATACTCCCACAGAGATCAATGGTGATACTCCCACAGGCAATGACTTCCAAATACAGCCCCCGTGCGAAGCATGGGTATATTCAACTAGTAGGCAATAAGCAGACGCTACTAGTTTTGTTATTTGTGTTTTTAGTTTAAATGTTCATTGCAGTTGTCACTCACGAATATGAGTATTTCTTTCTATTATTTTTAACAAATTGTTCCAGGTACAAATTTAAATATGAGGAACGGGCGGTCGATGAGTGCGTTCCACTTAAGGCAGTGTTGAATTCAGACTTTTGTACAAGAGGGAGGGGAGAATAAAAATTTAAAGGGTACATTAAAAAAACACTTCCGGATTTGGTGCGGCAAGGCAATTCTAACTCAAAATTTGTTCAAAGAATTTCTTTAGTCCCACCAGACGAATGCCGGAATGCATGAAATAGTACCAAACACAGAAATCTTTCTTTAAAAAAACAGTATGGAAAATCTCACATTACATCTCCATGTGCGAGACTATCTTTGTCGACTTTCTACCTTCCTCCTTTGCTCCCAACAGTGCAAGAAGGTTTCTAAAATAGCGTTTCGAAACGTACGCGATATATATGTGAAGATTGAGTCAGAAGGATGAACGGTAATTTTACCTTGTTCGGGGCTGTTTTATTTTGTTTAGCAAGTCCTTACTATAGCGCTTCACCTCTCCACCTTTTTATATCTGGTCGGCTACAATAACCAACAAATTACCATTTTCCCTAAATAACGTTGTAAAGCGTTTGTGTCTTATCAAGTTTTTTAAACTTCGACTTTATACGAGAGCGTGGTTTGTTAATCAGAACAATTAGGTTGGGCAAAAGAAGAAACTAATTTTCTTTTTAAAAAACAAAAATCTTTGCTTTTAACTCTTTTATTTCCGAAAAAATAAACAGAAAAAAAGCACGCACAGTATTTCAATGCATGTGAATAGATATTTCTAGGTGAACTCAGTCTCCCTCGCCTGAATTCAACACTGGCTTTAGGCTTACCAAATGATGATAACCCTAATTTGGGGGGAAATAATTGTTGAATACCCTTCATACTAACAACTTCTACCTACTCAAGAAGAAAAAAAAAATGTTATCAGTGTGCGAATTAAAAACATCTTGATCTGGTTCAACTTACAACAATTTTAAAAAAACGATATTTTATATTCAAATAGAACTTGGAAAGATGCATAACATATCGAACCCTCAATTTCCCGAAATAACAGGATTAAAAAAAAAAAAAGTCACGTTATGTTGGAATAAGCAATGAATGCACGTTTTCTTAAAACTGTGTTTTCATCGATATTACGATAACTTATTTTGATTCAATAAAATCTGCAAAATAATACGGAAGGTAATCATGAAGTGTTCTAAAATCCATTATATATACCCGGTATATATATATATATATGCTAACATACTTTGCAGCCATGTACTACTTGGACACAGCTCGTTTTTTCATTTCTAAATCGAATGCTATGGGCAGCGGAGGCTACACGCCAAGTAAACTTTGTAGTGGACAAACACAGTATGTGTCGGTTTTCTCGGGGTTCTCCCATTTCCTCACAATTTCTTCATTCCACTAAATAAATAAATAAATAAATAAATCGAATGCTAGTTTTCTTTTTTAATAATAATAATATAATAATAATAGGTTGCCTAAATTATTGAGCCTTTCGAAATCAAAATTAAAAATACATTTTACTCTGATTTAAAAATGCCATTATGGAACCACGTGGTACCATTTTGTTTGATGATCTGTCATTTTTCCGGCAACTAATTAATCCGTCGCTTTCTTCTGTAGTTTGTGGTCACAATATTCTGACATGCGGTTTCCACAGTTCTCTTTTGAAACTAGCTTAACTTTGAAACAAGTTTTAGGTAGTTCTGCAGAGATCACAACAAATAATAGTCTGACGGTGCCAGGTCTGAGCTAAGAGGTGAATGCATTAAAACATCCCAGCCAAGTCATAGCAATTTCTGACAGGTCGTATGCGGTCTGGCGTTGTCAGTGTACATACAACACCTTCTCTGCTGACCAGTTCTGGCAGTTTCTTTTGACTTGCTAGGTGTATTCGCGCTAATTGTCGACAGTACAGATCCGAGTTTATCGTTCTTGTCTGGCAGCAGCAACTCGTGATGCATAATGGCCTTTCAATCCCACCAAGCGCACAGCGTAACGTTCCTGGGTGTTAATGCTGGCTTAGCCACAAACTGTGGCGCCTTTCGTCGCTTCGATTACGATCTTTTTCGCGTATTGTTATCGTACGTTATCCACTCTTTATCATTTCGTAATCAACCGCTTCACCATTTGCATTTTAGTTGTTGACTACACTTTGATGGTGTTGTGAATGCTACGTATTTCCGCAGAGATTAACTTAACAAACTTCCTTCTAACAATTACATTTTAAGAACATTGAAACCATAGTCTCAACTGCGGAGAGGTACTAATTTTACAAGATGCATCAACAAGGACAACTATTCGGTCGGAGGCAAGTAGCGTTTTGTAATTATGGTTTACATGCCGATGAAATGGTATGTGATCAAATGTTTTGTGTATTCAAAGTGAGAGCACGTAGGCAGATGCTGGCCATGAAAGATCTAACGTTAAGTCAGCTATAGACACAACAAATGCTATAAAACAAACCGATCTCAACGTGGAAATGATATAAAAGACTCCAACTGAATACATAGACATTAGTTATACCAACAAGGGAAATTGTACAACAATTGGCACAAAGATTAGGTCGGGGCCGCGGTGGCTCAGTGGTAGAGCGTTTACCTCTGGTGCGCGGGGTTGTTCCTGGTTCGATCCCAGCTCGCGCCAAGTGAACTTTGCGGTGGACAAACACCGTATGCGTGGATTTTTGCAAGGTTCTCCCACTTTATTCATTGCACCATTTCATTCATTTCTCATCATCACCGTCTCCTTTAGCCTAACCGGCATAACTGTGGGACGTAAAACTGAAAGATTTCATTTCATTTTACAAAGGTTAGGTCAGGTCATGTTTTGAGATCTCGAAAATCATCCCTTCCCCCTTTCCGTTCTCAACAGACACACACCAATTAATTTTTCAAAAAATGTTTCACGATAAGTCTACAAGAATTTCTTTAGTGTTCCAAGAATTTCGATTTTGGTGTAATATGGCATATGTTTTACTAAGGTTTCCAATCCTCCCTACTGCTTGGCTAAAAATCAGTCGGGAGTGAATTTAACTCTGTCCTCCAATTTAGGAAGTATGTTGTACGATAGCATTTGTAAAAAAGTATTTGATTTTGATAAAATATGGTGTATATGTTCTACGAGACATTCCCACAATCTCTGCTGATTGGGGTTGAAATCACACAATAATGAAGGAGTGAAGCACCCTGACCCGTTTTAAAAGTATATTTAATAAAAGTTCTCCGATTTTTATCAAACAGTGAAATTGGTAACGGAAAGTATTATTAGTATGTACAGTCTTTGTGGCGATCAGAAAGAAGAGAAACTGATTGAAAAATTGCTGAGAAGAAATGTGGTAGAATGCATGATGGAAGGAAAAAGGGGGACAGTCAGAGACCACAACTGATAAATGGTAATAGCTATGAAGGCGAAGAGGTTAGGTGAAGACCGTGGAGCATGGAAGCTTCTTAGTCGCGGCAAGTGACATGCTGATCATGGCAGAATACTTACGACGTACAGCAGCGTGCAAATTTATCCGAACAAGATACACATTCTGTCAAGTTAATATTTGGTCTAGGAATTAATTCGTGCGGTTGGTACGCACACATTGAAGCTGTAGTACAAACACAAAATACATAAATACCTTAAGAAAAATATTGTCCATCGCTAGCCACCACTTTCGCCCATCTGTCAGGCAATGTACGGATTCCGTGGCGAAAGAAGTCCTCACCCTTGGAAGCGATCCAGTCAGAGACCCATGTTTCGATATCTTCTGAAGAAGTAAACCGCTGTCCAATCAAATCGTTGTTCATGCAATCGAACAAGTAGTAGTCCGAAGGAGCAACGTCTGGTGAATACGGCGGGTGGGGTAAAACTTCCCATCCGACATTTTCTAAATGGGTTTTGACCGGTTTTGCGACATGTGGGCGAGCGTTATCATGTTGAACAATAAGTATATCATGTCTGTTCTCCCATTCTGGTCGTGTTCTGGCCAGAGCTTGCTTCAAACGCATTAATTGTCGTCGATAACGTTCTCCATTCATAGTTTCACCCGGTTGCAGCAGCTCATAGTACACCACACCTTTCATATCCCACCATATGCACAGCATAACCTTTGCACAGTGAATATGTCGTTTTGGTTGTGATGGACCTGGTTCACCTGGTTTCACCCAGGCCTTTTTTCGTTTAGGGTTCTCGTAATGGATCCACTTCTCATCACCCGTAATAATTCGATGCAGAAACCCCTTTCTGCTCTGTCGTTGAAGCAGCAATTCGCAAATGGTTTTTCGTCTTTCAACGTCTCTGTCTTTCAATTCATGTGGAACCCAATGTGACATCTTTTGAATCATTCCCATGGCTTTCAAGCGTTTGGAGACTGTTGTTTGATCAACGCCTAATGCTGCTGCAAGTTGTTCCTGCGTTTGACACGAATCCTGCTCGAGCAATGCTGTCAATTCTTCGTCTTGAAATTTTTTTGGCTGTCCAGCTCGATCTTGGTCTGCCAAGCCGAAATCACCACTTCTAAACCGTGCAAACCACTTCTGACACGTTCGCTCAGCTAGAGCATGGTCACCATACACTTCCACCAAAATACGATGTCTTTCAGTCGCACTTTTCTGCATGTTAAAGTAATGCAGCAGGACACCCCGCAAAAACACTTTATCAGGCACAAATTGCGCCATGTTCACTTAACTACAAACTGGTGTTGTTGACGCTTTAATCCACTGCCCTATACTACGAACGATACGCGATGACAGGGGTTTGCAACACATGTGTGGATACACGGAACTGTGGGACGCTCCGTTCGTTGCGCCATCTCTTGTCCACCCGCACGAATTAATTCCTAGACCAAATACAATTGCTGCAATATACAAAACTATACATGTATTTAGAAATACCCTTAGTACTTTATGTGACCTACCTTATTTGTAATCACATCTGCGTCACATTTAGGCAGGGCTACACTAGATTTACACAAATATTTTGAATTTCTCCGTCATGGTACCATACGTTAACAAGGGCACAAAACATTTTCTCCCTGGTTTTGATATCCTTCTTTTGAAGATCGACTATAAATTTTCTATCGAATTTAAGCCAGGTGAGTCTATTGGACAGGAAACTACTTGCACATTGTTATAATTAAAGAACTCAACTTTTCCAGATGTATGACGCTAGATCCTATTGGAAAACACCATCTCTTCAGATAAGATTTTTCGTCGTAATATTTCAATATGTTTTTCACTGTTCATCATCTCTTAACAGGAACTATTATTGGTTCAGGCCTTTCACACGTAAAACCATCCCAGAACATTGTTTTCGGGGAATGTTTTGGAATTTATTGCAGGTGTGATTGTGAAATTTTTCACATTTTCCTTTATGAACGAAAAAAAAAAAAAAGCTTTCTTCTAGTTGCTTATGGTTCATTCCCGATGAAACTTTGCTCACATTACACGTTTCTTATACATTTTTTGGCCTACAAACTTTACATCCAGATTCAAACAGTCTGCGACGCACTGTTGTAATGTGTTCGTCCAGTCCACTTGACACTAAATCACGTGTTAAATGAACAGCAGTCAGTCTGGGGTTCTGTTTGCTTTTTTAAATAAGAATTCAGTCATCCTTCAACGAAGTCTGTCGTTCGCGACCACATTTGCCCTTTCTGTGAGGGCAGAACCATATTCTTTAGCATTTTGTCTATGCGTCATTAAGTATCTTATGACAACGTAACGATTTTCGACTATTTAGTGGCGTTGTATATATATTTCGGCAGCAACCGAAATGAGAACCACTCAAGAATGAAGAACTTATCTTCCGCTTGGCACGTAACTTCCAACACAACTTACTCTTCGTCTGTCGATGATAACAGAACACTTGAACAATAGACTCCACAAACAATGATAACTTTGGGTCTTCAACAATCAACTACTGAGATGTTCACAGCAGAGGACATTATCGAGAGAGAATGTGCACTTATTAAAAAAGAAAAAAAATTAAGATTATTATTTTATCTGGAAAAGTATGCATTCTGTTCGGATTAATTCGCACCGTACTGTAGTTGACGATATCTCAATCATGTTTTTAATTATACGAGGAGTGATCATAAAGTAAGGTTACAAAATCTGCAGTGAAACGTGTATATATTATATCATACAGCCAACACACAGTATATACATCAGGTTATTTTTCGACATTGTCTCCATATCGGTTGAAGCCTTTGTCGCATCGTGGGATGAGTTTGAAGATTCCTTCCTGGTAAAAATCCTGTCCTTACGTGTTCAGCCACGTTGTCACGAAGTGTTTCACCTCCTCGTCTGAAGCAAAGCAATGGTCTCCTAGGTGTTCCTTCATGTGCGGAAACAGGAGAAAGTCGCTTGGAACGAAGTCCGGGCTGTAGGTAGAAAGGTCGATGATGTCCCAGCGAACCTGCTTCCATACAATGGTGGTCTTCTGGGCTGTATGCGGGCGCGTGTTGTATCTTTCAAAACCATTCTGCAACATGCTCACGAGACATTACAGTCTCTCCGTAAACGTCTACCAGCTTCCGTTGAATTTCAGCCGTGGTTTCACGTTTCGCCCACAGAAATCGAATAACTGAGCAGACTTCTTTGCGAGACCAGGTTTTTTCAAACGAATCGACATTTGTGTTTACCTACAACTAGCGCCATAGGTGGAGGGTGGCTGAAGCTCTGCACAGTTGCCAACTCCATGTATTAAAGTACCCTACACTTCTCATTTCTTTATAACAGACGAAACTCAGAAATTTTGGCCTCGTAACCTTAGTTTCTGATCCTCCCTCGTAATAAGATTAGAAATGAAATTAACTTTCTGGTTTTACGTCCCACGATTATGTCTTTTAGGCTATAGGAGACGGGTGAATACTGGAAAAGAATAATTAAGAAAGAACTGATAGAATGAGAATGTGCGTGGAAATGGTAGAACCCTAAAACAGATTATATATATATATATATATATATACAGGGTGGTAGGCAGTGGCGTATTTACGATATTGTTTCGGGAGGGGCTTTGCTAACTTTCGGGGGGGCTTTGCCTGGAAATGTTAAAATTCTGCAAGATATTTCATTTACTTTATTATACTAAGATTTCGGGGGGGGGGGCTTAAGCCCGGAAGCCACCCCCCTAAATACGCCACTGGTGGTAGGTTACTCCACCCAAAAACTTTTGGAGGCGGTTCCTTATACGAAATGAAAGAAAAAGTGCTAATAAACATGGGTCGAAAAACGTCTCCTTTCAGAGTTATGAACTACAGAAAATTCGAAATATCACGTTTCAAAACATCCTGGCTTAGAAACTATAGTGCTTATCCCAAGCGGTTTAAGGAATTATACAGGAACTAGTATGTTCTCTATCTAAATATCCATGTTTTTCCATCTTCCGTTATCGGTGAAAGGAACTGTGAAAAGGAAGTTGAAGTATAGGGATACTCCTTTAAGTACTAATGGTGCGTTCGTTTCGCTGGTATCCGTGAATTCTGAAACATGGATATTTAGATAGAGCGTATACCAGTTCCTGTGTAATTCCTTAAACCGCTTGGGATAGGCACTATAGTTTCTAAGCCAGGATGTTAGATCCAGGATAGGTCCTATAGTTTCTAAGTTAGGGAGTTTTGAAAAACGATTTTCCGAATTTTCAATGGACCATAACTCCGACAGGAGGTATTTTTCGGCCCATATTTATTAGAACTTTTTTCTTTAATTTCGTATAAGGAATCGCCTCCCAAAGTTTGTCGGTGGAGTTACCTACCACCCTGTATATATATATATATATATATATATATATATATATATAGACCCTTGAATAGAACCAGGAACCCCTTGCATCAGAAGTGAGTACTCTACCACCGAGCTACCGTTGTCCCCTGTTTTAATTACTGTTATTCTAACTTTGGAAGGTAAATTTCTGCAGCAACATACCGAAATAGTAAGAATTTAGTCCGTAAAACTTGTGTCATGGAATTGTACTGTGGGAACATGTGTCAACAAAGTTGTACGGCAATCTATTGTCATGAAATACTAACCCTTACGGCGTACAAATAATAAGTATGGTTAAGTCATTAGGTCTTCCTGAAAGTGTTAACTATTGTTACTTTTTATTATAATTGTTCTTCCACAACCTGCTTAATAGCGGTAGAAACATAATGAGTAAAAGAAAATGATTAAAAAAACAGTGCTTTTTTAAAAACAAAATGCAGTAAAAATAAACCACTCTAACCGAAGTCAATCTTGCCTTAACCTCTTAAGAACATATCCCGAGTTATCTCCTTTTTCTTAAAAATCGTAGTTTTTTCTCCCGAGCTATCTCGCTGCGTTTGTAACTTTCTTATTCCTTTGTACTTATCATGAAAGAAGCCGTCTATTAGTGTTCGAAGTACTTATTTTGCCGAAAGGATGCCTTTAGGGGTATTGTATAGTGTCTAGAGGCTTTTTACTGCAGTGTCACTAGAATATCTGTGCTGATTTTTTTTTTTTTTTTTTAGTTGTTCTCTGTATCACTGTTTCGAGAATACTCGGGATAAAAATCATAATACCAAGTAGGAAATTTGAATTTAAAACGTTATTTTATTATGTATTGCGCATTACATTATGCATATCATTTAGCAATAAATATCATCCCTGCACGATTATTTCACCTATACCTACACGTCCCTATACCTTGTTAAAGCCCCGAGATCACGGGTAAAAATGGATCTGAAAAGATAAGGGGATGCATGACGTAACGTCATTCCCCGTAACTATTCTCGTTCATTGTAAATGTGTAGGTAGTGGGGTACGTCATACATATTTTTGGAAGTGGGGTAACGGCGTTCCCCCTTTTACCCCTGCCCGAGATAACTCGGCATAAAAATCTGCAAGTTTCTTAGCTTTTTTTCCTACGCACTGGAAAAGATTTATGAAGAGAGGTTTTTATTATGTACTCTTCTATATTCAAACAAGCAATAAAAAAATATAGGTACTTTTTACCAGAAAATCTCCTGATAATTAAGTCCTTAAGGGGTTAAAGGTACATTGACACTCAAGCCTAAGAAACCGGAGTTGCCGGAATAATACAGCGTGTCCAGAGAAACACTCCATGATTTTGATATGAAAACTTTTTTTGTAATATCTTTGTAAATAATGTGTCAGAAAACGCATTAACTCAAAACATTTTTGTTCCTTCCCTGTGTTAGGAAACATATTAACTCAAAACATTTTTGTTTCTTCCCTGTGTTTGGAAACACATTAACTCAAAACATTTTTATTTCTTCCCTCCAGGTTCTAACATTCACTTTTTGTTTCGCTAGAGGACACTAAATTCAAGATGGCTCTCGCAAAACAAAACTCAACCGATGTGTTTTGGAATTTCACTCAACAAGGAGTGTTGTGTCTGTGCAACGTACGTTCAGCCGCAAAATTTGATGTGGAACTATCTTTGGACAAGTCAATTTTGAAGTGGTACAACGATTTCGTAGACAAAGGGTGCATCTATGACTAGCGAAAAGGGCATTCCAGCCAATCACTACTATCACAGCAAGTTGCTGATCGCGTGAGAGAAACCTTTGTTTAGAGCTCCCAGAAATCTGTGCGCAAAGCTAGCCAAGAACCACAAATCCCACGAAGCACGGTTAGCAAGGTGTTATACGCAAGCGCTTGCACTTCACTTTCATCCATATAAACTGCAACTGGTGCAGAAGTTGAAACCTGATTACCATTCAAGCAACTACAGTTCTGTTTGGAGCTCCAAGCAATTACTTGAAAATGATAACCTAATGCCCACGACCATTTTCGGTGATGACACTTCTACCTGTACGGAAGGGACAACAGACACAATGTGCGAAATTCTGAAGGAACGAATCACAGAAGGAATCAACACAATCACGTCGGATACGCTTCGAAGAGCGTGGTGTGAGCTTGATTATCGAATAGATGTTTGCTGCATCACAAAGTGATTTTGTGGACACGTCGTATAATAAAAACAGTAGAACCGGTGACTCATCCTGCTGCTGCATTCTTGAGTAAATATTTTACCCTAAAAAAGTTTAACGTATTCTTATATTTTAAAAAAATAAATAAAAACAGAATGTCTGATGATGTTTCGGACCTTGCCAACACTGTGATACCGAAACACACCGACACAGTAAGTATGACAATTAGCCTATATAATACTACTAGTAAACAATATTAATGGTCCATCCAAAACACTTTAGTTGGATTTTTTTCTCGTGCATTACATGTTCATTTCAATTACTTTTTTAACACTCAAGCACACGCGCCTATTTTTTTGCCGTAACTACACCCGGTACGGCGATTCCCTCACTCTGAAAATAACTGCCAATAGATTTCTAATTTAAAGGTATTTTATTTAGAAATTTTAACTACATCATAACGTATGTCTCTATTTCTTTTTTTTCTTTAAAAAAAAAAAAACACCAAGAAAGTTTCGTAATTGTTTTTGTGCGAGCGCCAAAAGAATTTTTTGCAAGTATGTTGATATTGCAAAAAAGTAAGATAAATTTTTAAAACGTAAGCATACTTGGTGACGGGGGTTGTCCGCACTTTAGAAATTTATTATCCTCGAATACTGTATGCCAAAAGCTGTCTGTATTCTTACTTGAAACCAGGCATGCAAAAGTAGATTATACTAAATGAAAACACATGAAACATTTCAGTGTAAACACATTTGGAAAACTAATATATTTGCAGGTTCATCCCCATAACTACACACGCAATTCGCATCACCTTCACGATCTGACATAGGAAACGATGGTTGTGGTGGTTTAGCTATGTCTTCACCTTCAACTTCTCTTATTGACTTAAATAGTTCTAAAACCCGTCTCTGCTCTTCTTCATACTCCACTCTGATCATAGATGTAACACGGGTATAGTATGATCATTAAAAAATAGAAAGGCATGCACACGCGGTGAAGGCCTTTCTCCACAAAACTTTGCCTTTCCACAACGAAAGTTCACAGAAAACTGACCGGGCCATTTTTTTAAATTCGAATGCGGGAAATCTCCGCTAGCGCGTGTGCTTAAGTGTTAAACTGGTAAAATTACACATTAAAATCTATTCAGAAAACTGTCCAATTGTAAATAGTGATTTTCTAAAATATACACAACCAAAGGGAGAGGTTGCAAAGTATAATAAGGTATTAATTTTACTGTCAAAGAATTAAATTGGATTTATTATCATTAATAATAATATAAAAAAGTTCTACTTGCAATTCAGGCATCGGCCTACGAGCTAAACAAGAGTAATTCTGGTAAAAAGGGTTCATGCATGAATTTCAATTGTCCTATGACGTTTTTTGACTCCTTCATGCATCAAAGCTGGTTGCAAACCCACCTGAAATTTTGTCCAACGTATCAAGGTTTCGTTCGCTCATTTCTTTCTCTGTAGTTGAGCCAAGTATTTGATTACTCCCTTTTGCAGATGCACCACGTGTTATTTATTAAATGTCTCCACTTATATCTGCCTGCGTCCGGCACAAGTACCTGCAGTGATAAGAGACGAGGCCTCAGAATGGCTTTAGCGAAGAATTAAGCTCAGTGTGCGAATTAACGACAGCGGCCCTGATTTTATTTTCAACAAAAGCTTTTCTCTAATAAAAATAATATGTTCTTTAATTACGCATTTTCAGTACTGTGTCCATAGTTTTTAACACACGTACTGTTTTCTCTTTCTTTAATTACCCAATCTCAACCGAAATAATAAGTTTGTAAAAGTGCCCTGAACGCTTTTTAACTAATGAAACATATAAAATGTATATTTGCTGATGGACACTATAGGATACATATCTTTAATTAATTAACGTGTATTCACCTTTACCCCTCCCCCCCCCGAAAAAAATAATTGATTCTTTTTACATAATTTCAGCCTTCTCTGGGACCTTCCTTAGTAATGTTACCTCCAGTTGCTCTTCTTTACTTATTGATCCCCGAAGAAAATTTTTCTGAAACATTTGAAGTACACAAGATTATCTAGCAACCCTTTCAATTTGCAGCATCAAAATGCCTCTAGCACTTACACTATAGAAATATGTCCCTGAACGTTTAATTTTAATTTATGAAACGCCACTGCTAAAGAGTTACAAATTACAACACCAAGTAAAAGTTAACGTTTCATACTCACCGCTATAAATCAGAAACCAGTAGCACTTTCAAGGGACATGGCACTCATTTTCAGCTGACTTGAGTCTGAAAAAGGTTGAAAAGATAAACTTAGTGGGAAGGTGAAAGGATATAAAATGGTTATTTGAAGTAAAGGAACCACTTCATGTCTGGCGAATGAAGCTACGTAAACGCTATGAATATAGTCACCGTTCACTGGAAAGGAGGAGGAACAATAACAGTGAACAGTGACTATCTTCATAGTATTCGTAAACGTGAAATGGCTTGTTTACTTGGAATAACCATTTTATATCATTTTACTTTCTCACATTTTCTTTTACCTTTTTACCCTTTCTCAGACTCAAATCAGCTGTGTCCCTTGAAAGTACTACTAATTTGTGATTTATAGCGGTGAATATGAAGAGTTATCTTTTGCTTGCTATTGTCAGGGCTCGCAATACTATAGTTTACGAATTGTTAAAAATTATATATATATATATATATATTACTATCCCAGCATTACGTCACGAGCCCTATACGTATTTTATTTGAAAAAATCAACAACGACTTCTACAGTGAGCAGTACGAGGATCCACTGAAATACTACAAGTTTAAAGGATTTCCGAACTCTTAGGAGATGAATACGTAAGGAAAGAAAAGCGACTAGAGGTACGTTGCTACAGAAGGCTAAAAGGAGGGGTGAAATTATTTTCTTTTGGATATAAAGTGAGTATCACTATTGTTTAATATATAGTGTATATTGAAAATATAGATACTAACGTACGAGAAAGATTCCTCAATGAATAAATGCGATGAGTCCAAAATAGCTTCGATTGAATAATCGCAAAAGGAAGTGATAATTACACTAAGATTATGGAATAGTATATATAATACTGCTGAATCCTTTATATGTCCCTTAGACTGTTTCTCTCTTAACAATTGTATTATTTGCGATTGAACAAGTTAAATATATGTATATATCTAAAATTATCAACAAGTACTATCGATTTAACTCCTAAACGAATAGATTCTGGAATTTTGCTTGTTACAAACTTATGTTCCATTTGACATAAGGAAACATCTACCGAAGTTTTCCAGATTTCACATGTACTGTACAGGAATATATTGTATAACGAAGGATTAATTGGATCGAAGAAACGTCCATGCTAAGCCAAACCGCGATGTTCGAGGTGTACCCACAACAGGTTTAAATTCAATTTGTTCATCACCAATCTTTAGGATAATAAACAAGGTCAAAAATGAATGCAGAATATATAAAAATGAATATATATAACTAGAGCTTGCTAGTTTTAGTTCTAGGGTTACGCCCTATAGGCCAAAAGAGACAGATAAATTATGTAAGTGAATGATTATGAAAGAACTGATGGAATGAGAATGCAGGAGCAAACGGGAAATCTACAAGAAAACCCACAGACATAGTGTTCTTCACCACGAACTCAGAGACCTAGGATTTTACATCAGAAGTGACCGCTATACCTTTGAGTTCAGGTACCGAAAGTTTTTCTCTTCTTCTTCAATGTCCCTCAGTTGTGTCTTTTATATTAGACGAGACGAATGATAAACGAAAGTGTGTAATTGTTAAACTAATTGTTTATGATCTCCACCGATAATCGACCCCAGGACCACGCACCAAAGGCACTCTCCACACTAGACCAGTGAGGGAGGGCAAGGATGCGAAATCTTGTGGTTGCAAGAAATCCCCCCCCCCCACTAATACTGTGGGATTAATAAGGTAACAGTAATGTCAGAAGCTTGCAAATTAATTACAGTAATTGACATGTAATTAGTGAGTTAACTAGTGGTAAGCAGTAACCCTTATCTTAAAACATAAACCAATGCCATGAGACCGTTTGGGGGCCTAAGCTTGCTCCAACGCCATCTATTAGCGATCGGCGAAATTACGTCCAGCTTATCAACGAACACGTAGTCCGCTAGTCGTGTCGTCCTGCCTCGAACAGGCGTCTCAGGAGCTTTTTGGATCTAATGGCCGTCATGCCTTTAGTTACATGACTTCCCACTTTGCCCCACGATGCTGGGTACATACCAAAAAATGGACCGGGAATAGGGTTCAAGACCACGCGGACTACGGAGTCCATAAGTAATCCTTATCTAACACAGTATAATAACTATAGATGTTCATATATTTGGACTCTCTACGTGGAAATACTTCAACGCGAAGAGTTATCCCCCCCCCCCCCGCACTTTGAGGCTTATGATTTCGCACTCCGAGCTACAGTGCCCCTCATTCTTCAATTCTAGCTAATACTAAACCAGATGTTTATAGTATTTCCATCTATACGTGCATACGTACTAATTTATTTACTTCTTTTTATTTGGTTATTTTTTAAAAAATTGGATTGTCAAACGTATTCTCAATTCGTAACAATAAAAACCACATTATGCATCGTATTCCTGTAAAATGAATGGTACAAAGTTAAAAAACAATAACAGCCTAATTATCCAGCGTAACACCTGTGAATTTCAGACGAGTTGTTCGCTTTTACGCTATATTGCAACTGATGAGAAGTGTTCATTACATCAAATGGAACAAAGAAACAATTCTAATACACATAATGTTGGGAAAACGTGTCCTTTCAAAGCTATAAGCTCCCGAAACCATAGAAAAGTAAGTATAGTTTGCAACTACAGGATCTAGAAAAAGCTATTTGAGAAAATACATAAAATGTAGTATCTAAACAAATATCCATATTCCAAAATAGTGGGGTACCTCCGAAGTGCATTTTGCAACCAGAAGGCTGTATCACGTTGGAAATCTTTATTAACGAAACCTAATCTTTTCAAACTGGAAATGTGAAGTACTTCATTATTTTAAAATACGAATGAAATGAAATCTAAGCTTTACGTCAAATGATTATGCCGGCTAGGCTAAAGGAGACGGCGATGATGAAAAATGAATGAAATGGTGGAATGAAGAAAGTGGCAGAACCTCGAGAAAACCCACGCATACGGTGTTTGTCCACCACACCGTCCACCGTTTGGCGCGAGCTGCGATCGAACCAAGAACTCCACGCACCAGAGCTGACCGCTCTACCACTGAGCCATCGCGGCCCCCATTTTAAACACGGATATTGATCTCTCCTAGCTTTCATCATATTCTATAATTAACTCATTCATTTTTTTTTTCTAATAGAAGCAAAACAATATAAAATTGTTTCAGGAATTACCCTTTTGCCAAGTATTTTGGAAAAGGTCTAATCTGTCTAATTCAGCTAAGCACAGTATTACGAACACTAAACTTCTCATGAAATGCACTTAGAAGTAAAATATGAAACTACTTTACGTAACATAACGATTCTGAAACTCTTTTATACACGTACATACATGAGGGGAAAAAAAATGTCTCCAAATATTTTTTACAAATTTGTAACGAGTACTATAACACTGCTCAGGTTAGAAAAAGCCTTACTGAAATTAATTCGCACACTGATTGACTTGCATAGATAAAAAAAAAAGTGTGTTCAAAAATTTACAGCTGCAACTACTTAATGATGCAGCCAATATTTAAAACTCGAAAACCATACTTAACAATAATCGAATATGTATATATACATAAAACTACACATTATATTTACATATTAAAATACCCTGGCAAAAGAAAACACACTGAATTTCACGTTTACAAAAGAGTGAAAATAAAGTCCCTATTTATGAGACAAAGTTTTGAGACTTCTGAACAAAAATATGTATACAATGTTGGTGCAAAAAGACTTACTATGGACAAGCGCCGTTACCCATATTTAAAACATGGTTACTATAATAACGTAAAGGTTATCAGTATCTTATAAAGATAAGGATCTGTAATGCAATTTTGCATAATATACACACACATGAACTTTGATATTACAGAACTGAAGCTGTATCGCTTATTTTATCATATTAATTCCCTCCCATAACAGGACTCATCTGATTAATAACAATTAACATATTACTAGTTTTTACATGTACGACGAAATGAAAATATAAAGTCATAACTAAGGATATTGGAATAAAAACAAGTTTACTTACGCATGTTTAATAAAACTCTCCGAGAATTTGGTTTTTACACAGGCTCAATCTCAGAGAAGGAAATTGTTCTTGAATTTGAAACGAACACTACAAATTATTAGCTAGCACTGTTATTTCCAATTATATGGACATAATGCACCTTATAAGTGAAGTTGCTTTGGCAGAATTACCTTTTTCTCATTTTTATTTAAAAAGGTAAAGCTGATAATCCATGAACCCTTTACCAAAATAATGTAAGTGTATATGTACATGCATGTATGTGTGTGTGTGTTTTACAAAATGTTTCAAGAAAAAAATACGATTATGATTTACATTGTAAATTACTTAATGAAACTCTAAGATGCATATTAAATACTGATAACAACAGTCTAACACAGGGCGCAAACTTTCAAAGTCAGAAGCACTAGCCAATCCAAAAACTATGGTCGCCAGTATCTCTTACATACAAATTATGAGGCAAACCATTTCGATTGAGGGTGGGAACGGACGGGCGATTTACATCGGTGTGAAGACCTTACATTCCATGTTCGTTATGAAGACATTAAATTCCGTGTTCTCTCACTCAGTGACAATTATTTTCGCGTGAAACAGACACTGCGCAGCACTGTAAGTTTAGGCAGAGACCATTTCTACTGAACACTGGTCACCAGCTCTAAATTTCTATTCGCCAATGGCGACCTGGCGACCCGAAATTTTGCGCCCTGGTCTAACACATGAAGACAAGAAAGATCCAAATTAAAATTCAATCCTACATAATTTCAGAAATAAATTCTCGCTAGAGCCTTCCTATTTCAACTGTGCCCCTGCTGTCGCTGCTGCTATGTGTGTGTTTTTCCGTACCTCTCTCGAAAGAGGATGAAGAAGTTGCTATGGCCGACATCCTTCAATACTTGGATGCGTGCAGGATTGCCACATTGAATTATTTCACGGGCTTCGCTGTGTGCTGTCTTGTCAGCAATTCTAAGTAGCTTATGATCTTCACTCGCCAAGACCAAACGACTGAATGACAAATTGGCAACACAAACGAGATCATTCACTTCTTCCCCCAAAGCAAAAGGAAGGTTTCCTCCATAAGAGAGCGGCGGGGGTGGGACCGAAGTATGTTTCACATACTTTCCGAGAGCACACTTGAAATAGAACGAGTTTATCATCTGTACGTTTTACTATTCAAAAACTACGTTCTTCGAACTTACATTTTTGCCGAAACATGTTAAAATAATGGGTGTTGATGATTTTTTTTTTCTTTAAGATTTCCTTGCTTTGTAACCCGAGTTGTCTTCCCATTACTAGCATATAGACTTGAAGCAAATAAATATCGACAGAATATTCATCTATGCACAAAAAAAAAAAAAAAAAAAAAAAAAAAAAAAAAAAAAAACAACTAAATCGCTCCACACCACTTTACGCCTGAATGACATTATGGGTTTCTCAAATGATAAGAGTACTGTGGAATGATTTAGTATTTTTTAGTGCACAGATCAATAATATAGCGGCGTTTATTTACTTCAAATCTATATACTGATAATGAACAGAACACTGAAGTTAATAAAAATTTACAATATTGACCTGTAACTATTCCTGTGGAGATCAAAGACCCTTCAAAAGTTGATCGGTATTTCAAGCAAATATGTGTTCCTTACGTTCAATTAGTAATTATGAAAATATCGTCATGAACAACTATTAATTTTACGAGGAAGATCTTCAGGAAAAATATAGTTCTTCAAGCAACGTAGTTTCTGATAAAAAAAAAAAAAAAAAAAAAAAAAAAACCTCGATGATGGCCAAAAATTTATTGCTGAAACTATTAACTTTGAACTTTCATATGTGTGTCAGATTTTTATTATTAGTAATAACGCTGTAGTAATTCACCCATCAGATATTTTTTTTGAGTTCACAATTTAAGAAGTCCACGACATACTAAAAGATCTACTACTCAATCAGCTATAGTTTAAGGTAAACATGAAAAAGGAAAAACTTCTTTACTTATCGCCTGTTACAAAGCCTTTAATGGATCTCTTGGTATACGAGGGCTAACAATTTTATTAGGATACGTGAGCACATATCAACACGTTCAAACATCCACATGCCTGCATCACAAAGCAGATTACAGACTCAGTGTTCACGGATATCAAAGGAAATAACACGCATGTGCATTGTGCTGTTGACGGAAGATGAGTGACAATAGTCTGAAGCAGCGTTAAGTGTTAAAAGTTCATGGCCCAGAATACTCATTTCTTTGCAAAAAATTACCATTATTCCAACAGACGAAAGTAGAAAGCCTTTTATCGATCTTGCCAACTCTTAGGAAAATACTACTAATGGATGACTCCTAGCCGAGCTAACCCTACCAACTCTGCAGCTAATCTTCTCTGTAACCAATGGAACCTCGCTCCTCACACGCAACAGGATTATCAATTCTAAATGGTAGAACAACCATGTCTATTCTATTTCATTACTTCCTTACGAGACTCCTGGTTATATCTTGGTGAAATTTTCCCATTAAAAGGAACCGACGTGATCCCTTCGACGGGTTTTGGGCTAACGGTCCAGTAATATTGCACTTTTAATTTATTTTCATTTACAAAATTATTACAGAGGTCCTATAGGGAAAAAGAAGAAAAAACTAAAACACCGCGGCGCTTAAGATGTTAAAGAAAAACTTAAAATTTTACATATCTAAAATCTATATATATTAAACGAACATTTACAATACCAGATTTGTTTTCCAGTGTTACAAACTAAGGACGCTAAAATATCTCAAACTTCTCCTCACAAACAAATTCTGGAGACCGTTAAAACAGAAATATCACAAATAAGACAGACGGGGCAATGTACAGTACATTCAAACTAACTTAGTGTCGAATGCTATGACCACGATATGATATATTTCAAATACATATGAATAAAGTTACAAAGGATTGAAAATTTATCAAAATGTTTTGCTTTGAAGAAGGTGCTTACATATGACAGGGTGTCTACTAAAATTCTAAAATGATTTTTTTTTTAAACCAAACCATAAAATTTCGTAACATTCTCAAGAGCGAATTTGGCTGAGAATTAGGCCGAATTTTCATGCATGCGATAGAAGCGTGCTCTGCTTGCGATTTCTCAAGTCGACCACAGACATTTTTGATGGTGAATTTTGACGTTTTATAGAACAAAATTTTCCAGTCTATGTTTATATTTGTACTAGATTTAAGAAAATCGTGACCCAAAAGTTAAATTTCGTGACTTTCCCTTGATTTTCATGACTGTTTTCTGATTTCGTGACTTTTTCATGACTTCCGTGCCCGATAGACACCCTGAAGTATCAAATATAGGGACTTGCAGCGAAGCACGGTGGTTCAGTGATAGTACGCTTACCTCTGGTGCGTGGGGTTCCTGGTTTGATCCCCAGTGAGTAGTGGACAATATCGTGCCTGTGGGTTTCCTCGGGGTACACAGCAACTGCGAAGGCGTGTGAAGCGGGTTCCTATTACCAATGGAACGGCATGGTGTGTCCTCTGGTTTAGGATCAAGCAGAAGATCTTTAAGATACGGAGATTAGCTGTGAATATATTGAATAAGCAGAGACAGTTAAGGGGGAAGGCGTCCTCCAGCTTGGGGGTATGGAAAGTCTGTAGAAAAGGTTTATTTAGAAATGTTCACAGGATCCTCGGGCCAGGACTGATGATGCCGATGACCTCAGCAAAATAAAATGACCAGATGATGCCTATCTAATAGAAAGTGATACGAGGACAACAGAGAAAATGCATACAATAAATAAATAGAAAATTGCCGTAACCGCAATATTGCAAATTATGGATACGTCAAAATATGAAGTATTCAGGGAAGATCGCAGACAAAATGTTTGAGAATAAAATCCTGACACGAATATTCCAATCCTAGAGGGACGGGAATAGGGAATGGCGGAAACTTCATAACGAGGAACTGCATAATTTACACCGTCTGCCTACCATTGTTAGGGTTATTCGGAATCCTAAGTTATTTTAGATTACATCCATCCCAAGGGAATGTGTGGGGGAAGGGACCTATTCTAATATTTTTATATAATAAAGGTGAAGGAGTTATTGTCGATTTTCTTATCCTCTAAGCCAGCGTTTCCCAACCTTTTTCAACTTGCGGCACACTACAGGTGTAACTTGAATTCTCGCGGCACACCCATATATATATATATATATATATATATATAATTACCGTTGTATTTTAATGTGATTACTAATTTCCTTCTTACAGAGAAGAAAGCTCGATCACTGATTTTCCCCCGTGCTAAATAATTATACTTATTTTTAATTCTAATTTTAAAATAGAAAACAATAGCAATGAAATATAGGACTCGGGTTTTTAAAAATCCACTTTCTCTTTCGAAAACTGTATCTAACCTCTAACTAAAAGGGAAGATCACTAAATAACGAACAAATAAACAAATCTCCTATACTTTTAAAACACAAATGTAGGTAATTTGTATGTATGCTTGCTTTGTTGAATTTATTGAATGATATGTTAAAATTTCAAGTTACGAAATAGTCTGCAACAACAAAGAAGTAATAATGGTCATGACAATGATAAATACGTTTTTCAACATTAAAAATGTACAGAAAAGTAACACAGTATGAACTTTAAAATTGTAGATTTATAGTAGAGGTTCATAGTAATGTGAAATATAAATATACATTTTCCCCTGTCTTGAAATTTGGTTCGTATAGAATTCATAATTTGTTTCGATTTTTTCGCGGCACACCAGTGGCCCATTCGCGGCACACGAGTGTGCCGCGGCACACCGGTTGGGAAACGCTGCTCTAAGCGTATATCTACTCTCATATACAACACACAAAATTTACATAATTTTCTCTCCAGGAGTTACAGCATTGTTTCATAACTACTATGAATCATAAAAACACAATCAGCTGCCACCAATATTACAAAGCTGTTGCCTGCTTGGCCAGTATGACTACATACATACTTTATTTACTTCGGAGATCTTCGATATTATTGTGCTTAAATTACATTTGTTATGATATTAAAATAAAATGATTTCAAAATTTTAAAATAAAATGGTTTCAAAATATTAACTGGAAATTCAATCGAAAAAAAAAAAAAAAACATTAGGAAGACGTAGTCACCGATGAGAGGACTATTAAGATGGATCTTGCAGAAATAGGAATACAAAGTAGAAACTGGATCCAGTTGGTTAAGGACAGAAAGACAATGGAGAGCTTTTGTGAACGCGGCATTGAACCTCCAGGTTCCATACGCCACCGAGTTAGTTAGTAACTGCGAATAACGCTCTACTCTCAGTGCTACTCCGCTCGCTCCCCCCTCATCATAAAAAAAAAAAAAAAAAAAAAAAACCTTTTATGCAAGTATATCTAGCAAGGGTGAACAACAGATACTGGAAACTAGTTTAATACTACATTTATTATCTATCCATATTTGTATTCTTACGTACGCAATTGGTGAACAGAAGTAAAGGTGAATTTAATTAGTGCTTTCGGCATTATTTGTTTCCGGTATGTTCCAAAGACTTTTACAATTATGGTTTGCACTGAGTTAGGTTGAGAGTAGAAGTGACGAAATTACTTCTCATCCATTATCAGCTGACATCCTAATTCTTAATCTCCACAGCACGGTATATCCCCCCCCCCCCCCAAGGTAAGAAACGTTTAAATATTGTATGATGCCAATATTGACAGTGGGTCATTGTTTGATCAACTCTGAAATACCAACAGGTTAACAGTGTCATCAACCCAACATATATTGTATTAAAAAAAAAAAAATACTACATTAGGTCATCACATATTCCAAACCTACAAGTAAAACGAAATCTCACAATACCATATCCATTATTCAGTATTGGAAACTAATGTAACAGTTGAATTAGTTAATTAGGCCGTAATAAAGAGTAAGAATGTTATTACAGCTCAGTCAACGTGTTCGGGGCGGGAAGAAGAGATTTGCTCTCTGAATATCTACTTTACGCACTGTATCGAATATTATTGATATTTCGTGTATTTACTGGAGGATTAGGTGGAAATTGGGCATCACACGAGCAGATGGTTCTTCCAAAGTTTGACATATACCTTTGCATTGTCAGCTTAGAATAGAATTTTGTATTCCTTTTAGCAGAGCATGCACTAAATAAGGAGCTTCATTACTACTTGCAAAGTGATTTCAGGAGGGTTCTGTATAAATACAGTGTGGACGTATGGCATAAAACACGAACCAACTTGTGCTAGGTGGCCACTAAAAAGTACGAATGCTACCTAACCGAATCAGCCCAGAAGGGCTCGAGCGGCAGCGATGTGCGTCCGTAGGAAGCAGGCGCGTCAGTGATGGGGGTATACGCTTAAACGAGGATAGTGGAAGAGCACACTTATACATACAATACTTTCACTATCACTCAGAATTCATTTCAATACGCTGTGCACTGACAGTAATTACATATATTCACACTTTCATTCCTTTAAGAAAAATGTTTTACATCGTATTTTAGCTATAAATTTTCTATTTGGTACAGCCATCTGTTGGAGTTAACCCGAAAATTGCTTTGCTTACCTGTTTGTATAACCTAATTGTAAATTCTGCTTTATGTAAGTTTTGATACTGTTTTTTCCCGTCATAGATTTCTAGATTTTCTTGCTCCTATATTGGGAATGTTTTGACGCACAGTGAATATATAGTTCGCGAAAGCGACTTTTTAGTAGTTTGTTTTATGATAAGCTGCTCGTGCTAAAAGAAATTCAATATAACAGATAGTTTTGGTGTGTATTCACTCATTTGTACTTTCTCTTATTCCACTGAGAAAGTTTTGATTCCCCAGTTAGCACATACTTCGAGGAAGCGTGTTTTGTTTCGGTTGTCACCGAGTTGAAGGTTTTATCACGTTTCTGTGATTATTCATTGTGTTAAGCATTGTGAGTAGTTGATGACGTAATGTTGATATATGATTTTTTTTTTTTTTTTTTTTTTAACGAGCCACGATTATGGACCAAGATTAAAGGAATCTGTCATCATGATGAGATGAATAATAATGGTGAAATGAACGAAGTGGGAAAACACTGAGAAAACTCACGTTTCTCTATCATAAGTTCACTTAGCGCGGGATAGGGTGGAAAAAATCATGATTTTTTTTCAACCCATAAGTACTCGCGCCCCTTTTTGTGACACTTGTACTCGCGCGGGGGTTCAGTAGACTCCCAAGAACTTCATCAATATTAGACACATTAAAGCGATCTTTCCGTACCTGTTGAATGTTTTATTGCCGCTGCACATGAAAAAAGTACGTGTGATGGACTCGGGAAACTTGAAAGACTTGCTGTAAGAGCAAGTTTGATATTACCTTATAGTGACCAGATAATAACACCAAAACAATTATATGATTGGGCAAGGCAAAATATAAAACATATGAACTTAAAATGTCACTAATCAGGAATACGAAGCGGAAACGTCACTCCTGTGGTTTTCGTGCTACGTTATTTTTTTTAAAAAACAAACTCTTTTCCAGCTTGGACACGATAGCTGTCGCTTTTTTTATTATTAGTACATTAATTGAAGTGTTGCAAACTGCTTTATACATTAAAACTCTGCGTACAAACGAATTGTTACTAAACAACAATTTTATTTCAAGTTCCCGTTACTGTCCCAACTTCAATTTCCGTTATGTTATAGAATAAGTTTGTGTGTAAATTAAATGCGTTTTAGAAAAATCGAAGATATGCATTCTCAAAAGTTCAAGGTCAAAATGTCATACTGGATGACTTTAAACACGTAGATATTCCTCCAAAACTAGGCATGCGATATATCGTCGGAAAGCTTATTTTATTAGGGATGCGCACGAGACAAGATTTGAGGCTGTCTCGACTCGAAAATGTGTTGTAAAAGTGGTGTCTCGACTCGAAAAATATATATATTTCTATTGGAAGAGCCGTGTCTCGACTCGAATTTTGTCAGGAAAATCCTGTCTCGACTCGTCTCGTGCGCATCCCTATATTTTATGCTGTTTCAAACAAAACAAGGATCAGCTCTCCACGTCAATTAGATCAAGAGCAGTGTTGTCCGAAAGTTTCGTGTATGTACCAAAGTGCCCCCATAATTCGTATTTTTGAGCCCCCATAATTCAGAAACTTCGACACAGGAAGCTACAACTTTGCACAATTCCGTCTCTCGAAAATCCCTACGAAACACTAAAATTTGGTAAAAATCTAAGATGGTCGGGTTGTGGGCTTTGTTGATTTCACATGGAATGGCCTTTTAGTAGAGATTATATTGCGGTAGGATATTAGTGCAGTGAGACCAACTACCAATCATTTGTCATTGACCCACTGGTAGTCAGGTGGGTTTGTTTACACCTACTTTTTTCTAAGTCTGGAAAGAGAATAGAGTTTAGCATTCTACCAGTAAGCCATCGCTGCCCCATGTCACGGATATGTCTAGACGGCTAATATGAAGAGCACGTGACCTTTCCTTTTAGGTTTATCGGAGCTGGATGTTATAATATTGTAATAATTAAATAATGTATATGTTGTGTTATTTGTAACGTGCATGAGTTGAAATGAATTATTTGAATATTGAAATTGTGGTACTATAATTGTCCTTCTGAAAAATTGATGAAAACTGAAGTGGGGAAGATTGCGTCTACGCGAGTTGGAATTTATCTCGTTTTACTTTTAATTTTGTCGATTTTCTTGCACAAATGTTATTAAATCATCACTTTCACTATCCAGATAAAAGTTTTCAAATTTTGATTAAATTATGGGCTTTACAACTAAAGAACTTTACCCAAATCTGTTGAGAAAGGAAAAGTAATGTTTATGGAGCTCATTGTGTAGATGGTGAGCATGTGTGTACATCTGTGGCTATTTCTTACACTTGTCTTCTTTTGTGCGTATACCTACCTTCACTAACGCACCTGTCCCTAGTGGATGAAATCTCATGGAGACCCTTGAACTTTAAGCTGCCTTTATTAGAAATATATGTAATTCTATCTGGAGTATGTTTAGTACAAGGGGTCCAGAAGCACGTAAAAAACACAAAATTCACAGGAGAAACGAGTAATGCAAGCACTTAGACATAACATAATGTAACCAAATCTAACCTAACCTAACATGAACTAACGTAAGCTAACCTGAACTAACCTAAACTAACGTAATATTAGTAGAAATAAGCGAAATTCTATCATTTTTTGGAAAATTATGCGGGACTCCTACACTAATATAACAAACTAAACTAACCTAACGTAACCTAAACTAGCCTAACCTGACTTAAACTAACCAACCCTACCCCAAACCGAATGTGAACAGAAATTATCAAAATAGTAACATTTTTTTAACGAAAAGGGATATAGTATACATGAAGCTGCGTCAGTTTCCGAAGGAGCAGGACGCTCATACTTTTAGTGATTATTCATTGAGTATGTACGAACTTACAAAGGGGGGTAACAAAGCGACTTTTATTTACTTATCGACTGATACGAAAATAGACAAGAACGTACCTGTACCTTATATCTGCATGTGTAGTGCCCTTGTACTTTATCTATGACTATTTGTTTGTGGGGGGGGGGGGAATTAACGCATATCGCATGTCTTGTGCACATGGATACTTCTTACTATTGCACTACGTAGAAAATTTATGGTATTTCATGTAGAAATGGTAATAGAACACAGAAGAAACGCAGATCAGGGGGTTCTCATGTATACTATTACCACGAAAAGATCTGGAACCCTTCTGCTAAACATAGGCCTTCTATCTTCTAGTGACTACTTGGCTCATGTCGGTGCGTGTTTTCTCAGGAGTAATTATTATTGTAAAATGTTATAAGTATGTTATTTATGGCATTAAGTGCGTAGATACATAATTTAATGGTATCTGTTTACAAGCATATTATAATTCTGTAGCATTCGGCGGAAATATGTCATCAAAATATTAGTACAGAAGGCATTAGGGATATAGTATACGAGAGTGCCTCATCATTTAGCGAGGACTCACGAAGTGCAGTCTTTTAAGGATTATTCATTGAGGATATAGGAACTTGAAAATGAGGTAAAAATGCGACTTTCATTTAATTACTGAGTAATATAAAATAAAATGTACGTCGGTTTGCGTTGCGTTTCGTTGTGTTTTATGGTATGCGAAGAATAATAATGTGCCCTTGTACGTAGTGTATGAGTATATGTGGGGGATTTGAAACACATATCGCATGTCACGTGCACATGGATGCTTCTTACTACTTCTAAATGTAATAAAATCATTTTTATACGTAGTGCAACAGTAGGAAGTATCCACGCGCACAGATCATGAGGCACTGTTGTATACTATTACCGGCATTAGAATATAACCACTAAAAGAATTGTAACTTTTGAACAATTATTTCTGACGGTGCCCCTGAACTTCACCTCTTCCAAGTGTGGTATCGGCATACGCTAAAAAAATATATAGAAGGCATAAGAACACTATTTGTAAGAAGAAATGTTTCACTACTGTGTAAATTTTTCCCCGTACCGTTAATCTGCACGCATTTTTTTTTTTTTTTTTTTTTTTTTTTTTTAGCATCGCTACTTTTGATCGGGAAGTATTGATTACTATCAGTTATTACCAAACTTATTCTAGAGCAGTACGATAAACTAGGAAACGAAATTTGTGTATTAGACGTTACAAAATAAAAATAGAAGTTAGTTCTGCAATTTGAGCCGAAAATGTTATACAGTAAGCTACAAGCACTAACATTGATTATTTTAGACTACCTTTTACTTGAACTTGATTCCAAAGCAGCACTTATGTTTACAAATATTTTCTTGCGTAACAGTGTGGTATGTATATATCTCAAATGCATTACAAAGGGGATAAAATAGCAAAATTATCGGGAAATTTGCAAAATTTCCTAAAATTTCTTTTGAATAAACACACAATTATCTTACCTTCACACGCCGTCTGCTCCAACGACATTTTATCTTAAACACAACTGCCAGTACATGTAATAAAACACACTGAAAGTAACATTACCCTACACAGCTATACAGACCTAATGTTGTCAAAATAGCAATGTGAGATTAAATGCCTTATTCCGCATCAGGCTTAGTAAATTTGGGGATCGCAACGCAAAAATGCAACAAGAATTACAGGACTATGACAATTATCAGAAACTAACAAGGAAGGGACATGAACATGTCATCCGGACATCCAAATCAAAGAAAAAAAAAGTGCCATGGACAAGTGAGTAAGCCCCTGGTGCCCATAAACCCTGCTAATATAAAGAAAATCGTAGACTCGCAGTGAAATAGTTATGGCATCAGCATGTTCATTGGAAAGTCATGGTTTATAGTTCTTTCTCTTTAGCATGAAACAAGCTTTCCAGAGGTACTACGTATTGAGGCCTATAATGTATTTGAACAGGGAAAATTGGGAGAATGTCGGGAAAATTCCCTCCAGAAATCCCTCCCACCAACTTTGTACCCCTCTGGGGTGGCTCCGTGTAAACGCACACAATCTAGCGAAGATGTCTGCTGGAAATGTCTGTTGACAGTTCACTGCAAATGAAATTCGATAACTTGTTAATTTGTGACTTTTGTATTTATGCTCAAAAAGAGTACAATGAAATTAGTGGCAGTGATATTTCACAACTTCTTCCATTTTCATCAACATATTTGTGTAAACAGGCAGGCCGGTAGCCAGTCCAAAAATGTAGGGGAGGCCCGGCTGAAGTTAGGGGGGCCCGATCCAACCATATTTTAGTTCATTTGCATGCCTACTGTGAAAATTTTAGGAGGGGGCGGCTTTCTAACAGGCTTTCTCTGCATTAACGTTAATAAAACGAAGCACAGAAATTGCTTGAATCCAAAATCACCTCTGATTCTCGCACTCTCGAAGATTCGATCAAGAATCGAGGAGTTGGTGTCCCGAAAACAAGCTCAGACATTTCATTAACAGATTAGTTCTAAAGTTACTTTCAGTTTTCGAATTTTTAACATTGTCCTCAGTGTATGAATTATCAGGGAGGATGAGGGGAAAATCCTCCTTAGTAGAACTAGATGTCTCCCATATGTGTTGAAATTTCCCTTGTTAATTTTTTCGGATGGGCATTTTATCCTCCTGTAAATGATTGGCACACTGATTGTCCTTTTGTTGGGTCTCTATTCAGGCCGGTAGCCAGCCCGAAAATATAGGGGGGCCCGACCGAACTACATTTCATCACCATATTATATAGTTCATTTGCAAGCCTACCGTGAAAATTTTAGGGGGGCGTAAAAATTTTGGAGCTTCTCGACCCCCTTGGATACGGGCCTGTCTCTGTTTGTCCCCTTTTTAAGCAACAGAACATGTGTATTAAGTTTAATAACTTCATCTCTATTTTAATTTCTTTTAAACAACTTCAGGGGTACACAATTGGATGGTAAGAGGTAGGTTTCTTTTTTTCTTTCTTTCTTTAAGAAATTTAAGTAAGAAAATCCTTTTCCCTCTAATGCTTAATTACAATTTATTATTATAAAAAAAAGTTACAATATTTGCTAAAAGAAAACTTACACAAGAGAGTGATCTTAATATAAAGTAAGCTTTTACTAAGCTGTACGCAGGGGTGGATCCAGCGGGGCGATTGCCCCCCTGAAGAGGAAACTTCTTATTTTATATACATAGGTATATAAATAAAACCCATCCCAAATGTGGAGCTCTTAAAAGTAACTCTACGTAGCAGTATCTCAACCCACCGCCTCCCGAGAAGTCTATCCTGGATACGCCCTGGTTATACGTTAGAACACTAGGAGACGAAAACAAGCTCAGACTTTGTTTTAACTACTTTTACATCAAGAAAGGTAACTTACATGAACATAAGACTTTACTCTCTCAACCCAGATATTAAGATTTCTATCTTACACATGACTTAGATAGTCTTTTTGCTGATTCGGCTGTTTCCTCAGTTTGTGCCAAGACCAAAATCTCCCCCATAGACTCCAGGTTTCTCCCTTTCATTTTAAATTTTTTTCTTTCATTAGTTTTTAATTAGAGCTCTAAGTTATTCCAAGAATTCCATTATCCATTCGATTATTATACATCACCTTTATCGTTTATAACAAATCATTTAATTTTCATTTTGATTTTAGTCATCAGCTTGCACATAACCATCGTTCTTCAAAACAGCTCATTTTCTGCCTATTTAGGTTATATTATCAAGGTTCTTTAGTTCATTTAGCTTGATTACTATAAAAAAAAAAAAAAAAACTTTTTCTTATTTACATTTACAGTGATTATTTCCTTTTTCCATAAAATCTCTGCTTTCATTACACTCCCCCACTGAAAGAGTACATACCCCGAACAACACCTTCTAGTGTGTGTCTGTTTATATATATATATATACACACAAGGGCGGACCTAAGGGGGGCTAAGGGGCTATAGCCCCCCCTTGACGCTCAGGTTTACACCGGACAAAATGGGCTTCAATTCAGCTTTATACTGGATAAAACGGCAAATTATGGTTTAGCCCCTCCCTTGATCATATCCTGGATCCGCCACTATATATATATATATATATATATATATATACAGTGGCGTATTTACGATTTTGTTTCGGGAGGGGCTTTGCTAGCTTTCGGGGGGGGCTTTGCCTGGAAATGTGAAAATTCTGCAAGATATTTCCTATACTTTACTATTCTAAGTAAGATTTCGGGGGGGGGGGGCTTAAGCCCGGAAGCCACCCCCCTAAATACGCCACTGTATATATATATATATATATATATATATATATATATATATGAAAATTAAATGACTTGTTATAAACGATAAAGGTAATGCATAATAATGGAGTGGATAATGGAATTTTTGCGTTAACTTTGATTTTTAATTTAAAATTACTGAAAGAAAAATTTAAAGTAAAAAGGAGGAACCTGGGGGGGGGGTTGGTCTTGGCATAAACTGAGGAAACAGCCGAAACAGCAAAAAGACTACTTGTGTAATGTGTAAGAAAGAAATTTTGATGTTTTGGTTGAGAGAGTTATGTTTCATGTTTATATAAGTTATTTTTTAATGTAAAAGTAGTTAAGACAAAGTTTGAGCTTGTTTTGATCTTTTAGTGTTTTAATGTATAACTTAGTAAAAGCTTACTTCATTACACACTCTCTTGTGTGAGTTGTTTTTTTTTTTTAGCAAATATTGTTACCTTTTTTAATAATAATAAATTTTAGTTAAACATTAGAGTAAAAGGGGTCTTCTTAAATTGCTTTTTTAAAAAAGAAACCTACCTCTTATGCTTAAATAAGGTAAGAATACTAATTGCCCCTTACTAATTATGTAGCAAAATAAAAGTTAAACAATTTTACCAAAATTCTTCCCTAAATTCAAAAGTTTTGAAGCAGACCATCACCATTCCAACGTTGATATCTTTCTAATATGTAAAGCATACTTGTGAAAGTGTATATGTTATTTCGTGTTTTTTCCTCCCCTTTCTCCCCTTTTTTACATTTAGTCGCTTTTTCGTTTATAAAACAAAAATCCAGGTTATATAGTATAGCAAACTTTTTTGGCCCATTTTATTGTACAAAGGTAATATAAAACAAAAATGGTTGCATAAAGTATTTAACAGGCAATAGTTCGCCGTACTTCATTGTTGAATATTGAGTGGGGTGAAAGTAAGTGATTTGGATAATTGATATACATAAAACGGCAGGCAATAAAGCTAAATATCTAAACACAGTCCCTTTGTTGTTGTTGTCACCTCTGTTTAGTAATAATATATTTATGTCTTGCCCCTTTTCTTTATATATTTCGCATGTTTGTATCGCAAAAAGCAGTTTAATAAAAAAATTCTTAAAAAAAATTTAAAAAAAAGCTTTTAAGAATTTAACTACCTAGTTAAGAAAAACTTTTAACGTATTGTTGTGTTTGTAAGTTTATATTGTAAATGGCCACTGTTCTTCATTAAATAATTATTTTTTTGTCATTGGTCTGCCTTAAACAAAAATATGCTCATTCCAGGTAAACAAAAAAAAATGTGGTTATTGTAGTAAAAAAATAATTGAAAAAGTTGTACAAATCAAAAACCATTAAAACACAAGTCACCAATAGTCTTCAGTTTTCAATAACATATTTTTCATAAAAATCCAAAGTTAATAAAATGTTGTAGTGTGATCTGTATGACATCAAATAATGGCTAAATTACAGAGGTTGTTCAGCCTACGTTTGGCCGATTTCGTTCCTTCCCCCTTGTAAAGTCGTGTGTGCCTTGAATTACTTAGCACATAGCCCCACGCTTGGATGTTACTTTTTGTAATCGTGAGATCCAAGGTGTGTTGTACACAAAGGCCCTGAAGGTTGCGTAGTTTGAAATGTAAATATACGGTATGTAAATAAAATGAAATTTAAATATGCTAAAGAAGTTAATTTTAATGAAATGTAAATAATCTTAATGATATGCAAATTTACTAGCAAAGTCGGTAGAGCTATTTAAAAGTCGGTAGAGCTATTTAAAAGTCGGTAGAGCAAAATTTAATTTAAACTGCTGAAGATATTATGCTGAACAAAATGAACACAAATTACTTTTAAAATTTCCAGCAAAGATGAGAATCTAATTTTCAGGGTCATAAAACGCAGTTTTACTCCAGGTGTAAGGAGTCAATACTATCTCCTACTCACGCAACAACATAAAGATGTTGGTCAACCATGTCGTACTGGACTTACACAACTCCAGGACAGCTGAAAAGAATACATAATATTGGCACAATTTCTACATACCTTAATGGACTTCCTGTGGAGAATGATGCACTCTGATTTCCAAGGATGTTATAAAATAAAGGATCTGCCCATACGTATCTTCAACATATGAACTCAATGTAGCCAAAAAACAATCGAGCATCGTCTGAGCCAGCACGTCTGATTGGCTACTCTCGTTTCCGCCATGATTGTTGGCTCGAAACATTGCGATCTTAGCGGCGCGGAGTGGGCAGAGTAGGTGTGACGAAGTTGTGACGTATGGCTTCACGATTTTCTTGTATGGGTAGATCCTCTATTTTATAACATCCTTGCTGATTTCATTGGGATGAATAAACTTTAATATACCGTAAACACACGTTATATCACATTTTACACTTGATTTACAGATGGAAATTGAAAAAAAAATACTTTTAATTTTGAATTTCGATGTAGTTTCGCCGAAAAGTTCTTTGTACTGATTTAGGCCTATCTTTACTTATAATCAGAGTTCGTGCACGTTACGTCACACATCCTGGTCCTGGTTCCTGGTGATTCCTGTGGATTCCATGTCTTCTTCTTCTTGTGTTGGCCTCACTATCTTCCGTTCCTAGTGAGACGTCGGTCCAACGATGGCCTTGCTCCTCTTCCCATTGGAACAAGACTTTTCTACCACACCCCTGTTTCGCCTACGCCTTGTCTTTTAGGGAACAATTGACGTTTCCCATTCTCTGGTGCACGTAGTGTAGTTATTGTGCTGCCAAAATGACTTGAGCCGTGGCAAAAACGCGAACTAAAGCTCACACCCTCACACACCCACGCGTTGAACCAATAAGGGTTCAGCTGTTGCTAAGCGAGAGAAAGCGAGTGGAATTCCATCAGCCGATAGCAGCGCTTGCAACGGAAGACTAGGGTTCAAGTCAATGTGGCATATCTTTAGTTTATCTGGAAGCTGCTCGTTTTGCCTAACTAGCGCGATCCAGCGAGTTAAGTGGCTATGGTGCGACTATCTAATTTTCATCACCCTAATACAAAAGGGAAGATGACACTGGCTTTAAAAATAACTTGCAAAACGATTGTTCGAAGTTTCCGCTCATCACAAAATGAAAAAAATATATATACTGATACTGTTCTGTACCTAAGTACGCAGTTGGTTACAATGAACTTTTATATATTTAAACGATGAATAGTCTAGAGTATGTCTAATATTTCATTGCTCTCACACTGTCTATATCTTTGCGGATAGCACACATCACTATTACGAGCAATAAAGCACCGATAGTATAAGTTCTTCACGAAAGTCAAAGATGCATACTCAATATGCTATAGGCGCGCGAAGACTAATGTTTCTTCACTGAAGACCAAATCCGAATTCTCGAAGAGCGCGAAGAGAGACACTTCTCTATCGAAGACTAAGCACGAATTCACACTGAGAAAAATCCATTATCCGGACAGCGGTATATTGTACAAATACAAGGATTCGTTATGTTTACTAAGGAAATCTGTACGGAGCGTACTTTATCCATATACTACACAGGTACTGCCTTTTACCCGCTTAGATATTACATCATTTCGCTGCAGAATGTCTGACATCTAACAATCTTCTGTATTTTACATACATATACGTATGTTAAGTACTTCAGTTATACGTTATATACGTCCATCTGTACGTGAGATCCAGACCGCCTATAGACACTCTTTCTTTCGCCATGGCTGACGTCATTGAACTACCGTCTTTTGCTTGCGAAACGAGGTTGTTACAATCGGAAAAGGAGAGAGGAAGGAAACAAAAACCTGGGTAAGTGCACTAGTTAACTATTACTTTAGTTAAATATTCCATTAATTATATATTCTTTTAGTGTAACTTGCTTTAGTTGAGTTGAGTTTAGTTTAGCGTCCCGTTCAGCAGCGAGGCTATATGAGATGTGGACCTACTGATTAACGTGGAATCCGAACCACATGAGCTCCCGCCGGGATAACTTGCTTTAGTATAGTACTAAGTAAGTAATATAGTTTATGACTACAACTCGTTAATGATTGAGGAGAATGGAATGGGTGAATCTGAATTTTGAGAAATCTTTGAATATTAATGTTTTGAAACATTTTACGTTACAAGGTAGCAAAATGAATGTTATGTGTTTATTCATTCCGTTTTATATGTGACGATTTATTACGTGGTGCAGAGTTACTACAGGACTGCTTAACATAATTGCTAAGAAACCGTTTTCAGCGCGAAAATTCCCTTGTGTAGTGAAGATTTAGGCTTTAGGTCTCTGGGCTTTCGGCATCAATGGCCTTGTTAGCCCGTCACATATGAGGGATGACGTCCCTCGATGAGCACACTATCCGGGTAAAGGAAGGGAAGAAAGGATTGGGGAAGGAAGAAAACGGCCTGGGACCTATATGTTAGGTACCACTCCGGCATTTTCCTGCTGTGAATGAGGAAAACCCAAGGAAATCTCATTCAGGATGGCTGGACTTAAAATCTTTTGATACTTTTTCGACTGAGGAAATCGATCCCCAACGGGATCCAACCCGGGACCGTTCGCACCGAAGGCGAGAGCGTTAGCAACTACGCTACGCGGGGCCACTTGTGTAGTCTAGAAAACTCATTTTTATTAGGATATTTGCATTTTTTTTTTTTACTTTTAGTTTAACGCCCCATGATTGTACATAAACGTAAGTGAGAAGGTGACGATGAGATACATGATAATGGTGGAATCAAGAAAATGTAAGGAAACTGGAAAGTCTTAAGAATAACCACACCTACAGTGTTCACCAAAAGGCTATTTGTCGGGAGCAGGAATCGAACCAGGGACCTAACAGGTCAGAGGTAAGCGCTCTACTACAGAGCTTTCTTTTGTTTAAAGAACTTGTTTACATTGAAATATATATATTTGACGAAGATATTGATATATTTTACAGCCTCACTGAAATTTTAAAAAAAAGTAGTCAGGGAGAGCTTACTTGTCAGGTTTTTATTTTTTAAATTTAATTTGATTTGATTTCTATTTATTTATTTTTGCTTGTTATGTTCCCTAGTTAATTAATGTTTGGGTTACTGAGAATTAAAACCTTTTTAGTATTATTGTTATGGCATCACTTTGGAACCAAAAAGTTTGAATTTTTTTTTTCTTGTGTTTTCATATAGGAAGTTGGTAAGTTTGTGCCTTAGCATTGGTTTGGTTTCTACTGTAGAACGTAATTGAAGGTCATGTTGAGTTGAGTCTTGGCGGGTTTGAGTTCGTGAAGTGTCAGGCACTGATTGTGCCCCTGTCTTCTGTCTGTGATGTTTCCTGGTTTTGGGTAGTGACGTATTTATGTTGAGGAGTACCAACGCAGGCCGCGTAACTACAACACAGCTTCAACACCTACGAGTGCCAGGCGTTTGAATTTCACCCTTCGTTCCGGCGTGACTAATGCAGTATAGTTCTAGGTTCAAATTCTATGGCTGGTAAAAACGGTATGGTAAGAAACACAACGTAATAGTTATTAGTTTAATTAGTGTTTCTTCATAGTATTGTTTCACTATTTCTAGAAGGAATTAACTATTAACGAAGTAATGAATAAGCAAAAACACACTTTGATTGACGTTTACGATTTCTCATACTCCATTGAGGATGTTTTGATCCTCAGTTGCGCAAACATCCAGTGTGCGTTTTTTTTTTTTTTAAATTTTTTGTTGCTTACACTGCCTTACAGATGAGGGTTATAGTTAAGGAGCCGTACTTCCCATTTAGGGAAGGACGAGAAACGCCATACTTTCAGGAATTATTCATTGACTATCTAGGACAGCGTTTCCCAACCGGTGCGCCGCGGCACACTGTTGTGCCGTGAATGGGCCGCTAGTGTGCCGCGAGGAAGTCGAAGCAAATTATTAATTCTATAGCAATCAAATTGCAAGACGAAGGAAAAATGTATATTTTTATTTCACATTACTATGAACCTCTACTATGAATCTACAACTTTAAGTTTCATACCGTGTTACTTTTCTGTACATTTTTAATGTTGAAAATATATATTGGTTATCATTGTTGTAACTATTATTGCTTCTTTATTGTTGCAGACTATTTTGTAACTTGAAAATTTAAAATAACATTCAATCCTTTCGACAAATTAAATACATTTGTATTTTAAAAGTAAAAAAGATTTGTTTGTTCGTTCGTTATTTAGTGATCTTACTTCTTAGTGAAAGGTTGGATACAGTTTTCGAACAAGAAAGCTTAGTTTTAAAAACCTGAGTCCAATATTTCATTGCAATTGTTTTATATTTTTAAATTAGAATGAAAAATAAGCATAATAATTTACCACGGGGAAAAAAACAGTGATTGAGCTTTCTTCTCTGTGAGAAGGAGATCAATAATCGCAGAAAAAATACTAGTTTTATATTTACAAATAATAATATCTATGAGTGCGCCGCGAGAATTCAAGTTACATCCGTAGTGTGCCGCAAGTTGAAAAAGGTTAGGAAACGCTGATCTAGGATGTTAAAAAGCAGGTAATAGACTGAGTTCTTGCCCTTGTACTTAGGGTGTTTAGTTAGTGCAACAATAAGATGTATCCTCGTGCACGGGAGATGAGAAGTACCTGTTCTTAACTATTACCCAGATGGGTTCCCTCGTGGCTAAGTGGTTAGTGTACACGCCTTTGGCGTGGGACACCCGGGTTCGATTCCCGGCCGGAGCTTATGTGGTTCGGATTTCACGTTAATCTGTAAGTCCATGTCTCATACAGCCTTGCTGCTGAAAGGAACGTTAAAATCAACTCAGCACTGCTTTACAGATGCAATTGTTCGATTCCGAGTTTGAATGGAGCTTTTTACGGGCAGGGGGTGACTTTTATATATACAATCCAAGCATTTTAGTTATCAGTCAGTGATGTAATATATATATACAGTAATATATACTGTAATATATATATACAGTATATATATATATATTACAAAATTGAAAGTGACTAAGTTTATGACTCTCAATCTCTTAGGGCCGCGGTGGCTCAATGGTAGAGCGTTCACCTCTGGTGCTTGGGGTCCCGGGTTCGATCCCAGCTCCCGCCAAATGAACTTTGTGGTGAACAAACACTGCGTGCGTGGGTTTCCTCGGGATTTTCCCGTTTCCTCCCACTTTCTTCATTCCACCATTTCATTCATTGCTCATCATCACCGTCTCCTTTAGCCTAACCGGCATAACCGTGAGACATAAAACTCAAAGATTTCATTTCATTTTCATTTCCATTGTAGCTCTCCCCGCAACCAGTGTTGCCAAAATGTTGACAATAAGTTTGCGAAACGAGAGGTGGCGACTCGAATTTTGGGTGAAAAGTCGCTATAAAAAATAATCGAGAAATTCATTGTCTATAAGCATTGTTTTAAAGTTGTAGATGTAAACTAAACAATATGTTCTACTCACTGCCGCAAATCCCGGGGGGGGGATGACGGATACATGTCCCCTCCAATCTTGGAACTGAGGGGGAGTTTTCCCCAATAATCCGATTTGAAATGTGTTTTTTGGGAGAAATTTGATGATTTTTGTCCAATTGCTACAAAGGAACGTGAGATAAAATAGACGTCTCCCAGAATAAGCCTCAAATCTGCAGCTTCCCAATGCTGAAGACAACTCTGATACTCCACAACATTGTTTTTCAACTTCATAACTATTTTGGACATCGCAAAATAAAAAGTATGGTAACGGTCTTACCCTTCCCCCCCAATGTTGAAGACAGATTTGCGCCGCTGGTTCTACTCACATCTTTGTAAACAGGGCGCAACCAATCCTTGAATTCAGGGATCATTTCAGATTGTTTCGGGTACTTTTGTTCATATTGTGGAGTCAAAATAGTTCCGAAATAATTAACACTACAGTACTTACGTTAAGCAATTTTTTGTAAAAGAAAAACTGCAGAATAATTAAAAGACCCCAAAGAACAAATATAACAAACATCCACATCGCCTTTATTCACGCATCTATAGCTAATCTTTTTGCTATCGGTAAAGATGTATTACGTGTGTCTCTCAACGGAAACTGCGAACTAAAGGACATCAAGTTTGTAGTTCTTCTTCGTTAGAGGACAAGGGCAACATAACAATGCAGGATTGTGGGCCAGTGGGTACGCTGTATTTCCAAACTCTTCATCACTTGCGCTGATTAAAACAAACAAACAGAAAAAAAGAACAAACAGAAGCATTATTAGTTCAAAAACTGTTTTGAACTAATAATGCTTCTCTACAGATGAAAATTTTGTTTGCATCAAAAAGTCGCTAAATGTATAAGTAGCTGAATCGTCATTTAAAAATCACCCATAAAAGTCTCCAATCGGAAAAATTATTCGTAGGGCGACCATACGTCCCGTTTTGACCGGGACAGTCCCGTTTTAGGGGCGTTTCCCGGCCTTCCCGTCAGTAGATGGAAAAAAGTAGTATTCGTCCCATTTTATGTAAATGAAAGAAGTAAATAACAAACCCAGTACCTTTACTCCTTTTAAAAGTATTAATAACAACAAAGAGGCAAAAATTGAACTGAAATTCCCTATATTAAACATACTCTATAGTTCGTAGTACTGCTCGAAAGACAGCAGAGATTTAGCAGTTGGTTGTGTGTTGAACAAACTTCAACGTCTCTTTCCTTTTTCATAAGTACCCGCTCAGTAACAAAGAGAGAGAGAGGGGGAACTCTGATATCAAGGCACTGATAAATGAAATGAAATGAAATTTTTGAGTTTTACGTCCCACGGTTATGCCGATTAGGCTAAAGGAGACGGTGATGATGAGAGATGAATGAAATGGTGGAATGAAGAAAGTGGGAGGAAACGGGAGAACCCCGAGAAAACCCACGCACACGGTGTTTGTACACCACAAAGTTCACTTGGCGGGAGCAGGGTTTGAACCCGGAACCCCAAGCACCAGAGGTGAACGCTCTACCACTGAGCCACCGCGGCCCCAAGGCACTGGTAAGAACAAAGGTAGATCTAAAAGCCAGAACCTATCCCGTTATTAACTGAAAATTTTATGGTCACCCTACGCTATCGTTGAGGTCGAATTCCCCTGATTTAGTGACTTTTCCCAAAATTGGCAACATTGACCCCCACCGAACAACACCAAGTCATCTGTAGCCTAGCAAGCATAATAGTGGGACGTAAAACTTAAAGATTTTATTTCATTTCGAACAACACCCCCAGAGACCTACTGTTATACCATTCCCAAAACACCCTTTTGTACAATTCTCCCTATTCGAAAAAAATTGTAAATAGCAGGGTTCATACATAAATATGGAACTCAATTTCCCTGAATTTTCCAGGTTTTCCAGGTATTAATTTTGCAATTTCCAGGTCTAGTGGAAGAAACTAATAATACGAGAAGACATAAATTTTAAGAATACTATATTTATATATTTGAGAATGGCCACCCTTCTCCCCAATGAACGATTGCAATTAAATATTGAGTCACAAGAAAATAAATAATCAAAACAAATAAAATTTAAGTTGAAAAATATTAAGTTGAGAAGCCTACTAAGGGAATTAATTAAACACTTTTGTTCCATACTTGAATACATTCAAAATATATAAAAATATTGGGTTGGGAAAGAAAAAAGGGCCCGCGAGATTTTAACTGATTCTTGTAGTACTCGACGAGAGAAATCGATTAGTGAAGGAATGTTCAAAATCGGCACAGGCAAGCATGAAAAAAAATCCCACTTTCATGTACCGGTTCAAAATGGGGAAGAAAAAAGGGCCCGCGAGATTTTAACTGATTCTTGTAGTACTCGACGACAGAAATCGATTACTGAAAGAATTTTCAAAATCGGCGCAGGCAAATATGGAGAAAATCATATTTTCATGTACCTGTTCAAAATGGGGAAGGAAAAAGGGCCCGCGAGATTTTAACTGATTCTTGTAGTACTCAACGAGAGAAATCGACTAGTGAGGGAATTTTCAAAATCGGCGCAGGCAAGCATGAAGAAAAACCCATTTTCATGTACCGGATCAAAATGGGGAAGAAAAAGGGCCGCGAAATTTTAACTGATTCTTGTAGTACTCAACGAGAGAAATCGACTAGTGAATAAATTTTCAAAATCGGCGCAGGCAAGCATGAAGAAAAACGCATTTTCATGTACCGGTTCAAAATGGGGAAGAAAAAAGGGCCCGTGCGATTTTAACTGATTCTTGTAGTACTCGTCGAGAGAAATCGATTAGTGAAGGAATTTTCAAAATCGGCGCAGGCAAACATAGAGAAAATGGCATTTTCATGTACCGGTTCAAAATGGGGAAGGAAAAAGGGCCCGCGAGTTTGAACCGTTACGATGTATGTTCACGAATGTGCTCGTCTTCTCAAATTTAGTTAATTACTGTAGCACTGAAACATGTGACACAGAGTCACATTGTGGATGACTCTGCAATCGGCAACCACTGCACATATACTCCTCCAGTCCCACAGTTTTATTATTTCGATCCATTCCTCACGTGCTAACGGCATGGTTTAACATCTGCAAGAAAGAGGTAAATGTAACGTTCAATTGGCAATAGCTTTTCACCAAATTAAGCTGCATGAAATCTGATTGCATTTTTGACATACTGAGAAAATTCTAGCCCGTGGCCATATGTATCACATATCCCACCAGTTCATAATAAAAATTTTGAACACAAAATTACGGTCGTCCGTGTGATGTACTCCCAAAAGGCCTAATGTGTATCACCCACCTCACATTCAATGAAACCACATCCGTGTAGAATTTAGAAAGGAACTTCTTATGATGTATACAGTATGTCTCAAAAGTTCCCGGACATAGGGTAACTCTGTTATTATCAGAGTTACAGCAAAATGTAAGAGGAAAAATCATATCGAAATATGACGTTTTCAATCTAAAGTGAACACTTTTTTTTTTTCAAAAAAAATCGGACGAGATATTTGTGCTGTATACTCTTTATGCACCCAAATTTAAATGAAAATGCAACGTTGTCATTTACCTGGACCCACAACATAAGTGAATGAAGTTCCTGTTTGAAACGGGGGCTGGCCATCGAAATGTTAGCGCAAAAGAAAGTAACTTCATTCACTTATGTTGTAGGTCCAGGTAAATGGCAACGTTGCATTTTCATTTCACATTAGGCGCATAAAGAGTGTACAGCGCAAACGAGTCATCCGATTTTAAAAATTCCTTCACTTTAGATTGAAAACATCATATTTGGAGATGCTTTCCTCTCCTACATTTTGTTGTAACTCTGATAATAACAGAGTTACCCTATGTCAGGGGACTTTTGAGACACCCTGTATACCTTATTTAATGTATGTTTTATGTCACTATAACTGTAGTATAATTTAGTTTGTTTAAATTTACAATTTAATATAAGTAGATTCGGATTTACATGCGTAGGATTTTGTATGCATCTAACTAATGAATTCTTTTATATTCATGCTTCACTTAGTGACTTGGCTTTGGACTGCAACTGATTATTGTAACCCATTATTGCTTGAGAAGAAACAAGATATCCGAATCTTCATTTGAAGAAATCAAAGGTCTATTGGAAAGCTGGGGATTACAATCATTAATTTCTACATTTCAAGGTGCGTAAATTATATATTCTGTGTTTCTTGTTAAATTACTATTACTATTATTGGGTTTAGAATCAATCAAGCACTTCATGATATTTTATGGGGATCAAGATGGGTGCCGGATAGATAAGTATTTAAGCGTCAGGTTCTTAATTCTTTTCAATTTAATATTTAATCAATGATTATTTTCTCCCTCGTTATTCGGCCAAATCGTATTCCAAGATCATCAATTTTCATTACTCAATTCTGACCGTCAACCTACATAGCATATTCGTAGGACGTAAAACAAAGATTTCTTGTTACTTTTTTTGTTTCTATCTCTTTCCTCCATAGCTGTGAAAAATAACGCCTTCAGCATCATAAATTTGTATGCTACTTGCGCCTTCAGTCGTCTACTCTTCGGTGGCTCAGTGGTAGAGCGTTCACCTCCGGTGCAGGGGGTCCCTGGTTCGATCCCAGCTCGCGCCGTGTGGACTTTGTGGTGGACAAACACCGTGCTCGTGGGTTTTCTCGGGGTTCTCCCATTTCCTGCCACTTTCTTTATTCCACCATTTCAGTCATTTCTCATTATCACCGTCTCCTTTAGCCTAACCAGCATAACCGTGGGACGTTAAAGATTTCATTTTTTATTAATCTCAGTATTTTATAGTGTATTCTTAAGCTTAAGGTGATGTATAATTAAATTTTGAATTCAGTTAACTTATTTTATTTCTCAGATTGTTTTTAAAATGAATGTACAAACGTTTATTTTCATTCTTGAGTGTTTAAAGTGATGTATAGTTATTAAACATAGTATTTAATATTGTACTCTTAACGTGAAAGTGATATACAGTTAACTTTTGAATTCAGTTAACATTTTTCTTTCTGAAATTGCTTTAAAAAGTATGTAAAAACGTTTCTATTTTCTTTCTTGAGTGCTAAAAGTGATGCAAAGTTATTAAGCTTACTACTTTATATTGTATTCTTAACCCTAAACTGATACACAGTGCGTTTTTGAATAAATTATATCAAGTTATTTGAGTGACGAATACTGGTAGAAAATCCTGACTACTACTGGAACATTTTGATTTTAAGGTGACGACTACTGGTGCAAGGATTTTAAAATATTGTTTTTCCTTCAACGGCTACTCCTTTTTGAATTCTGACTATATGGTCATTATAGGAAGGATCAGTGAGTCCTTCCAACTATGGTACAGCTCCGACAGATTCACGATGCTCAGAGAAGAGACAAAATAGTATGTTTTCAACCTTAAAGTGAGAACCATTGGCGTTTTTACCCTGCTATGCAAAAGTAAGTGAGTACTCCAATGGGGTTCCAATGCGGTACCTAATTTCTGCATTTTAGATATTTGGAAATACATGTCTCTAAAATGTAAACAACTGATTTTTTTTTTTTTTAACTGAAAACTGCAACTCGGTAAGCCTTATGGATACCGAGATATGGGAAAATAAAGAGCGATACTATAGGTATGTGGGACTTGCATACTTGACGCTAGAATTCGGAAATTGAATTAAAATATGACTAACGGCTATCAAGATGTTGTCAAATAAAGGGAGGACCAACACAGTTAAGGGGTTTTAGTGTTAGATACTAAAATTTCCGAAATCGGTCATAGAAAGTTAATAAACACCAGTAGCAATTTCATCTTAAAGTAATTAGATATCTTCAGGGGGTGTTAGAACATCATGGAGTCTACCAAAATTAAATTTTAAAAGCTTTTGAAAATATAATCTGACATTTGTAAACAATATTTGAAATATGTGTTTACCCAAAACTTCCAGCTAGTACATCTAACATCTGGAGAAACACTGAAATAAAAGCGTATGAGATCTTGAAATTTCGGAAACAATTATTGGTCGCAACAAAATTAAATCAGATGGGTACTTCTATGGGTTAAATGAGTACCTTAGTACAATTTCGATCGAAAATTTAGTTCAGTCCTAGGTTTTCTTCAGGCAATTCCAAGGGTTCATCGAGCTGTGCAAAAGAATGAAAAGTCGCTGTCAATATCTAAGATAGTCGAGAAGATATAAGGAATTATATATTTTATGACGTAAAAATAGATCTTTATGGATTTGTACTTTTGGGTCTTTCCCATAAGAAAAAAATTCAGGAAACTACTGTATATACCTTAATAGACAATTCAATGGACGGGGATACAGTAGCTTAGTGGTAGGGTTTTTAACTAGTCTTCTTTTGCAGAAACTATTGGAGTTTTCACTTATCCCATAGAGATACGATCATACTTAACTCCCTATTTCATTTTAAAATTAAATAAAAGGAAATATTTCAGTGTAGCGACCCACGATTATGCATTTTAGTCTCAGGGAGATTACGATTAAAGCAAGTGAATATTGACAGAATTGATGGAATGCAAAGGTGGGAGGAGAGGTAGTACCCCTAGAAAACCCACGAATACGATGTCCACTACAAACTGACGGCCGCGGATCGAACCACGAACCCAATACACCAGAGGTAAGCACTCTACCACTAAGCCACCGTGCTCCCGCCCATTTAATTTTCTATTAAGGTATATACGGTTGTTTTCTGAAATTTCTTCTTACAGCAAAGACTCAAAAGTACAAATCCATGTGGGTCTCTATTTTTACGACGTCATAAAATAATTTCTTATATCTCGCTTGCTATATTAGATATTGACAAAAAATGTTCACTTATTTCAGAGCCCGATGAACGCTTGGAATTGTCCAAAGAAAATTTAGAGCTGAATTAATCTTTCGATCGAAATTGTACTGACAAGTCTGAGGTAGTCACTTAACCCATAGAAGTACCATCTTATTTAACTTTTGTTAGGATCAATAATTGTTTTCTGAAATTTCAAGATCTAATACGCTTTTATTGTATGGTGTCTCTCTAGCTGCTAGATGTACTAGCTGGAAATTTTAGGTAAATACATATTTCTAATACTCTTTACAAATGTCAAAATATATTTTCCAAAGCTTTTAAAATTTAACCTTGGTAGACCCCATGATGTTCTTAAACTCCATGGAAGTACCTAATTACTTTAAGATGAAATTGCTACTGATGCTTATTAACTTTCCATGACCGGTTTCGGAAACTTTACCACCTAACACGAAAATCCCATAACTGTATGGATCCTCCCTTTATTTGACAATATCTTGATAGTCATATTTTAATTAATTTTCTAAATTGTACTGTCTAATATGCAAGCTCCACGTACCTATGGTGTCGCTTTTTATTTCACCATATTTCGGTAACTGTTAGGCGTACCGACTTGCAGTTTCGGCAAACACACACCTCTAACGTTCTTTAAAACGTTATTAAGACATATTTTAGAATATTTAGAAATGAGAGTTCTGCGAATATCATGGTACCCGAAAAGCCCCATCAGGGCGTGTGTGTAGTGTATTTAATTGAAATTACTTTTGAGGTTGTTGTAAGCCCTCGTAATTACATTTCCGAAACTGCACCATCTAGTACTCAAACCCCACACTTCTATGGTGTCGCTCTTTATTTTCCCATATCTCAATATCCATAAGGCTTACCGAGTTGAGGTTTTCGGTAAACAGATGTCAGTTCCTTACATTTTAGAGACATACATTTCCATATATCTAAAAAAATACAGACATTAGATACCCCATGGTACCCCGAACACCATTGGGGTACCCACTTACTTTTGAATAGTAATACATTTTGAGTTGTTATTCAGCATCAATAAACACTTCGTAATTTTTCTATGTGCAACCTAAAAGTCCATACCTGACCGAACAGATTTTGTCCATTTAATCTCAAAAATGTTAAGATACTTTGTATTGTTAAGTACAACCAAGTTGAGCACTAACTAACTAACTAACTCTATGGCCTATGGAACCCGGAGGTTCAGTGCCGCGTTCACAAAAGCTCTCCACTGACTTCTATCCTTAGCTAATTGCATCCAGTTTCTACTTTGTATTCCTATCTCTGCGAGATCCATCTTAATATTGTCCTCCCATCTGCGCCTAGGTCTTCCTAATGGTCGTTTTCCTATGGGTCTACCAGTCAAGACTTTGAAAGCGTTTCTACTTTCTTCCATTCTAGCTACATGACCTGCCCACCTAAGCCTCCTAGACTTGACGACCCTAACAATGTTGGGTAAACCGTATAAATTATGTAGTTCCTCGTTATGAAGCTTCCGCCATTCCCCATTCTCGTTCCTCTTGGGTCCGAATATTCTTCTCAGGATCCTGTTCTCAAATACTTTCAGTCTATGTTCTTCCCTCAGAGTAAGCGACCATGTTTCACAACCATACAGAACAACAGGCATGATTATCGTTTTATATATTTTAAGCTTCAAATTCCTCGACAGAATTCGCGACGACAAGAGATTTTGAACCGAATAATAACACGAATTCCCTGCTTTTAGTCGACATTTACCAAGTTGAGCACACCGAATGTAACATTTTAAATGTTTTCTGATTTTTGTTTCAGGTATTTCGTGCATCAAACCAGGATTCTGCTTGAAAGACAGTGAAAAGAAGCAGTGTAGGTTGTGGCTAAAAGTACGTCCTTTCTGAAGACAGACCCAATTGTACTTACATTCTTGTGTACGAACATATAACCCTAATAAAGATACTGTACTACAAATTATTTCTTTCTTCCATAAATTAGAATAAAATATTGTCTCTGTTTAAAGAAAATGTTTGTTACTGTTAAGTCATTTCAACTCTTTTTCTCTGTAATAAGAACATTATCTTTCGCAATATTTTTTTATCTTCGTGCTATTACGTTTGAATGAAGTAAAATTCTATACGAAGCACTATTATTTCAGACATGCATTAATAACTAATGTATTGTTCTGTATGTAAGACAATGTGTATACTGAACATGTCTAGCAAAGGTGTTGTTTTAATACAGAATCTGTAACTCAGCTTTTCAGTAGTCAACTTTATTGGGAATCCGAAGAAAGAAGTAAAAAAAAAAAAAAAAAAAAGTTCGACTTACCAACGTATATGTGTTCGAATTCTGGACTAATCCAAATTATCCAGAGAAATCATATATTTTTTGTTGCAATTTCAGATGTATCCTTTATCCAAGTCGTATGAAACGGAGACTTCATACATCGCTATACTTTGTATGAACTATGTTCCGTATTTACTTAATCACTTTGTAACTTTCTCTAGTGTTGACAAGGCCGCAGGTGTCAATCGAATAGTTTAGTGTTTCACTCATGTCACCTTGTGACTAAGGTACGTCCTGTCGGTATATATATATATGGTACTGGGTTCAAGTAGCGATAAAATACATTTTTAGCATTAAACAAATGCAAAAGTCTACACGAAATGAGATACCATGATCTCTGACTTACGGATAACACCATGAACTAATGGTACTGAGTGTGATTGAGTTTACTAGTTACTATCTGGCTAAAATCAGTGTTCCTTTAGCTATAGTTCTTTTCGTGCTCTGAATTGCAAAGTTTGAAATAACAGTTTTAAATTATTGTGTATATATATATATATATAATATCTTCCGAGTAATTCTGAGAATCATTGCTCTTTCTTTAAGCAATGTATGAGACTGTTAATCCGCTCGTTGCTTAAAATGTTGCACTAAGAAGGATGCACCCACGAAAATCCAAATTTGCAGAATGTCTAGAGCAGGGAAGGATAAATATGTTTAGTCGATGGCTGCACAACGCCTCCGCTGTCACCACGTTGTCGCACAGCGAATACGGCGGACGTTTAAGAGTATTCTGCACTTACTATTAGGTATCGGCCTGGGAACTTTGGCGCAGCTACCCAGCCTCCTTCTTGGTGTTGCATTTTTATGGCGAGTACTGAGTAGAAATTATCTTGTGAGCGAACACGTTTTCAGCTGACACCATACTTTTAATTGTTGCGACATTAAAAAAAAAAAAAAAAAAAAAAAAAAAAACATACCTGTTAATTAAAATATACAGAGAAGTTGTTTGAGTTTGAATATAGGATTGTATATGGCTGTGCATTTTGCATTATTATTAAAGTGCTGGAACTAACTAACAACAAAGCATATGATAAATTCTTACAGTAATATATCACATATTGATTTACTCTGTATGAAAACGAAAATAGTTTAACATATGGTTAACCTCCTTTGTGCCCATAATTTTAAAATTAACGCTTGTGTCACTTTTCAACACTTGGCTTTGCAGTAGCTTCCCAACGAATTAGCAGGAAATCCAAACTTATAGGACACCCTGCAGGTAAATACATTTCTTTGGACACTTTCACTGCTCCAAACTAAGATTGTTAATTTTATTATTATTGGCACAAAGGAGATCAAACATATTTTAAGCTATTTAGTTTTCATACAGAGTAAAACAATATTTGACAACATTACAGTAAGAATGTATCATGCATTTTGCAGTATGTTGCAGCACTTTAATAATGGTGCACTATACGTACAATCTAGATCCTGCATATGTCCAATCCATATATTACAAGAAGGCAATACGTATGCGATACAGGTAAAATCCGTATATTTCATATGGACAACCTATTAGCTATATACATCCAATCCATACATTACATATGGCCAACCTGTACGCGACATACGTATAATCTATATGCTGCATGCATACAGTCTGTAAGCTACATATGTGCACTCTGTATGGTGCATATGGATATTCTGTATGCTGTATCTGGACAAGCTGTGTGCGACATAAGGAAAATCTGTATAATACATACGTACAATACGTATACTGTATCTAGTCGTACGTACGGGGCACAAGTACAATATAGATGCTGTCTTGGGGTTGAACGAAAGAAACATACGTAAAGAACGTATATTGCATACTTCTTGAAATTATGCTCCGTCCTGATAGTCAGTGTGTGTCGTCATTATTAACCCACATGCTACATACGATCCTGACGTCACAAAGCTAGATATCACCTCCGTATATATTTGTTACTGCAGATGACGTCACACGAATGACGTCATTGCACTTATGCAGACAGTGCGTATAATACATACTTTTTCAGCTATACGTTTGCTGCAGGATGTTATATACGGTTGTACGTTAAGTCCAGAAACTACAGGAATTACGAATGTAACCTACGTTTTTAAGTATGCCACCTACATTTTTTTTTCTCAGTGCACGAGAAGAGCGCGAAGTGTGTTCCTTCTCTTCCGATAACCAGACACGAATTACCATGATTCTTCTCCGCTATTCTCTTTTAACAAACCCTTCTTGTCGCCAAAAGTCTGGGCTCGCTTTCTGCCTACTGCGAATCATATGGCTGGGGTGATTGTGGTAAGAGAGGGTTTCCACCACAGGTCATTGCACTATCTGACCTCATTACCACACTTTGCCTTGTTATCACTTTAATTACATAGAACTGGTAAACACTATTTAAATTCTGACACTTGCACTGTCAACTAGAAAGATCAGGCTTTCATTTGATATGCAGCACTTCCTAAGGTTTTTACCAATAAATACCCAAATTAGTTTTAAACACAATGTGCATGCATTGCACTTGAGTTATTCCTATCCTCACACTTGCTTTAGCCGGTGCTGCCACCTGTCGGGATTACTTGTAGGCATTTCACCTGCATGAGAGGTTGTCGCAACTGAGATTTTCACCTATTTTTCATAGTTTTTGGGTGATTGCACTGTTTGTCAACACACAGGATATTAAAATAAGCATATACACACAAAACTACACATAATATAAACATATGACATGCTGTCATTTCATAACAACTTAATATATCATGATTTTATTCGACGTGGGTGCTGTTTTTCTCCCCAGGACGTCTGCTTCTCCGACAAGAACTTTGTTGCTCTTACATCTATTACGCATTCCCCTCAGGTATAAGCTGTTGGACTTGCCGTCCTGCACCGAAATAAGCATTTCTTCATTTATTTTCATAACCATACTATAAAGCGAATAATTTATACTACATCCTACGATATAGAAAACTTCACGGGAATTTGTACAACACTTAAAGAATTGTGGAAGTATAATTATTTACTGGGGTGAAGGCTTCTACAGGGAATGCTCTTTTCCTTGATTTTTCTCCTCCAAGTGGGGGGAGCTTCAAATTGCTAAGCCGGCGCTGAGCTGGCGAAAAGTTAGTTGAAGATGAGGGTGTTAGATCTGTTCAGGTTCTCATTCGTTCACACCTCTTTGTATTCTATATTTTCGCATGTGCCTCTCAACTCCAGCAAACGTTTTTGACAATGGCTGTTCTCGACTCGGTGTCTCCGACTGTCAACGTATCCGACCGAAGTAAAATTGTCGACTGTCTTTTGTATGCCCTTAGATACTTAAAGTTCAGCCATATGCGTCTATACTATGAACAATAGAGTTAGCAACGATGTACCAGTTGCTTCAAACTCAAGTGTGTTGTCTTCTTGCAGACAAAGAATCTTGTCTTTAAACTTTTCTCTCTCTTTTTTTTCTGTGCTGCGTTTCATGAGAGCTGAGTTCTTAACTTCCTAAGTTTTCTATATAGAATTTGACCAGAGCTTCGCCTTGCAATTAAATATCACTTACAATCAATATTAATAAAATTCTATCTTATTTCGATCCTTCACATTTTATGAAATGATATCAAACACGAGTAATAATAATAATACACATAAAAATGAAATTAACTCTACACTATTACTTCCAAAATTAATCCTTTACTTACTACCTAAATCTAAATAAAAAATAATTATACGTAACAACACATTTTATACGCAAATTAGGCAAAATAATTATATACATAAATAAGATCATAATAATTTACATAGGGTATTGTATGTATATTACACCCTCCCGGGCAGGATGGACTCACCCGACCTGGCTCCTGGCGTCCTGCAGTGTTGTGCAGTGGCTTCATGGGAACGGAGTTGTTTTTCCTCTCGAACGACAATAACGCACAAAACATGACCATTGTTGTGAGTGTTGTGTAAATTTGTTTCCAAGTGTGTGGGTTTCCGCTCTGTGACCAAAATGCCGCCCTAACTAAGCCGGTTTTGGCAAGGCTATGTTGCGGTTCTTTATGACGCCCAATTAAGTGTTTCTGTCATTACAAAACAGTGCAAGAAGAATGGTTGCAACATCAGTTTAAGTGGAATAAAAATGTTATTAAAAAGTACAAGGGCAACGAAGCTCCACCATTTGGATCACCAACGAAGTTGCCTAGGAAGCGGGAATGCACCAAGACCATCTCCACCATGCAGAGGAAACTTCGCAAAATGGCAATGCAAGAAAATTCGCTAACACAAAGGTGTATGGCTAATCGCCTTGACGTGTCTTTGGGGACTGTGAGCCGGACATTACACGCAGGGGCGTCATTTCAGACTTTGCTTGGGAAGGGCTAGAGTACCATTGACATAAGAATCTCACGTTTCGTATTAGTGTATTAGTAGACAATCTACTAAAGCATATGTACTCCTCAAACTCTTGGGGGGGGCAATTTCCCCCTCCTGCCCTCCCTAAATGACGCCCCTGATTACACGATCAACTCAAGCTGGAAAAAGTCATGAAAGCTCGCGGCCATCTTCTCACGGATGCCTACCAAAAGGAACGAAAGTGTACCTTCGAAAGTGCCCGGAAGCTGTACGAACGGCATCTGGCAAAACAAAGGTGGATGTACGTCGTAACGCTCGATGAAACATGGATTTACCTTTCCGACTGCGGCAAACCGAGAGCCATCATGTACCCAGAGAAAGGTGCCAAGAACTTCAGAAGGTGGGCCCGTGTCTGTAAAGAATCTTTCCCAAAAGGGTACATGGTCGTTACTGGCTACTGTTACCGAGGTAAACTGAAGATTCGTAGGGTGGCAAAGAACTGCAAAATAAATTCTGCAGTATTTTCAGGAGGAGATCATGTGGCCGATCTATGAGCATGACATTCCAACAATGTACGGAAATGACGCCAATCTGGTGCGCATTCACATGGACAAGGCCTCATCACATACCTCACGATTGTCCCTCGCATTCTACAGGGAGATGGAGGAGGCAAGTGATATACATGTGATACCTTTCAATGAGGTACCTGTTAAATCTCCATATGCAAGTCCTATGGACTATTGTGGATTTGGATTGCTGGAGCGGGCTTTGGGAAAACGGCGTGTGACAATTGTGGAAGGACTTTTGAAAGCTGTGCAAAGGGAATGGGACAAGATTCCCCTTCCAATTCTTCAGAGAAGCCTATTACAGTGGAGATTACGCTGTCGGGCTATTGTTAAGAACCAAGGGAAACACATCGAGCACTTACGAACCTGGCGCCATGGATTCTTCTAAATTTTTAGGTAGGTCGAAATTGGCCAACATATCCACAGAATGGGGGCACTTGTAAGTCAAATACCTCTTATTTTGTCTTGTTTGAATGTAGCTAATTTAGCACTATGTGGAACACCATTTTTAGCTGAATTTTATTCTAAGGACTTAATTCTGGAAATTTCTTCCCTGTCCTTTTGTTAATTAATCGGGGAATATTGTCTTTTATACCAAGCATAGGACTGTGATGAGTTTTATTAAGAATTGCTAATATAGCTGCCCCGCCTACGTTAAATTTATTAGGGGAAATTAGTCTATTAAATAGAATTGTTGGCTGATCTTGGTTGAGCATGTAGACTGAACAACCTCTGTAGTTTAAAAATACATTTTCTTATTTACATTTAATTATTTCTTTTTTCCATAAATCTCTGCTTTCATTACATTACATACGAAGTCAGAGCCAGCAAAACTTTATACTTACCAGTGATGAAAATTTTCCGATTCTTAAAAACATACTCTACTTATTCCTACATCGCTGTTTAGCCGTGATGTGAGGTGGAAAATTTTCTTCTATATTTTTCCGGAAAATTTTCCGTTCTTAACAAATATCAGTGATCAAGTAACAATTCCTCAGTATTCATAAAAGTAACTGAATTCATGTATAGAAATGATAAAAAGTGAAAGATCGTTTAAAGAATCTGAAAATTTTCTTCGCTCAGACAATTTTCAGTACTATGTAGGAACAAGTGAAACAATTTTTCATGAATCGAAAAATTGTCTATCCTGTACAGTCATGAAAGTTTCCCGGAAAATTTTCCGATTCACAAAAACATACTCTACTTATTTCTACATCGTTGTTTAGCCGTGATGTGAGGTGGAAAATTTTTCTTCTATATTTTTCCGGAAAATTATCCGTTCTTAACAAATATCAGTGGTCAAGTAACAGTTCCTCAGTATTCATAAAATTGATTGAAATCATGTATAGAAATGTTAAAAAGTGAAAGATCGTTTAAGGAATCTGAAAATTTTCATGGCTCAGACAATTTTCTGTACTATGTAGGAACAAACGAACCACTTTTTCATGAATCGAAATATTTTCTGTCTTGTATGGAAAAATTGAAGAACTTTTTATGAGTCGGAAAATTTTCATCATTTTGAAGCAAAAAGTAAAACAACTTTTTGTGAATCGGAAAGTTTTATTGCTCTGTAGAAATAAGTGAAAGGAATTTTCATGAATCGGAAAATTTTCATCACGATGTAGAAACAAGTGAAAAAACTTTTCATAATCCGGAGAATTTTGGATATTATGTATAGTAACGTTCGGTGGAAAATTTTCCACTGTATTTAACTGCACATTCAGCTATAAAATTCAATTCCTGTAGAGGAAAGTTAGACAGCAACAAATTATCATTTCCAATTAGCTTTCGGAAACCAGAATATTTTCTATTTCAAGTTGGGAAGTAAAAATATACAGTGTTTCTCTCTCTCTCTCTCTCTCTCTCTCTCTCTCTGTGTGTGTGTGTGTGTGTGTGTGTGTGTGTGTGTGTGTGTAAAGTGCAGGGAACATACATCGAGTTCGTAGAGAACAAATATCCCATTCCAATATTTAAAATGTAACAAGAAATTGAAAAGAAACCTTGGGTGAATTTATCAATCTCAGAAACAGAAAATTCCAATGTTTTTTCACATGTAGGCCTGCCTATGTAATGAAATAACTACATAAAAGTTCCTTATGTAGTTTATTTTTGTAACAGAAAATAAGAAAAAAATGATTTTATTGTGTTTAACACTCGTAAATCATAATTTCAATATTGGAATTTTGTATAATGAACATTTTAGGGCAGATATTTGTATTCTAAAATTACCATTATTATGTATAAAAATATATTAGAAATAATGACGATTCGATAGAACAAGTACATATAAAAGAAATATGTTTTTTATTTTGTAAATTAAAATGAAATTACTTGTTGCTTTTAGACCGCAGCGCTAATAATGCAGCTTTTTATGTTTCTTTTATTATTTTATTGGAAGAACAACTAGACAAATCAGCTTCCTTATTACTTTCTCTTCTGAATGAATATATGAATAAATAAATGCTTATTTCCAGAAAAGGTTTAGTATTTGCTGTCATGAGTTACTTAAACTGGAATTTTGGGTAGTCAAAAATTTACAGTAGGCACTTTATATTACATCTACTTATTTATAGATGTTACAGTATGTAAATCTATAAAAGTAATAAAGCTTTGAGAAAACCGTCTTATGCGTATTAAACTGACGAAATCTAATATTGTAAGATCAAAGGTGGATTCTGAGGGAAGAACGCATTGAAGTTTTTGAAACATTCTTGAAATGAAGAATCGTTAGATGTTCACTTCTGGAAACTTTTTAAGATAATATTTATCACCAATAAATTTTACGGCTAAACGATTTAGAAATAAGTGGAGTATGTCTTTATGAATCGGAAAATATTCATGACTTTTAATAAATTGAAATTTTAAATAATAGAATGGGATATTTGTACTCTACGAACTCGATGTATGTTCTCTGCACTTTGCATACAGATACACACACACACACACAGACAAAGAGAGAGAGAGAGAGAGAGAGAGAGAGAGAGGAGTTGAATTGAGTTGATTTTGAGTTTAACGTCCCTTTCAGCAGCGAGACTATATAAGACGGGACCAACTAATTAACGTGGAATCCGAACTACATGAGCTCCCGATGGGAATCGAAGCCAGGTCTTACATGCCAAAGGCGTGTATGCTAACCGCTTAGCAACGAAGGAGCTTGCAGAGGAAGAGAGAGAAAGAAACACTGTGTAAAATTTTACTTCCCAACTTGAAATATTAGAAAATTATCCGGTTCCCGAAAGCTAATTGGAAAATTATAATTTGTTGCTAACTAACTTTCCTCTACAGAAATTGAATTTTGTAGCTCTATGTGCAGTTAAATGTAGTGGAAAAATTTTCTGCCTAATATCACTATACATAATATCCAAAATTCTCCGGATTATGAAAAGTTTTTTCCACTTGTTTCTACATCGTGATGAAAATTTTCCGATTCATGAAAATTCCTTTCACTTGTTTCTACAGAGCAAAAAATTTTCCGATTCACAAAAAGTTGTTTTACTTTTTGCTTCAAAATGATGAAAATTTTCCGACTCATAAAAAGTTCTTCAATTTTTCCATATAAGAGAAAATATTTCGATTCATGAAAAATTGTTTCATTTGTTCCTACATAGTACGGAAAATTGTCTGAACCATGAAAATTTTCAGATTCTTTAAACGATCTTTCACTTTTTAACATTTCTATACATGAATTCAACCAATTTTATGATTGGTGAGGAATTGTTACTTGATTACTGATATTTTTTTAGAACAGAAAATTTTCCGGAAAAATATGGCGGAAAATTTTCCACCTCACATCATTAATACTTACGAATCAAGCGGATATGCATACTACTATGTTAGATGTTCACAGACTAATGAAAACATTCCATTAAAAGTGAACTGGACCTATTCTATTTATTGTAATAGAGGACGAATACTTAGTAGATCCCTTAATGAAAATGAAACAAATGCTCATCTGAAAATGATCATTATCTTAAATGATTTTCCTCACTCTCACAACAAACATTAAATGTAAAGCTTCAAACACTTTTATAAACTTTCATTACCTTTTTAAAACTTTTAATATACAAGTATTATAATTATTAGAATACACGAGAACGAAAACTATATTGTGTTTTGAAAACAGTAGAACGGAAGAAAAGAAAGAACGAAAGAGAAAAAAGGAAGCTTACAAAATTTCAGTAACTGTGCGCATTTTCGCGGATCCCAAGAACTTCAGATATCCTCTGATGTGATTGGCTGATACAGATACGACAACACGAGTCATGACATACATATAGCACCAAGTGCATGCAGGTTGCTATCGGCTCTCATTGCTGAGTTGGCTAGTGCATCATGCTAGTAAGGAAGATCGTTTTTGGCGTGGGTTCAAACCCAGCCTCCTGCCTACGGAATTTTTAAAATTATTTTTAAAATTTTTATAACACTTTTTTTGTTAAAAATAATATTAAAATTAATATTCAGAAAGTGATTTAACGATTAGTTTTTAAAAAATTCATTAAACTTCTTTCATTAAAATAAGTTTGCCCTTGTACTATACAGATCCATAGCAAAAGCAGTAATAATAATAATAATAATAATAATAATAATAATAATAATAATAATAATAATAATAATAATAATAATAATAATAATAATAATAATAATAATAATAATAGTTGGTGACGTCATCGGTACGTGGCCAATAAGAATGCTACTTCAGCCATGTTTTGGTTGAACCTCTTGGGATCGGCGAAAATGCTAACAGTGCTTCGTCTATATTGTTCTGTTAAAATAATCTAACTTCACTTGTGTGTTTGAGAGCTGTAACACACAGAAGCATTGATCGATACCAGTTTATAACAGTTAACGTTAGAAAAAAGTATGTAAGTTAGTTTACATAGGTAGTTAATAAAACTGCATATGAATGCAAAAACAAAAGGTATGATACAAAAATGTGCATTTGATAAATGAAAGTAAAGAAAATTTCATACTTTTACTTAACAGAGAATGAATGATCTTTCTATTCTTGTGAGCAGCAACAAACTTATCAATAACTTCTTCAAGATCTAACCATTTAACAATTGTATGCTTTTAAGCTTTGATGAATCAACCAGATAGATAGCATAACATTACATTTTTATACTTGAGAAGGGACCTAGAACAAAATACCACCCTCTTGTATGGGTATATAAGCCCAAATATCAAGGTAAGTTATATAAAATAACCTTGTACAAATATGATAATTTGATCACTGTCAGTGGTAGTAAGTATTGCTAAAAAAATACCATAAGAAGCTGATACATACTATCAAATACCAAAGACAGTACCAATAAATAATTAATTTTTGGAATTTATTCTCTATCAACTGTTGGTCTCCCTCATGGGAGCGGGCACGTTGGTTCAGTAAGGGAGCGCTGCTCACATCTGATAAAAGGGTTTCCTGGTTCGAGCCCAGTCCATGTGAATTTGCGGTGTACATTATGACGGTGGATTTTCTCGGGATTTTCCCTTTTCCTCCCACTTACTTCATTATCACTATCACCATATTTGAAGTATAATAGCATAATCGTGGGCAGTACCGGATCTAGAAATTTCGCCCCCCCACCGCAAGAAAATTTGAAAGTGCCCTCTCGATAGGGGTCTATTCAATCCTTTTTTTTTTAATAATACATTTTAATGAAATAGTCCTAGTGTTCTATTTGCTATGGAATAGAGATTCAAATACTTACGTTTTACAGGAAATCCTTCAGCCACGACTTCATCTCCGCAAAGAGCTCCTCCGTGGCTAAGCGGTTAACGGACGCGCCATTGGCGTGGGAGATCCGGGTTCGATTCTCGGTGGGAGCTCATGTGGTTCGGATTCCACGTTAATTAGTAGGTCCACGTCTCATATAGCCTCGCTGCTGAACGGGACGTTAAACCCAAAATCAACTCAACTCAACTCATCTCCGCAAACTCCCATATAAGATTTCTCTTTTCAATGGTCGAAGCCCTCTCATGATTGATTGCCAACATTCCCAAGTCGCTCATTCTCTCCTGTGTCATGGAACACCTTAAATAGCTCTTGATCCTCTTTACAAGCTTTGAGAATGACCTTTCAGCGAAAACCACAGTCATGGGTAAAAGCAAGAGTAGTCAACACTTCAGGATAACTTGGAGCAATAGTATTAAACTCGACGTATAGTAAGACCCCCAATTCAAGAACAGTGTTATCTTTGAGATATGGTTTTTAATTCCAGTGCGAAGGGAAATTTATTCCAATGGTAGCAACAGGCCAATGTCTTGCTGGTACTTCTTTTGTAGTTTTTCAGCCTTAACTAAAATTTCTTCGTCTGAAAGGTTCACAAGTACTTTCGGGAATATGATTGAAAATTCATCAAGAATTACCTGTAACGATGTAAAACGGTTCTCTATTTCTATCTAGAAGTCTATAGTAAATATTAACCCTGAAGCAAGCCTGTGTGTCAGAAAACCGATTATCTTCTACCAGTTCATCGAAGTGTTTTTCTCCCACTTGGGTTGCCTTTTTTCTATGAACACAGGGTTGACTTTTCACTTCGCAGCAACAGCTGTGACCTTTTGTTTTATTGGATGGTGTTGTTCTCTCAATTTCTTCAATTTCTCTCGACTCTTTTCAAGATTGCGTAAAACTTTCTCAAGGTCAATTTGTTCAGTTTGGAGAAATTGCGAGGTAATGTTCAGTTGCGAAAAATATTTTTGACAGCACCCTAGCCAGAAACACAAAATCGAAGGAATCTATGACTTTTGCCAATCGCTCTGTTTTTGATACCTTATTAGCCTTCTTACTTGTCAGTGAAAGTTTTCGGAAAGTTTTCATTACATCAAGATACCCAGTGGTGTTATTCTAATTTTTTAACAACCGGTTCCCTGTATATATATACATATACATATATATATATATATATATATATATATATATATATATATATATATATATATATATATATATATATATTATGTGAGAGAAAGATGGTAGATTGACAGGTAGATAAATAGGTGTAACTCTCTTAAGAAATAAACCACACAAGCTAGATAAAAGCAATTTTTTTACTGGATACCATAATTCACAAGTACAGACCTACACAACAACCTAATACAAGGAGGTGAAGAAATTAGATAGCATTGCGAATATATTGGAAACGAATTATCCAAGATAAATGTTATCAAAAAGTAGTGGAAAGACCTTAATCCAGGAATGGATCGACAATTTTTGATAACAGTATGTATGCATTTCAAATATAAATAACCCTCATCACTACACTCATCTAACTCGGAACCCAGTCCTTCTTCTTGATATCTGAGCGTTTGAAATAAAAAAAAAAAAAAAAAACGCTTATAGCTTACTCTGAGAGCCTTATGCAGAGTCGTTTTGATGTATGATTAGCGTTAAACTAAAGCAGGAAGCATATGTTAGTCGAACTCTTTAGTATCGCACTAATCGCACGTCAGAACGACTCTCCATAAGGCTCCGTATGTTTAATGGGGCGTTTACACTTAGTCGATTTAGTCGCACGACTAAATCGACTCGCTGCATTTGCCACTAAATCGAAGCAACTAGGCCGAATCAGATTGATGGATGTGTTCAATTATTTCAACCACAGAAAATAGAACGTCTTTTAATTCAGTTGCCAGTCGATTAGTCGACTTCGATCAACAAGCGATTAAGTTGAAGTCCCGTTTACACTGTCGATTAAGTTGAAAGTGACGTCAATTCAACTGAATCGAACGCAAATCGACTAAGTGTAAACGCCCCATAACCTGTAGCTGTAAGAATTTCTAAAAATAAAAATAGTTGAACTAAAATTTACTGTTCCTGGGAATAACTGGGTTATTTGTACTGTTATGTCTGGGTATAACAAACGGTTCTGCGAACTGGAAATATTTTAAGAACCGGTTCTAGCGAACCGGTGCGAACCGGCTGAATAGCACCACTGAGGATACCTCAAACTGATAGCTACAATGGACTGATATCGTGAAGCCCATCTGATTGGATTGAGCTTTTTCGAAGTGACATTTTACTATCCTATCAATGATGACAAAATATCCCACTTATTTATACTTTGATCATAAAATATATACAAATCCTGGATAAGTAACTGTAACTTGTGAAGTAACTGGTAACTTCTTTTATACCTTTGATGACATCATTAATGACAAGGTTTAGGTTACGTACCGTGAAGTGAATACATGTAGCTCGTTCCTCAAATTCTTGAAGCCTCTTCTGAAGACCTGAGTAAGCAATACTCATCACAGCAGCGCCATCATATCCCTGCCCTCTGCAGTTTTTCACAGGCAATCCCAATTTCTCCAAAGGGCTTAACACTAGAGTTGCAAGTCCGGATTTGCAATACAGTTGGGTTTCTTACATGTAAAAATCCTAAATGCACTTCTAATATCATTCTTGTTCAAGTGTTTTAAAAATTAGTATTTACAGGCAAGGTGCAGGGAGACTTTTAAAAGCCCTTGGGCACCTTAAGGTCCGCCCCCCACACCGCGGGGTCTTGCAATGACCCACCACTTACTATGACCCACTCTGACCTACGACCGCACCATGACCCATTCTGACCCTCCAAAACCAATCGTCATCAACTCTGACCCATGATCCACGTCCTCCTCTCCACTGACTAAAGAGTTTACACTTGTAATAAAACAAGGCTGTGAAATTACCACTAATCGGAGTTTGAATTTCTACGGCCGATCACTCAAATACCGCTCTGTTACAATACTGGTGGATCTGGCCTTTACGATATAAAATGGTAAAGTGTTTGTCATGGACCATATTACGGTGAATTTCAATTTAATTATCATATATAATTATTTCCTGGTTGAATTACAGATACTTTTCAATGGAAAATAGGATGAAATTTAACAGTCTCAAATCAAGGCAAAGTAGACCAACGGGAAAAGAAAAGTGTAAAATTCGACTGTGTCTTGAAAGTCAAGTAGTAATCCTATTTCTATTATTAAAATTACAAATATCAATACCCAAAAGTGCCCAAAGTTCTTTTTTCACTCATCTCAGGTAAGTAAATAGAAACAAATGAAAAGAGAAGAAAAATAGAGACGTTGAAAGTGAAACGTAGAAAAAAATCATCATTTTTCAGAAGATGCTGCCCAGGTCCGTATCCAGGGGGTCTAGGGGAGCCAGGCCCCTCCTAAATTTTTACTGGCCTCTCCTAAAATTTTCACCGCAGGCTTACAAGTGAACTATAATATGATGGTGAACTGTAATGTGGTTGGATCGGGCCCCCAAAACTTCGACCGGCCACCCCCTAAATTTTTGGGCTGGCTACGGGCCTGCTGTCTATAATGGAGTAAGCAGAGTGGGTCGGTGAGTTGTAGTGGGTAAGAGTGGTTAAATGGATCAGAACGGGTCATGGTAGGCCCCACGACCCACTAACCCACACATAAATCTAGACCGACTTGACTCACGACCCATTCCATCTTTGGCCTTAAGTGCTTGACTTTGAGATATTAAACTATTAATTTCATTTCAGTTTCTCCCTCGTGACTATATAGTTAGCGTATGCTCTTTTGTTGGGGAAAGCCCTAGTTCGATTTCCGGTTAAAGATCTTATGTAGTTCAGACCAAATGGTGTCGATTTCTATATAACTTTGGGGGAATAGTATTGAGGTATGTATGTTTCGTAGTCAGACATTCAAAGATCTTATGGAATGCATGCAAACTTTGTGGGAGAGATACGGGTTTCCTCCCCCTGTCCTCTAGAATCGGAAACAATATTCGGAAATAAAATGAAATAGAATCGTTAAGTTTTACGTCCCGCATTTATGCCAGCTAAGCTAAAAGAGACGGTGATGATGAGAATGGAATGAATAAAGTGGGAGGAAATGGTAGAAGCCCGAGAAAATCCCCGTATATGGTGTTTGTCCATCACAGGGCTGACTTTGTGTGAGCTGGGATCGAACCAAGGACCCCCATGCACCAGAGGTGAACTCTCTACCACTGAGTCACCGCGGCCCGGCGACCGTGTTCGGATGCCATTTCTCCCTAGGTGGTGAAAGGAACGCACAAGTCTTAAAGCAAACGACTAATCGATCCACTGTTGCAAGCCTATGTCAGTGCAATGCTATTTTGTTAGTTCCAGTAATTTGAGCGATTCGAACATGAAGTTATTTCGGCCGGAATATAGTTGCAAATAAATAAATAAATAAAAGCTTACTTTGCATTCCAGGTGCGAACCCAGAATTTTTTATTGGGAGGCGTCCAATACTATAAGCCTATACGTCTATGTAGTGTTCAACGGGACTTAATCTGCACCCGGAGAAATAATAAGTAATACAGTAGTAAAATAATTTCACCTATATTTTCAGAAAATAGAGATATAACTAGATTGCTTTTATAAGAGAAAAAGGACAGATGAAGTGTAAGATCAAATTTTCATGCTGATTACATCAATCATTTCCCTGTTAAACAAATCTAGTTTTATTGAGAGTGTACAAATGTATGTTAAACTAGGATCAAAGCCGTGCCGTGGAAAATCAGGGCCCGGGGCGAGAGTATACGACGGCGCCCCATACATATATTCCAAGCAATTTTCCCTATCTTTTTTCCTTTTTTCTCCCGAATTTTTCCCCCCCTTACTTCGGCACCCGGGGCCGTCGCCCCGCTCGCTCCCCCCCCCCCCCACGGCACGGCCCTGGCTAGGATTTTTTAAAAAGGGGATTCCGGACTCTGTGTGTGCGTTCCTGTCGCTTTCCTTTAACCTTCTTAAGGTATGACAATCACACGCATTGACAGAAAAGGTGAGTAGATTAAAGTCGTAGTTTCCTGCATAATCCTCGGAGCAATTATCTCAGTTCTTTGTCGAGGTTTTGAGAAATGAAATCTGATACATTTGGAAGACATATAAATATGAAAAAGAAAGAAGAAAAACATTACGTGGTTCAAAATGAATATCGGATTTAGGTAATGCATTGGAAATCATCAAAACAATCCAATTTGTTCATTGCCATGAGCGGTGACGTTGTGTGTGACGAAAGTAACGTAAACTGTTTTATTTATGTGTCGTAAATCCAGGCAGTGGACGCCTGATCGTTGGCACTCGTGTGTTGGTGGCTATTTTTGCCCAAAGCTCTGACCCTAGGCGGAGGGAGGCAGAGTACAGACAGACAAACACACACTCATACACACACACACACACACGCGCACAGGTAGGAAACACAAACTGCATTTTGTTTTTTGCTGGAAGAGAGACAGGAACGTGACTGTTACATAAGGTGAGTTAGTGCTGACAGTTATGCCTAATAGAGGGAGAAGACTCAGCCATGATCAAACATGTTGGATTGAGCAGGACGAGGAAGAACCTTTGAGGGCTCTACGGTAAGTGGCATCAGCTGCATCTCAGCGACAACATATGATTAACGACGTTTCCTGAAAACATCCGAGGAATACCTAGTTTGTTCTAATGTCACAGATGACCCCTTTTGCGTAAGTAGCACCAATTATTATAGTCGATTCTCTTCAATCAATAAGTACTTTAAAATGTATGATATTTTGTGTCCTGTCAATTTTTTTTTTCTCTCTCGAAAGCTTTTCAGCAGCACCAAGAACAATATGAAATGTTGTTGTCTGTGAAATTCGAACTACAGTAATGTGCTCTCCCACTGGGAATCGAACCCAAAATCTCATGCACTACACGCGTGCATCCTAGCCACTAGACCAACGGAACGATATATTGTTAATTTGTTATAGCCGAGTAGTTATAGCATGTTCTCTCTAGTTCAACTCACTGCGAGGGGAACGCGGAGGCTCAGTGATAGAACGTTCACGTCTGGTGTATGGGGTCCTTGGTTCGATCCCAGCTCGTGCAAAATGAACCTTATGGTGGACAAACACCGTGTGCGTGAGGTTTTTCGTTGTTCTCTCGTTTTCTCCCTCTTTCTTGGTTTCACCATTTCATTCATTTCACATCATTACCGTATTCTTTAACCTAGCCGGCATAATAGTGGGACGTAAAACTTAAAGATTTCGTTTTTTCTCGGTGAGGGCACAAGATTTTCCCTTTTATATTATTATTATTATTATTATGCCCGCTCTTCGCATGGACTGGATAGGATGAAACATGCAGCACCATGGGCGGCGATTAGGGGGAGCAAGAGGGGGCAGTTGCCCCCCCCCACTTTTTTGAAGTGACGCCCTAATTTATATAGTTTTATTTGGAAATGTAAACAGGGTATTCACACAATTTGGAGGGGAAAAAAACGACTTTTCCCTGACTTTCCATGACGAAAGTTCCAGATTTTCCTGATCCGTGAATAACTTAAAAATATAGAAAAAAGAAAGAAACCCCAGCATCTACACTCCCAATAGTTGGCCTTGTTCTCTTCCGCTTCTGTTTCTTTCTTTTTTCAATTTTCTTTCCAAACGAATGTAAATTTACAAACATATGCATTAGGCCGATATTGATTAGGCCTACATATTACACAAATTGTAAAGTTATAAACGAAAGTGTGCAGTATACAGAGTACTTAAGATACGGAAAAAATACACATTATAATACCAATTACAACATTATAATATTGCCTATAGTAATAAACAGTTCAAACATGTTTATTAAAAAAAAAAAAAACACACATACACACACATAACGTAACATACTTTTGCTGGGCAGTTGTTAAATGCAATCCATTTAGAAATTTGTTTTCATCCTTTCTCGCATAGTTTTCTTCTCATTGATCTGAATATCCTTCTTGTTGTCTCCGCATTTTAATTTTCTTTTTTTCTTCCTCCAACACCTTTAGTTGTTGCTGAATCTTCCGTTTCTCCCTCCTGTTCTCGTCTCCAGCATTTATTTTTCTTTTCTTTTCCAAATACACCTGATATTGTCTCATTGAACTCCTAATTGAATTTGTCATACCTATTGTAATTATTAATCCTGATGGTCCACCTATTCTCATCACAGAATCATATATGATCCGTTGAGCCACAAGAGATTCTTCTTGTAAGTTCTCAACAATGAGAATTTTATTTATTGTGAAACCACTTTCAAAAAATGCGTTTCCGTGAAAGAAGATAAAACACAATTTCATAACTGACCATAAGTCAGCGAAGTTCTTCCCATTTCCTAAGACTAAGTAAAAAAAAACTCATCAAGTCCAATACAATCTCTGTCATTGGCTATGAATTCACTCGAGTGTTCCTTAAATTCTTCCGTGTCTGAGCTTTCACTGTGAGCTGGAGATACTATTTCTTCACGTTCTCAGCCACCTGTCCAGACATCCTCTTGGCACCGTGCAATTCTTCTAGAACAGCGTCTACCCTTTTGAGCAAATATGCCAGGATGCAGTTAGATGTGTTTCTCGCAGGAAATTAGTTTCAACAACTACATCAGAGAACACTGTCTCCCTCAATATCATCATTGAGGACACTACATTTTGCATCCAGTAACAGTAAAGAAATCAACCTTATTTTATAAATTCAGTAATTGAACAGTGGACCAAAATAGATTTTTCCCTGAATTTCCCAGACCAATCTGCCATTTCCCTGACTTCACCTGATACATTTTTACTTCCCTGACCTTTCCCTGACTTTCACCTATTTTCCAGAATGTGGACACCCTGGTAAAGGTTTTGTATGTATTACTGTTTCATAGAAAAAATGGTGCCATATATTTGCCGTTGCGTGAGTACGTATTGGTTATTTGTCTTTGCGTGGAGTTAAGAAAACTACAGGAATTGCGTTTTAATTGCAATTCAAAGCAATTAATATTGCAATTGCATATTTCTTTAAATGTCATAGCATATGCTTGCAGTACTTACTGTATTTCATTTTCTAAGAGTAAAAACATTCATTTAATGGCATGCGTGGAATTAAAAAGTATAAGTTGTTCATTAATTCCTAGTTTCAATATAACTTCTACAAAACAAGCGTCATTATTCATTACTATGATTAATATTGTTCCTTCTATTTATTTGTTTTGTAAATTTATTAAATAATCTAATCACACAATTTTCCAGACAGAATTTTAAGATGTTCATGAGCAAAAACTCAAATCTCTTCTTACACTTTCGTTGTTTAAGAGTATAAAGGGTTCATATCTACCTGTATTGCTCTTATGAATTTACTTAATAAAATAGAAATACGATATGCGGTATTTTAAGTGAAAAAGATAGTATCCTATTAGTTATACAACCTTTCATCAAACAGTGTTAGAAACAATCAGGAAATCTAACATTGATATACAATTGTTCAGATCATGTCTTGCCCCCCCACTTCTAACGTCCAACCGCCGCCACTGTGCAGCACAGTAGAAAATGAAATGAAATCTTTGAATTTTACGTCCCACGGTTATGCCGGTTAGGCTAAAGGAGACGGTGATTATGAGAGATGAGTGAAATGGTGGAATGAAGAAAGTGGGAGGAAACGGAAGAACCCCGAGAAAACCCACGAGCACGGTGTTTGTCCACCACAAAGTTCACTTGGCGGGGGCTGGGATCGAACCCGGGACCCCAAGCACCAGAGGTGAACGCTCTATCACTGAGCCACCGCGCCCCCCTGCAGCACAGTAGAGTAGTATGGGTTGTCTAACTTGAGAAATTTCAGAGATACAGGCTAAATCAGTGCTATTCAACCTTTTTTTTTCTCGCGTACCCCTAAACATAGTTCGCCATCCATTGTGTATCTCTGAAGCTGATTAAAAGCAAATTAAATCGAAATTAACTTATTAAACTAAACACACGTGTTCTATTGATTAAAAAAAAGGGGGGGGGGCAAATAGAGACTAAACAAAAAGACAATCAGTGTGCCAATCAAAAGATTATTTACAGGGGAATAAAGTGTATATCCGAAAAAATAACATGGAAAATTTCAGAACATATGGAAGACATCTAGTTGTACTGAGAAGGATTTTTCCCTCATCCTCCCTGATAATTCGTACACTGAGAACAATATTAAAAATTCAAAAACTAAAAGTAACTTTAGAACTAACATGTTAATGAGATGACTGAGCTCGTTTCCGGGACGCCAACTCCTCGACTCTCGGTTGAATCTTCGAGAATGCGAGAATCAGAACTGATTCTGGATTCAAACAATTTCTGTGCTTCGTTTTTATTGATGTTAATGCAGAGAAACCCTGTTCACACAAATATGTTGATGGAAATGGAAGAAGTTGTGAGATAGCACTGTCACTAATTTCATTGTAATCTTTTCGAGCATAAATGCAAAAGTCACAAATTAACAAGTTATCGGATTTCATTTGCAGTGAACTGTCAACAGACATTTCCAGCAGACCCCAGAAGCAGCATTACGTATTCCTAGAAACATCTTTGCGTACCCCGGTTGAATACCATTGGGCTAAATAGTCGTGAGTTTAACAAGAGTGTGGGGCGTAAGAAAAACATTCATTTTCATACTTAATGGTGTACTTAGAAAATAAGTAAGTAAATAATTTACATAAAATTTACTTCATACTATAACCTTTAAAAAAATAGAAAAAAAAGGTAATCCTGGCAGTAGATAGATACCTAGGACCATATGCAGAGTCGTTTTGACGTATGATTTGCGTCATACTAAAGGCCTGACTACTGCAAGAAACATGTTAGTCGAATTCTTTAGTATGGCACTAATCATGCATCAGAACGATTCTCCATAAGGCTCCTACTGTTTATTTCCTACACGTGACATCGTTTTCCTTTAACTAGCATTCGGAAACACGCTGCCAGCACTAGCAATCTTCAGAATGCTTGTTAACTACATAGATCTCACTTGGGACCTATTCTTCTCCAAAAGTTGTTCACACTGATGTGTTTCACCGAATGTGGAAATCACGTTATGATGTAGTTTTGCGGGTTTCTGAGAAGTAGGCAAGTAGAATAATCGGCATCCATAGTCCATTTTTGACCTTGAAAGTACTTACACTTTTGGTACATAATGTCGTTGAAGTAATGAATATTGTAATTACTCTAAGTACTCTCATTGAAGTACAAAGGTTCAATTGCAATTAAATTATTACGGCTTTCTTTTTACCGGTACTTTAGGTACAATAACTGACATGTAATTATGCTGTACCGGACTGTAGTTTCATTATTTTGCCTACGTAATAACGACCTACATATTTTTTGTTCACTTTTTTTTTATATGCGTTCCTTTGTAGAGCATGTTAAAGTGACAGGATGAATTATTTTTTGATAAAGGTTTAAATAGGAAATTGAACGAAATGGTTGGCTGTGCTTGTACTTTATGTTGATTAATTATTTTCGTGTACTTTGTAACATTTTGAATGTCTAAACAGAGCTCGCCCATATATAGTGATAAGTAAATGCATTTATAATGAGGGTGTGACATTAGATGAATTGAATCGGCAGACTTTGTAGTGCTTTGAATTATAGCGAAAAATGTAAAGAAAACAACATTAGTTACTGAAAATAAATTGTTTTGGGTTTAAATGAGAAAATAATGTTAATTTAGTTCTGGGTAGGGTGGACATTTTAATATAAAGGAAGTAATTAATAATGTAAAGAATTCACGCGTGGTTCTTGAAGTGTATAATTAATGTCAACCGTTTGATTTTGAAAGACTTTTTTTTGAAACGGAAACGCAATCCTTTAAAGATTAATTGTTTGGGGAAACAACAGGCAAACAAAACTGCAACCCGGCAGGTTTAGGACGCGACAGGAAAATTAATTCAGAACGACAAGGGTTCTTTAAGAAAAGAGACCGCCATCTGTTTTAACATAAGTGCCCGCAGGGGAGGTTGGGCGACACAGAGGATGTAATATATGAGTTATGGAGAGTGAGGTTCTAGAATTTGGTAGAACTTTCTGGATTTATTTTTGTTGGTATACAAACTTTGATGCAAATCAAGTGGTTACATTTGAAGAAATAAAAGCACGATGCGTTTGAGTTGGTGAATTGTATTTTATAGAAGTTAACAGAGAAGAAGAATTTATCTGTAAGTACTGGCTTTGTTTTTTTCTTGTTTTATGTTTATGTTTTCTTTTTTTCGTATGAGAAGGGACATTGGAAATGAAATACACGCAAAACATTTGTAATTGTTGGGAGTATAAGGGGGACGGAAGTGTTTGTTTTTATCGGGAATTGATTGCGGATTTTCCGGCATCGAAAATCATATGACTCGATGTACTTATATGTAATTATAAATTAACTAAGGTGTAGTGTAATGTAATATGGAGGCTACAGGGATTTAATATTGGTCATTGCACTTGGATTTGAACCAGGGCCCTCCCACGTGGAAAACCGTACGCTAAAATTTTTTTTGTTCGATGAAGTTTATTACTTATATGGCACTAAAATTGAACACAATCTGTGACTTGCCGGGAATCGAATTATGATCTTCCGCGCCGAAAGCCAAACACAATAAACAAATAGCAAGGGATTTTGGATTGTTTGGACCTCTCCGTTAGGACGAGGCGTAGTTATTATTTTACATATTAAAAGAATAGTTGTATAGACACACAAACGGACACATTTTATAATAAATATGCGATTATTTTCTTGTTCATAGGACCATAGCATATCTTCAGAATATAAGAAGTTAGTGTTACATGAAAAGACCATTAAATGATGTGTGAAACTGATTACTTATGTAATATGGTATTAATTTTTATTATTTTTGTGTGTGGTATTAACATTTACAGTAGGGGAAAGGAACTGGGTAGCCTACATCTGCTTTGAGTTTTGCTTATTTTTATCTTTAGTACTATTGAACTGAACATAAGTTTGAATTTCGGTGACGAATAATATTTTTATAATTGTTAGCATATGTCAGTGGTTTCCAACCTTTTTCATTTTGAGGCGCATTTGGAAAAAATGTTGTTTGTAAAATGCAGGAGCTGAATAAAACCTTGGTATGTGATACTTTTGTAATCATTTTATGAGAAAATTTAGATTTTTTCTTATTGTTCCTTGATGGTACAAATAATCGTATTTGATTTGAAGTTTAGCGTCCCTTTTTAGCACCATAGTTATGTGGGACATGGTCCTACTGATTAACGTTGAATTAGAATCCTTCAGCTTCCGCAAGGAATTCAATCCCCACGCCAAAGGCGCGTACGCTAACCACGTAGCCACAAAGAAGATTTATTCGTGTTTGAAACAGTTACATGAACTAAAATACGGTATATAGTTAATTTCTTTTGGTAAGCTTCGTGTTTTATATTATATATTCACCTCGTGATTTACAGCGGTCCTAAACTAATAGATAGGAGTTTTGTGTTGTAAATGAGAGGAGAGTATTTGAAAATGTTATTTAGCTCAAAGTTGCGTCTCAGTTTCATTAATTGAATGCCGGACAAGCGCCTTTTGTAGGTATAGAGCATATGATTTTTTACTTTAACGTTTTAGGCTTACACTTCCTTGTTATGAAAGATGGGAAACTAGTTTAAAAAAGTAAAACGATTATTATGGTTTATATGAAAAAAGCACTGTGAATCAAACTTGGACCTACGTGTACGAAAAGCGCCCTGCTAGCCATTAAATTATCGGAATATATTAGACAGTATGGAGAACAAGAATTAGTACCAAGAATGTAATTTTACGTGCGTATGTGACATACACGCTGGGACGTTTTTATACTAACATTATCAGTGAGATTATTTTGTTTTGCTAATATTATATATCTAGGGTTTAGGGTAAAGTAGACGGATAAAAGCGAATACTTATAAGTAATTTATGAAGGGAAGAAATAATAGTGGTAGAGGGAAACAGACATAATGTTTCTTTGGATGAAAGGAAGACATTTCGTATGAGACATAACCATACTATTTTATTGAGGCATTAGGTCACAGATATTTTAGATCAAGAATTTTTAGATGGGGATAATGTAAAAGTAATTAGAACATGATACGATACTAGTTAACGAAGAATCTTCTTTATTGAAATTCTGTGTATGAAATTAGTACACAGTACTAATACTGCGTACTGCAGTGTGCTAAGATGAACCGAGAATAATAAGTTGTCTAATATTAATCACGTTGATTGCATGGTTTAAAGACACTTTTTAAATATAGAAAACATATTTGTTTCTCGCCGAGCGACTTTGTATGAGAAGTGACTAGTAAGAGGAGATATATATGTAATAACAGGTAGTGTACGTTAGGGACAACTTGTAGTCATCTAATCAAGGTAGGTAGCGACACTTGTTGTTACGGAATATAAGAGATAAACGTTTATTCGGCAGTGCAGGTAACGGCATCTAATAGTGTGATTAATGTACTTATTATTGGAATTAGCCTTATATACTGATTATAGTATTTAAGTTTATGACAAGATTTATTAGCTTTGAAATTTTGTAGGTCCGCAAATTTCCTGTACACTAGTGCCATGTTTGCCGTCAGATACGAGGCAGCTCAGATAATAACAACAATTGACTTAACCGACCTATTAGGAATTACCGTGACTGAGTTACTGAGACGCCTTGCTGTTACAATAAGGATAGTAGTTTTAATTCGGTAACAATATCTACTGTATAAAAACAAGCAAATGAAAAGTGGCTTGTTTTAAGATAGCACTGGATAAAGCATACCCTTTAACTGGCCTACACACCGTCTGCATGATGTAACTAGCTCTATTAAGAGTTAGGATGGGTTGCATTTTAGATATAATGAAAGCTTTACGCAGTATACTTGACATTTATGCTACGTAAAAATAACGTATTTTTAAATAATGTTTCATAAGTTTCTTTTTTGGAAGTTTGTGATTTCTGTGACAAAAAATTGCATTAGGAAGTGTGCTGCAATCTATTTTGTATTTATATAATTATTACTATAATTATATTTTCTATACTTTAAACAAAATCGAGACTTAGCCCTAATAAATGACTGCTTAATATTTTTAGCAAAACATATTGCATTCAAATTGTTTTGTTTGAAATATAATTGTGTTCTTATATTTGATATTGAGGAATTTCCGGCTATACTATGATCGTAAGACTTCTAAGAAGGAAGTGAAGAACAGCAAGCGAAACGAAAATGGCCCTAACTGTGTGTAAATCAGCAATTCACAACTTTTAATGCAAGTTGGCTACTAGTATGTAACTGACAGATTGTTAGATTCTTGCAGATGCTCGCTTGCTGCTAACTTAGAGATCAGATAACTTTTTAAAGTTTCGCAAGTCTAGTGCAAGTGAAGCGCAAACTTATGCTATGTAGGATGTGACATACTCTGCAATGAAGCAGAAACAGAACTGGTGGGTCACATACCTAGAACAGATAGAAGATGGACGAGAAATAACATACATTGGATTTTCTAGAGACAAGAAACGATGTACATAGAAGACAATCGAATACAAAATGTATAGATATAACCTGCCGTTTAGCAGAAACTGTACAAATGGAAAAGATCAGCTGATGGAAACATGTAGAAGAAAATGATGGAGACCTTCGTTCAGGAGATGATTTATATCATTTGAATACATAGGAAAGTTACACTTTTATATTTAAGCTGAACGTTACAATTTTTTCTACAGCGACAGGAAAATGATCTAGCAGTTGGCAACACTGAAAAAACGTTAGAAGCACAGACGGTGGATGATTTAAATTATTTATTTTTACGTCCTAATAGTTTTTTAGTTTCACATACATTAATTGTATTTTCGTTTCTTTATTATAAACATGAACATGCAAAGCATTTTGTTTATACAGTTACTTTTAATTATTTGATATTGTACTGATTGGTATATTATTTCAATTACTAGAAGATAGTTGAAAAGTTTTGTGTAGCTAGACGACTATGGAAACCTTAGAGTATTGTGATATGAGCATGTTTAAAGTTACAGAAGAAGGGTGAAACAGAATCATGATGGAAAGTTGTAAAAGGAGAATGTGTAAGGAAATAAGAGATTTGTGAATTTAGAGAGACAATTGAAATCATATTTAGTTATTAAACTAAAATATTTGATAAAGATTTTTAAAATTTTCTATAATTTTATTTGACATATCCAGTTAAAAATGCGCACGCTATTCACAAGTAATGTAGTTAGACACGTATTTGAAGACATTTAGTGGTATTTTGATACATTTTTAAAGATATGCCTGAATATTATTTTTAACGATATATAATTGTTTTGACTATATAGCTGAAAAGTAATCATACTGATATGTATTTTGGCTATATGTTTTGTTTTCCAAGGTCCTAATACGTGATATAAGCTATTCAGCATTTATGAACTTATTTTGTTCATCCACTACTAAATTACATCCATCAGTTGCACATTTAAATCAGTAATTTTTTTACTTATGAACCAACTAGTTATTACTGTGAAGACTACGTTACATCATAATAAATTATAATTGAGCAAATCAATTATTTCTAAGTCTTTAGCAGTGGAGGTTTAGATGTTAACTATCTCAATTGTTCAAAATTGGATTCCAATTGTAAGTGCACTTGTTATGATTACTTTTTTGATATTTTAGTTTCATATTTAAGTATAAAGTTTGTTTGTTTATTATCTATATAAGTAAATGTTTGTATTCATACTATTTAAAAGTTCCTATAATACATTTTCAATGAAAGGAAAATTTTCTGCATCTTAGTTTATCCGAAGAAACAATATGTAGTGTATTCCCCTGCAAGAGAAATGTTTCTGAAATTCAGTTTAACAGAAAAAGTTGGTAAAAAAAATATGTTAATAAAAATTTTAGTGCAAAAGTTAATGTATATTGTAACCAAAACGTTTCTACATTTTTAGTTTCTCAGAAGTTAGAAAAAAAAATGTAGTGTCAATTTTCTGCAAGAAAAGTTTCTGAAATACAGTTTAACAGAAAAAGTTGGTAACAAGATATGTTAATAAAAATTTTTAGTGCAAAAAGTTAATGTTAACGCTGTAACAACAAACATTCTGCATTCTAGTTTATCAGAATCGTTAGAAACAATATGTGGTGTAATTGTCTGCAAGAAAAGTTTCTGAAATACATTTTAACAAAAAGTTTGTAACAAAATTTATCTGTATAGTGTTGTAACAATAAACATTCTGCATTTTAGTTTATCCGAAGAAACAATATGTAGTGTAATTTTCTGCAAGAAAAGTTTTTTGGAACTTCGTTTAACAAAAGAGTTAGTAACATAATGTTAGTAAAACACTTTTAGTGCAAAAGTTAATGTTTAATGTTCTAACAATAAACATTCTGCATTCTAGTTTATCAGTAACGTTAGAAACAATATGTGGTGTAATTGTCTGCAAAAAAATTTTTCTGGAACTTCGTTTAACAAAACAGTTTGTAACATAATGTTGGTAAAACACTTTAATGCAAAAATTAATGTTTAATGTTGTAACAATAAAAATTCTTAATTCTAGTATATAAGACTCATGCCAGAATAAGAGTTTTCGCTTTGCTCTCAAGTCAGAGAAAGAAGAAACTCGTATCCACGAAGTGAAATTTCTCGAGTTGCTACTCGCCAAATTTCACAAGTTTCGTGTTTCACAAGGGGAATACACTACATATTGTTTCTTCGGATAAACTAAGATGCAGAAAATTTTCCTTTCATTGAAAATGTATTATAGGAACTTTTAAATAGTATGAATACAAACATTTACTTATATAGATAATAAATAAACAAACTTTATACTTAAATATGAAACTAAAATATCAAAAAAGTAATCATAACAAGTGCACTTACAATTGGAATCCAATTTTGAACAATTGAGATAGTTAACATCTAAACCTCCACTGCTAAAGACTTAGAAATAATTGATTTGCTCAATTATAATTTATTATGATGTAACGTAGTCTTCACAGTAATAACTAGTTGGTTCATAAGTAAAAAAATTACTGATTTAAATGTGCAACTGATGGATGTAATTTAGTAGTGGATGAACAAAATAAGTTCATAAATGCTGAATAGCTTATATCACGTATTAGGACCTTGGGAAACAAAACATATAGCCAAAATACATATCAGTATGATTACTTTTCAGCTATATAGTCAAAACAATTATATATCGTTAAAAATAATATTCAGGCATATCTTTAAAAATGTATCAAAATACCACTAAATGTCTTCAAATACGTGTCTAACTACATTACTTGTGAATAGCGTGCGCATTTTTAACTGGATATGTCAAATAAAATTATAGAAAATTTTAAAAATCTTTATCAAATATTTTAGTTTAATAACTAAATATGATTTCAATTGTCTCTCTAAATTCACAAATCTCTTATTTCCTTACACATTCTCCTTTTACAACTTTCCATCATGATTCTGTTTCACCCTTCTTCTGTAACTTTAAACATGCTCATATCACAATACTCTAAGGTTTCCATAGTCGTCTAGCTACACAAAACTTTTCAACTATCTTCTAGTAATTGACATAATATACCAATCAGTACAATATCAAATAATTAAAACTAACTGTATAAACAAAATGCTTTGCATGTTCATGTTTATAATAAAGAAACGAAAATACAATTAATGTATGTGAAACTAAAAAACTATTAGGACGTAAAAATAAATAATTTAAATCATCCACCGTCTGTGCTTCTAACGTTTTTTCAGTGTTGCCAACTGCTAGATCATTTTCCTGTCGCTGTAGAAAAAATTGTAACGTTCAGCTTAAATATAAAAGTGTAACTTTCCTATGTATTCAAATGATATAAATCATCTCCTGAACGAAGGTCTCCATCATTTTCTTCTACATGTTTCCATCAGCTGATCTTTTCCATTTGTACAGTTTCTGCTAAACGGCAGGTTATATCTATACATTTTGTATTCGATTGTCTTCTATGTACATCGTTTCTTGTCTCTAGAAAATCCAATGTATGTTATTTCTCGTCCATCTTCTATCTGTTCTAGGTATGTGACCCACCAGTTCTGTTTCTGCTTCATTGCAGAGTATGTCACATCCTACATAGCATAAGTTTGCGCTTCACTTGCACTAGACTTGCGAAACTTTAAAAAGTTATCTGATCTCTAAGTTAGCAGCAAGCGAGCATCTGCAAGAATCTAACAATCTGTCAGTTACATACTAGTAGCCAACTTGCATTAAAAGTTGTGAATTGCTGATTTACACACAGTTAGGGCCATTTTCGTTTCGCTTGCTGTTCTTCACTTCCTTCTTAGAAGTCTTACGATCATAGTATAGCCGGAAATTCCTCAATATCAAATATAAGAACACAATTATATTTCAAACAAAACAATTTGAATGCAATATGTTTTGCTAAAAATATTAAGCAGTCATTTATTAGGGCTAAGTCTCGATTTTGTTTAAAGTATAGAAAATATAATTATAGTAATAATTATATAAATACAAAATAGATTGCAGCACACTTCCTAATGCAATTTTTTGTCACAGAAATCACAAACTTCCAAAAAAGAAACTTATGAAACATTATTTAAAAATACGTTATTTTTACGTAGCATAAATGTCAAGTATACTGCGTAAAGCTTTCATTATATCTAAAATGCAACCCATCCTAACTCTTAATAGAGCTAGTTACATCATGCAGACGGTGTGTAGGCCAGTTAAAGGGTATGCTTTATCCAGTGCTATCTTAAAACAAGCCACTTTTCATTTGCTTGTTTTTATACAGTAGATATTGTTACCGAATTAAAACTACTATCCTTATTGTAACAGCAAGGCGTCTCAGTAACTCAGTCACGGTAATTCCTAATAGGTCGGTTAAGTCAATTGTTGTTATTATCTGAGCTGCCTCGTATCTGACGGCAAACATGGCACTAGTGTACAGGAAATTTGCGGACCTACAAAATTTCAAAGCTAATAAATCTTGTCATAAACTTAAATACTATAATCAGTATATAAGGCTAATTCCAATAATAAGTACATTAATCACACTATTAGATGCCGTTACCTGCACTGCCGAATAAACGTTTATCTCTTATATTCCGTAACAACAAGTGTCGCTACCTACCTTGATTAGATGACTACAAGTTGTCCCTAACGTACACTACCTGTTATTACATATATATCTCCTCTTACTAGTCACTTCTCATACAAAGTCGCTCGGCGAGAAACAAATATGTTTTCTATATTTAAAAAGTGTCTTTAAACCATGCAATCAACGTGATTAATATTAGACAACTTATTATTCTCGGTTCATCTTAGCACACTGCAGTACGCAGTATTAGTACTGTGTACTAATTTCATACACAGAATTTCAATAAAGAAGATTCTTCGTTAACTAGTATCGTATCATGTTCTAATTACTTTTACATTATCCCCATCTAAAAATTCTTGATCTAAAATATCTATGACCTAATGCCTCAATAAAATAGTATGGTTATGTCTCATACGAAATGTCTTCCTTTCATCCAAAGAAACATTATGTCTGTTTCCCTCTACCACTATTATTTCTTCCCTTCATAAATTACTTATAAGTATTCGCTTTTATCCGTCTACTTTACCCTAAACCCTAGATATATAATATTAGCAAAACAAAATAATCTCACTGATAATGTTAGTATAAAAACGTCCCAGCGTGTATGTCACATACGCACGTAAAATTACATTCTTGGTACTAATTCTTGTTCTCCATACTGTCTAATATATTCCGATAATTTAATGGCTAGCAGGGCGCTTTTCGTACACGTAGGTCCAAGTTTGATTCACAGTGCTTTTTTCATATAAACCATAATAATCGTTTTACTTTTTAAAACTAGTTTCCCATCTTTCATAACAAGGAAGTGTAAGCCTAAAACGTTAAAGTAAAAAATCATATGCTCTATACCTACAAAAGGCGCTTGTCCGGCATTCAATTAATGAAACTGAGACGCAACTTTGAGCTAAATAACATTTTCAAATACTCTCCTCTCATTTACAACACAAAACTCCTATCTATTAGTTTAGGACCGCTGTAAATCACGAGGTGAATATATAATATAAAACACGAAGCTTACCAAAAGAAATTAACTATATACCGTATTTTAGTTCATGTAACTGTTTCAAACACGAATAAATCTTCTTTGTGGCTACGTGGTTAGCGTACGCGCCTTTGGCGTGGGGATTGAATTCCCTGCGGAAGCTGAAGGATTCTAATTCAACGTTAATCAGTAGGACCATGTCCCACATAACTATGGTGCTAAAAAGGGACGCTAAACTTCAAATCAAATACGATTATTTGTACCATCAAGGAACAATAAGAAAAAATCTAAATTTTCTCATAAAATGATTACAAAAGTATCACATACCAAGGTTTTATTCAGCTCCTGCATTTTACAAACAACATTTTTTCCAAATGAGCCTCAAAATGAAAAAGGTTGGAAACCACTGACATATGCTAACAATTATAAAAATATTATTCGTCACCGAAATTCAAACTTATGTTCAGTTCAATAGTACTAAAGATAAAAATAAGCAAAACTCAAAGCAGATGTAGGCTACCCAGTTCCTTTCCCCTACTGTAAATGTTAATACCACACACAAAAATAATAAAAATTAATACCATATTACATAAGTAATCAGTTTCACACATCATTTAATGGTCTTTTCATGTAACTCTAACTTCTTATATTCTGAAGATATGCTATGGTCCTATGAACAAGAAAATAATCGCATATTTATTATAAAATGTGTCCGTTTGTGTGTCTATACAACTATTCTTTTAATATGTAAAATAATAACTACGCCTCGTCCTAACGGAGAGGTCCAAACAATCCAAAATCCCTTGCTATTTGTTTATTGTGTTTGGCTTTCGGCGCGGAAGATCATAATTCGATTCCCGGCAAGTCACAGATTGTGTTCAATTTTAGTGCCATATAAGTAAAAAACTTCATCGAACAAAAAAATTTTAGCGTACGGTTTTCCACGTGGGAGGGCCCTGGTTCAAATCCAAGTGCAATGACCAATATTAAATCCCTGTAGCCTCCATATTACATTACACTACACCTTAGTTAATTTATAATTACATATAAGTACATCGAGTCATATGATTTTCGATGCCGGAAAATCCGCAATCAATTCCCGATAAAAACAAACACTTCCGTCCCCCTTATACTCCCAACAATTACAAATGTTTTGCGTGTATTTCATTTCCAATGTCCCTTCTCATACGAAAAAAAGAAAACATAAACATAAAACAAGAAAAAAACAAAGCCAGTACTTACAGATAAATTCTTCTTCTCTGTTAACTTCTATAAAATACAATTCACCAACTCAAACGCATCGTGCTTTTATTTCTTCAAATGTAACCACTTGATTTGCATCAAAGTTTGTATACCAACAAAAATAAATCCAGAAAGTTCTACCAAATTCTAGAACCTCACTCTCCATAACTCATATATTACATCCTCTGTGTCGCCCAACCTCCCCTGCGGGCACTTATGTTAAAACAGATGGCGGTCTCTTTTCTTAAAGAACCCTTGTCGTTCTGAATTAATTTTCCTGTCGCGTCCTAAACCTGCCGGGTTGCAGTTTTGTTTGCCTGTTGTTTCCCCAAACAATTAATCTTTAAAGGATTGCGTTTCCGTTTCAAAAAAAAGTCTTTCAAAATCAAACGGTTGACATTAATTATACACTTCAAGAACCACGCGTGAATTCTTTACATTATTAATTACTTCCTTTATATTAAAATGTCCACCCTACCCAGAACTAAATTAACATTATTTTCTCATTTAAACCCAAAACAATTTATTTTCAGTAACTAATGTTGTTTTCTTTACATTTTTCGCTATAATTCAAAGCACTACAAAGTCTGCCGATTCAATTCATCTAATGTCACACCCTCATTACAAATGCATTTACTTATCACTATATATGGGCGAGCTCTGTTTAGACATTCAAAATGTTACAAAGTACACGAAAATAATTAATCAACATAAAGTACAAGCACAGCCAACCATTTCGTTCAATTTCCTATTTAAACCTTTATCAAAAAATAATTCATCCTGTCACTTTAACATGCTCTACAAAGGAACGCATATAAAAAAAAGTGAACAAAAAATATGTAGGTCGTTATTACGTAGGCAAAATAATGAAACTACAGTCCGGTACAGCATAATTACATGTCAGTTATTGTACCTAAAGTACCGGTAAAAAGAAAGCCGTTATAATTTAATTGCAATTGAACCTTTGTACTTCAATGAGAGTACTTAGAGTAATTACAATATTCATTACTTCAACGACAATATGTACCAAAAGTGTAAGTACTTTCAAGGTCAAAAATGGACTATGGATGCCGATTATTCTACTTAGGCAGGCAAGTATTTGTAAAATTCGAGGATATACAGTTCTCTGAATTTTTGCTTTAGAATTGATTCTCGCTGAATTTCTGTTAATTACATCTATAAATAAGCTTGTTTTTTCTCAATGACGGTTGAAAAAGTGACTGAAAATAAGGAGTATTCATCTTGGACAGATCGAATATTGTGTAAACTTTCTTTGAATTGAGTCTTCATACGCTGAAACTTCTCGATTTTTTTGATTTGGTTTCAGTTCAGTGTCCCTTTCAGCAGCAAAGCTATATGAGACGTGGACTTACAGGTTAACGTGTGCCTTCGCTCCACCACATGAGCTCCCGTCGGGATCGAATCCAGGTCTCCAACGCAAAAGTCGCGTAAGTTAACCGCATAGCCATATGCAAGCTTATGAAACTTCTCGAGAATTTTTTTTAAAGCAGGCTTCCTTCAACTTGTTTTGTATTTAGCAGAAGTTGCGAAGTGTGTCAAGTCTTAAGTTTTGATTCCCAGAGGGAGCTCATGTGGTTCGGATTCCACGATAATCAGTAGGTCCCGTCTCATAAAGCCTCGCTGCTGAAAGGGACGCTAAACTCAAAATCAGCTCAACTCAACTCTTAATTTTTGAACTGTTTCTTTCAGACTGCATTCGAATATTACCTCATGTTCGTAATATGAATATCGCTTTTCCTGCAGTTTCCCATTGACATCTGACAATTCATAATGTCAACAGTAAGAGAAAGATCTTGTAGTTACGAAGGATATGCCAGTAACTTATATTTTAATCTCTGATTCTCTCCTTCCCTTAAAAAATGGCCAATTTTGTCTTACAAGCTCCTAAAATTCTCGAGTTCGATATGCCTACTTTATACTTTTTGAACCTCCAGAATGTGTGACTCCCCAGTTACTTCCCTTGAGTCGAAAATCGAAAAGACAGTTTCGTTCACGAATAGATCTGATGCAGGTCTATCTTTTAACAAAATTTGGTGGTTCTAAGAGACTCCTTTTTAAGGAGAAACCAGACAATAGACACATTCACACATATTCTTTTACATGTTAATTTAGTCTTATTTATTTATTTATTTAATATTCCACAATTGTGCTCCGGGGTTAAGTTAGATGGTGTTAATTTATTCATTCATTTATTTATATAAAGTACACAGGGTTACATCCATAACATACCTTCTTGACATACATAATTAAAGGTAACATGAAGCTTAGAAGGAAAAAAAAGTAAAAACATTTTTAAAAATTAGCATTTAAGGCTAGCATGTAAATTTAATAGGGGATGATAGAAGAACAATAGAAAGAAATGAAGAGATCTTATTAAACGCTTGTAGGGACATGGGTTTAGAAGTAAATGCAGAGAAAATTAAATACATGGAAGTGCGTCGCTACCGTAATACGGCAAATTATGGATGCGTTAAAATATTAAATAATACTTTTGATAAAGTGGATACTTTCAAATATCTAGGATCAATATTAACAGATGAAAATCATATTCACGAAGAAATTAAATGTCGATTAAAGACAGGGAATTCGTGTTACTATTCGTTTCAAAATCTCTTGTCGTCGCGAATTCTGTCGAGAAATTTGAAGTTTAAAATATATAAAACGATGATCATGTCTGTTGTATGGTTGCCAAACATGGTCGCTTACTCTGAGGGAAGAACATAGACTGAAAGTTTTTGAGAACAAGATCCTGAGACGAATATTCGGACCCAAGAATGGGGAATTGCGGAAATTTCATAAGGAGGAACTACATAATTTAGACGGTTTACCAAACATTGTTAGGGTCATCAAGTCTAGCAAGCTTAGGTGGGCAGGTCATGTAGCTAGAATGGAAGAAAGTAGAAACGCTTTCAATGTCTTGACTGGAAGACCTATCGGAAAACGACCATTAGGGAGACCTAGACGCAGATGGGAGGAAAATATTAAGATGGATCTCCGAGAAATAGGACTACAAAATAGAAACTGGATCCATTTGGCTAAGGATAGAAGTCAGTGGAGAGCTTTTGTAAACGCGGCATTGAACCTCCGGATTCCATAGGCCATAGAGTTAGTTTGTTAGTTAGTTTAGTTAGTATTTAGAGTTACCCAAGTCATTATAGAATTTTCTGTAATAATAAATATACGTATGGTTTAAATTTATGACCACATGGTCTTTGATGTACTACCATGAGCAAAATAAATGACGCGTCTCTTTATTTTGAAGTTTTTTGAAAATATCTCCGTTTTCTTTATATGTTCGAAATTTCGGAAGGTTTCCCCAGCAGGAAACGTTAATAACAAGCCCGTTTTAAATATTTGTGTTAGATATTAGCTTAAAATAAATAAATTAGAAGCAAAAAACATTAAATCGACCGAAATTACGAGAATTACCAACTCTGCTAAAGTGGGAAATTTTCAAGAACTCGAGGGAATTCTACAGTTCAACACGAAGCAACGACATCTATGTCATTGAGAGAAATGCGGATTAAATCTACAAACGAAACTTTCAACGAAACATTTCTAATATGTCTTATTACATGTATTATCTGCAAACTTCAAATATATGAATCTATGCCAAGTATTAGCGTTTAGATAGAGCAAATAGTTGAAATTACCTATGGAAAAGGACGAATTGGTAGCACGATCGTAATGAAAAATCATCTTTACCGTATAACATGTTCAGTTTGCCTAAGAAAACAAATAGCTCAGTTAGTTAAAGCAACGAGTCTGTATGCCGAAGGTAGCTGGTTCGAACCCCCACAGAGGTGCAACTGTCATTTCTATTACTGTGGTTATTTTATTTATTTTTTATGTGGGAAAGAATCAAATTGTAACATATGTGTAAAACTCATGACAATACCAAAAAAGAAAAAATGTTGTCGCACTTGCATTAGTGTCTCTAATTTTTGTTTGCAAACAGTTTCGTAATTATTTTCCCTGTGCTCACTGCTCACAATATGCTCGCTGGTGTATAACGAATGCTTTCCAGTAAACGTTAATTCTAATTTGGAGATTTTTATAAAGTTTCACAATGTTTATCATTAAATAATCTTCTATCTACTTGTTTGGACATTTTGATAACAGATTTCCCTATTAAATGTTTAATTTTCCCTAGATGTTTCATTACGGAAAAGTTTTACAATGTATTTGTTTTAAATTGAAATTGTTTTGAATTTACCCCATGAGGTAAGTAGCCCGAAGGAGGAGAACTGAAGTAGCTGATATTCTACGTAAAAGCAACCTATTATAGAATGATGACGCTTCTTACCTTCAGCACATAATCTTTACATTAGAGAGTCAGAGAGAAAAATCCTGTTTTTTCCTCTCCTATGACCACCCATCTTAAACCACCTCTACATACCATGGTTCGTCTTACACAATTTCGGTGCTCCAAAGACATTCATATAATAATAATAATAATCCTGAATATGCCATACAGTGGCGGCGATTGGACGTTAAAAGTGGGGGGGCAAGACATGATCTGAATATTTGTATATCACTGTTAGTTTCCCTGGTTGTTTCCAACACTTTGTTTGACGAAAGGTTGTATAACTAATAGGATACTATCTTTTTCAGTTAAAATACCGTATATCGTATTTTTATATTTTATTAAATAAATTGACAAGAGCAACAGAAGTAGGCACTAGCCCTTTGTATTCTTAAACAACAAAGGTGTAAGAAGAGATTTGATTACTTGCTCATGAACATCTTAAAATTCTGGGGGTCGCGGTGGCTCAGTGGTAGATCGTTCACCTCTGGTGCATGGGGTTCCTGGTCCAAACCCTGCTCCCGCCAAGTGGATCTTGTGGCGGACAAACACCTTGTGCGTAGGTTTTCTCGGGCTCTCCCGTTTCCTCCCACTTTCTTCATTCCACCATTTCATTTACAGTATTTATCATCTTCACCGTCTCCTTTAGCCTAGCCGGCATAAGCGTGGGACATAAAACTCAAAACTTTCATTTCATTTCTTTCTCTTAACATTCTGTCTAGAAAATTGTGTAATCAGATTATTTAATAACAAATTTACAAAACAAATGAATAGAAAGGATAATATTAATCATAGTAATGAATAATGAGGTATGCTATGTAGAAGTAATATTGAAACTGGGGATTAATGAACAACTTAATTTTTAATTCCACATATGCTTTTAAATGAATGTTATTACTCTTGGAAAATGAAAGCCAGTAAATACAACAAACATTTGCTACGACATTTAAAGCAATACATGTATTTGCTTGTGCAGCTTCTCGAAACATGTTCGTTGCCATTAGGTGCAGTTTTAACTCACTTGGAATACATCAAAACACAACCACACTTAGAATCATTTCACACTCCAGTTATACAAAATAATTCTAAAACCTAGAATTATGTTGAATTTACTAAATCTAATTGTGTATAAACTCGTACACCCCTAAACACACCACTTCACTCGTATATTACACTACAAAACAATGGAAAAGGTAGAAGTTGTTTCTTATTACGCTCTTTTTAATCAATATTCCTTACTTTAGAAAGAAGAAAAGACATTTTAGGAACTGTCAATTTTTGTGCAATTAAAGAATTCCTTGTGAAATACTTTTTTTTTTTTTTTGCAAATGTTCTCTCAATTAGTTTCAAAGCGGCTGACTAACATATCGAGCCGTTGTAAGAAGGTTGTATAGAAGCAAAACCTTCTAAATTCGTTTTTGAATTTTGGCTGGGAACGAAGAAAAAGTTACGCCCTCATGTTTTCAGAATTTCTTAACAACTTTTTTGTTTAGTTGTTGATTTCACTCATTTGTATTATTGATAACAAATAAAACACAGTTCTGACCAGAGCAGAATGAAATATATTAAAAACTATACTTACAATGTTACAGTTTCAAGGACCTAACGTCCTCTTCATCAGACACAAACACTCAGAGTGTTTGTGTCTGATGAAGAGGACGTTAGGTCCTTGAAACTGTAACATTGTAAGTATAGTTTTTAATATATTTCATTCTGCTCTGGTCAGAACTGTGTTTTATTTGTTACTCTACTTATCCAGAGCCATGGAGTTTGTTCATTGTATTATTGATCACTAAACAAAAAAATGTTCAACAATTCTGAAGCATAAGGGCGTCACTTCTTCGTTTCCTGACAAAATTGAATAATGGATTTATCAGGTTTTGCTTCTATACCACTGAATTGAAAGTATGCTGGAATTATTGTGCTTCAATAGGTTAATTTTGGGGATGTTTTCCGTGGCAATTAAAACGCAATTCCTGTTGCTTTCTTAACTTCACGGGAAAACAACCAATATATACTCACGCAATGACAAATATTATATGGCACCATTTTTTCTATGAGACCGTAATACATACAAAAACATTACATTTCCAAATGAAACTATATACATTAATGGGTTACTTCAAAAAAGTGGGGGGACAAATGCCCCCTTTGCCCCCCCCCCTAATGCCGCCCATGATACCATACTTACCTAATGTAGTAACCTTAGACATCTTAGTTTAAAATGCTTTCTTTTGTAATAATTTGAGCAACCATGTGGGAGGCGGCACGACGGTTTTTTGCCCCTCTCATTTCCTCCCAACAGACAAGGACAACGTTACTGACAAACAGGGACAACGTTACGTAATTTCTGATAAGCAGGGCAGACAAAATGAATAAGAAAATATATTTATATCACCCTCTCCCCGTTCATGATTGGAATATCACGTAGCATTTTTAATTCTACTGAAGATAACCCTGTGCGGTTAGGGGTAAGTAACTAAAGAGATACCTAATACATAGCTCCCCTTGATTGTAATATTACCGCTTCTTTATTTGTTCGAGGGAGCTCCTACACAACCAAGGGTGACAAAAAGAATAGGAAAAGTGTCTATTGATTCTAGTGGCTGATCCAGCACGGATTCCTGAGTGGGGGGGAAGCGGTGAAGTGAAGGATTCTTTTGTTGATATGAAGCTGTCACAAATTACCACTTAACTAAACTAAACATAATGGTGTGGTTAACCGGAATCCAGTCAGTTCAAATTGATGTAAAAGTTTAATTTTTTACTTCATATTAAAGTTTTGGTTTCAAATGAGAATTTCAGTCCGAGTGGTCAATGATCAAATCTTGGGGGGCTTTTCGGTGTAGAGGCTATGACCCCCTTATGGGAAAAGGCAAAAATATTAAAATTCTTAAAACTTTCGAAGTTTTCGTCTATTTTAAAGGAACTTTTGGCTTCATATTCAAGTGTTTGTTCCAAATGACAATTCCAGTCCGAGTAGACAATGATCAATTCTCGGGGGACTCTGCAATGTAGGAAAAATAATGACGTCTATATCGTGATCCTGTTGGTGACATCACGAGTCATGACGTGAATATAGCACAAAATAAACGATAAACGCTGTCGGCTCTCGTAGCTGAGTGAGCTAGCGCAGCATGCTAGTAAGGAAGATTGGTTTTGGCGTGGGTTCAAATCCTGACTAGGGACGATTATTTTTATTATTTTTAAAAAAAGTTTATAACACTTCTTTCGTTTAAAAAAAGATTTAAAATAATATTCAGAAAGTGATTTAACAATTATTTTTTTTTTATTTTCGTTAAAATAAGTTGTACTATACAGTTCCACAGATCCATAGCGAAGTTAGTAATAAAAATAGTAGTAGTAGAAACGGGTTACAATGCAATTCAGCATTCATTTGTTTCCGTGCGATGTTGCCAAATGTAACTCGCTTACAATGCTTTCTGGCTAGGCCTTAGTGTGTTTCGAAAATATGCTTGTGTTCGGGATGAAGTTCCAAGGTTAAGCATTGACTATAAGTTTTTGCTATTAATATACCTTCTAACAATATTGGCAGTGGACAAAAGTTGGACCGTGTTGAAGCTTTTTGCTCCTAATTTAGTTATTTTACTTTATTATTTAACGAATATATTGAAAATATCTTTGTCAGCAAGCACGTATGCAGGAATTTATTTCGGGAGGGGTCCAAAGTTATCTGGGGGTCCGACTTCAATATTAGGATAAATTATCATATTTTTTTAAAAAAATAACCCCCAAAATTAGGTTAAATTTACAGAAAAGTTGGGATTTCAGAGGGGGTCTGGACCCCCTGAACCCACCCCTAAATGCGTCCTTGTTTTTCAGTAATGTTTCCTCATTTTGAAACCCTCAGAAACTTCGAATATATAAAGGAAAACGAGTTATTTTCGATAAAGTATCACTTCAAGGAGACGCGATATTTTTTATTGCACATGGTGGTACCCCAACTTAACAAGGGCAAGAATTCCTTTACTTTGGTTCTCTGCAATTGCGCTGTATCGAAAGGTTAGGTTTGTAATATATACTCCTAAGAACAAACGTGTTTGCCAGAGAACCGTGATACTGAACAGAGCTCCACAGAAATGCATGCTGAACTTTCGTTATAGCTACCCTTTGGTGTTTTTTGCCCTCAAGGTCAATCGAGTGATGATTCAGTTCAGTCCCTGTTCTTAAGCTGTGTTGGTATTACTTCGAATAGTTTTGACGTGTGTTTTCCAACCACCGTATCAACAGACAATCAGGGCAAATCATAGCATACAATACATTTAAGCAAGTATATATGTCGCGAAATTATTTCACACATTATCCAAAGACACTTAATATATGAATCCATACATTTATTTATATAGGTAAAGCAAAGAGTGGAAATTACCTATCGAAAGAATAAATTAACAGCACGATCATAATGAAAAGCATGCCTCGTAATATAACAGACTTCTTTCGCGTAAGAAATCGAAACTCAGTTGGTCAGAGCAACTAGTCTGTACGAATTAGGTTGTTAGTTGGAGCCTAATACGAGTAAGAGTTTTTTTTACTATTGTTTTTCTCTTTTTTTATGTGAGGAAAAATCAAATTGTAACATCGCGATATCAAATGTATTTGGTTAGGTAACTTTGTCTTAGCTAAACTTTAACTGTCGAAATTATTTTACTAACCCATCAGTTACTGAACATTTCAAACACCAGTCGCATAACATGAAGGTTAACCTCACGTCCGCAGCCCTTAGTTATGCGTCCATACTTTCATGGCCGGACCTTGGGCGGGGCAAGAGTCAGAGGGACGCCAAAACGAGCCTCAAAAAGTAAATTTTATAATGTGTTTCCTACTGACTTTTTTGGTTTATATTCTTGTAAAGTAGCGGCAATTACATAATCTTTTTCCATTTCACCATGGAAGAAGAGTTTCATAGCACTAAGGGGACTGTATCGACAAATTGAGAGATGGCATGTAGAATAAAGAGTGGAGGGGGAGTAAGTATTGTTTGTTTCTTTGCTTGAGTTTAGCGTTCCACATTTATGCCTTAATGGCCAAAGGAGATGTGGATACTGATTATAGTGAAATCCGAACCACGTTTATCGTTCAACAGTAACCCACCGGGAATTGGACCCGGGACCACAGAAGGCAGGCATGCTAGCCACTAGACCAAGCTGGAGGGGGGGCGTTGTTCGTATTGTTTATAGCAGGCCATATTTTTTGTGAAGTTTTCCTAGGTAATGAATGTCTTTCTGAAAAAAATGGGTTTAAACTATTAAAAACGCTAGGATAAATGTAAAATATAGGCTAATACTAGGGGGGAGGGCGCCATAAAGTCACTTTGCCCAGGTGAAAATTTGGCCTGGTCCGTCCCTGCGTACTTTCTATATATTTTTTGACTTTGCAGCTTGTGCGGTCCCCATGCCACAGGGTTGTGGGGGCGCCATTTACGCCAATAATTATTATTATTATATGAATATCTTTGGAGAGACGAAATTATGTGACACGAATCATTACATGTAGAGCTTTAAGATGAGTGGTCAAAGGGGAGGGAAAAAAAAGGATTTTTCTCTCTGACTCTCTAACGTAAAGATTATGTGCTGAAGGTAAGAAGCGTCATCAATCTAAAATTGGTTGCTTTTACGTAGCATATCAGCTACTTCAGTTCTCCTCCTCCGGGCTACTTACCTCGTGGGGTAAATTCAAAACAATTTCAATTCAAGACAAATACACTGTAAAACTTTTCCGTAATGAAACATCTACTGAAAATTAAACATTTAATAGGGAAATCTGGTATCAAAGTGTCCAAACAAGTAGATAGAAGACTATTTAATGATAAACATTGTGAAACTTTATAAAAATCTCCAAATTAGAATTAGCTTTTACTGGGAAACATTCATTATGCACCAGCGAGCATATTGTGAGCAGTGAGCACAGGGAAAATAATTACGTAACTGTTTACAAACAAAACTTAGGGACACTAATGCAAGTGCGACAACATTTTTTTCTTTTTTTGGTATCGTCATGAGTTTTACACATATGTTACAATTTGATTCTTTCCCACATAAAAAATAAATAAAATAACCACATTAATAAAAATGACAGTTGCACCTCTGTGGGGATTCGAACCAGCTACCTTCGGCATACAGACTCGTTGCTTTAACTAACTGAGCTATTTGTTTTCTTACGCAAATTGAACATGTTATACGGTAAAAATGATTTTTCATTACGATCGTGCTACCAATTCGTCCTTTTCCATAGGCAATTTCCACTATATGCTGTATCTATACGTTAATACTTAGTATAGATTCATATATTTGGAGTTTGCAGATAATGCACGTAATAAGACATATTAGAAATGTTTCGTTAAAAGTTTCGTTTGTAGAATTAATCCACATTTCTCTCAATGACATAGATGTCGCTGCTTCGTGTTGAACTGCAGAATTCCCTCGCGTTCTTGAAAATTTCCCACTTTAGCAGAGTTGGTAATTCCCGTAATTTCAGTCGATTTAATGTTTTCGCTTCTAATTTATTTATTTTAAACTAATATCTAACACAAATATTTAAAACGGGCTTGTTATTAACGTTTCCTGCTGGGGAAACTTTCCGAAATTTCGAACATATAAAGAAAACGGAGATATTTTCAAAAAACTTCAAAATAAAGAGACGCGTCATTTATTTTGCTCATGGTAGTACCTCTTGTAACGGGAAAGTTCTGGTAACTTTTAGATGATTTTTTTTAATCTGGGCATAAATTTTGTACATAAATGTACAAATCGAGACGAGATGAGGGACTTTTTTTTCTAAAAATGAGACGAAACTAGAATGAATTCTTGAAGAATCAAGATGAGACGATAAAACTTTATTTTTCGTCTCGTTTGTTGGACAAAATTAATGTTTCCATCACAGAAGAGGAGCACAATTTGGATTCGAACAAAACCACGTAAATAAAAATTACGTGCATTAGCCACTTGGCATTATTTATTTTAGAACTTAAGTTGGCTACCTTTACTTCAAGCAACTCCCTAAATGTGTCAAATGGGGAGACAGTAGCTCAGTGGTAGAACATTCATTTCTGCTGTGAGGAGTCACTCGTTTGATCCCAGATCATATGAATTTCCTGGTGGAAAACATCGTGTCCGTGGAATTTCTCGAGGTTCTCCCGTTTCCTCCCTGCTGATCTAGTGGATAGAGTCATAATGATAATGAATAAAATGGTGGAATGAAAACGATGGGAGAAAACAGGGGAAACAAGAGAAAACTCACGTCTCGAGCGTTTGTCTACTACAAAGCACGTTGAGACCAAATCAGAGAACCCTCGCACCAGAGGAACCGTTATACCACTGAGTCACCGCGGTACCTTCTTTTTAATTTAACGTCCCGCGCGTTCCCCCTAACTTTTACCCCTAGTGTTGTTATAATAATAGGCCTAATAATAATAATAATAATAATAATAAGAAGTTGTAATAGTAGTCTTATTGATAATTATATTGTCTGTGTAGGATACTTGAAGAGATTATTTGAAACTACACGCAGGATTTAGCTCGATTTGGCTCGACGCGACTCGAAACTCGACCCGAATTCGAGTCGAGTTGGAGGAAATTTTTCAAGCCAAATTCTGGAGTCGAGCTCAAATATGTCTGTTTCGAGTCGAGTCGAGTTTCAAAGAAAACTCGTTCGTGCCCATCCCTAGCCATAAATAGTCAATAGAAAGATGTGGAAAGAAAATACTTATAACCTTGTCTAAACAGTGGCCTAGCTAATTTGAAAGGAAGTGAAATCAAATATTACGTCTCAGGATTATGCCACCTAGCCAATAGGAGTTCTGATGAAGAGAAGTAAAGGAAGTGGGAGGAAACAGGAGTACCCCGAAAAACTCACGCACACAGTGATTATCCACCAGAAAGTTCACTTGGCCCGAGCTCGAATCGAACCAAGGATCCCATGCACCAGAGGTGGGTGAACGCTCTACTACTGAGCCATCGCGGCCTTACTTTGTTGATTTGTCCAAATGACGTGCCTATAATATTTTTCTGGTAATAATACGTAGCGTTTGACACGAACATCAAAATATTTAATATTTCAATAGATCTTGTGGAATTTTTATATGAAGGAGCTTTATAGTCCTTTTAGGGCTAAGGCTGTGAGAAATCTTGAATAATATTAAAAAAAATGCTTGTTTATTGCACAAAAGGACAATAGAAGTGTCTTTCATTTAAGTCTCCCAAATTTTGCTCCGAAATAGTGGTTCTAAATGAATCGGATCTCTCTCTACTAGGGATGCACGCGAGACGCGAGAAGTCTCGTCTCGTCTCGCGTCTCGTCTCGCATTTGCGAGACGAGACATGAGACGAGATTGAAAATTTTATGCGAGACGCGAGACGAGACTAAACCATGCGAGACGAGACGCGAGACGAGACTCAGTTAAGTCTCGCACGAGAAGTCTCGCGAGACTTCTCGCAGTCTCGCAACATTTATGAATTACATGTGATTATATATTTAGTGATTTTACATTTATAGGATTTTCTAAGTTGAGCGTTAATGCCTCCAGGAACAAAAAAGTGATTGGGGCAATATACATTTTATGAGATTTATTATTATTCAAGGTTGATTTTCAGAATTAAAGCCTTCTTTAGTTTCTAAACATCATTAAAAAAGAAAAGCTTTGTAAATTGGAAATTTATTACAACATCGATTTAGGACTTTGTTTTGCGACACAAACACATAAACGCGGGGGCGCACGAATACTAGAACTTCTGTTTTTTGGTCTGAAAAGCGAATAAGACTCCCTATTGCTGCAAAATGTGATATTTCTGTTGTTTCTGTTTTTCTTTTTCACATTACTACTAGCGATTTATGTTGGGGGATGGCGGGGAAATCCCCTCTCGTCAAAGTTTATCCCGGGTCCGGCTCGCAGAAATAACATGATATTTTTACATGGAATAAGTATTTTCTTTCTATATATTTATCAAAAACATCCCCCTCTAGTTCGGAAGTTTAATTCAAACACTGGCTTGGTAGGATGGCCCTATAGGTTTGATGCGAGATAGTATGAATGGCCCTATATCTGTCAGTAATTTTATTTTCTAGATCTGGCAACACTATATAAGTTGAAAGCGAAAGTTGATAAAATGCGATAATGCAACATTGCTACAAGCGCTTTTGGTGGTATAAAAACATCTTTATAATGGAAAATCACCCTTCAAGGAAACGACCAAAACGTGTAAATGTTGATAGTGGCAACGATATTTTAGAAGAGCCAAATATTGCTGGAGACCTCTAAGCTGGAAAACAATGTTGGATCCAGCAACAATTTATGCTGGTTTTGATGTAAATTATGCTATTAACCCTTTGGGGATCCCATGGTACAATCCGTACCATAGGGATGTTTCATGGTACATTGCGTTATAACTCTCCTATTTGAGCTTTTTCGTCCTTTTTTTTTTTTTTTTTTGTTTGTTTGTTTTTCAAGTCCAGAGGCATTGTAGAAGACCTTACGTATTGTAACACAAAGTGAAAAATGGGGGGTTGCGTAGCTCGAGAGGGCTAAAGAATCTGGGCAATGGTAGAGCAAATATATAACAAATAAAAGAACGGTTTCAAATTAGAGAATGGTAGCTTAAGGTGCGTGAAGGGATAGATGGTAGAGCAAGGGAATAGCAACTAAAGATTCAGTCTCACCCACACTAACAAGATGAGCAGGCCGGTGTCTGGTCCTTCTGAGGATGGTCTGGAATTCTCCGGCAGCCAAGTGAACCTTCGGTGAAGTAATACTGCGGTTAAGTTACCATCGACTGGTCTCCTCTCAGCAAGTCGACCCGCAAAATGACCAAGATCAAGCTTTCTCAAGTCTATTTGTTCCGACTGTCTCTCTGAACAGTAGTGATGTTCAGAGAGACTTACTTAGTAGTGATGCTTCCTAGTTGTGTCAGACCCTGGGTAAATGTTCGGAGCGTCCATTGATCGACAATAAGGCATGACTATGAGAGTCCAGTAGAAACAAACTTATTGAGAAAGCAGCTGATCAAACCAGAAGTACGGAAAATAGCAAACGCGGATGAGACTGTTAGAGGTTAAGGTACTGAAGGTTGCTACCACTGTTTATTACACAAAATACATACAAGGAGCTTCCTTGTAGTAAGCAAACAGTTTTCAATTTTAATGATTCAAAAGACTAACGCTGACATCGGGCGACGTGGTCTGGTGTTGTTGACATCTGCCAGGCGACGAACTCCCAAGGGCGATGACTGAAGCACTTCCAAAGAATAGATGAAATCTCGGGAAGGCTGTTGGGCAGGCCTTCATATCCCGTTACAGTATGGTTTCACACCTTCCTGCGTCGAGACATAGGAGGTGATGACGTCATAATTCTAAAATATATATTTTCTTTTAATATTGCGGGGCCGGTCTATGTTCATTATTTTTTGGCGGGCTTATTTTTACACGTAGAAGATTGAAATTTTGCACAAACATTCAGTCCACCGAGTAGTATTTACCAGATTTTTTTTCAGATTTCTGCGTTAAAACAGGGGGGATCCAGAGGGGCAAAAAGTTGAAAAAAGAGATATTTTACCAAAAAATTCATTTCTTCGCGATTTTCTCGCCTTAGATACATGATGGAGACAAGTGAATGGTACCGCCTCAAAGGCAGTTCTATTCTGAAGAGAATGATATGCGACACATGACCCTAGGATAATTAGGGAAGTGTCAGGGAATTTTTATGAAAATATACTTCTGTACAGGGGAATTTTGGACATTTTCGGTATTATTTTTTGCGGGTTTATTTTTGCACCTAGAAGATTGAAATTGTGCACAAACATTCAGTCCACCGAGGAGTATTTACGAGATTTTTTTTCGTACTTCTGTGTTAAAACATGGGGGTACAAAGGGGCTAAACGTTGAAAAAGGGAGATTTTTACCAAAAAATCTCTTTCACGGGATTTTCTCGCCTTAGATACACGATGGAGACAAGTGAATGGTACCACCTGAAAGGCAGTTCTATTCTGAAGAGAATGATGTGCAAACCATGATCCTAGGGTAATTAGGGATGTCTCAGGGAATGTTTAAAAATTTCCCTCTGTATACGGGAATATGGGACATTGTCGGTATATATATATATTTTTTTTTGGCGGGCTTACTTTTGCACCTGGAAAATTGGAAATGTGCATAAACATTCAGCCCACCTAGTAGTATTTATCAGATTTTTCAGATCTCTGCGTTAAAACAGGGAGGTCCAGAGGAGCTAAAAGTTGAAAAAAAGGATATTTAGACCCAAAATATCCCTTTTCTCGGGATTTTCCCGCCTTAGATACATGATGGAGACATGTGAGTCATACCGCCTGAAAGGCAGTTCTAAGCTGAAGAGAATGATGGGCGAAATATGACCCTAGGGTAATTAGGGATGTCTCAGGAATTTTTTTTTACCTGAGATCATGATGTTTTACGGTAATTTGGGGCATGGTGGGAATTCCTGATAAAATTTCTTCCGCCCTTACTATTCAAGATAGAAACTTGAAATTTGGCACACACATTTAGTATACCAAGTACTATTTATCAGATTTTTTTTAGATGGATACGTTCACACAGGGCCGCTCCAGAGGGGCCCAAAGTGCGAAAAAAATTCCCTCCGTAATTTTCCCTTTGACATCTTTTTCCCGCTCCTGGTATATGGTATGAGCATGCAAGTGGTACCATTTGAAAGCCAGCTTCATTCTGAAGAGAATGAGGTATGAACCATGATCCTAGGATAAATAGTGCCTATGCAGTAGCTGCTTGACTGAAAGTCTAAAAAAATAGCCCAAAAAGCCGGGTACCGAAAAGGGTTAATTTGACGAAAGCTAATGGTCCAGGAATCAAATTCCAGCACAACTTTTCTTTTAATTTGAAGCGGAGGGGACACAAGTTCGGATACCATGTTGAACTCCAGGTTCCGTCTCCTTAGGATGTTATGAACATTCATCCCATGGAAAGCAATGGCAAACCACCATGGATTACCTTGCCAAGGGACTTTTAGGTCAAATACCTGCCTTCTGACAGAATATCACATCATCATTCATTAACAGCCATAGAATAACACATTGCAAAATTTTGACTAGAATATATGCGAGACTGCGAGACGATGCGAGAAAGTCTCGCGCGAGACGCGAGACGAGACTCAAAATTTTATGCGAGACGCGAGACGAGACTTCACATTTGCGAGACGAGACGAGACGCGAGACGAGACCAACATTTGAGGCTGCGAGACGAGACGAGACTTTTCCATTTCTCGTCTCGTCTCGTCTCGCGTACATCCCTACTCTCTACTTATAAAACTTTCTTGTAGTTTTTGTTTTAATTAGTTTTTTTTTTTCGAACGGCATTCAACACTATCCAAATATCGATGTTTTAGAATTCTGCTTTATTTCCGCAACAATTTTTATAGAGGTAGTTGGTGAGTACTTCAAATTATATGCCTGTAGCCAAGCTCCCTCTATAAAAATTGTTGTGTGAGTACCTTAGGATTCTGAAACATGTATTTTTGGATAAAGCACATATTAGTTCCTAAGTGAAGTCTTGACCCGATTACGGTAGGTCCCATAGTTTTGGAGCTATGGACCTTAAAATTTCATTTTTTCAAAGTTTTCGGCAGCCTATAACTCAGAAAGGAAGCATTTGTGCACCCAGGTTGGTCTATATTTTTCTCTTATCTTGGTGTCGAGAATCACCTTCGAAACGTTATCAGTGTTGTTTTGAAACACAATGTATATAAAGTAGCAGTAGTCGAAATGAGACGATATGCGGTGGTACGCCATATCGCCTTTGGTTTTTCAGTGATGAAGGCTTATAGCCTCTGGTTTTTCAATGATCAAGACATACCATCACTGGAGAATAGATGCTAAATATCTTTAATAAATCTATTTTTATACACAATAATTGACGAATAGCTATGCACGCAAAAAGATTTTATTTCTTATGTAGAAATAATTTCTAAGTTGACAAGACCTACATTTTTGCTATCTTTTTTCCTATCTTTTGTTTTTAAAATGAGGTGTCTTCAAGGAAGTTCATCTAGTTTATATTTTGATATGCCATATTGAATTGTATGTGTGTATGTATGTGTGTGGTGTGTCTTCTTGACTTAATTCATATAAATGTAGTGTTTTGAGCATGAGAGGATTTAGGAGTTGTCTGGTCTAGGGACGAGGGTTTGGAATACCCCTCAGTCGACTGGGGGTCCGGAAGTTTTCTAGCAAGGAATTCTTAATATAAAAACTCGTTTTTTTTGTTGTTGTTTTTTTTAAGCATTTTCGTGTATAACTTTTTATAATACAACATAAGGGGATATTTTATTTTATTTTATTTTATTTTTAGAAAGTTGTTGGCAAGGGATCAAAGTCTCTTCATGCTCTCCTGTAACTAAAGAAAAACTCTATAGTCTTTTCAGTCATTATATAAATAGAAATGCAATATTTTACGCAACACACCCTCACTGCATTTCAACATTTAGATAGCCGGTATGTCAAATTCAAATCGTAATAAAGCATACCGCCTCTGCTTTTTTTTCCCACTTCGAACACTGTAAAGTAGTATAGTTTCTTTAAATGTATTTGACTAAAATCTGGGTCGGCGCGTCCCCCCCCCCCGACCTCCCTGCTAACGACGCCTATGTACAAAGTAATATGTCACACTGATAGAAAAAGATCAAGATCTACCACGATGTCAAGTTTACTCCCGATTGGATGAATTAGGATGTATGGAATTTTGCTTTCGATAATATGACGCAAAATTCGGTCACTAATAACACGGGAACCAAGAGCCTGCGTAGGGATGCGCACCAGACGAGTCGAGACAGGATTTTCCTGACAAAATTCGAGTCGAGACACGGCTCTTCCCATAGAGAAATATACATTTTTCGAGTCGAGACATCACTTTTGCAGCACATTTTCGAGACGAGGCAGCCACAAATCTTGTCTCGTGCGCATCCCTAAGCGTGCGTAACACAATATTTCATACGTTTACATAGGAGGTCAAAGTCTAAAACCATGCCAAGTTTGATCCCGATAAGATGAGCTCCTTGTACGATTTTCTTCTTTAGAAAATATAAAGCAAAATTCGAATACCTATAACTCGGGAACCATAGGTCTTAACAAGAAAATATTTTATACATTTGTACAACAGATTAGGGTCTACCATCATGGTAGATTTGCTCCCGATCGGATTACACATATATGGTATTTTGATTTTTGAAAACATGACCCCGGAGGTCACAGTGGCTCAGTGATAAAGTGTTTACCTCTGGTGACTTGAGTTCCTGGTTCGATCTACGCCGAAATAAGTTTGTGGTGGACAACATCGTGCCCGTGAGTTTTCTCGGGTTACTCCCGTTTCCTCCCGCTTTTTATTCCACCAATTCTTTCATCATAATTCACTTGCTTTAATCATTGTCTCCATTTGCCTAATGGGCATATTTGTGGGACGTTAAACTGAAAAATTTGGAAAGTATAACTGAAAATTTGACCGCTCATAATTTGGGAACCAAAAATCTACATAACAAAATATCTCATACGCTTTTATAGTAAATGAGGTTGTACCACTGGGTCAAGTTTGATTCCGATGGAATTAATTTGGTATATCAGTTCTTGTTTTCGAAAAACTGACGGAAAATTCGACCGCCCATAAGTCGGGAACTGTAGGCCCTTGTAACATAATATTTCGCATGCATGCTAGGATAGCAGGTCGAGGTTTACCGTAATACCAAGTTTGAACGTTAACGGAGTACAGTTGAATTTGTGCAGTATATACAGGGTGTTTCCAAAAAAACATCGACAACGCTTGGGAGGTGATTCCTGACACTAAGATAAAACAAAAAGTATAGACCAACCTGGGTGCACAAATGCTTCCTTTCAGAGTTGTAGGGTGCCAAAAACATGAAAAAATGAACTTGAAAGTTCCATAGCTCTAAAACTATGGGACCTACCATAATTGGGTCAAGACTTCACTTAGAAATTAGTATGTGCCCTCACTAAATATCAAGTTTCAGAATTCTGTGGTACTTCCACAACAATTTTTATAGGGGTAGTTGGTGAGCACTTCAGATTATATGCCCATAGTCAAACTACCTCTATAAAAATTCTTACAGAAGTACCGCAGAGTTTTAAAACATGTATTTTTGGATGTCACATATTAGTTCCTAAGTAAAGTCTTGACCCAATTACGGTAGGTCCCATAGTTTTGTAGCTACGGACCTTTAAAGTTCATTTTTTTAAAATGTTTTTGGCACCCTATAACTCCGAAAGAAAGCATTTGTGCACCCAGGTTGGTCTATACTTTTTGTATTATCTTGGTGTCAGGAATCACCTCCAAAACGTTGTCGATGTTGTTGGGAAACACCCTGTACAGTGTCCCTGATTTTTTTTAAGGAAAAAAATAAATGAAAGACGGAAACATTGTTTGAGATTACGACTTCGGTAAACTAGTGTTGACCACAAGACTCAAAAAATATTCTCCTCTCGGCTAGGTTCTTGTTCCGTAAACGAGAGACGGATTGTGATCTTTTCCCGTCCGGTTTCCAATTTAAAAATTGATTTCTCGTCTTCAAACGAGACGAGTATCAAACTGAAACGAAAGATTTTTCATCTTGTGGCAAAAGTAGATAGAAACTCGAGTAATGTTTCGCTTCAAACTTTATATAGTACGCAGTACTATATCGTACAGCTTAAAAGGGGCGATAAGGTGCACGGTGGATCAATAATAGAGCGCTTACATCTGGTGCGTGGGGTCTTTGAGTCGATCCCCGGCTAAGTAAGTTTGTGGTGGACAAGATCCCGTCCATGTTTTTTTTCAGGGTACTCCCGTTTCCTCCCACTTTCACATCCCATTTCTTCCATCATTATTCACCCGTTTCCCTTAGCCTAAAGGGCATAATCGTGGGACGTTAAACTCAAAGATTTCATCGTTCGTAGCTAAGCGTTTAGCGTACGGGCTTTTAGCATGGGAGACCAGAGTTCGATTCCCAGCGGGAGCTCATGTGGTTCGGAATGAAATGAAATGAAATCTTTGAGTTTTACGTCCCACGGTTATGCCGGTTAGGCTAAAGGAGACGGTGATGATGAGTAATGAATGAAATGGTGGAATGAAGAAAGTGGGAGGAAACGGGAGAACCCCGAGAAAAATCCACGCGCGCGGTGTTTGTCCACCACAAAGTTCACTTGGCGGGGGCTGGGATCGAACCCGGGACCCCAAGCACCGAGGTGAACGCTCTACCACTGAGCCACCGTGGCCCCATGTGGTTCGGATTCCATGTTAATCAGTAGGTTCACGTCTCATATGGCCTCGCTGCTGAACGGGACGTTAAACTCAACTCAATTGAAACTCTCTCACTCTCTCTCTCTCTCTGTATATATATGAGAGAGAGTACCATTTCCATTTATATGTAATGTCGTCATCTCATTACGCCACTGGAAGGAACTAGTCTCGACATTTTGTTCACTGTTTCTCGCTATGCCCCATTTATTTAGTCTTCTCGTAATGAATTCACGTACTGCCACCTCTATTTTGCTTCTTTTTCGAAGGTAAAGGACAGACATCTTTTAAAACAATTGTCCCTTGTTGTAGTAGTGTAGTATGATATTGTTGACTTGGGCAAAATGACAAGAACGTTGTCGCCATGTAACTACAAGTCAACGTTACACTAAGGGTGCGATCAAGAAAGACATGGCTTTGTTCTGTGTCGAACTACGTTGTTTTTATTGTTACACATTGTCATTTCTACAGATTTATCTGCATATCTACAGGGCCGGCGAGAGGGGAGGGCAGGAGGGGCCAGAGCCCTGGGGCCCAAGGCTCCAAAGGGGGCCCGGCGGCCGAGGATAAAGAATTACTAAATGTATATTTTTACTCAGTTCGCTTCCAATCAGTGCGCTCTTTGTGTACACAATTTTTGTGTACTGTGGTCTTGCAAAGAAATGACAGGTGACCAGATCCAAGAACAAGCAGCTGCACTAGTCCAGCGGTACCCAAAAGATTTAGGAGATGATCTTTCTGATGATCTTAATAGCCTGAAATTGATATATTCGGCCAATTTTGGTGAGAAAACGCTTTCACCATGGGATCTGCTAAATAAAATCAAAACTTTGAATCTAGAAACTTTATTTCCAAATCTGACAGTGGCCCTTCGTATATTCGCCACAATCCCTGCTACCCGTTGCTAGTGTAGAGCGCTCTTTTTCTCTGTTAAATAGAGTAAAAAATGTTTTACACTCTACAATGTGTCAAGACAGATTATCAAGCTTAGGCTTGTTGGCAGTGGAGACAGAACTTATCAAGTGTACCAAACTGGATGCTATCATTGATGAATTCGCCCTCAAAAAAAGCCAGAAAGGGAATTTTGTTGTAACTATACGTAGAAAAGTATGCATTGTAACTGTAACAGTTGTCTAGTAGTAATATGTATAATAAATTTCTTCTACAGACAATTACTATTAATATCACATTATTAATCACACTATAGTTAATTTGAGCAATATTTCATTGAAGTAACTAAATTAGGCCTAATGCCTCATGTTTCTAGTTAAGGAAGACTAACTGCATAGCTTACTTCTATATAATTATTTATAGCAACAATTTGTGCAAAGATATGCATAGTACAGGGTAGGTTGGATGGTTGAGAACATTTACTTTCTCAACTTTTATTAACTATTTAATACGTTCTTATTCTATTTTCTTCACAAATTAGTTTGTTTTGAGCATTTGATTGAGCATTAGGGGAAAACTTTTGCTATTACAAATAGATAAGTTACTTTTTTTTCTATATTTTGATACCATTGTATTTAAATATAAATTTTTTTTATTCATTTTAGTTTTGAAGCCTTCAAAAATCTTAGAACCAACAAGTATAGGGTCTAAACAAAATCATAAATAGTGAATTAATGAAGTTTTTTTTTTTTTTCATCGAACAATGAACATAGGTTAGGTTCAGAGTTCTTATTATTCACTTATTTGGAGATATAGCAATATTGTTTAACATGTAAACTAAACGCATTAATGGTCTAATAAAGAGTTCAAAATAAGTCTTAATGTTCATTTTAGTTTATTTCCGTCCAAAGTGGTAAGTACGTAAAAAATCATAAGGATACATGTAAGGGGCCCGGGATTGCTCAGCCCCGGGGCCCGCGACCGCTCTCGCCGGCCCTGCATATCTACAGAATTCTCAAAGCAATACAGAAAGCAATAATTTTTGGTGTGATCTACATTTTTTTTTTAAAGTTTTGTGTTGAACAGCCGTATGAATTTAACCCTTTGTAGTCTTTTTGTAATTCCCGAGTTCGTCTAAATAGATCTAATTTCCGAGTTTGCCAAATTAAACGTTTAGTATATTACGATATATTTTTTTCGAAGTTAAAACCTTATATTAACGGCCATCTATTAAAACAATTTGAAAGTAATGCCCTTATTTGTTGTCCACTAGATGTAGTACCAAAAAAATCAAGCAACTAACTCTTGACTTAGAGGAAATTAACTGTAGAAAGCATGTCGAGCGTCACTAGAGATGCAAACAAGCCAGCTTTTTTGAATCGATGGTTTTTTTCACATAAAAAGCCGGCTTTTTTGGAAAAAAAACGAGAATTTTGGAAATTTTGGCTTTTTTCAACTTCATGATTTTTCTATCTAAATAGCTTTCTTATAGTATATTCTATAGTTAGATAAGAATTCCATGACCTGAATGTGATATTTCGCTCTGAAATTCACCATCAACATGGATGGAACACATGTTTTACGAATTAAAGCTAACATGAAGAATGTAGTATTTGAGGGCAATTTTAGAGACTATTTAACTTTATTTTAACTTTTGAGTTATCGACATCTTTTTCCTTCTCTAGATCATTTTAGTTTGCCATCCGTGTTTCATTTCTAAGAGCTTTTAGTACTCTAGCTTCTAGCGCAAAAGTTAAACTTGCCCGTTTTTCTATTTATCCGTCAAAGCGTACGTTTTTCAATATATCGTCAAGCCGTACTTCCACATTTCTGTTATACTGTAGTTGTGAAGTGATTTAGCAATAATTTTCCGGACACAACCTTGAATACCAATTTATACAAATAATCAGTAGCGGATTTAGAAAAGTACTTTAGGGGGGGGGGTTCTGATTGTTTCGTTTCCTAAAAAGTACTAATTTTATTTGGGAAGTGCTTGAAGTTTATGAGTACAGGCATAACTAATATTTCGTTTCGTTTATATGTTTAGCAATAATCTTCCGGATACAACTTTAAAAATCATTTTATACTGAGAATCAGTGGCGGATTTAGAAAAGTATTTTGGGAAGGGTTTCTTACTAATGTTTAGTTTTTTTTTAAACATTCGTAATTTTTATTTGACGGGAGCTTAAAGTTTATGAGTAAAGGCATACCTAATAGATATTTCGTTTGTTGCAGACATTACGTAACTTTGGGGAACGGGCTTCAGACCGAAAGACCGCCCCCCTAACCTTCGCAAAACCGTCACTACTGGTAATTAGTAATAATAACGATTTAAAAACAATAAGAAAGGAAGTCGGCCAACTCACAGTACACGCACTATTTCTACATTCACAGATGGAATGAAGAAAAGCTTTGTCAGAATGGTCGAATGCTGGTTGAATCCCGGACTTCCCGATAGAAGCGCAAAAGCTAATCACTAAGTCATGTTTGTTGTGCAGTTGTATTTAGCTTAACTTAAATATATTCCGTATTCCTTTTTTGTTTGGGGGGGGGGGTCCGTAATGATATGTTGAATCTCTCTTGTTAAAAATTCAGAAAACTTGAGGATTGGGTAAACCGTGATGGTCGTTATATAAAACTTAACTGTAGAATTTCAAGAATATACAGAACCAAAAGTTCTAGATGTGCAGCCTTTAAGTGTATCATATAAATCTAAGTATTTCTCTTATGTTTTACTTTAATTTTATTTTGTTTCAAAAAGAGGGTATGGAATATTTTGAAGTAAAAATACTACATTCTATTTTGCTAGTTATTTGTGTATTTTTTTAAAAAGAAGTGTTTACTTTTAGGGTTGGCTGGTTTACACCAACTTTTTTTTTAATAACTAGCTTAAACCAAAAAAATAAAAAGAATGAAAAATGCGAATCGTGTGAACCAGATATCAAACCACCTGCAATAGTTTTATTTCCCTTTCACCTTTTAATCAAGGTGTCTCATGTTCAATTCTCGGTCGAACCACAACCCTTCTTTCATGCGTAAACCAAGTAGCGGTTCGGATGTCAGTTTAAGCGAAAGTCTTCTCCTTGATAACCTCGGTATTTCGTAAGGATGTTAAGCCTAAACATACGAAACGAAACCAAATTGTATATTTCTGCATGCCTAAATGCCTGTTGTTTTATAAAGAAACCAAGATTGCTTAAATATAGATTGGCAAAATTTATCGATTGCCTACGTAGCTTCCAACATTAGCTTCGATTGGATTTTCAATGGTATCTACGTACTAAATTTGTAATTTAATACCTGAGTTTTAGCGTACTGATTATGATACGTTGACCTTTAAATTGTACATGCAAAGCAATAACATAATTTTCCCGTTATTGCCTTACATTTCAAGTAATGACGGGATTTTTCCGATGGCAAGGCGGGAGAGAAATTTACTGACCGGGCTTCTTTAAGCTTATGGGAGTTCTTCCGCCATAACCCCGCTGTTGCATAATAACACCAAGGCGAAACAAACTTATTTCTGTGAATATGTAATATAAATACATAAAGCAAAAAAATCTAAATCAAAAAAGCCTGGTTTAAACACCCCCCCAAAAACGGGTTTTTGGCATTTTCAAAAACAATCATGGTTCTTGCCAACTCTGCTTACTTTTGTATATAGGAGGTTAAAAAATTCTTATTATATTCATTGGTTAATCCTATGGAATTCATAATGTAAATATGTTGAAGAACCATAATGTAAATATGTTTACTCTAGGTTTTATATTATTATCAGCATCAACCACTAATTAAATGACTTTTTGTGTTATAGAGAAGCGAAACAAAGTCTGCTTTATCAATTTAAAGCAGAATTTCGAAAAAAGCCCAAAATTTCCCAAGCAGAAAAGCGAAGCAGAAAAAACAGTTTTTTTTTCAAAAATGCCTTTTTTTTTTTCCCGAGCCCTTGCATCTCTAGCTTCACTCGACATCCGACATCGAACGGGGATGAACAGATTGAATGTCTCGTCCCACCCGACATAGGACCGAAACGGGCTAAACTATGAAATTGATAGAAGCATAGCCTAACGTATATTTTATTGATATTTGTGATGCATCCGAATGGTGCAAAAAAGAAATTAATTAATTTGCCTTGTTTGTGCACTATATATTAAATAGGCCTATTAAGTTGAACAAGCAACTAAAAGCTGAGGTATGAGTAATCATTACATATATCTACCCCGATACGAGGGTCACTACGAAAGTTTTGAGATGTGAAATAAACTTAAAATCAATTTAACACTTACGTTTTCTCAAAGTATTCACCATTACAGAACACTGTACACATTTTTGCATCCTCGAAAACCACTTTGCCACGAAGCAGTGTTGCCAGTCTTTTTCTTCAAATGTTGAAAGTTCATTCTCGTAAGCCACTACAGCTTCTTCAGGGCTGCAAAATCTCTTCCCACGCATGCGATCTTTGATCCTGGGGAACAGAAAAAAAAGTCACACGGGGCCAGGTCAGGGCTACACGGCGGATGAGACATAAGTTTGATCTCCGTAGATTTTAAAAACTGAATTGTGATGTTGGCCGTGTGTGCTGACGCGTTGTCATGATGAAGCAGGATCCCACGCAATCCAGTTCTTGGACGCCGTTCCCGGAGTTCTGGAACACTTTTGTTAGGCAAACAATGGTGTACCACTGAACAGTAACAGTCCTTTGTTCTTCAAGTGGAACAGTTGCAACATGGCTAGATTTGGAGAAGAAAGTTGCGACCATCTTCTTCCCCACACTTCGCGGTCGCTTCACTTTCGCGGGTGGATTTTCGTCTGGAAAGATCCAAACTGTAGACTGGCGTTTATTTTCAGGGTCAAATTAATAGATCCAAGTCTCATCACCAGCAACAATGTCAGAGACGCGTTGAGAATTGCCTCCATAAAATCTTGCAAGCATATCTTCACACCATTCCACACGCATGCGCTTCTGCTGTTCAGTCAAAGTGTGAGGCACCCAACGAGATGAAACCTTCCTGAGCCGAAGATGATCATGAAGAATTTTTGTTACTGCTGGCGATCCAATGTTCACTGTAGATTCAATGTCCTTGAAAGTTGTTCGAGGATTTTCTCGAATCATTTGTTCCACAGCGGCAATGTTTTCATCTGACACAGCTGTTGCCATACGTCCAGCTCTCTCTTAATCTTTAAGCGATGTCCGGAATCTTCTGAATTCACCAAACCACCGAAAAATTGTAGCACGGGAAGGAGCAAGGTCCCCAAATGCCCCCTGCAAACGGTCAAGGCTTTGTGTCTCGTTCAAACCACTTTTGAAATCGCAAAGGACCATTGCCCGAAAACGTTCCCTTTCGAGCTCCATTCTGGACAGCCGAATACTGCTCACATCAACAAACAAGTGAAGGCGATACGGCCACGCCGATAAACGAGGCGAGTTGAAACTTGCTTCGCTTCGTCGCTCTGGATGCCACTACCGAACGCAATTGTTGGAATTCAAATACTGTGCCACAACAATGCGTATCTCAAAACTTTCGTAGTGACCCTCGTATATATAAAATATTTAATTTTCAAAGTTAGAAACAATGTTGCTGTTTTGTTTATGTAATGAGCTTCCTAGTTTAAAAATATATGCATGAACAAACCTTAATTTTGATATAACCATTATTTGTGTATCGCTTCAGGTGTTCTACTATCTCAAACTTCGGGTTGCATTGTATATTGGGTACCCTGTGTAAATCATATTTCTGGGAAAAACCGAGGAGTAGTAGTTTACTCTTGGGGGTGTTTTATTTCGGACATTTTTTTCCAAAATTGATTCAGGGGAACTTGTTCATATTTCCTAAATAATATTTTCATTCATGACTTGTTGAAATCATAATAGTAAAGAGTTGGCTGATATACTCAATTACACACAAAAGCCAGAAACTTAATCCATCCTTTCGTTGAGGTAAATTGCGTTATGTAGATATTTCTGTCCATAGCAGTTCACTTACATACTTCATTTGGTTTCTTCCTATAAAAACTCAATGACTGTGAGTAGTAGCGTGCGCAGGAATTTATTTCGGGGGGGTGTCCAAACTCAATATGAGGGTATTTTATATTACAATTCCTAAAATTGTCCATAAAATTAAGCTAAATTTACACAAAAGTCGAAATTTCGGGGGGTGTTCCGAACCCCTAGGACCCACCCCCCTGCGTACGTCCGTGACTGTAAGACATTCGTGCGAGTTCTAATCGGATCTGAATCAGACTTTGTATAGTTGTAGACTTTGACCACGTATACAAGAATGTGAAATATTAGTGTTCAGCAGAAGCGGATCCAGAAAGGACTTCTGGGAAAGGGCGTTGGGTTGTAATACTGCTACTTAGAGCTACTTTTAAGATCTCCAAATTCTGGGAAGGGTTTTATTTATATATAAAATTAAAAGTTTTCTCTCCTGTGGGGGGGGGGGCGATCGTCCCGATCGCCCTCCTGGATCCGCCCCTGGTGTCAGATATTTGATTTGTATATTATACTTAAAACGAATGTTAAGTGTAGACTGATTTTTTTTTACGTCACTGTGTAAGTTTCAGCGAATTCACATTTTGTACGATGTTCATTATAAGACTTCAATTTGCCAATTGAAGCCGCGTGTTCCATAACGGCACAAGTAAACTAAATATGTTGTTTGTTGTAGGTATTACATTATTTGAAGACAGAGAGTGGGTTTATGCACAGTGACAGTTTGTTGTTTCATTTCCACAGACATTATTGCTTAAACATCAGTATATTTCTTTTCCAAAGCAGAGTTATAGTATCTAAAACCAGTGTAACAGATTAATGAGCAAGGGCGCCGATTTCTCTATAAATTTGGGGGGCCCCATTCAGATGCAAATGGTATATATATATATATGAGGATTTTAAGACAAATTGCACTCAAAGTATGCCAAATATTGTATATTCATAAATACAATAGGGGGACCGACATGAGCTTTGTGGGCAGGGATTCCGCCCTTCCCCCAGGATCGGCGCCGTTGCTAATGAGTTCCATAATAACGCAAGTCCAGTATTTTCATTATTTTATTATAGACAAATTACTTGTAATATTCGTTATTTTAATACTTAGTGACATTTGTTATTCACCGAAGTGTAAGAATGAAAAAATCTGATTTCTACGTTCAAATTTCCAAGACATTCTGTTTTTATTGATTTTCTTAACCCCATAGCAGAACATGCCGCAGAAAATTTGCCACGCCTGTGCAGAAAAATTGCCAGAGAAAAAAATATAGCTAGCAGAAAAGTGTAAAAACATGCCTGCTACGTGTAGATCTCTTAAATGCACGGACGACTCGCATAAATATATTTTGAACTGTTTTCTTACGTCGCGTAAAACGTATTTTTTTAAAACAATCACAAGTGTTTCTTCTGCAGAAAGTTTTTGCAGAATTCCTGCAGAAAAATTTCTTACAAAAGCTCATCGCAGAAAGACAATGAAAGTTCTGCCATCGGTTTTCTCAATATCTCTTCAGCTGGACTTGCGTGGTTATGGAAGTCACGGCTTCAATTCTCTCTGATATGTATCTGAATTTTTCCAGGTTGGTGGCCAGAAGAGGATTGTCAGAAAAGCAAGTTATTATTTTGGTGACTGGAATTCTGGCAGTGATCAATGGCGCCTTCATGGTGTTCTATGTAGCCAATTCTGACGAACTCATCACAGACAGAAGGTGAGATTTGAGACTGTTAGACACAGAAGCATTTACTGGATGATTTATCGTAAAAGAAACAATCCTCCTATGATCGTTACCCTATACTGTGAAACAGAAATTGCAATTTAATTTTCTATGCGATGGAATTTCTTGGAGATGCTGCATACTCATTTTGTAAGATGTTTTGCAGGATTTCTTGGCACGGTGTGTGGAAAGGATGTAAGATATACAGGGTATCCGATTTGAAACATACTGATTTAAACTGTGAAACGAGCTCAAATTACTCTTTTTTCTCTCTCTCTCTTCGCTCCCATCAATATTTTTCTTGTTTTTTATATTTTCTGTTTTGGTATTATAGTATAAACTGTGTATATCTTATCTCCTAATTCCTTATAATTATATTTTAGTATATATAGTTTGCTCTTTTTGTTTTATATTGTTCTACATATATGTTTAAATATTGTAACGTTTCTTTTTAATTTCTGTAGTTTGCAAGTTATACAAATGGTAAATAATGATTAGCTTCTTGTAGCGAAGCCCAAGCTATCTTAATACTCTTGTAAAGTCTTTAGAAAAGCTCCTAAACCTATTCTTTCCAAATTAATAAACATTTCCTTTATTATTAATATTATTTCATAAAATTAATACCATATATTCATAAATGTTTTAAATGTCTATTATACTTTGCACTCTCTTTTATATTTTTTTATCTCTTAATGTTTCGAGAAGACAACTTCGCTTGTTCCGGGAAAAAGAAATGGGCACGTTGGACTTAAAGATGACAAGTAACTGAACTAAACTTGTAAGCATAATATTCCGCAAACAACAGATAATGAGGCAAAAAATAAAAAAGAAGTAATATTTTAAAAAGCAAACATAATTATTAACCATAAAACCTAGCTCTTTCTAAACTTAAAAATCCGTTCTATTTTGCAGGAAGGCCTGCTCCGTAATAATTCAACAAGGTAATTTTAATTTTAAAAAGGGATGCACCCCAATCGTAATAAGCTACAGTCGTAATAAGAATACGTTTAATATAATGTCAGTAGCTAGTCTTCACCGGTAGTGTTTTCGGTTTCCTAGTGATTTTCCTTTAATCTTCTAGGATACCTGATGTTCGTTTAAGCCTACCTTTTTAAAAAAAATAAGGAAAAATGTGCCTTACTTTCATTCTCTTTGTATAGGGGCAGCCTGGTATTATCACAATAATTTATAACTAAAATTGCATCTCGGTGCAGAACATATAGCAGTTTAGTTCGTACGTCTCGCTTCCGCCTGTCTATTTACCAATAGGCCTACTACTACTAATTTTGCGTCATATCCTAAACATTAAACAGTAAAGATTTATTATTTTAATTAAAAAGTAACTTACAGTTAGTTTCGTTGAAATGCTTGCCTTTCCTTTATTTTATAAATTTTTAGTCTAAATTTATCAATCCAATTAAACACTGTACATCGTTCAATTAAACTAGCTTAATTACAGTATTCGTATGGTCGCTTACACTCATTCTAACTCGTTAATATGTTTCCTCCAGAACCGTATAATGTCAATATTGGTAGTCTTATTTTGATTATATTGGCCTTTACTACACGTCATTTTAAAATGTTACTATTGTGGCATAAAAATAATGCATTTAAGAAGAAATATGCAACAAATGTAAAAAAGTTACTGGGATAACAATGTAGCATATGTGAATCCAAATTTACTGGTCCAGTCTGCAATCTTTGCGCTACAATAATAAAGTTGTTAATAATAGTTATGTAGCCTGTTTCTTCATCGTATTATAAAATATCTGTTAATAGTATAATATAAAAAAAGGTTTTGTAATGATATAAAACAATAATAACCACTCCCTTTATAAATCGTCCATGGCTATCAGTATATTTTCCTTTTTTATGTAAGCTGCTCCCTCATTCTCAATGTATACCACCAGTATTTTTTCTAATGTTTACTTGCTGACGCTTATGTTACATATCTCAATTATGTTTGGTTGTAACTCGTTGGTACTAAAGCCTAAAAATGAATATTAGCATCACCGTGTGATACTGTTTTAATAAAAGTGAAAAAAAGCACAGTATCTAAAAATATATATTAATATTTAAAAAAAATGAAATGAAATCTGTGAGTTTTACGTCCCACGGTTATGCCGGTTAGGCTAAAGGAGACGGTGATGATGAGTAATGAATGAAATGGTGGAATGAAGAAAGTGGGAGGAAACGGGAGAACCCCGAGAAAACCCACGCACACGGTGTTTGTCCACCACAAAGTTCACTTGGCGGGGGCTGGGATCGAACCCGGGACCCCAAGCACCAGAGGTGAACGCTCTACCACTCAGCCACCGCGGCCCCATATTAATATTTAAGTAAACATCGTATCGTTTATCTCATATAAAGGTGAATTATAAAGTAAAAAAAAAAAAATCAATAGTTCTACATGAAAACTAAAAGGCAATTTAAAATAAACCCGGGCTAGCTAGTAAACTTATCTAGAAATTGAAGATTTGTTTTAAAACTGTTACAAAAAATTAGAACCTAGAATTTAACAGTAACTTAAAAATTTACTTTTAAAACTATAAATAGTTCTTTTAACCTTATAACATAAAAAAATAATAATTACAAATTAACATAAAATAACTCTTCTAGTTATTTTTTCCCTAAAATATGTTTACATCAATTAATACTACCTGTCTAACTAAAATAAAGGTTAATAATTCTGTTCCTAGCTACTTCTTACTATGTAAAACAATATTTTGGTAGTTTATAAAAAACCTTAAATGAAATAGTAACGTCCTACACCTAAAGTATAATATCTACTAAAATAACCTTAATCCCAATTAAGCTCAAGGCTCATATATTTCTCTCCAGATTGCTTGCAGTATCTGGTATCAATACTGCAATGGTATGGTTTAACTGTATCAATAACACGACAGATCCTTTTACGAAGCTGTACCACAGTTGTCACTTTAGTTGTATAGACCATGTCCATAAACATTCTCCCTCAGAAAAATCCAGGGGAGTAAAGTGAGGTGATTGGAGTGGGCACACTTCTCCCAATCCATTTTGTCGGAATTTCTCATTCGATGAATTTCGGATTTACGAATACCAATGTGGTGGAGCTCCATCCTACTTTAAAAAAAGCAGGTTTTTTAGATGTCGATGTTTTATCCGAGTGAATACAAAATTTTGTAACATATTAAAAGATATGTGACGCCAGTAATAGTTTTCTCCGCAACAAAAGATATCAAACGACCACACCACACGTTGACCTTGGGATTGTCACGTTGATATTCCATGATCTCTTGAGGATGTTCACTATCCCAAATTTGCACGTTGTGTCCATTCGCGATATCATTTAGGTGAAATATTGTCTCACCAGACAAGAGAACCTTAGCTAAAAAGTTGTCGATCTCAGTACACTCAAGAATGTCTACGGGAAATGTTGTTCGTTTGCTGGGTTTCAACTCATGTAAAACTTGTAATTCGTATGCATAACGCGTATAAGATGATTGCGAAACACATCGTGGACTATGGATTTTGGATGAACAAGCTCGCGTGACATCGTGCGAACAGATTTCTAAAGATTTCTTGCAAATGTATCTCCAATGTATTGAACGTTCTATCGTGATGTTCGTGATTGGCCACCACTATGCCTGTTAGCGACAGATCTTATCTCTAGAAACGCTGTTTTCCACTCCTTGATTCTCTCGGCATCAGGAGGCTCTCTGTGATACTCTGCAATAATGGGTTCCATAGGTCATCTTACTACCACACAGCATTGGTCGTCATTTTTACTTTTCACCACCTGGAACGATAAAAGAAATCGTTACTATTCATTACTTATTAAAAACTTACACAGCTAAGCTACCTTCTACCACCTAACAAACTCTTGGGTTGCCTCTTTATTAGGATCACTCAATGAGACATATAAGATTATGTTTTTAATACGTCCATCTCTCACTCTGCACGATAACTCTTTCAACGGATGAGAATTTTTGAATTCTGTTTTTTGCAACACATAGCCAGAGAATTATCTTGGCCGAGTTCATTAATGGAGTGAATAGTAATCTATCCAAATCTTATAAATAGAAACATTTCCCATGATCCTTTCTATTGTCTTTACCAGAGTTTATCTAGTTTATTATGTGCATTTGAAATCAGAATGTTTCAATTCGGACATTCTGTATATTGTGTAGGAAAAATAAATTGAAATGGAAAGAAAGAAATTGCATGGGCTAGAGATGTTGCTGTTATCATATTGTTGTAATAGCCTCACAATATAGTTTTCTCTACCTTACATATCAGTCTTGCAGCTATGATTGTTTTTTTTCCTTATACTTCACAAGATTATGCTTATCAAAATGCTACTTTGCAAAACTGACGTTTATATATACTTATATGTAAATTTATATCATTTTAGTATTATAGTCTTCTAAATATTTGATTTCTTTAATTGGGATAAATAATTTCAAAATTATCCAATTAGTAAATCCGATGATTATTCAACATAGGCGGATTATATTTACAATCTTGTGTATGTTTACGTTTCCATATGGTTTAATGAAAATGTTGTCATGGAAATAGGCGTATGAATGAACCCCTGATTTGAGGAATGTCTGGGGTTGAGATTAAATAGTTGAACGTGATTACAAACGGAAACAATGCGTATTATTTGTTCCGAGAGTTATTTAGCGATTTTGCTAATTTAACCAGAATTATGGTATGTTTGACAATGTGTATGGTATGTTTGAAGAATTTTATCAATACTATAATTTTGAAGCCATCGAATTAGAAAAAAAAAACAAATTAAATTTTTATTTTTCAGAACTCTTTCATTCTGCCAAAATATTAATAATTTAAATATGTAGTAAAATATTGTGCAGTGGTCGGAGATACAGTCGTTTTACTCTGCAGAAGATGAAATTAAAATAAAACTAGCCACAAATCATTTTAATTGTCTTTGCTTATGCTTTCAAAATTCCAACTTCCTTTGCCAGTGAAAGAAATTTGAATTGTAATGTTAAAACTGCCAAAACGTTATATTTAGTTCTAAACTTAATTTTTGAAGAATCCTCTAAGCCAAAATAAAGGTTCAGCTTAGTTAATGATCAAGATTTACTAATCAACAAACATATTAAACAAGTTTAAATCACTAATGAAATAAGAGGTACCTTTTCCCACTTTAGATATTTACCCCAATTGTTTTATTTAACAGATTATCTTCAGCTGTATTTAGTTCAATATTTCTTTTTGAATTTTATTAACTGCAATTCAGTTGTAAAACATACCTTAATTCTGGTTAAATTAGCAAAATCGCTAAATAACTCTCGAAACAAATAATACGCACTGTTTCCGTTTGTAATCACGTTCAACTATTTAATCTCAGCCCCAGACATTCCTCAAATCAGAGGTTCATTCATACGCCTATTTCCATGACAACATTTTCATTAAACCATATGGAATCGTAAACATACACAAGATTATGAATATAATCCGCCTATGTTGAATAATCATCGGATTTACTAATTGGATAATTTTGAAATTATTTACCCCAATTAAATAAATCAAATATTTAGAATACTATAATAATAAAATTATATAAATTTACATAATTTACAAAAAAAATCCTAAATATATGAATTTCAATGAGTAACAACATTGGATCATTAGTATCACTACGCCCACATATAAACTAGTCACATCACAACACAAGTGACGTAAACGAAAACTTCGAAAGATTGAATAAATATTATTAATACACGAAATTTTCAACAAATTATACTAATATTTAGAAAAATGTTGAGAAAAGTAAAAATAGAATTTCTACATAGAGGGAAGAAGAAAATTTGGGAACTAGTAAAAATACCCTTTGTTGGACATACTTATTTAACATATTTAAATATTTCCCTAGTAAAAGCAGACATGGGCGTAATTGCACAGACCCAGGCAGATTATGTCTGTTAAATAGTTGTTAATTTAAATGCCTGTAAATAGGGAATGTGACAAGCTAAATTTTTAGTTTACGCAAATGTTTAGGTTGTTCCTTCAGTAGTGATCATGGATATCTGAAGCTTTTATTGGCCAATTGAGTGGACAGATTTACCTAGGGTGACCAGACGGACTGATTTTCGCAGTACAGTACTGTTTTTCAAGGAGCTGTGCTGCGTGTTGCGAAGTCCTCTAGAAAATCAAGAAATGTCCTTCTTTTGGAAAACATTCTGTAAAATGACCTGGTTTAACTTACTTGCACTACATTAATGTTTTTATTCTGTATTCACATTTCGAATCACAGGCATTCTTTTTTTCCGAATCAAATTTTAAGAAATGTGTGTGTTCATTTTGTTCAACTTACAAGGAGTATATTGAGCAGTGACCCACACCTTTCGCAGACATTAACATTTAGAATTGAACACTTAACTCACAAGGGACATCACCCAATTGTCCGGCTCCGATTTCAATGAAATTTTTGTCGCTGATAAAGGACATGTATTCATTACTTGTGATGACAGAAATTTTTGCCATGGTGCATGTTTTCTATTTTTTAATATTTTTTAAAAGTTGTGATGTGGTTAATAGAGATTACTGCAGAAGTCCCTTACTACCCTTTGTAAACGGAGTGTTATTGAAAGAACAACCATGTAGATACGTATAGGGCCTAGGAAGAAGTCGTATGGTACGTATGACCTTGACGGCAGCCATCTTGAAATCCACCATTTTGAATTAAGGTCAAGTTTTTTAAATAGGAATAGGGTATTATGATACATAATTTCGGGCTAGAATTTAATCAGGAAGACAATGGTAAAGTTAGTTTTAAGATGCGCTCATTTGGTGAAAAGTTACAGGCATATTAATTGTTTATACTTACTATGTGCATAAGTCCCTGACCTCCGCTTCTAACCCGCGTATTAATGAAAATAAGTGGATAAAGGTTTCGGTAATACATATTATGCCTAGAGGGAAGTGATACGATAAGGGTATCATTGACGGCAGCCATCTTGAAATCCGCCATTTTGAATTAAAGTGAAGTTTTGAAAACTGAAAACCATAGCATGTGGCACCAAATTTTAATAGTAAATTTTCCCCAAAAGCCAATGGTATGCTTATTTTTGTTCTATAGTTAACCAGTATGAACTTATGACTCTTCTAATGTGCACAAAACGTCCATTATTCGATCTTTAAAATTGGCAACACTCCTAATTTTCATAGCATGTTTTAAGATTCCAACTGGCATTTTGCAATTGTTTCCATGGCTCATGTTTTCTGAATTTATTATATTTTTTTAAAAGTTGCGATTTGTCAGTTCATGAATAGTGTTGGGATAAACATCCAGCAATCATTCTGAATTTTGAAGATTGCCATGTAATTATTAATTTACTAGTCAGTGTAACTATTTATTTTAACCCAGAGTACATGAGGAACCTATGGACCTATGTGATGTAAAGAAATACAAATGAAATTATAAGAAATTGGTGTAACACGAACTCAAAATTATCATGAAATCTAGCCTATATGTTGCGCAAACGACAAACAGTATTTTCTTTATTGAAATAAAAACAACTTTACAGCTTTAAAGGAACGGCAGCAATGATAGAAAATATCAGAGAGACATAATATGACTGTCACATTAAAATTACTATTACTATTAATGACTGTTACTATTAAAATTTGGTGCCATACGCTATGGTTTTCAGTTTTCAAAACTTCAATTTAATTCAAAATGGCGGATTTCAAGATGGCTGCCGTCAATGATACCCTTATTTATTTATTTATTTATTTATTTATTTATTTGCCTGTTTTGCATACAAATGAGAGTATTCTCGAGCACGCATACAGTTGTCAAAATTACAAAATAATTACATATATGGTATTACTTCCGTATTACTTCCTTATCGTATCACTTCCCTCTAGGCATAATATGTATTACCGAAACCTTTATCCACTTATTATCATTAATACGCGGGTTAGAAGCGGAGGTCAGGGACTTACGCACATAGTAAATATAAACAATTAATATGCCTGTAACTTTTCACCAAATGGGTGTATCTTAAAACTAACTTTACCATTGTCTTCCTGATTAAATTCTAGCCCGAAATTATGTATCATAATATCCTATTCCTATTTTAAAAACTTGACCTTAATTCAAAATGGCGGATTTCAAGATGGCTTCCGTCAAGGTCATACGTGCCATACGACTTCTTCCTAGGCCCTATACGTATCTATATGGTTGTTCTTTCAATAACACTCCGTTTACAAAGGGTAGTAAGGGACTTCTGCAGTAATCTCTATTAACCACATCACAACTTTTAAAAAATATTAAAAAATAGAAAACATGCACCATGGCAAAAATTTCTGTCATCACAAGTAATGAATACATGTCCTCTATCAGCAATAAAAATTTCATTGAAATCGGAGCCGGACAATTGGGTGATGTCCCTTGTCAGTAATTGATTGGGGTAATGTCCAGAGCAGCTTGAAGTACATTAATGAATTGCCAAGAAAAGAAAGAAACTTTCTACCTGTTTGATTAGATTACAAATGTAAAGAAGTATGCAACTTCTGAAAACTGATCAAATAAGAGTATATTTAAGATGAAGTGAATTGTTCAAACACTGAAGAAACATCCATTCTATATTCCCAAGTATGTGATAATATGGAGTTCAGTAGGTGCCTCCCTGTCACAAGTGCTTCGACAGAAAGGGTGTTTCGTATAATGAATATAATTTGTGGACTGATGAGAAATCTAAGCTAAAAACTGAAACTCTCAAACACCTAATAATAACCAAATGTAACTACAGTGTAATTGTGTCTGTAGTGCATTCCATGACATGATTTTGCAAAACAGCAAGTTACTGCGCGTTATACATTCAAACAAAACATATGTTACCCAGCTCTGTACTGATGTTTAATTGGTATGTCACATAGTAATGAAAATAATTTGGTAACATTTTTGGAAAAAGTTTCGGAAGGTAATGAATGAATAACTGCTAAGACGAATCACATTATTATGTTGTATTAAATTTTTATGCTTCTACGTACTTAAGTTTTCTTTTTCCTGAAAGTGACTCCTTTATGTTACTCCATCAAATTGTTTTAAATTGTTTCATCAACCCTGTACTTGTCATTCATGAAAGTATTTAGAGTTGTGTTGAATTCCTTCATTATTTTTGTTGCGTAGCGTACCTTTTTTTAAAAAAATGAATGATTAGGTTAACGTTAAATGAAATAAAGAAATGTGTAGGCTATCATTTACTATTGTATTTGTGTCCTACTTTTCGCTTGTCAGAATCTGGTCACCCTAGATTTACCCCGCCGTAGTTACTGATGCAACCATCATGTTGTCAGTTAGTTTTTAATTGAATTTAATTTCAAAGCACTATTTTCATTTGAGTCCTGTGCGAAAAAGTTTAGAAAAGTTTTGTATTTAAGCAACTAAAATTTGGAATTAAAAACTTTGTATTTTGTTCGTTTTTCTTTCCAGATCTGCTCAACTATGGACGTTTACTTGCGTGGAAAACCAGTGCATGAGAGAACGTGTGAACGACACTCGAGACCCCGTGAATCTTGACATTTGTCGCATAACTTGTGGCAAATTCGGTAGTCTCTGGCCAAAGCCTACTGGACACGTTAGTCTAGGAACAAACACAGTTCCCATAAGTATTGCTAATTTACACTTTATGCTTCTTCAAGCTCCAACGTACCCAGTGACTACTCTCTTAAGGCAAGCTTCAGTGAATTTCGTCAATGACTTAAGGTCTATGATTCCTCATGAGTTTGAAGGTTATCCAGGAGCTAGTAGAGTGTTAGTGTATCTAATGGTGAAGCGGCCTGATGAATTTCCTTATTTGGGGACTGATGAAAGCTATGACCTTGACCTGCGGAGTGGTAAGCTGAGGAAAGAACTTAAAGTGACTATCCGTGCGGAGACGTATTTTGGTGCGCGACATGGGTTGGAAACTCTTACCCAATTGGTTGATTACGACAACTTCTGCCAGTGTCTTAGAATGGCAACATCAGCAAGTATTAGTGATAAGCCATTTTTCACTCACAGAGGCATTATGCTTGATACAGCAAGAAGTTTCTTCAGTGTTGAATCCATCAAGAGAACTTTGAACGCAATGTCTGCTAACAAGTTGAACACACTTCACTGGCATCTCACAGATTCTCAAAGCTTCCCTTTTCATTCCAATAGAATCCCTGAAATGGCCGAATGGGGTGCATATTCTCCTGAGAAAGTGTATTCACGTCAGGATCTGATTGATGTGGTAAAATATGCTCAAGTGAGAGGTGTTAGGATTGTTCCCGGCTTTGATATTTCGGGACACAGTGGGTATGGTTGGCAGTGGGGTCCGCATTACGAGCGAGGGGACCTTGTTCTTTGTCTTAACGCTCAACCCTGGCAAGAGTATTGTGGAGAACCTCCATGTGGATTCCTCAACCCTGTCAATGATAATGTGATGGAAATTTTGAAAACACTTTTTCAAGATTTTCGCGAGATTTTCAACAGTGATGTTTTCCATATTGGAGGACATGAAATGAATTTTAACTGTTGGAATTCCAGTCAGGAGATTATCGAATGGATGGATTATCACAATATAAGTGATTTCTATGAGCTTTGGAATGACTTCCAACGAAGAATTGTGAACGACATACTGGAAGCAAAGTGGGAGCATAGTCAGACGATTGCAGTGTGGGACAGCAGACAGATCAGTGCAGACAAATTAGAACTGGAGCCCAACAACAAAACATACTTGATCCAAATTAAGTCCTCCCGCAAGATTGGTGATGTATCTTTTCTACTTCAAAAAGGATATAAGATCATATTTTCCAACGAAGATGCTTGGTGCTTTGACTGTGGGTTTTCTTCCTGGTGGCAGGAAGAAAGTGATAAGCGTTTCCTTAACTGGCAAAAGTTTTACAACAACGACATCTTAGCTTTTGGAAAGGAATCGTCTCTAAATGCGTCTGAATTATCCCATTTGATCCTCGGAGGAGAAGGAACTCTTTGGTCTGAACAAGTAGATGAACATTCAATGGATTCGAAGCTGTGGCCAAGAGGATGCGCTTTAGCCGAAAGACTATGGTCGAATCCATCAGAAAGTTGGCATGAAGTGAAAGGCAGACTAGCTCATCAAAGAAATAGGTTAGTGGTTCGTGGTGTGTCTGCAGATGCAGTGCAGCCTCAGTGGTGTGATGGCAAGATTCCTTATTGTCAGTGATTGCTCTAAAGGACTATAATGGCGTTAATCGTGACATTAAGGAGCAGACTACTAAAAATGATACGAAAGCTAGCCATTTATCGTTTGACTGTTTTCATAAGTGAAAAGGGATAATGAAATGTAACTTACCACAATAATAGATAATGTTATTCTACACCTGAAAATACGAATCAAAAAATTTTCAGCGTTGCCATCCGGAGAAATTACAGTGTGGCCAGAAATGAATTACCCAAAAATTTAGGTTAAGGCAGCGACTAGAAAAATAAACTTAATGGTAATTGATGACTTACCATGTTGTCTTGGCTCCTTGTTAACCACTCCTTACGTGATATTTGTATTTATTTTGTAATAAACAGTACAAAATAAATAATATTGTAATAAACAGTACAAAATAAATAATTTTGTAATAAATAGTACAAAATGAATACAAATATTATTTAAAAAGTAGTTAACAAGGAACCAAGACAACATGAAAACAGTCATCAATTACTGTTGAGTTCATTTTTCTAGTCGCTGCCTTAACCTAGATTTTTGGGTAATTCATATTGTGGCCATACTGTAATTCCTATGGATGGCAACAACAGAAATTATTTTGATTCGTATTTTCGGATGTAGAATAACATTATCTATTATTGCGGTAAGTTATATTTCATTATCTCTTTTTCACTTACGAAAAATAAGCAAAAGAAAAATGGTTAGTTTTTGTATCATTTTTAGCAGTCTGCTCCCTTAAACCAGGTTGCACAAGTGTACACAAATACAGTGAGTGGACACTTTGATGTAAGTAAAAAGGGTTACTTTTTGTTTCAGCTTGGTTCTTCTGCAGCCATTGGTCAGATTCTCTTTATTGAAATATAACTAAGCACTTTTGTGGACATCAACTGGCATTCCAATCAAGTGTCAGTAATGGTTTGTTGTTGAAGTATTAGGTTTTTTTTTCAAAAGACATTGCGTTTATTAATTATAATATTCAATGTTCTAATTCATAAAAGTACAAGTGATCATTTAAGAGATATTCTGTGTTTATATTATTAACCTTAAGCAGAAAAATAATTTAAGAGTATTTACAAAGAAATAATACTAAACTAGCTGAAAAATTATGCTTGTCTTTCCTACTCTCTGTTCCCTCTTACTTGTAAATGGTAATAAACAAAACTGTTTGTATCCTTCCGCCATTAAAAATATCTGATTGGCTAGTAATGTTTCGCTCCCATTTTACAGAGGGAGTAGCAAAATAAACACGTGCTCTGTAAAATTATGCAGCGAAAGAATGACAGTGCCTTGTAAAACATTGATTTTCTTTCTTAATTAAAATTTCCTAAGCAGCCAACAATTGTGATCTATATACTTGTTAATCACAAGTACGGAGAAGAATTGATCCTCATCGTTTTCGTGAGGTTTTACATTAAAATACTATATTACAAAATTATATATATTAAAAACCCAGTGAGATAGGTAACTAGGATAGGAGTCTGCATCTGAAGATAAAGAATCCCAATTCAGACTTTTTTTTAAAAAAAAAAAAGAGCAGAGGTATATTTCGTAAGTACTGTAACTTGTATTTTAGCTATAAAAATTTCCCCTTATATCAGTTATTTTCTTCGTGTAAAATCCAGCATTTCTCCGTAGTACTTAAAGACTTCTCTTGTTTTTACCGTACCCAATCATCGTGAAAAACCAGGAGTCAGCAATTTTTCCAATTCAAACAACATAGTCTTACCTTTGAGGAAGTCGATCACCACACGTGCTTATACCTAATACTTCTGTTATATAATCTTGTTATTGTTTCTAACATTGTTTCTAACATTTAGTTAATGTTATGATCTCTTAGTGTTATGAAGTTTGTTTTATAAACTTGTACCTTTAGTAATATTCCCCCCCCCCGGCAAGAACATGTATGCGTCAGTAACAACATTAAATCTTGTCTTCTTCAGTATTAACAGTGTTTTTAATTAATAGGTGCATCAGCCTTATTGGTCAGGTATGCTATAATTGTGTGTAACTTGAATTACTTATTGGAAAATTGAATTACTTGGATTAAAAATTGTAAAGAAGTTTACAAATGGGGGATGACGGCATTTGCATTTTTTGGCCGACTTTCGAGTCAGTCAAATTGCCTGTAATATATAGTAAGGAAAATGTAGTAAAGTAAATATTGTAATTGTGCAAATTCAAGATCAGGAATGATAGTTTGTCAAAGTCAGGTAAAGAAATGTATAGTCACAATAGGGTGTAATAATAATCAAAATCGTGAAGGAGTTCCAACGGGAAGAAGAGGGCCATTTACCCAGATGGTCATGGCGTTAAAGTTGGAAAAAGTGAAAAATAAATGAAATGAAGATGGGTAAAGTAGTTGTAGATGAATGTAGATGTTTTCATAAGTATTTGTAAAAGTGTATAAAAAGTGTACGATGAGAAATGTTCACTTTATCCACTTCCTCTTCTGTACCTCACTTTAAGAGATGTTAACACTATCACATGCACTACGGAACCTCTCAACACCAAATCAACAAGTTTTAATTAACCATAGCTTTGTTTCTGGACGCTTAGAAGTAAGACGCAACTAATAAGTAAATTATCCGAACAGCTTGCAGTTTGTTTGATTGAACAGTTAGAGGCATTTTATGATTAACTACCACCCTACTGTTCTCTGTTGAATGACACAACATACACCAAGAGGGGAGATTAATGTATGATCTTATTACAGTGTTATTTGTTGAAAATGTGCCAAATATTTTTTATATTTAAACCATATGTAAATAGTCTACTCTAGTCACATGTAAATAATAATAATGTATTACGATCGTAATTTACATTTGGAAGTTGATGTTCACTATCTTTAATAAATAAACTACAAAAATTTCGACCATCTTTTGTTTTGTTATACTGTTGTTAACAGTGTTTTAAATCGGATAAGAGTGTGTTAATAATCTGAAATGGTAAAAAGTAAATTTCGTCTACTCATAAGGTAGTAGTTTTTATTAACGAAACAAACAAAAACTTTGAATAGTGTTATGGAAACACTGTTTGTCTCGTGGAATGGAGCAAAAGTGGTTCACAGAATGTCTTTAGTATAACGTCATATGTACAGGTTAGCTTTTAGTATCGTAGTTTTCGAAAGCTTTCATTAGTTTTTGACTCTAGTATTGAAAACTTTTAATTTTTATCTACTTCAAAATTGGAAACTGTTTACAATTTCAGCACATTTTAAATTTTGTTTGACTAGAGGGTTTCTTTGTCGCAAGCATAGCCTTAATATCTGAAACTAGCCTATTAGTAGAAAGAGATAAATTTGGAATTTTTTCGAGGAATCTCCTTCTAAAGTTGTACAATATTTGGTAATTATTGTATGTCTTTATATTGTTCTGAACGAAATACAGAACGAAAAAGAGTAACGGACTGTACAATTTTGGAATAAAAGAGACCGTAATCATCTTGTAGAATGCTGTATTGAATTAATTTTGACATCAGAAAAGAATTATTTCCTGGAAATGCGTGGTGCATAGATGAACACACGACGAGCACGAGATAAGATTTGAGGCTGTCTGTCTTAAAAATATGCTGTAAAAGTGATGTCTCGATTCAAAAAAAAAAAAAAATGTATATTTCTCTATTGGAAGAGCTGTCTCTCGACTCGAATTTTGTTACGAAAATTCTGCATCTCGTCTCGTGCGCATCCCTACACACGACGCAGATAATACGAAGGTACAAAACCGTAAGTATATTATTTTTTTACATGTATTATTACGAATTGGTTTTTGGTGAAAATAGTCTTCTAAAAATTCATTTTGCTATTGGATAACTGTCTTGTTGAAAACTCAAATTTGCGTTAAAAACTACGGTTGACTCTACATACGATATATGGTCAAATCTGAAAATCTTGAATACCTTTGTTAGCTTTGTCCAGTTTCGATATAACAAAATTTGAAAATGGAAGTATTCCTATTGATGAGTAATTGATTCGAAAATGTTTGGTTTGAATGTTAACCTTGAATTTAAGAAAATTTATATCTTTGCGACACGTTGCTATACCCCATCCACATTAGGAGTGTGGAATGTCTCAAAATAAATTTATACAAACAAAAATGTAATCTTTCTTGCATTTTGGTACAGTATTTAGTTGAACACAGTGTATATACGAATAACACAAGAATTAGATAGGTCTATAGGCAACTAATTTCATTTCTGATATCTACAATATTGTTATGTGTATGTGTTTCAGACTATAAATGTAAACGCTCTGTTGCTACGACCCTCAATGGGATAATCATAGCCATGGGTATTAAAAAATGAGATAATAGTATCATGCACGAGCGTTACTATGCGTTCTGTAACTAAATAAGTGAGATAAGTTTTTGAGATTTTGATATGAAATCGGAAACATTAGAATACGCCAAAACATAATTCGCCTTATGCAGAGTCGTTTTGACGTATGATTAGCATCATACTAAAGGCCTGACTACTGCAGGAAACATGTTAATTGAACTCTTTAGTAAGAAACTAATCACGCGTCCGAACGACTCTCTCTGCATATAAGGTCCAATATTTTTAATATTCGACAGTATTAGATGTACCAGTGTTTCCAACGTTATTTTTAATGTAAAAAGTTAAATTGAACACAGAAGTTTTATTTGAATGTGTTCTTTTAATTATTTACTTAATATTTTAATTATTTTTATTTAATTATTCTCTTAAGCTATAGGCTACGCTATGAAGCATCCGCTCTTCGATTAGTTTGCAATGTAAATGACATTACAGTGGACCTTCGGTTCACGAACCCTTCGTTTCGCAAATCAATCGGTTTACAAATATATTTTGTGAACAATTTTTTCCTTGGTTAACGAACAATATTTTGGAATACGAAAACATACACACGTTTACCTTTATTGTACAACACTTTTGCGTGTTTGCCATAACATTACCTGTCAGAGTGCTGTGTGTTCATAAACTACTTTTTTTCACTTTCTCTCTTTCTTTGTCCTTATATTGTTTTCTCATATTTAGTGTTATTTATTTGTCTTTACAAAGCATAATTTTATTTTTGTTCTATAACGAACTAGCTCTATGACCTATGGAATCAGAAAAGCTCTCCATTGACTTCTCTTCTTAGCCAACTGGATCCAGTTTATATTTTGTATAACTATTTTTGCGAGATTTAACCTAATATTATCCTCCCATCTGTACTAGGTCTTGCTAATGGTCATTTTTCGATTGCTGGACTTCTAGTTAAAACTCTGAAAGCGTTCCTACCTTCTTTTATTCTGGCTACATGACCTGCTCACCTGAGCCTATTACACTTGATGATCTATTAACCTTGCTTGATGTTTGTAACAATGATAAACGGTATAAATTATGTAGTTTCTCGTTATGAAGTTTCCGCCATTCCCCATTCCCGTTCCTCTTGGGTCCGAATATTCGTCTCAGGATCTTATTCTGAAATACTTTCGGTCTATGTTCTTCCTTCAGAGTAAGCGACCATATTTCGCAAACATGCAGCACAACAGGCGTAATTATCGTATTAAATACATATCTTGAGCTTTAAATTCCTTGACAGAATTCGCGACGACAAAAGATCGACATTTAATTTCTTTGTGGATATCGTTTTGGTCTGTTAATATTGATCCTAGATATTTGAAAGTATTATTTGATATTTTACCGTATTCATAATTTAAAGTGTTACGACCCTGGAGAACTTCCATGTATTTAGTTTTCTCTGCATTTACTTCTAAACCCATGTCTCTGAAAACATTTAATAAGACCTCTGCGTTTCTTTCTATTGTTCTTCTATTATCGCATATCAGATTTATACGCTAGATGGAATGTCCTTTCTTCACACGGGGAGAATAAGTTTATGAAAAATTTCCTTCCAGTTTAGATACGAATTCAGTGAAAGTGTTATGATAAATGTCCATGAGGTAGTCTACTTTTAGCACATATTTTGAAACACCCTACCCCTTAGAACACGCTCTTTAATCAAAGTCACATGAAAAATTCAATTTGAGGTGCATACTATGTTCCATAAATCATTTCAAATGAGCTGTCCGTTTCCTCGATCCCGAAAACTATGGATTCGACACTTACCTGTATCATTTTGGCTATTTTATTTTCACTTCTTCTTATCCCCATGCCGATGAAAACTGAACTTGGACTTAAACGACATCGAAAATTGTTACTATTCATCTCAGCGATCCTTGAAACTATTGACTTGACATTGATGTGGATCGTTTTCGATTATTTTTTTTGCATGCCATCCCTTTCCAACACCAGCCCTAGGGGTATCTTATTCACACAGTATTTTATCCATATTGTAAGCCATATATGTACTTAGTTTGGTTCCAATTGCTCTAGAGATTCCAGTAATGCAAGAACATACATACGCATGCACATCCACATCGATTTTTATACATATAGAATTTTCATTACAGAAAAACACTTAAAATGTTTGTTTTTTTAAGTGCTATGTGTACCATGTTTCTGTGGATAGAATGGATTAGCTATTTATAATTTGAATGGGGAAAAGAATTTCATTTTACGTCCAGTATTAAGGAACAGATTAGTTGTGACCCGAATGTCCACTGTATGTGTATTTAAGAGAAATTTTTATTGAATGTTAATTCTTATTGTCATTGTATCACAATTACCAGAAACTACTAAGCTTATTTTGACATAATGAGGAGGTATTAGTATAAACGATAGTTGTTTGAAAACAAACAATTACTATAAGCAATTCCTGATGGTTCATCACACAATGTACTGTTTAACACATTGGAATGGAAAATCACTTAAAACCGTAGAGAAACTTATTAAAGACTTATGCAGAGTCGTTTTGAGCATTGTATTACAAGCCTGACTAACGCGTCAAGCTAACTTTTGTATTTAGTAACACGTACTGTACATGAAGTTAACAACGATTTATATCGAAAAAGGCCAACCTCGACTTTTTCGCAGGGTTGTCCAAGCACTTTAGGAGAAATCAAGTTTAAGTGTTTCCTATTCCCTCTTTTATCGATTTCTCCTATTGTATTTAGACAACCCTAAGGGAAAGTCGAGGTTGGCCTTTTTTCGATATAAAAGGTTATTAACTTCACTTACATATTACAAATACAGAAGTTAACATCACTCGTTAGCCAAGCTCTTAATACAACGTTAAAAACGACTCTGTATAAGGTATATTGTGTTCATAAATCTATTTGTAAAAAACCATGTGTACTTTTTCAAGGTTATGTAGACAGCTGATTTGAAATTTGATTTCAATCAGTTGAGTAGATCCTATGTATTATACAAGATATATATTCTTTAATTACGTGATCAAGGTAAGCTGTTCGACGAAATAACTTGAAAAGTCATGTTATTTGTGTAACTAGCGCCCAGTCATGTCATATCACATGGAGGAACACATTTTGTCGTTTTCTGTACATTGCTACCCAGCAAACAAGCAAGCACATTCACAGTGAGTTTGCCCTTAATTTGCCTTGATAGACTTAAACTTAGAAATCCTCTTTGAGTATGGCTCAGCAAGTGTAAATTTCAAGGCAAACTGGAACTCCAGACACCTTATAAACCTTTTGTATAAACCTTTTGTATGCTTATAACAGATGTAATAGTGAAGGCTGCGCATTAGCCTTAGCCTTAGAGGTTCTCTCTGTATATGGCTTTGCCAAGTGGAAAATTTTAAGTCTAGCTTGACAGGTGTGTCAATTTAAAGGAATATTAAGTCTAGCTTTATATTATGTATTATTGTCAAGTCTGAAACAAGCTTGCAATCGAGGAACTAGCAAGTTTGCTGTAGCCTTGGTTAGGTCTGCAAACTTGTGCAAGCCTATAGACTTGGCCATAAAGGTTTGAGTAAGTCTATTGAAAGTCTAGAATGTTATTAGAGTACAGCTAACAGATGACGAGAAGAACCCTAAAACAGAGGAAGCGAGGAAAGGTCAACTACATGGTCAAGTCCATTTTCGGTTTTGGAGGTGTGGTCTATACTTAGATGCCGTCTGTTACTCCGTGTAGTTATCTGTGTGCTATTTCGGGGTGTCATTTGAAACCCCCGTGTGAAAAGTGGGCGAGCCCATACCTACGTCACACTACTTCTGCTAGGGTTCTTCTCGTCATCTGTGAGCTGTACCAATTCTATGCATAGATACAATAGGTTTACTACAGTACAGAACATTGGTCTAATGGGTAACACTTGTCTTTTGGCCCACGGGATCTTGCAATCATTCATTTTCATTAATCAACCAGCTCATTCAGCCTAAAAGGCAAAAAATTGGGACGTTAAACTAAAATTTTATTTTCATTTTATACAGTACATTGTTGAGGTTTTGCCGATATGTACTCTTCCTTCTTATAAGTTGTTGTTTCCAATTGCTTTTTAAAAGACATACAGTACAGTTGCTCAAAACAGAATTAAAGTTTGTAAGATGTTATGTTTGTAATTTACACTTGTATATAGTAAAAGCTTCGTTTTTTGTATTAAAAGCTAACTTTAATAGTCATTTTGTTCAAGATTATTTTGAAAGCAAAAACCTTACATATTCTTGTAGTCAGTAGCGGCGATTGGACGTTAAAGATGGGGGGTAGGGGGCAAGAAATGATCTGAATATTTGTACATCAATGTTAATTTCCCTGGTTGTTTTTAACACTTTGTTTACCGAAAGGTTCCATAACTAATAGGATACTATCTTTTTTTAGTTAAAATACCGTATACGGTATTTCATATTTTACTAAGTAAATTGACAAGAGCAACGCAAGTAGGTACTAGCCCTTTGTACTGTTGAACAACGAAAGTGTAAGAAGAGATTTGATTCCTTGCTCATGAACATCTTAAAATTCTGTCTCGAAAATTGTGTGATCAGATCATTTAATAACGAATTTGCAAAACAAATAAATAGAAAGGATAATATTAATCATAGCAATGAATAATAAGGCTTGTTTTCCAGAAGTTATATTGAAACTGAGGATTAATGAACAATTTATATTTTTAATTCCACGCATGCCATTAAATGTGTGTTATTACTCTTAGAAACTGAAAGACAGTAAATGCTACAAACAAATGCTATGATATTTAAAGAAATACTCAATTGCAATATTAGTTGCTTTGAATTGCAATTGAAGGCATGAAAATGACAACCAGATAAAGACCAATTTCTCAAAAATGAGATTTCCATATATTCGAAATCTATGTTCAGTGGTCTATCAGTGAGTGTGAAAACAAGAGTTGTATGCTTACCCATTCCCCCACCAGAGGGCTTTTAAACTTACCCGTTTTTTTGTTGACAATGACAACCAGACAAAGACTGGATGTATCTGGTTTTCGTTCTCAGTTTCTGAATAAATATGTTCTGGATTGGTTCAAAGGCTTGACTTATACAAAAAGGTCGGTAGCACTCCTCCGATGGATATGAGAGGGAAATCTGAGGGTTCCAGGGTTAGTAAAAAGCCAGAGAATGTTGCGCGTCAAGTAATAGAATACATCAAATCCTACCATTTTCCTACCACGAAATCACACTATTCTCGAAGAGATTCTCAGAGAGAATATTTACAACCGGACCTTACTGTAAAAAAAAATTATGAACTTTAATTGGAGAAACATGAACCAGATGTTTTCCATAATATTTCTCAAGGGATCAAATGTAAGCCAGAAATTTCGTACGAATATTATAATAATGGTTTTAACACCACATTCAATTTAGATTTTGGTAAACCTCGCAGTGATGTGTGTCCTACTTGCGACGAATTAAAAGTCAAAATAGACAGAGCAATCGATGAGGATAAAATGAACTTTCAGTGTGAAAGAGAGGTGCATTTGTTAAAAGCACAAAAATTCTATGATGACTTGAAAGAAAAAAGCAAGCAAGCCCAGGAAGATCCATGAGTCGATGTTTTATGTTTAGACTATCAGCAGAACTTCCCTCTCCCTGTTCTACCTGTTGGAGAGATATTCTACAATAGACACATATGGATTTATAACCAGTGCATTTATTCTGCCAAGACAGGAACATCAAAAATGTACATGTATGATGAAACAGTCACAAAAAAGGGAGCAAATGAAAGTGTGTCTTTCCTACCATTACATCGAAAATTTCGTGGACCCTAGTGTAAAAACTCTATACATTTTTACAGACGACTGTGGAGGACAAAACAAAAACGTAACTCTTGTCCAGTATTTGTCCTTACTTGCTACTACTAAGAAATTTGAAAATATTGTTCATCACAATCCAGAACGAGGACACTCGTTTCTCCCATTTGCACAGATTGAAAAACTCAGACGCCAAAAAGAGTATGTAACTACTGGAGGAATGGTATTCACTTGTTCAGAGAGCATCCAAAAAGTTTTGCCTCATAAAAGTTCAGCAAAACATGGTCAAGGATTTTTATAATTTCTTGGCACCTTGGTTCGTTAGGAATAAGGAATGTGGACAAGACGTTCAAAATCTCTACTTACAAGGTTTTCCAATATGAAGACAAAAACATTTGCGTATCCCACGGACACTCTCCGGAAATAGAATATGATTGTTTTATCGGAGTCAAGAAGATTGCAGACATTAGTAAAGTAAATCTGAGCTATGCACCTCGAGCTTACTACAACTCCCTTCCAATTAGCGCAAAGAAGTTGCAAGATGTGCGCAAATTGTGTTCCAAATACTTCCAGACATTTATAAAGGATGGTATGTCAATCTTCACTGTGTAGAAATTGAAAATAACACGAGCGATAAAATAGATATGAACAAGTAGCAGACATTTTCAGTGAGTGTGACAAACAGATATCTCCATTTGCATTTTTGTATTTCTGTAATAATGTTCTGTAATAATAAAAATTAAAGATTTTTTTATTATTAACTATAAGTAGCTTGTACAGTTAAAAGTTACACTTAATTCCAACCATATTGTAGCAATTATATTGAATATACGTAAGTATTCTTTGGTCTTTACCTTGTTATCACTCTCACTCAGTTAATATTTTTATCTGGTTTTGTTTTCTACGTCTCTTGTAAAATTAGCATTTTGGTCTTTATCTGGTTGTCATTTTCATGCCTTCAATTGAAACGCAACGCCTGTAGCGGGCCGCGGTGGCTCAGTGGTAGAGCGTTCACCTCTGGTGCTTGGGGTCCCGGGTTCGATCCCAGCCGGGTTCGATCCCGCCAAGTGAACTTTGTGGTGGACAAACACCGTGTGCGTGGGTTTTCTCGGGGTTCTCCCGTTTCCTCCCACTTTCTTCATTCCACCATTTCATTCATTACTCATCTTCACCGTCTCCTTTAGCCTAACCGGCATAACCGTGGGACGTAAAACTCACAGATTTCATTTCATTTCAACGCCTGTAGCTTTCTTAAACCTACGGGAAGACAAATAACCAATACGTACTCACGCCACGGCAAATATTAGGCCTATATAGAGGGCCGCGGTGACTCAATGGTAGAGCGTTCACCTCTGGTGCATAAAGTCCCTGGTTCGATTCTAGCTCGCGCCAAGTGAACTTTGTGGTGGACAAACACCGTGTGCGTGGTTTTCCTCCTGGTTCTCCCGTTTCCTCCCACTTTCTTCATTCCACTATTTCATTTATTTCTCATCATCACTGTCTCCTTTAGCCTAGCCTGCATAACCATGGGACGTAAAACTCAAATATGGCACCATTCTTTCTATGAACCAGTAATACATACAAAAACTTTACATTTCCAAGGGGGCAACTGCCCCCTCTTGCCCCCCTAATCGCCGATCCTGCTTGTAGTTCATGGGTGTCCAGTCCAATTCTATCGGACTGGTGGAATTGAAATATCCGTTGCACATGTTTAGAGTGGAAACACAACATAGAGAAGATAAGTGCCGTTTCGTGCCTAATGCGTGTGCGTGCGTACTATCTTACAAAAACTTTTAAAAGTGTCCAGGACTCCACGATTATTACTTGTTACAAAACGGAAAAATCGTGTTACACAGAAAATAAGAACGTATAACGTAAAAGTGCAAAAAAAAAAAAAAAAAAAAAAAAAAAAAAACTAAAATTTGAGAAAGAAACATAAAATTCCTACCTTATTCTAAATCACCTTGTTTCTTTTCACAAATTAAGCTCAAGCTTTAATTTTTGCATTCTGGTGAAAATAAGATGTAGTTATTGTTCGTAATTTCAATAATTAGTAACTAACGAATAATGCGCGTTAGGAGGTAGTGCTGTGATACAAAGTACGCACACATCCATCTTTCTTAAACATCCATCTTTCTCAGGGGTGGACATGAAGCGGGATGCCATAGAAGTTCAAGAAATAACAAAAAAAAAAAAAAGACCTTTTAAAGATGCAATTACAGCATAAAAGGTTTAGAAGTCTGATGTTCCACTTTTTTACGTATCAAATGAAGGTAAGTTATATCTAGCAGATCCATGTCAATTTGAGAATGGTTGGTATTGCCCGTACAACTTCCATTTATTCTGCTATGCATCTGTATTCGTAGGTTTTCTTAAGGAAATTTCCCTCGACACAAAATTTTCCCTTTTTAAAAATCAAATTTTCCCTAAGTTATTGCGTGTCCAATTCCTATGACAGATGTTATGTGATAACATTAATTTAGCCATATTAACCCTTTCACAGAGGAAGTCGACTTTTGTCGACAGAACCAAATTTCCTTAACATGCGAATGTCGACTATAGTCGACGTGTTAAAATTTGTTTGTCCGTATCTTGGCTTTGTCGAGAGTAGTCGCCAAAGTTGTACAGTTCATTTTTGTTTGTGTTCTATTGTTTTCGATAAACAATAGAAATCACACAGAAAACCTTTGGCGACTACAATCGACAAAACCAAGATACAGACAAATTTTAACACGTCGACTATAATCGACATTCGCAGGTTAGGGAATTTTTTTTTCCGTCGCATTCCACAGTGAAAGGGTTAAAGGAAGTACCAACCACATTTATTTTGTTCATTTGCTCCCTAGTTCTATTATTTTTTGCTTTTTCCTTCACTATTTTTTTCACAGAAAAATACACACAAATACATCGTCAACAATGAGTGCAAATTATGCTAGTTTGAATACACACACACCCACACACACACACACACACACCCACACACATATATATATATACGCACATTATTGCTATTCTTTTGATTTATTTCTGAAGAACAAAGAAAAATTTAAGCATTTGTGTTGGTTAGAGCCAGAATTTCTCTGGATTTTCACATTTTATCGAAAAAAAATCCTTTTTCTCTTTTTACTAAATTTACCTACAAAATTGTCCTGGATTAGGGATTTTTGCTTCAAACTACGAACACTGCTATGCATTCGTAGCTACTAGTGCCATCTACTGGTAGGTGTGAGAAGTTTTTGTAGTTTAATTCTTTAAGGATGGTTTATAGACAAGTTTTGCCGATAGATGTCACCACAGTCTTCGTATCTCATGCATTTTTTTTTTTTTTTTTATCTTTCACGAAAGTTCACGATTTCTCTTACAAATTTCAACCTATAGACTTCAAATTTTTAGAAAAGGAACTTCATAACTTATCGAAAGTAACAATAGGTGCCGATTATTTATTTAGAATTTTCATTGTTGAAACAAACTGTCAAAAGTTTGGATATCAATTTCAACAATCAAGCTATTCCAACAATGAAAAAATTCTAAATAAAAAATCTAATAATAATAATAGAAAATAATAATAATTTTCTAAATAGAAAATTCTAAATAAATTATAAATAAAATAAGGCACGGATTGTTGCCTTTGAAAGTTTATGAAGTTCCTTCCGTAAAAATTTCAAGTCTGTAGGTTGAAATTTGTAAGAGAAATCGTGAATTTTGGTGAAAGATAAAAAATACATAACAAAGATACGAAGACTTTGATGACATCTATCGGCAAAACTTGTCCCTTTAAACCAACCTTAATTGGCTTCAACAGAAAAAGTCCGCTGGCTCTGTGGGAGTAACTTCTACCCTAGATGCTGAAAAGTAACCTATTTTTGGTGTGTTTTTTAAAAAGTCGTCTCTTCGGGAATATAATGGATATTTTAACGTTTATTTTTTTAAAAAAATAAACAACCGTCTTCGTTTTTCTGTGATATTTACGAGTCGGCTAAGTATTGACATTATCATTATCAATTTCGATAGAATGAAATTCTATGCTGGAAATTCATAATCAGAGTTGTCCACCTCCAGGGAACAAAAACATCGATTTTAGTTTTTAAAATTATCGTACATTACAAAGTTATCGTATATTCGTTATTCTAGAATTCTAGATAATTCTAGAAGCAAGTATAATAGTGGCGGCGATTGGACATTAAAAGAGGGGGGAAGTCATGATCTGAATATTTGTATATCAATTTTAGTTTTCCTGGTTGTTTCTAACACATTGTTTAAGGTTGGTTTAAAGGGACAAGTTTAGCTGATAGATGGCACTACAGTCTTCGTATCACTCCCATGTGTTTTTATCTTTCACGAAAATTCACGATTTCTCTTACAAATTTCAACCTACAGATTTCAAATTTTTAGAAAAGGAACTTCATAATCTATCAAAGGCAATAATCCGTGCCGATTTTTTAAAAGAATTTTCTTCATTGTTGAAATGGCTTGATTCTTGAAATGTATATACAAACCTTTAACAATGGAACTGTTTCAACAATGAAGAAATTCTAAATAAAAAATCGGCACAGACTGTTCCCTTTAATAGGTTATGAAGTTCCTTCTCTAAAAATTTGAAGTCTCTAGGTTGAAATTTATAAAAGAAATTATAAATTTTCGTGAAAGGTAAAAAATACATGGGAGAGATACGAAGACTGTAGTGACATCTATCGGCAAAACTTGTCCCTTTACACTAACCTTAACGAAAGGTGGTATGACTAATAGCATACTATATTTTTGAGTTAAAATACCGTATACGGTATTTCATATTTTACTAAGTTGATTGACAAGAGCAATGCAAGTAGGTACTAGCCCTTTGTACTGTTAAACAACGAAAGTGTAAGAATAGATTTGACTCCTTGCTCATGAACATCTTAAAATTCTGTATGGAAAATTGTGTGATCAGATTATTTAATAAGAAATTTACAAAACAAACAAATATAAAGGATAATATTAATCATAGCAATGAATAATGAGACTTGTTTTCCAGAAGTTATATTGAAACTGGGGATTAATGAACAACTTATATTTTTAATTCCACACACGCCATTAAACGTATGTTATTACTCTTAGAAAATGAAAGACAGTAAATACTACAAGACAGTAAATACTAACGAATGAAAGACAGTAAATTCTAATATATGCTACGATATTTAAAGAACTACTTAATTGCAATATTAATTGCTTTGAATTGCAATTAAAATACAATTTCTGTATCTTAACTCCACGGGGAGACAAATAACCAATATGTACACACGCAACGGCAAATATTATATTAACAGCATTTTTTCTATGAACCAGTAATACATACAAAAACTTTGAATTTCCAAATGAAACTATATACATTAAAGAGTCACTTCAAAATAGTGCGAGGCAACTGCCCCTCTTTCCCACTAATCGCCGCCCCTGCTACTAATAATAGCAACAATATGTAATAAACTTATCTAGTAATCTTCCGTTTTGAATTGCAAACCGTTATCACTGCCCTCGCCATTTTTAAAAAAGAAATTGCGAAATAACATCTGGCATTTGTTCTTCTTCCTAGGCTGGGGCACCAACAGTTAAACCTCAGCCTCAACTTGAGGAAAGTTCCAAGATATTTCTCTCATTGAGAGAGGTTCATTTGACCTGATTCTGAGTTAAAGAAGTAAATGATGAATAACTCTACTGATCGTTTCTCCGATTCCATCCCGTCTCGCCTAATCCCACCTCGCCTAACGACTTATCACCCACTGATGTCTCCGAGATAAGAATATAAGCCATTTTAGGCGAAATTGGAATTCCCACCTTGCCTAATCCCATATCGCCTAACCCCACCTCGCCTAACGATTTATCAGCCACTGATGTCTCCGAGATAAGAATGTCAGCCATTTTAGGGGAGATGGGAATTCCCATCTTGCCTAATCCCATCTCGCCTAAAATGGCGGTAAGATGCAAGGAAGGAATTTCTGCATTAACGAGGGAATTCCTGTACTAGCATTTTAACCACGTATTTCAATCAATATGGGCAATCTCTGTCAACTACAATATAATTAATATACAATAAGTACTGTACAATAAGAAAGCAATTAAGGGGAAAGACGTTTTAGTGAATTTATTTCACTTTTGGTTTATTTCGGGAGTGTTGAAAGGTGATTGACAGACAGGAGCTAATCAGAAACAGGATAGAAATATACAATGTGTTTCAAAATAACACCGACAACGTTTGGGAGCTGATTTCTGACACCAAGATAAGACAAAAAGTATAGAGCAACCTGGGTGCACAATACTTCCTTTCGAGGCTATGATCAGCCAAAAGTCTGTCGAAAAAATGCATAAACACAACTATAACTTGTTAACAAAATGTCGGATCGAAGTCGGGGGAAATGGAATGCCTATTATTTTTAGCTGTAGCCTCCATTAATGCAGAACTCAATGTGGTACAGTGACAGCGCAAGGGTTACTTAAAAAAAAAAAAAAATTGAAGAATTCCTCGGATATTTTATAAAACGTTGACTGAAAGCAACTAACTATAATTAAATACGATATTTCAACTTACAAAACTCTTAGAACGTGGTCCAAGTTACTAGAACATCGTTAGAATTCGAAAAAGGAAATATACACATATTTGATTAATCTACTTTGTCTCAGTACAGAATTGGTTGTCGTGGAAGAACTGTAATTATATGAAGTCCATAATATTTAAATGTTAGGCCTTCTAGGCTAATGAAGACAGAGATCACTCATGGATATGTGGGTAGAGTGCGGGACTTTGGCATTGCAGACCCGGCTCCGATTTTTAGCATACACGCAGGTGATTCTGATCTCATGATAATCCGTAGCTTCATACCTCATACAACTTTGCTACCGAAGGGATGTTAAACTCAAATCCGATCCAATAATAGAGACAAATAATAGACGGAAGCTAATTATTGGGAAATAATTCGTGAAATGAGAATGTAGGCGAAAACAGGATAATCCCGAGAAAACTCACGGGGACGATGGTATCCACCACGAACTTTATAGTCTGGGATCGAACGAGGTCCATCCCACACCAGAAGTAAACGCTCTATCACTAAGCCACCGTGCCCCTACTTTGAAGAAAGCACTATGATTCTGACAGAAATATCGGTCTAGTAAATATTGTGTGTGATAAACCAATATACATCAAGTACGAACGGTTAGAATGTGGAATTCGTCCATTTCCAGAATGTGGAATTTTTCCGACAGATTTTCGCCTAGTCATAGTGCCAAAAGGAAGCATTTGTGCACCCAGGTTGGTCTATACATTTTGTCTTATCATAATGACAGGAATCAGCTCCCAAACATTGTCTGTGTTGTTTTGAAACACCCTGTATACTATTAATGAATTGTGCTGCTGATATGAAAGTAGCAGATATTCTTTATGAGATTGTTCTAAGCATGGCTTTGACTTACTTGCAGAGTATATGCGGTGGGAAGTTAACTGAATAGAAAACAGAGATTTCTAATATTGATTGAAATATACTGAAACTAGGTTATTGATTTTCTTATGTACGAAAGATTAATACATAGAGTGTTTCTTTTCCGAAATGTGCGTATAATTTCACAATTTCTTAGTGTTGATGGTTAAAATGCTAGAACAGAAATTCCCTCTTTAGTGCAGGAATTCTCACCTTGCATCTTACCGCCACTTTAGGCGAGATGGGATTAGGCAAGATGGGAATTCAAATCTCGCCTAAAATGGCTGACATTTTTATCTTGGAGATATAAGTGGCTGATAAATCATTAGGCGAGATGGGATTAGGCAAGATGGGAATTCCCATATCACCTAACATGGCTGACATTTTTTCATGAAGATATCAGTGGCTGATAAATCGTTAGGCGAGATGGGAGGACACTGTTTCTCCATACAGACCTTAGTATGTGGGCTAGTCTTATATGAAAGGTTTACAACTATAGCTAAGTTTTCGTGCATCATCAAGTAAGTAGTCAGCATAGGTTAGCGCATTGGATTTCCATCCAGACGACCCGGGTTCGATTTCTCGAAGGTCCGGAAGTTCTCATATGCTTACATTTCAATTTCGATATATACCCGGCGTGATATGCAAGATATTCATATCTGGAGAAAGAAAAATGAAAGCTTTCAGTTTAACGTCCCACGTTTATACTCGTTAGGCTAAGGGATACGGCCGAATAATGACGGCAACTGAATAATGATGGAATGATTTGTGGAATGTTAATGTGGAAGGAAAGGAGAGTACCCCGAGAAAATCCACGAACACAATGTTGTCCACTTTGAAGTTACTTGGGCCTTTGGTGAGGCAAGAAATATATTCGAATAAAGAGAGTGACGGGGAATTGGAATAGTTCCATGAATGGAGACAAAGATTTACAAACTTTTCCTTCAATTAATCCAGATTTGATATTTTCAGTTAATTATAACCATTTTGTAACTCATTTCTAATCAGTGTTTTTTCTTCTTTCTTCTCACATGCAGTATGTATTGAAATAATATAGACAACGAATAATAATGTCATTGATATATAATTGGAAACCATGCTCCAAACAATAGAGATGAATCTCAAAATGAAGAAATTTCTTCGGACATCAAATTGGTAGTCAAGCGTGTTTCAATGCTCCACAGGCTTACCAACTATCGTTCCCTCGTTGAAATGTTAGGTGTACGTTGGATTGCATCTGTCCAGGCGCTTATGATACCAGTAAAAGTACTGGACTCAGGGCGGTATTCAGAGAGAATTCGTTAATCGAGGGTTAGTCTCAGACTAGTTAGTTAGCATACTAACTCTTTACTAAGGAAGGTGCACGTTATGGTATTCAGAGTCTACTTTTAGTACAACTAAAATGATGATTTGGGTATGATTATCTTATATAACCCCAATGCATCGGGTGAGAAAAATAAATGTGGCAACTACGGAAAAGTAGATGAGCACATGCGTAGTCTGTAAAAATGAAAATATATGAAATACGAAATGTTGTGTCGCAAGCTAAACCGTGGGTAAAAGACTAGCCTCTGCTCTAGATTAATTAGTCACATGTGATTAACTTCGTCAAATACTACGTTCTAATCAGAGACTCTGAATACAATTTTGATAACCATCCGTTAGTCAACCCCGTAGTATGGCGTTAATCAGGCGTCAAAACGACTCTGCATAAGGCCCATAGCAATCTGGGAAAATATACTTTCGTTGTTAACTGTACAATAGTTCCACGAACGCAATAAATGTAAATAATATACTTCCGAACTAATAGTGATTGATTAGAGGACAAGTTATTCGCAGCGCAAAAGTGGCTAGATTTGTAGATAAATCGCCGAATTGTTGTTTAAAACTCGCCAAAATAGTTACCAATCAGAAAAAAAATTGTTACTATTTCGCATATCGAACCCCTAAGTTTGGCGACTTTTCTCCCAAAATTGGCAACAATCACCTAGTCAGTTCACTTATGTCGTGAGCAGAAAAGTCGAATTATAATGCGACAAGAGTAGTCAGCAGTCAGTATAGTAGTATGCATACAAGGGAAGGGGACTTCTCAATGTCCTTATATTTTCTATATATGGTACTTCATATACGAAAAACTTCATGAAGATTGCTGTTACTGTACAGCATTAATTTTTAAGTTTATAAAAAAATAGTTTTTTTTTTTTCGAAAATTATACACGAGAATTTACATTCACACATATCATTCTATTTATCTCTATAAGGTCTATCTGTTGCTATATGTCTCCTCTTTGGACCAAAACAAAAAAGGTCTCTTCAACGTTCATCATAAGCTACCAGACGTCTCGATTTAAACGGCACAGTCCTTTCTTTTCGATTCTAGCCCCATTTTTTTCAACAAGTCAGAATGACAATGTTCCTACTTTTTACTTAAGCAATTACTTAATTTATTTTACCCAATCGTCGTTATTTTATCTTATAAAATTTAAACTGTTCATTACTAATATCATTTAAATAATACCGGAGTGATTTTGGCAGACGTTCGTCCGCAGACAATTCAACAACTACCAGGGTTGCCAGTAATAGAAAGAAAACAATTATCACTATAGACAACAACAAACAAATACTGTTACTAACAATTTGTGCTTTCCACGAAGCATTCCTCCACTAAATATATTAATTAAAAAGAGAAAAATAGTATCAAGAACAGCTCATTTAAAATACTTCCAAAATCTCATCAACAGAAAAAAAAAAACTTGAAAGTACAAAGTGAAATTACCCCTCTCAAACTTACATTATCGTACCATTGTCTTACAGACAGGAACCACATACAGCACACATGTTAAAATAAAAGTGGGGAATTAATATTTAAATAAGATATGTACGAGGGAAGTATCTAAGTTTCTTCAATATATATTATATCGAAATGGGCTAACATTAGGTCAATTTACCCCTCTCCAAATTTCATTATCTTAGCATTTTCTAACAGATAGACACTACATACAGCACATATGTTAAAATAAAAGTGGGGAATTAATATTTAAATAAGATATGTACGAGAAAAGTTTCTAAGTATCTTCAATATATATTATATCGAAATGGGCTAACATTAGGTCAATTTACCCCTCTCCAAATTTCATTATCTTAGCATTTTCTAACAGATCGACACTACGTACAGCACATATGTTAAAATAAAATTGGGGAATTAATATTTAAATAAGATATGTACGAGGGAAGTTTCTAAGTTTCTTCAATATATATTATATCAAAATGGGCTAACATTAGGTCAATTTACCCCTCTCCAAATTTCATTATCTTAGCATTTTCTAACAGACAGACACTACGTACAGCACATATGTTAAAATAAAAGTGGGGAATTAATATTTAAATAAGATATGTACGAGGGAAGTTTCTAAGTTTCTTCAATATATATTATATCGAAATGGGCTACCATTAGGTCAATTTACCCCTCTCCAAATTTGATAACCTTAGCATTTTCTAACAGACAGACACTACATACAGCACATATGTTAAAATAAAAGTGGGGAATTAATATTTATATAAGATATGTACGAGGGAAGTTTCTAAGTTTCTTCAATATATATTATATCGAAATGGGCCAACATTAGGTCAATTTACCCCTCTCCAAATTTCATTATCTTAGCATTTTCTAACAGAAAGACACTACATACAGCACATATGTAAAAATAGAAGTGGGGAATTAATATTTAAATAAGATATGTACGAGGGAAGTTTCTAAGTATCTTCAATATATATTATATCGAAATGGGCTAACATTAGGTCAATTTACCCCTCTCCAAATTTCATTATCTTAGCATTTTCTAACAGATAGACACTACATACAGCACATATGTTAAAATAAAAGTGGGGAATTAATATTTAAATAAGATATGTACGAGGGAAGTTTCTAAGTATCTTCAATATATATTATATCGAAATGGGCTAACATTAGGTCAATTTACCCCTCTCCAAATTTCATTATCTTAGCATTTTCTAACAGATAGACACTACATACAGCACATATGTTAAAATGAAAGTGGGGAATTAATATTTAAATAAGATATGTACGAGGGAAGTTTCTAAGTTTCTTCAATATATATTATATCGAAATGGGCTAACATTAGGTCAATTTACACCTCTCCAAATTTCATTATCTTAGCATTTTCTAACAGATAGACACTACGTACAGCACATATGTTAAAATAAAAGAGGGGAATAAATATTTAAATAAGATATGTACGCGGGAAGTTTCTAAGTATCTTCAATATATATTATATCGAAATGGGCTAACATTAGGTCAATTTACCCCTCTCCAAATTTCATTATCTTAGCATTTTCTAACAGATAGACACAACATACAGCACATATGTTAAAATAAAAGTGGGGAATTAATATTTAAATAAGATATGTACGAGGGAAGTTTCTAAGTATCTTCAATATATATTATATCGAAATGGGCTAACATTAGGTCAATTTACCCCTCTCCAAATTTCATTATCTTACCATTTTCTAACAGATAGACACTACGTACACCACATATGTTAAAATAAAAGTGGGGAATTAATATTTAAATCAGATATGTACGAGGGAAGTTTCTAAGTTTCTTCAATATATATTATATCGAAATGGGCTAACATTAGGTCAATTTACCCCTCTCCAAATTTCATTATCTTAGCATTTTCTAAAAGATAGACACTACATACAGCACATATGTTAAAATAAAAGTGGGGAATTAATATTTAAATAAGATATGTACGAGGGAAATTTCTAAGTTTCTTCAACATATATTATATCGAAATGGGCTAACATTAGGTCAATTTACCCCTCTCCAAATTTCATTATCTTAGCATTTTCTAACAGATAGACACTACATACAGCACATATGTTAAAATAAAAGTGGGGAATTAATATTTAAATAAGATATGTACGAGGGAAGTTTCTAAGTTTCTTCAATATATATTATATCGAAATGGGCTAACATTAGGTCAATTTACCCCTCTCCAAATTTCATTATCTTAGCATTTTCTAACAGATAGACACTACGTACACCACATATGTTAAAATAAAAGTGGGGAATTAATATTTAAATAAGATATGTACGAGGGAAGTTTCTAAGTTTCTTCAATATATATTATATCGAAATGGGCTAACATTAGGTCAATTTACCCCTCTCCAAATTTCATTATCTTAGCATTTTCTAACAGATAGACACTACATACAGCACATATGTTAAAATGAAAGTGGGGAATTAATATTTAAATAAGATATGTACGAGGGAAGTTTCTAAGTTTCTTGAATATATATTATATCGAAATGGGCTAACATTAGGTCAATTTACACCTCTCCAAATTTCATTATCTTAGCATTTTCTAACAGATAGACACTACGTACAGCACATATGTTAAAATAAAAGAGGGGAATTAATATTTAAATAAGATATGTACGCGGGAAGTTTCTAAGTATCTTCAATATATATTATATCGAAATGGGCTAACATTAGGTCAATTTACCCCTCTCCAAATTTCATTATCTTAGCATTTTCTAACAGATAGACACTACATACAGCACATATGTTAAAATAAAAGTGGGGAATTAATATTTAAATAAGATATGTACGAGGGAAGTTTCTAAGTATCTTCAATATATATTATATCGAAATGGGCTAACATTAGGTCAATTTACCCCTCTCCAAATTTCATTATCTTAGCATTTTCTAACAGATAGACACTACATACAGCACATATGTTAAAATAAAAGTGGGGAATTAATATTTAAATAAGATATGTACGAGGGAAGTTTCTAAGTTTCTTCAATATATATTATATCGAAATGGGCTAACATTAGGTCAATTTACCCCTCTCCAAATTTCATTATCTTAGCATTTTCTAACAGATAGACACTACGTACAGCACATATGTTAAAATAAAAGTGGGGAATTAATATTTAAATAAGATATGTACGCGGGAAGTTTCTAAGTATCTTCAATATATATTATATCGAAATGGGCTAACATTAGGTCAATTTACCCCTCTCCAAATTTCATTATCTTAGCATTTTCTAACAGATAGACACTACATACAGCACATATGTTAAAATAAAAGTGGGGAATTAATATTTAAATAAGATATGTACGAGGGAAGTTTCTAAGTTTCTTCAATATATATTATATCAAAATGGGCTAACATTAGGTCAATTTACCCCTCTCCAAATTTCATTATCTTAGCATTTTCTAACAGATAGACACTACATACAGCACATATGTAAAAATAGAAGTGGGGAATTAATATTTAAATAAGATATGTACGAGGGAAGTTTCTAAGTTTCTTCAATATATAATATATCGAAATGGGCTAACATTAGATAAATTTACCCCTCTCCAAATTTCATTATCTTAGCATTTTCTAACAGATAGACACTACGTACACCACATATGTTAAAATAAAAGTGGGGAATTAATATTTAAATAAGATATGTACGAGGGAAGTTTCTAAGTTTCTTCAATATATATGATATCAAAATGGGCTAACATTAGGTCAATTTACCCCTCTCCAAATTTCATTATCTTAGCATTTTCTAACAGACAGACACTACGTACAGCACATATGTTAAAATAAAAGTGGGGAATTAATATTTAAATAAGATATGTACGAGGGAAGTTTCTAAGTTTCTTCAATATATATAATATCAAAATAGGCTAACATTAGGTCAATTTACCCCTCTCCAAATTTCATTATCTTAGCATTTTCTAACAGACAGACACTACGTACAGCACATATGTTAAAATAAAAGTGGGGAATTAATATTTAAATAAGATATGTACGAGGGAAGTTTCTAAGTTTCTTCAATATATATTATATCGAAATGGGCTAACATTAGGTCAATTTACCCCTCTCCAAATTTCATTATCTTAGCATTTTCTAACAGATAGACACTACATACAGCACATATGTTAAAATAAAAGTGGGGAATTAATATTTAAATAAGATATGTACGAGGGAAGTTTCTAAGTTTCTTCAATATATATTATATCGAAATGGGCTAACACTAGGTCAATTTACCCCTCTCCAAATTTCATTATCTTAGCATTTTCTAACAGATAGACACTACATACAGCACATATGTAAAAATAGAAGTGGGGAATTAATATTTAAATAAGATATGTACGAGGGAAGTTTCTAAGTTTCTTCAATATATAATATATCGAAATAGGCTAACATTAGATAAATTTACCCCTCTCCAAATTTCATTATCTTAGCATTTTCTAACAGATAGACACTACATACAGCACATATGTTAAAATAAAAGTGGGGGATTAATATTTAAATAAGATATGTACGAGGGTAGTTTCTAAGTTTCTTCAATATATATTATATCGAAATGGGCTAACATTAGGTCAATTTACCCCTCTCCAAATTTCATTATCTTAGCATTTTCTAACAGATAGACACTACGTACAGCACATATGTTAAAATAAAAGTGGGGAATTAATATTTAAATAAGATATGTACGAGGGAAGTTTCTAAGTTTCTTCAATATATATTATATCAAAATGGGCTAACATTAGGTCAATTTACCCCTCTCCAAATTTCATTATCTTAGCATTTTCTAACAGATAGACACTACATACAGCACATATGTTAAAATAAAAGTGGGGAATTAATATTTAAATAAGATATGTACGAGGGAAGTTTCTAAGTATCTTCAATATATATTATATCGAAATGGGCTAACATTAGGTCAATTTACCCCTCTCCAAATTTCATTTTCTTAGCATTTTCTAACAGATAGACACTACATACAGCACATATGTTAAAATAAAAGTGGGGAATTAATATTTAAATAAGATATGTACGAGGGAAGTTTCTTCAATATATATTATATCGAAATGGGCTAACATTAGGTCAATTTACCCCTCTCCAAATTTGATAACCTTAGCATTTTCTAACAGACAGACACTACATACAGCACATATGTTAAAATAAAAGTGGGGAATTAATATTTATATAAGATATGTACGAGGGAAGTTTCTAAGTTTCTTCAATATATATTATATCGAAATGGGCTAACATTAGGTCAATTTACCCCTCTCCAAATTTCATTATCTTAGCATTTTCTAACAGATAGACACTACATACAGCACATATGTTAAAATAAAAGTGGGGAATCAATATTTAAATAAGATATGTACGAGGGAAGTTTCTAAGTTTCTTCAATATATATTATATCGAAATGGGCTAACATTAGGTCAATTTACCCCTCTCCAAATTTCATTATCTTAGCATTTTCTAACAGACAGACACTACGTACAGCACATATGTTAAAATAAAAGTGAGGAATTAATATTTAAATAAGATATGTACGAGGGAAGTTTCTAAGTATCTTCAATATATATTATATCGAAATGGGCTAACATTAGGTCAATTTACCCCTCTCCAAATTTCATTATCTTAGCATTTTCTAACAGATAGACATTACATACAGCACATATGTTAAAATAAAAGTGGGGAATTAATATTTAAATAAGATATGTACGAGGGTAGTTTCTAAGTTTCTTCAATATATATTATATCGAAATGGGCTAACATTAGGTCAATTTACCCCTCTCCAAATTTCATTATCTTAGCATTTTCTAACAGATAGACACTACGTACAGCACATATGTTAAAATAAAAGAGGGGAATTAATATTTAAATAAGATATGTACGCGGGAAGTTTCTAAGTATCTTCAATATATATTATATCGAAATGGGCTAACATTAGGTCAATTTACCCCTCTCCAAATTTCATTATCTTAGCATTTTCTAACAGATAGACACTACATACAGCACATATGTTAAAATAAAAGTGGGGAATTAATATTTAAATAAGATATGTACGAGGGAAGTTTCTAAGTTTCTTCAATATATATTATATCGAAATGGGCTAACATTAGGTCAATTTACCCCTCTCCAAATTTCATTATCTTAGCATTTTCTAACAGATAGACACTACATACAGCACATATGTTAAAATAAAAGTGGGGAATTAATATTTAAATAAGATATGTACGAGGGAAGTTTCTAAGTATCTTCAATATATATTATATCGAAATGGGCTAACATTAGGTCAATTTACCCCTCTCCAAATTTCATTATCTTAGCATTTCCTAACAGATAGACACTACATACAGCACATATGTTAAAATAAAAGTGGGGAATTAATATTTAAATAAGATATGTACGAGGGAAGTTTCTAAGTTTCTTCAATATATATTATATCGAAATGGGCTAACACTAGGTCAATTTACCCCTCTCCAAATTTCATTATCTTAGCATTTTCTAACAGATAGACACTACATACAGCACATATGTAAAAATAGAAGTGGGGAATTAATATTTAAATAAGATATGTACGAGGGAAGTTTCTAAGTTTCTTCAATATATAATATATCGAAATGGGCTAACATTAGATAAATTTACCCCTCTCCAAATTTCATTATCTTAGCATTTTCTAACAGATAGACACTACATACAGCACATATGTTAAAATAAAAGTGGGGAATTAATATTTAAATAAGATATGTACGAGGGTAGTTTCTAAGTTTCTTCAATATATATTATATCGAAATGGGCTAACATTAGGTCAATTTACCCCTCTCCAAATTTCATTATCTTAGCATTTTCTAACAGATAGGCACTACGTACAGCACATATGTTAAAATAAAAGTGGGGAATTAATATTTAAATAAGATATGTACGAGGGAAGTATCTAAGTTTCTTCAATATATATTATATCGAAATGGGCTAACATTAGGTCAATTTACCCCTCTCCAAATTTCATTATCTTAGCATTTTCTAACAGATAGACACTACGTACAGCACATATGTTAAAATAAAAGTGGGAAATTAATATTTAAATAAGATATGTACGAGGGAAGTTTCTAAGTTTCTTCAATATATATTATATCGAAATGGGCTAACATTAGGTCAATTTACCCCTCTCCAAATTTGATAACCTTAGCATTTTCTAACAGACAGACACTACATACAGCACATATGTTAAAATAAAAGTGGGGAATTAATATTTATATAAGATATGTACGAGGGAAGTTTCTAAGTTTCTTCAATATATATTATATCGAAATGGGCCAACATTAGGTCAATTTACCCCTCTCCAAATTTCATTATCTTAGCATTTTCTAACAGAAAGACACTACATACAGCACATATGTAAAAATAGAAGTGGGGAATTAATATTTAAATAAGATATGTACGAGGGAAGTTTCTAAGTATCTTCAATATATATTATATCGAAATGGGCTAACATTAGGTCAATTTACCCCTCTCCAAATTTCATTATCTTAGCATTTTCTAACAGATAGACACTACATACAGCACATATGTTAAAATAAAAGTGGGGAATTAATATTTAAATAAGATATGTACGAGGGAAGTTTCTAAGTATCTTCAATATATATTATATCGAAATGGGCTAACATTAGGTCAATTTACCCCTCTCCAAATTTCATTATCTTAGCATTTTCTAACAGATAGACACTACATACAGCACATATGTTAAAATGAAAGTGGGGAATTAATATTTAAATAAGATATGTACGAGGGAAGTTTCTAAGTTTCTTCAATATATATTATATCGAAATGGGCTAACATTAGGTCAATTTACCCCTCTCCAAATTTGATAACCTTAGCATTTTCTAACAGGCAGACACTACGTACACCACATATGTTAAAATAAAAGTGGGGAATTAATATTTAAATAAGATATGTACGAGGGAAGTTTCTAAGTTTCTTGAATATATATTATATCGAAATGGGCTAACATTAGGTCAATTTACCCCTCTCCAAATTTCATTTACTTAGCATTTTCTAACAGATAGACACTACATACAGCACATATGTTAAAATAAAAGTGGGGAATTAATATTTAAATAAGATATGTACGAGGGAAGTTTCTAAGTTTCTTCAATATATATTATATCGAAATGGGCTAACATTAGGTCAATTTACCCCTCTCCAAATTTCATTATCTTAGCATTTTCTAACAGATAGACACTACGTACAGCACATATGTTAAAATAAAAGAGGGGAATAAATATTTAAATAAGATATGTACGCGGGAAGTTTCTAAGTTTCTTCAATATATATTATATCGAAATGGGCTAACATTAGGTCAATTTACCCCTCTCCAAATTTCATTATCTTAGCATTTTCTAACAGATAGACACTACGTACACCACATATGTTAAAATAAAAGTGGGGAATTAATATTTAAATAAGATATGTACGAGGGAAGTTTCTAAGTTTCTTCAATATATATTATATCGAAATGGGCTAACATTAGGTCAATTTACCCCTCTCCAAATTTCATTATCTTAGCATTTTCTAACAGATAGACACTACATACAGCACATATGTTAAAATAAAAGTGGGGAATTAATATTTAAATAAGATATGTACGAGGGAAGTTTCTAAGTTTCTTGAATATATATTATATCGAAATGGGCTAACATTAGGTCAATTTACACCTCTCCAAATTTCATTATCTTAGCATTTTCTAACAGATAGACACTACGTACAGCACATATGTTAAAATAAAAGAGGGGAATTAATATTTAAATAAGATATGTACGCGGGAAGTTTCTAAGTATCTTCAATATATATTATATCGAAATGGGCTAACATTAGGTCAATTTACCCCTCTCCAAATTTCATTATCTTAGCATTTTCTAACAGATAGACACTACATACAGCACATATGTTAAAATAAAAGTGGGGAATTAATATTTAAATAAGATATGTACGAGGGAAGTTTCTAAGTATCTTCAATATATATTATATCGAAATGGGCTAAAATTAGGTCAATTTACCCCTCTCCAAATTTCATTATCTTAGCATTTTCTAACAGATAGACACTACATACAGCACATATGTTAAAATAAAAGTGGGGAATTAATATTTAAATAAGATATGTACGAGGGAAGTTTCTAAGTTTCTTCAATATATATTATATCGAAATGGGCTAACATTAGGTCAATTTACCCCTCTCCAAATTTCATTATCTTAGCATTTTCTAACAGATAGACACTACGTACAGCACATATGTTAAAATAAAAGTGGGGAATTAATATTTAAATAAGATATGTACGCGGGAAGTTTCTAAGTATCTTCAATATATATTATATCGAAATGGGCTAACATTAGGTCAATTTACCCCTCTCCAAATTTCATTATCTTAGCATTTTCTAACAGATAGACACTACATACAGCACATATGTTAAAATAAAAGTGGGGAATTAATATTTAAATAAGATATGTACGAGGGAAGTTTCTAAGTTTCTTCAATATATATTATATCAAAATGGGCTAACATTAGGTCAATTTACCCCTCTCCAAATTTCATTATCTTAGCATTTTCTAACAGATAGACACTACATACAGCACATATGTAAAAATAGAAGTGGGGAATTAATATTTAAATAAGATATGTACGAGGGAAGTTTCTAAGTTTCTTCAATATATAATATATCGAAATGGGCTAACATTAGATAAATTTACCCCTCTCCAAATTTCATTATCTTAGCATTTTCTAACAGATAGACACTACGTACACCACATATGTTAAAATAAAAGTGGGGAATTAATATTTAAATAAGATATGTACGAGGGAAGTTTCTAAGTTTCTTCAATATATATGATATCAAAATGGGCTAACATTAGGTCAATTTACCCCTCTCCAAATTTCATTATCTTAGCATTTTCTAACAGACAGACACTACGTACAGCACATATGTTAAAATAAAAGTGGGGAATTAATATTTAAATAAGATATGTACGAGGGAAGTTTCTAAGTTTCTTCAATATATATTATATCAAAATGGGCTAACATTAGGTCAATTTACCCCTCTCCAAATTTCATTATCTTAGCATTTTCTAACAGACAGACACTACGTACAGCACATATGTTAAAATAAAAGTGGGGAATTAATATTTAAATAAGATATGTACGAGGGAAGTTTCTAAGTTTCTTCAATATATATTATATCGAAATGGGCTAACATTAGGTCAATTTACCCCTCTCCAAATTTCATTATCTTAGCATTTTCTAACAGATAGACACTACATACAGCACATATGTTAAAATAAAAGTGGGGAATTAATATTTAAATAAGATATGTACGAGGGAAGTTTCTAAGTTTCTTCAATATATATTATATCGAAATGGGCTAACACTAGGTCAATTTACCCCTCTCCAAATTTCATTATCTTAGCATTTTCTAACAGATAGACACTACATACAGCACATATGTAAAAATAGAAGTGGGGAATTAATATTTAAATAAGATATGTACGAGGGAAGTTTCTAAGTTTCTTCAATATATAATATATCGAAATGGGCTAACATTAGGTCAATTTACCCCTCTCCAAATTTCATTATCTTAGCATTTTCTAACAGATAGACACTACATACAGCACATATGTTAAAATAAAAGTGGGGAATTAATATTTAAATAAGATATGTACGAGGGAAGTTTCTAAGTATCTTCAATATATATTATATCGAAATGGGCTAACATTAGGTCAATTTACCCCTCTCCAAATTTCATTTTCTTAGCATTTTCTAACAGATAGACACTACATACAGCACATATGTTAAAATAAAAGTGGGGAATTAATATTTAAATAAGATATGTACGAGGGAAGTTTCTTCAATATATATTATATCGAAATGGGCTAACATTAGGTCAATTTACCCCTCTCCAAATTTGATAACCTTAGCATTTTCTAACAGACAGACACTACATACAGCACATATGTTAAAATAAAAGTGGGGAATTAATATTTATATAAGATATGTACGAGGGAAGTTTCTAAGTTTCTTCAATATATATTATATCGAAATGGGCTAACATTAGGTCAATTTACCCCTCTCCAAATTTCATTATCTTAGCATTTTCTAACAGATAGACACTACATACAGCACATATGTTAAAATAAAAGTGGGGAATCAATATTTAAATAAGATATGTACGAGGGAAGTTTCTAAGTTTCTTCAATATATATTATATCGAAATGGGCTAACATTAGGTCAATTTACCCCTCTCCAAATTTCATTATCTTAGCATTTTCTAACAGACAGACACTACGTACAGCACATATGTTAAAATAAAAGTGGGGAATTAATATTTAAATAAGATATGTACGAGGGAAGTTTCTAAGTATCTTCAATATATATTTTATCGAAATGGGCTAACATTAGGTCAATTTACCCCTCTCCAAATTTCATTATCTTAGCATTTTCTAACAGATAGACACTACATACAGCACATATGTTAAAATAAAAGTGGGGAATTAATATTTAAATAAGATATGTACGAGGGTAGTTTCTAAGTTTCTTCAATATATATTATATCGAAATGGGCTAACATTAGGTCAATTTACCCCTCTCCAAATTTCATTATCTTAGCATTTTCTAACAGATAGACACTACGTACAGCACATATGTTAAAATAAAAGTGGGGAATTAATATTTAAATAAGATATGTACGCGGGAAGTTTCTAAGTATCTTCAATATATATTATATCGAAATGGGCTAACATTAGGTCAATTTACCCCTCTCCAAATTTCATTATCTTAGCATTTTCTAACAGATAGACACTACATACAGCACATATGTTAAAATAAAAGTGGGGAATTAATATTTAAATAAGATATGTACGAGGGAAGTTTCTAAGTTTCTTCAATATATATTATATCGAAATGGGCTAACATTAGGTCAATTTACCCCTCTCCAAATTTCATTATCTTAGCATTTTCTAACAGATAGACACTACGTACAGCACATATGTTAAAATAAAAGTGGGAAATTAATATTTAAATAAGATATGTACGAGGGAAGTTTCTAAGTTTCTTCAATATATATTATATCGAAATGGGCTAACATTAGGTCAATTTACCCCTCTCCAAATTTCATTATCTTAGCATTTTCTAACAGATAGACACTACGTACAGCACATATGTTAAAATAAAAGTGGGGAATTAATATTTAAATAAGATATGTACGAGGGAAGTTTCTAAGTTTCTTCAATATATATTATATCGAAATGGGCTAACATTAGGTCAATTTACCCCTCTCCAAATTTCATTATCTTAGCATTTTCTAACAGATAGACACTACGTACAGCACATATGTTAAAATAAAAGTGGGGAATTAATATTTAAATAAGATATGTACGAGGGAAGTTTCTAAGTTTCTTCAATATATATTATATCGAAATGGGCTAACACTAGGTCAATTTACCCCTCTCCAAATTTCATTATCTTAGCATTTTCTAACAGATAGACACTACATACAGCACATATGTAAAAATAGAAGTGGGGAATTAATATTTAAATAAGATATGTACGAGGGAAGTTTCTAAGTTTCTTCAATATATAATATATCGAAATGGGCTAAAATTAGATAAATTTACCCCTCTCCAAATTTCATTATCTTAGCATTTTCTAACAGATAGACACTACATACAGCACATATGTTAAAATAAAAGTGGGGAATTAATATTTAAATAAGATATGTACGAGGGTAGTTTCTAAGTTTCTTCAATATATATTATATCGAAATGGGCTAACATTAGGTCAATTTACCCCTCTCCAAATTTCATTATCTTAGCATTTTCTAACAGATAGGCACTACGTACAGCACATATGTTAAAATAAAAGTGGGGAATTAATATTTAAATAAGATATGTACGAGGGAAGTTTCTAAGTTTCTTCAATATATATTATATCGAAATGGGCTAACATTAGGTCAATTTACCCCTCTCCAAATTTCATTATCTTAGCATTTTCTAACAGATAGACACTACGTACAGCACATATGTTAAAATAAAAGTGGGAAATTAATATTTAAATAAGATATGTACGAGGGAAGTTTCTAAGTTTCTTCAATATATATTATATCGAAATGGGCTAACATTAGGTCAATTTACCCCTCTCCAAATTTGATAACCTTAGCATTTTCTAACAGACAGACACTACATACAGCACATATGTTAAAATAAAAGTGGGGAATTAATATTTATATAAGATATGTACGAGGGAAGTTTCTAAGTTTCTTCAATATATATTATATCGAAATGGGCCAACATTAGGTCAATTTACCCCTCTCCAAATTTCATTATCTTAGCATTTTCTAACAGAAAGACACTACATACAGCACATATGTAAAAATAGAAGTGGGGAATTAATATTTAAATAAGATATGTACGAGGGAAGTTTCTAAGTATCTTCAATATATATTATATCGAAATGGGCTAACATTAGGTCAATTTACCCCTCTCCAAATTTCATTATCTTAGCATTTTCTAACAGATAGACACTACATACAGCACATATGTTAAAATAAAAGTGGGGAATTAATATTTAAATAAGATATGTACGAGGGAAGTTTCTAAGTATCTTCAATATATATTATATCGAAATGGGCTAACATTAGGTCAATTTACCCCTCTCCAAATTTCATTATCTTAGCATTTTCTAACAGATAGACACTACATACAGCACATATGTTAAAATGAAAGTGGGGAATTAATATTTAAATAAGATATGTACGAGGGAAGTTTCTAAGTTTCTTCAATATATATTATATCGAAATGGGCTAACATTAGGTCAATTTACCCCTCTCCAAATTTGATAACCTTAGCATTTTCTAACAGGCAGACACTACGTACACCACATATGTTAAAATAAAAGTGGGGAATTAATATTTAAATAAGATATGTACGAGGGAAGTTTCTAAGTTTCTTGAATATATATTATATCGAAATGGGCTAACATTAGGTCAATTTACCCCTCTCCAAATTTCATTTACTTAGCATTTTCTAACAGATAGACACTTCATACAGCACATATGTTAAAATAAAAGTGGGGAATTAATATTTAAATAAGATATGTACGAGGGAAGTTTCTAAGTTTCTTCAATATATATTATATCGAAATGGGCTAACATTAGGTCAATTTACCCCTCTCCAAATTTCATTATCTTAGCATTTTCTAACAGATAGACACTACGTACAGCACATATGTTAAAATAAAAGAGGGGAATAAATATTTAAATAAGATATGTACGCGGGAAGTTTCTAAGTTTCTTCAATATATATTATATCGAAATGGGCTAACATTAGGTCAATTTACCCCTCTCCAAATTTCATTATCTTAGCATTTTCTAACAGATAGACACTACGTACACCACATATGTTAAAATAAAAGTGGGGAATTAATATTTAAATAATATATGTACGAGGGAAGTTTCTAAGTTTCTTCAATATATATTATATCGAAATGGGCTAACATTAGGTCAATTTACCCCTCTCCAAATTTCATTATCTTAGCATTTTCTAACAGATAGACACTACATACAGCACATATGTTAAAATAAAAGTGGGGAATTAATATTTAAATAAGATATGTACGAGGGAAGTTTCTAAGTTTCTTGAATATATATTATATCGAAATGGGCTAACATTAGGTCAATTTACACCTCTCCAAATTTCATTATCTTAGCATTTTCTAACAGATAGACACTACGTACAGCACATATGTTAAAATAAAAGAGGGGAATTAATATTTAAATAAGATATGTACGCGGGAAGTTTCTAAGTATCTTCAATATATATTATATCGAAATGGGCTAACATTAGGTCAATTTACCCCTCTCCAAATTTCATTATCTTAGCATTTTCTAACAGATAGACACTACATACAGCACATATGTTAAAATAAAAGTGGGGAATTAATATTTAAATAAGATATGTACGAGGGAAGTTTCTAAGTATCTTCAATATATATTATATCGAAATGGGCTAAAATTAGGTCAATTTACCCCTCTCCAAATTTCATTATCTTAGCATTTTCTAACAGATAGACACTACATACAGCACATATGTTAAAATAAAAGTGGGGAATTAATATTTAAATAAGATATGTACGAGGGAAGTTTCTAAGTTTCTTCAATATATATTATATCGAAATGGGCTAACATTAGGTCAATTTACCCCTCTCCAAATTTCATTATCTTAGCATTTTCTAACAGATAGACACTACGTACAGCACATATGTTAAAATAAAAGTGGGGAATTAATATTTAAATAAGATATGTACGCGGGAAGTTTCTAAGTATCTTCAATATATATTATATCGAAATGGGCTAACATTAGGTCAATTTACCCCTCTCCAAATTTCATTATCTTAGCATTTTCTAACAGATAGACACTACATACAGCACATATGTTAAAATAAAAGTGGGGAATTAATATTTAAATAAGATATGTACGAGGGAAGTTTCTAAGTTTCTTCAATATATATTATATCAAAATGGGCTAACATTAGGTCAATTTACCCCTCTCCAAATTTCATTATCTTAGCATTTTCTAACAGATAGACACTACATACAGCACATATGTAAAAATAGAAGTGGGGAATTAATATTTAAATAAGATATGTACGAGGGAAGTTTCTAAGTTTCTTCAATATATAATATATCGAAATGGGCTAACATTAGATAAATTTACCCCTCTCCAAATTTCATTATCTTAGCATTTTCTAACAGATAGACACTACGTACACCACATATGTTAAAATAAAAGTGGGGAATTAATATTTAAATAAGATATGTACGAGGGAAGTTTCTAAGTTTCTTCAATATATATGATATCAAAATGGGCTAACATTAGGTCAATTTACCCCTCTCCAAATTTCATTATCTTAGCATTTTCTAACAGACAGACACTACGTACAGCACATATGTTAAAATAAAAGTGGGGAATTAATATTTAAATAAGATATGTACGAGGGAAGTTTCTAAGTTTCTTCAATATATATTATATCAAAATGGGCTAACATTAGGTCAATTTACCCCTCTCCAAATTTCATTATCTTAGCATTTTCTAACAGACAGACACTACGTACAGCACATATGTTAAAATAAAAGTGGGGAATTAATATTTAAATAAGATATGTACGAGGGAAGTTTCTAAGTTTCTTCAATATATATTATATCGAAATGGGCTAACATTAGGTCAATTTACCCCTCTCCAAATTTCATTATCTTAGCATTTTCTAACAGATAGACACTACATACAGCACATATGTTAAAATAAAAGTGGGGAATTAATATTTAAATAAGATATGTACGAGGGAAGTTTCTAAGTTTCTTCAATATATATTATATCGAAATGGGCTAACACTAGGTCAATTTACCCCTCTCCAAATTTCATTATCTTAGCATTTTCTAACAGATAGACACTACATACAGCACATATGTAAAAATAGAAGTGGGGAATTAATATTTAAATAAGATATGTACGAGGGAAGTTTCTAAGTTTCTTCAATATATAATATATCGAAATGGGCTAACATTAGATAAATTTACCCCTCTCCAAATTTCATTATCTTAGCATTTTCTAACAGATAGACACTACATACAGCACATATGTTAAAATAAAAGTGGGGGATTAATATTTAAATAAGATATGTACGAGGGTAGTTTCTAAGTTTCTTCAATATATATTATATCGAAATGGGCTAACATTAGGTCAATTTACCCCTCTCCAAATTTCATTATCTTAGCATTTTCTAACAGATAGACACTACGTACAGCACATATGTTAAAATAAAAGTGGGGAATTAATATTTAAATAAGATATGTACGAGGGAAGTTTCTAAGTTTCTTCAATATATATTATATCAAAATGGGCTAACATTAGGTCAATTTACCCCTCTCCAAATTTCATTATCTTAGCATTTTCTAACAGATAGACACTACATACAGCACATATGTTAAAATAAAAGTGGGGAATTAATATTTAAATAAGATATGTACGAGGGAAGTTTCTAAGTATCTTCAATATATATTATATCGAAATGGGCTAACATTAGGTCAATTTACCCCTCTCCAAATTTCATTTTCTTAGCATTTTCTAACAGATAGACACTACATACAGCACATATGTTAAAATAAAAGTGGGGAATTAATATTTAAATAAGATATGTACGAGGGAAGTTTCTTCAATATATATTATATCGAAATGGGCTAACATTAGGTCAATTTACCCCTCTCCAAATTTGATAACCTTAGCATTTTCTAACAGACAGACACTACATACAGCACATATGTTAAAATAAAAGTGGGGAATTAATATTTATATAAGATATGTACGAGGGAAGTTTCTAAGTTTCTTCAATATATATTATATCGAAATGGGCTAACATTAGGTCAATTTACCCCTCTCCAAATTTCATTATCTTAGCATTTTCTAACAGATAGACACTACATACAGCACATATGTTAAAATAAAAGTGGGGAATCAATATTTAAATAAGATATGTACGAGGGAAGTTTCTAAGTTTCTTCAATATATATTATATCGAAATGGGCTAACATTAGGTCAATTTACCCCTCTCCAAATTTCATTATCTTAGCATTTTCTAACAGACAGACACTACGTACAGCACATATGTTAAAATAAAAGTGGGGAATTAATATTTAAATAAGATATGTACGAGGGAAGTTTCTAAGTATCTTCAATATATATTATATCGAAATGGGCTAACATTAGGTCAATTTACCCCTCTCCAAATTTCATTATCTTAGCATTTTCTAACAGATAGACACTACATACAGCACATATGTTAAAATAAAAGTGGGGAATTAATATTTAAATAAGATATGTACGAGGGTAGTTTCTAAGTTTCTTCAATATATATTATATCGAAATGGGCTAACATTAGGTCAATTTACCCCTCTCCAAATTTCATTATCTTAGCATTTTCTAACAGATAGACACTACGTACAGCACATATGTTAAAATAAAAGTGGGGAATTAATATTTAAATAAGATATGTACGCGGGAAGTTTCTAAGTATCTTCAATATATATTATATCGAAATGGGCTAACATTAGGTCAATTTACCCCTCTCCAAATTTCATTATCTTAGCATTTTCTAACAGATAGACACTACATACAGCACATATGTTAAAATAAAAGTGGGGAATTAATATTTAAATAAGATATGTACGAGGGAAGTTTCTAAGTTTCTTCAATATATATTATATCGAAATGGGCTAACATTAGGTCAATTTACCCCTCTCCAAATTTCATTATCTTAGCATTTTCTAACAGATAGACACTACATACAGCACATATGTTAAAATAAAAGTGGGGAATTAATATTTAAATAAGATATGTACGAGGGAAGTTTCTAAGTATCTTGAATATATATTATATCGAAATGGGCTAACATTAGGTCAATTTACCCCTCTCCAAATTTCATTATCTTAGCATTTCCTAACAGATAGACACTACATACAGCACATATGTTAAAATAAAAGTGGGGAATTAATATTTAAATAAGATATGTACGAGGGAAGTTTCTAAGTTTCTTCAATATATATTATATCGAAATGGGCTAACACTAGGTCAATTTACCCCTCTCCAAATTTCATTATCTTAGCATTTTCTAACAGATAGACACTACATACAGCACATATGTGAAAATAGAAGTGGGGAATTAATATTTAAATAAGATATGTACGAGGGAAGTTTCTAAGTTTCTTCAATATATAATATATCGAAATGGGCTAACATTAGATAAATTTACCCCTCTCCAAATTTCATTATCTTAGCATTTTCTAACAGATAGACACTACATACAGCACATATGTTAAAATAAAAGTGGGGAATTAATATTTAAATAAGATATGTACGAGGGTAGTTTCTAAGTTTCTTCAATATATATTATATCGAAATGGGCTAACATTAGGTCAATTTACCCCTCTCCAAATTTCATTATCTTAGCATTTTCTAACAGATAGGCACTACGTACAGCACATATGTTAAAATAAAAGTGGGGAATTAATATTTAAATAAGATATGTACGAGGGAAGTTTCTAAGTTTCTTCAATATATATTATATCGAAATGGGCTAACATTAGGTCAATTTACCCCTCTCCAAATTTCATTATCTTAGCATTTTCTAACAGATAGACACTACGTACAGCACATATGTTAAAATAAAAGTGGGAAATTAATATTTAAATAAGATATGTACGAGGGAAGTTTCTAAGTTTCTTCAATATATATTATATCGAAATGGGCTAACATTAGGTCAATTTACCCCTCTCCAAATTTCATTATTTTAGCATTTTCTAACAGATAGACTCAACGTGCAGCACATATGTTTTAATAAAAGTGGGGAATTAATATTTAAATAAGATATGTACGAGGGAAGTTTCTAAGTTTCTTCAATATATATTATATCGAAATGGGCTAACATTAGGTCAATTTACCCCTCTCCAAATTTCATTATCTTAGCATTTTCTAACAGATAGACACTACATACAGCACATATGTTAAAATAAAAGTGGGGAATTAATATTTAAATAAGGTATGTACGAGGGAAGTTACTAAACTTCCTCTAGAGATATTATATCGAAATGGGCTAACATTAGGTCAATCTACCCCTCTCCAAATTTCATTATCTTAGCATTTTCTAACAGACAGACACTACATACATCATATATGTTAAAATAAAAGTGGGGAATTAATATTTAAATAAGATATGTACGAGGGAATTTACTAAACTTCTTCTAGAGATATTATATTGAAATGGGCTATCATTAGGTTAATTTACCCCTCTCCAAATTTCATTATCTTAGCATTTTCTAACAGACAGACACTACATACATCACATATGTTAGAATAAAAGTGGGGAATTTATATTTAAATAAGATATGTACGAGGGAAGTTTCTAAGTTTCTTCAAGAGATATTATTACGAAATGGGCTAACATTAGGTCAATTTACCCCTCTTCAAATTTCATTTTCTTAGCATTTTCTGACAGATAGACTCTACATACAGCACATATGTTAAAACAAAAGTGAGGAATTAATATTTAAATAAGGTATGTACGAGGGAAGTTACTAAACTTGCTCAAGAAATATTATATCGAAATGTGCTAACATTAAATCAATTTACCCCTCTCCAAATTTCACTCTCTTAGCATTTTCTAACAGATAGGCTCCACGTGCAGCACATAGGTTAAAACAAAAGTGGGGAATTAGTATTTAGGTAATTATGTTAATATTAAAATTTAAATACGTGTGATGCTAATTTAACGTTTGATAGTCACATTCCAATTATAACAAGTGAAGCATTCAAACTATTATTGTTCATGGTTGGATGAGGAAAAAAAATTAAGAACTCTTCTTCATTACGGAAGTTGTACAATACTAATGTACTTTCAAAGTTAGAGTTGAGTTGATTTTAGTTTAGCGTCCCTTTCAGCAGCGAGGCTATATGATACGTGGACCTACTGATTAACGTGAAATCTGAACCACATGAGCTACCGCCGGGAATCGAACCCGGGTCTTCCACGCCAAAGGCGCGTACTCTAACCGCTTAGCCACGGAGGAGCTCTTTCAAAGATAGAGTTGGGAAAGTGGACTACAGTGAGACAGTGGGGTTTAGTGGGACAACAGTTTTTCTTGAGTATTTGTTTCATTAATTTTGGAAACGATGGATGTACAGACATGTGGCCGTTGCTATTCTTCTGTGACCTTAGTAGGCAAGTGTCTCACGCAAAGATACAGGCTGTGAGAGAGTTCAGTGATTTTCAATTAAGCAAAGTAAATTTTCTGTATTTCGTTTATGTCTGAAAAAATCAAAATAAATCAAGTAATTGGATATTAATTTCAGAGCAGGAGATGCTTTTTTATTTGTCGATATTTATCACAATATTATTAATATTTATTTATTTATTTATTTATTATTTGTTTATTTATTATTTTTTGTGGTTTTGAATAAATACGTTTGACAGTGATAATATGCTATTGGCGTACAGGGAGACACTTTCTTCAAACAAAATAGAGATGTGTCCAAAGAAGAAATTATTAGCTGACGAAAGAAATATCAAGGAAACAACAGAGAGGAAGCAAGTACAAATGAAGTTGATCCAGACGTAGAGGAAGAATTGGTCAAATCAGATTAGGAAATTGAATTATTACTCGAAATTGACCCAGACGATTTTAAAGACTACCATGGAAACATAAGTGAGGATGATTATGTTCTGGTAGAATTTCACCGTAAAAAGGTCATTTATTATACTGGGAAGGTTCTGAAACTGGGCAATAACCAAATAGTTAACTTTCTGGGAAAAGTGGGAAAATGTACGGAAAATTTATTTTTCTAGTTGTTCAAGATATTGCAACAATAAACGCAAATGACATCAAACTGAAGTTACCATAACCGCTAATACATTGAAAAACTAAACGTCAAATGTCATACTTATCATTTTCTGTTGATTTTCATTTTTTGGATATGCGTTGAACTTCGTAACAGAGAATGGAACATTTCAGTATGCGTATGTCTCACTCTACCCCAATAGTGAGAGAAATGGTCATATTTTGTTTATGAGTAAGTAAACCAGAGGTGGTTAAGATTAAACTAAAATAACCAATATTGTATGATAGCCTAAACTCCAACCTTCTGTTCAGTTTTTGTTTAATTTTAATGTCTTATATAATACAAGAGTTATTACCTACTGGAAAAAATGTGTTTCACTGTACCCCACTTTCCCCTATGGGTCTACTATTTGGAATCCATATCAATTAAAAAAGCGTAGTAAACAATTAGAATACACGGAAAATTTATGAATTTCTTAAAAAGTGACGCACATTCATCCCTGTTACGACAGCTGTAACAACATCCTTGAGAACTTTCCTCTTCCAACACTAGAACAACGGCGTCATTGATTGATTTATGATTTATTCAGAAAGTAACTCAAAATATTCTGGACTGTCCTGGCTTAGTTTGTTCATTGAATTTTCATGTTCCTTCAATAAAAACACGGGCCTCTCTTACCGTAACACATCAAACACTAATGTATTGAAATCACCAATCTGGAGAACAAGAGCTTTGTATAATAGAGTAGAATGTGTGCAAATAACAGTGAGTTGGATATATATAATATGTCGCCTAAGAAATTTACAAATGCCGTCATGAATATGTAATTATGTAATTCTCAACACTGTAATTGGGCTATAGCCTGTTGTGTTAAAATAAATAAAATAAATAAAATTTTCTATATTTTCAAACAGCAATAACTATAAGTTCACAGTCTATTTTTTTATTTAATGGCTCAGATCAATTTAGATCAATTATAGGTAATTCTATTTACGCTTGGTAACGTACAGAACCTGGTTAGCAAAATCTTTTTTCAGGAATTGAGAGCGCTCTGAACCTCCCCCTAGGTGGTAGAGATTTATGACCCCTTCTGGCTGAAAACCAATCTGGTCTCTGTTCCTTTCATTCTAATTTTCTTATTTTCTTTCAAGTATTTGTTTTGGGCAGCTTTGTCCTCCTGTTTGTCGCCTGTGAAGACTGACATATGAGCCGTGTGGCAATTTGGGGACAGAATCTCTCTCCCCTGGAGCGTTGCAATTTTGTGGTCACACAAGACGAAATGACCATAAGCAAGAATCTTATGAAGGACAAAGGGAAATGTTAGTATTCAATCGTCGCTTCCCATTTTCCATCTTTTTTTGCCCGAAAGACTCCTCCGGAAAAAGAAAGCGGGGATGGTGACCTTGTGAACCTTGAGATGTAGAATAATCTTGCAACAAATTGTAAAGTGCATGTTTAGTGGATTTTTTGTTTAGTTATACTATAACGGTCATTTCCCCTCCGGGAATCCCAAAGAATGTTAGAATCGAGAAAAAAGAAAAAACTCGAAGAGACACTTTATATCAAAAGATAACAGCAGCAGTAGTTGGGATTAACAAATTAGAACGAACAAAAGGTATTGTATCTAAATAACGTATTTGTGTGAAATGTACAGTACATTACCATTATAAGAAGTTCTATATTCTTCTCATACAACATGCTATAAATGCTTGGTTTTGTGAGGTCAATTTAATATTTCATGCATACGGAACATAGACTGAAAGTATTTGAGAACAAGATCTTGAGACGAATATTCGGACCCAAGAGGAACTGGAATGGGAAATGGCGGAAACTTCACAACGAGGAACTACATAATTTAGAACGATTTACCAAACATTGTTAGGGTAATTAAATCTAGGAGGGCTCAGGTGGGTAGGTCAGGTATCCAGGATGGAAGAAAGTAGGAACGCTTTCAAAGTCTTAACTTTAAGACCAATCGGAAATCGGCTATTAGGAAGACTAGGCGCAAACGGGAGGACAATATTAAGATGGATTTCGCAGAAATAGGAATACAAAGTAGAAACTGGATCCAGTTGCTAAGGATAGAAGTCAATGGAGAGCTTTTGTAAACACAACATTGAACCCCCGGGTTCCATAGGCCATAGAGTTGGCTAGTTCAGTTCAGCTTACGGTTACAAAGACAGGCTTAAACTATATTACTATAGTAGTTATTGAATATCCTTTCTATATGCAACAGGGTGGGAAAAAATCATGATTTTTTTTTAAAATCATTTTTTTTTATTTAAATAGATTTTTTTGATTTGAATCAAATCTTTCTTCTCGCGTAATACAACTTATGAACTGAAGATAAAACATTAGGAATTAATATTAAATGTTAATTATGCCATTTAAGGGAAAGTATTGGGCTTGAATTTTGAATTGATTGCCAGTCGTTAACTTATTTCAATCCCAAATGCAGATGCAAGGGTTCGGAAAAAAAGTATTTTTTTTGGGGGGGGGGAGGATTCGGTGCTTTCTGCTTTGCTTTCTTGCTTGGGAAATTTTGCCTTTTTTCCAAATTCTGCTTTAAATTGATAAAGTAGGTTTTGTTTCGCTTCTCTACAATACAAAAACTTATTTAAGTAGTAGTGGATGCAGATAATAATACAAAACTTCAAAAATAAACATGAATTTCGAAAACATATTTCAAACAATTTTAATTCTTAACACATTTCTATCATGAATCCCAAAAAATTAATCCATGTATATAATAAGTCGCAGTTAAGTTTTAACTTTCATATGCATTATAATCAATATTTTTTATTGTGAATTAAAAATACAAAAACTAGGAAAAACTGTTACATGACATACAGAATTTATTGTTCTATGTGTGTGAGTTTAAGCAAATAACACATCGGGAATATAATAAACTGAACAAACGCACAAAACAAATTTGTTTCGAAGCCGTAGCCTTCTCAAAAATAACATGTTCTTCTCTTTTGTTCATTACGTATATCAAGTGGCTCAAGTGGTACAATGTTGGCTTCGCATTCGGGAGGTCATGGGTTCGATTCCCGCTGCCGACCATCCTGACTGGGGTTTTCCAGTGTTTCCCTCAGTTCTACCAGGCAAATGCCGGGATACTACCTACTTAAACAGGCCCTGGCCAATGCCTTCCCAAATCCTTTCCATGTTAGATATCCAGTATAAAATAGCCTCTGAGCTGCATCTCGTGATTGTTAAATAAATAAATAAATATCATTCCCTCATCAATCTGTTATAGCCTACAAGTTTATTATGTCTGACTTCCGAGACTTTCATAAAGATTCGTACTAGAGTAACAATGAAAAATAATCATTGTTTTATTACAATTCAACGTATTACTTTAAAAGTGAAAAAATGCAATTTTTGTATAGGACGCTCAAAAATCACCTAATTTGTTAATGCACCTCTTGCTTCCGCCTTTGCTACCCCTACAGAAACTTCTTTGAAATGCAACAGAAATGTTGAAAATGTATTTTCTATTCATTTATTACATACGTAATAATCTGTTACCACCTATCAGGTGCTTCGGACGTGCAAAATCGGTAAAGTCCCAAATTTTGTAATGCACTGACTGTTCCTTAAGCTTGTTTAGAGTCAGGAAATTACTGAATTTCCTGTTCATGGATCACAAGCATAATACTGTTCATCTGAGCGTTTGGTTTTCAAGGCCCTGGAATACATAACCACCATCACGGTTTACCCAGTTCTGAAGGTTTTCTGAATTTTTAACAAGAATTCAATATGTCGTTACGGGACTTACCCTTTTTCTTAAAAAAGAAAAAAAAAAAAGAAAAGAAAAGAAAAACTACGAAATACATTTAAGTCAAGCACAACAAACATGAGTGAGTGGTTAGCTTTTCCGCTTCTATTGGGAAATCCGGGATTCAGTCCTGCATTCGACTATTCCGACAAAAGTTCTTAATTCCATCTGTGAATGTAGAGATAGTGCGTGTACTCTTATTCCTGGCTGATTTCATTTCTTATGTTTCAAATTTTTGTTATTACTAATTACCAGCAATGACGGACTTGCAAAAGGCGTTAGGGTGGGGGTGTCTTTCGGACTGAAGCCTGTTCTCCGAAATTACGAAATTTCTAAACAAACGAAATTTTAGTTATGTCTTTACTCATAAACTTCAAGCTCCCCTCAAATGAAAATTAGGCATTTAAAAAAGAACTAACCATTAATAAGAAAAAACCCTCCCAAAACACTTTTCTAAATCCGTACTGATTATTTGTATAAAATGGTATTCAAGGTTGCAACCGGAAGATTATTGCTACATCATTACACAGCTACAGTATAACAGAAATGTGGAAGTATGCTCTGACGGATATATTGAAAAACATAAGTTTAACTATGTGCTAGAAACTAGAGTACTAAGCTCTAAGAAATGAAACACTATTAACTAAAAATGTAATAATGAAAAGAAGAAAAAAATGTCGATAACTCAGAAGTTAAAATAAAGTTATATAACCTCTAAAATTGTTCTCAAATACTACGTATTTAATGATTAATTCATAAAACATGTGCTCTATCCAACATGAAGGTGAATTCTAGAGGGAAATATGGCATTTAGGTCATGAAATAATGTTTAACTATAGAGTATACTATAAGAAACCTATTTAGATAGAAAAATCATGAAAATGAAAACAAGCCAAAATTTCCGTTTTTTCCCTAAAAAGCCGGCTTTTTATGTGAAAAAAAACATCAATTCAAGAAAGCCAGCTATTTTACATCTCTAATCTCAAACAATGTTTCTTAAGCACTAAGGAAAAAGTACGGCGACGCTTATCAACATGATACTTTTTTCACAAAAGTTACTCATATTTGGCAGGGGCATACCTAAAAAAAAAAAAAAGAAAAGAAAAAGAAAAAAAGAAAAAAAGAACTAGATATAATAAAAAGAGCTAGCCTAAAGTTATAAAATTTAAAAAAGATTTAAGTTTCGGAGAGGGAATGACCCCTTTTATAAATACGCCCTTATTATCTGGGAACAAACAAACAGACGCGCACACAAAATAATTTTCGTCTTAAATGTCCATGGTGATTTTCTCGTTGGAATAGTTAACGATTTAAAAGCCTTATGTTACGAAGAATTCCTCGGTTACCCGTTCAAAGCGGGACTTTCCCTAATCATCGTCTGCATGAAATACTCGTTTTCGTATTGTGCTGTACATACATTTGCATCTTATTGTATTATGATTATCTTCCATAATTGAAATAACACAACAGAGGAAATTTATTTTCAAATTTATTTCGGAATTTGATTTAAATCAACCATTTTTTTAAAAAAACAGGTGATTTAAATCGCGATTTAAATCGTGATTTAAATCAGAGTGATTTAAATCAATTTACCCTAGTATGGAATATTTAGTTATTCAGAATAAACACTGTCCTAAATATCCTGAATCCAGCTAATTTACGTAAGCTTCCACTTTAAGTTTTTATTTCATGAATATGATTTACATAATAAAGACTACAATTACTACCAGTTCGGGTCTAGGAAGATTCGGTGTAGGAAAGTTCGGTGCACAGAAATTTGGAATACAGAAAACTCGGTGTGGGGAAAGGTAGGTGTAAGGTGAACTGCTTACGATAACTTATAAAACTTCATATGGTGAAAATGAAAACACCACAAAATGCACTGAATAAAATGTTTTTACGTATTTCAAGAAAAGGGAATTTATTTTTTGCATTGGGTCCGATATATTTTATAAGTATTATGTGGGGAATTACTATAATTCGTTTTCATCACACATTTATCTAACTCTTTTTGTTAGAAATAAAACAATCACAAATATAACCTGTAGAATAGTTGTAGAAAGGTACAGAAGTAGAATAGTTATAAGTTCAGAGACTAGTTATAGAAACAGAATTTATATAGAGTAGTGTTACATAGGAGAGCGTTATAAAAAGTAGTGATGTAACTAGTTTTACTGCACCCTGGATCGATCGATCATCGATTTACTCATACCTGCCTCCTGCTTCATGCATTTCAGCTACTGCGTTATAAATATATAGGGTGGGGCAAATAAAAGTGGCCCAGGCAAGTGGATACCATTGGACTTGAATGTACGCATGGAACCATACCACGTGTACGCACACCACCAGTTCACATCTTAGTGCGGGCTGTGTCAATTTGAGTTGAACATTGAACAGGTGAAAATGGTACTCACAGAGCAGCAGAGGGTGTTCGTTCTGGAAAGTTGCGTGAAAAATTCGTGAAAAGAGTGTGGTCAGTTGTTTCCTCATGAATTGCATGGTACCAAAGTACCAAAGAATGCAAGGGAACGATTAGTCAGAAAATAGCGTCACACAGAATCTATTTTGAACAGGCAAAAAATATTCCGAAACGTGTCTGAACACCTGAAATTGAGGATGCAATGAATCAGAAAATGCTCCAGAGTCCTACCGAATCAACCTAATGCCTGTCAAAGAGACCGGCATATCACGTCAATCATAGGGACAAATACTCCATGGATCACATTTACAAAATCTTCACTCCTGAAAGAGTTGTCAGCAGAGGTCAGTCTGGTATCGGCCATGGTTGGCTATCCCTGTCACCTGATCTGTCCGTGTACTTTTTGTGGGGAGGCCAAGAGATGAATGGATCGTTATTTTTCAACATCTGCTATAAGCAGGTTATCGAACTATTTTCTTTCCTTTGCTGTGTTTCTTTGTACCCTGGAACTCTCTTCTCCGGGCCACTTTTATTTGCCCCATCCTGTACGTATATATATATATATATATATATATATATATATATATATATATATATATATATATATATATATATATATATATATATATATTATGTGTTTGTGTGTGTGTGTGTGAGTTGGTCCTAGGGTTAACTCTTCTCATTTTGCCCCCTAAAGTTTAATAGGGCCAACTCTATATACCGACAAGGAGTAATATGTTTAAAGGTTCTTGCCTTTAATATGCATGTAATTAAATGGTGCTTGTTTAGTTAGTAGTTTTTATGTGTATTATTTGTAGTGGTGTGTGTAGTTAGTAGTTCTGTGTGAGTGCGTCATTTCTACTTTTAGGACAGTGTAGTTCACATGCGTTAGTTTAATACCATTTGTCTAACTCAAAGCACACTAAAAGAGAGTAAATATTAGATTTCTGATTAATAAGTACAAGTATATATTTCAGTACACGGTAAATTATGTCTCCACTACAGCGCCATCGTGTCCGTTTTCCCTAATCAATTGTTTGTTAACATTATGTCATCGCCCAAGTTAGTGATCTAGATTGTTTGATTTTGGCCCCTTATTTCTAAATTACATCCCGTGGACATGGTTTTCGGTTCAAATGAGTGTACGTTTTGATGAAATAGCATGAGATCTAGAAACGTTTTGATGAAATAGCATGGGTCAATTAGCAATCGAAATATCCATTGAAATCAAGAATACCTATTTTCTTAATAGAAGTAAAGCCCACATGCTGTTACTGTTTGTTTCAAAATGTAGTATTAAATTCTCTTTTCCCGTGGCTGTAGAAAAATTCCATTGTTGCTTTAGTTTTATCAGCAAATCAGAAATAAAATCATCGTTGACAACTTAACTTTCAGTGAATACACGTATGATTTTTTTCAACTGCGAAGTAAATATAATTTGGGTGCTTTGAAACAAAGAGTCCGTGGTTCGATGAATGTTATCGTGTAGTAGTTTAAGCGCGACAGATTGTGATAATTATATATTTATTAGTGCGTAATATAAATATGTGTATGGCCTGCGTGTAAAATGTATGAAATAGGGTGTCTATAAAATATTACTTCGTGTGGAAATGAGTAAATAATAATTAAATGTAATGATATAATAATAATACGATTATAATGTGAAATGAACGAGATGATATGACACCTATATTTAAATGGATAGGCCTAGTGTATATTATATAGTGGGAATATGAATATGTTTACTAATAATATCTCGCGTTTTGACTTTTACACCAGTACCTTCATCCAACCGAGTTTGCTACTTGGATGGTAAAGTGTAGTTGGGAATTGTGTGTTACTTCGTATTTAAGGATCTCATATTAACAGCCCAGGATCTTAAACCTTTCAACAGATAGGGCAGCATCATGTGGGAATTACTTTTAAAGGTTGACAGAAATGATAATTAAGAAAAATAACTGCTATATCCGGTGATCAACGAAAAGTACAGGTTTGGTCATTCGTACCCTTAACATTCATTGACTTTCCGAGATTTTTTTCGTTGCTTACCTTATTTACTGAGCAGTGTTCATATAGCAACTTAGATCGGACTGTCTGGTTGAATCAACCGCTACTAATTTAATATTTATGTCCATCGCGTACCCGGACGTCGACCCCTAGTCCTCTTAAGTATTTTCGTTTCTTAGTTTAATTAGATGATGGAAATTAACGACGTCCCAGACTTTGGCATGTCTTCGCAGGGTAGCCATCGGTGATGTTTGGTCACTGAAATCACCGATACAAAATTCAGTTTATTTTAATTTTTTTTATTTCGGCAAATCACTAATTAGGGATATCTTAGCTATTATTTTACTCTAGTTTCATTACTATTCTGGACTTTCTTCGTTTCTAAGAGGTCGGATGACTTTTTGTCCTTTTTGAAATTCTAAATTAGAGCCTTCTCTAACCTTCCGGCATGGCCGGGGTTTCCAAGGACTCAACCGGATAAAGCGAGGAGGGGAATTTCCTTAAAGCTTTCGTCCTTCTGAAAATTCCCTTGCGGGCACAGACTAGTTCTGTTTTTGGAGATAACTTTTGAGTTTACGTATTTAAGTAAACCACCCCCTTTTTGGCATAAAAGAGAATATTTGGTTATAGTATGTTGTATAAGTAAATTCGACCACTTATCTTTCGTAGTTCTAGTGTTCTGTCTCCTCTCTTTTTACCTATCCTTCTTCTATTCCTTCTCTAAAGTTTTTTTTATTTTTCCAAACTCCCCCCGGTTCTGAAACTCATGAAAACATACAATGTTTCATATCAATTATTTTGATCGTATGTACTAACTGAGACATCGAGGAATACAATTCGTGGAGATATTTCAGCACAACTCAGGACCATTTTCACGGTACTCAATCCACCACGGGAGAAACTGGCGATAAGGTACAATATGATTTCAGATTCCCAGAAACTTACTTGTTATTCATCGATCGTACAAATTATATCCATTGACTACTGACTTCTGGATTTCTTTCTATTGATTGGTTATATGGTGTATGTATCAGTAGTTTGGGCCCACTAGTTTCGAATAACCTTGATTTTTTTGTATATACATCTATATATATACTTACATAGTTTGAAAAGTTACGTGCCTGCTCTATTTGTTGTATTTCCACCTCTTATGTCAACTTATTACATAACACCAACTATTTCTTTATACGCGGATCTTCGTAAATCGAGAATTATTATTGATTATCGGGTTTACATATAAAGTTCAATGTTGCAACCTTATGAAATGAAAAAGAGTTTTTTGTTAGCCAGGGTTTTTGTTTATTTTTGAGCCAAGCAAGCGCGAATACTTGTTGAATATAAAAAGGTTATGTAGAATTTATATGTCAACGAAATACTAACATGGATATTAAAATGAAATTTATTATATTGAGTAATATGAATATATATATATATATATATATATATATATATATATATATATATATATATATATATATATATATATGCGAGTATGTATGTAAAGGGCTCGGTATTTACCCTGGTTGTTTTAGGTTGCCATAGATTTTTGACACCCGACATTGACCAATTATTTGTGATGTAAAGTATTACCGCGTAACTTATAATTAATGACACCTTACTGATTTGTTAGTAATGTTTTTAACTATTCAATTTTTTAATACTATGTCAAATGTTGCATGTAAATGGAACAAGTAGCAGGTCGTAAGAAAACAAAACCCTAATCCTTATCCAAATTTATTTGGCAAGATCATAGTGAAATCAGTAAACTACGAAACCGTGCGCCCCGCCAACAAATCCTTCTATCAGTAAACTATGAAACAAATCCTTCCTCTACGATTGGAAACCTCACTATTTGTCGTTAGTCAGTTTCGTGACTAACATCTCTTGACCCCACGATCTATACTAGAAATAGAAATTCAGTGATCTTAATTTGAACTGATTTGGGTTAATAATTTAGTAATGTGAATACGGGACCTAGATAGGTCCAAAGACCTAATTCCATTGAAATATCATATAGTATTATGGAAATATTTTCCCAATGTTTGTGACTGGATTCGATAATTTTTCTTTAATCTGAATTAACTTTGAAATTTTATACCAAGTGCGTCAAGTGACGGAAAGAAAATTTTTGTATATAATACGAAGAAACTAAATTTTTTGTCTGTCGTTAAGACAAACGAATAAATACTCTCATGGACACCAATCACAGTGAATAAAGAGAGTTGAAAAAGGAGTTACTATCGACGTGAGAACAAAGACTCATAAAATTGTCGAAATTTCTCCTCTTGGGACAGAGACTCAATAAAATGCTACAAAAGTGTTTTTTTAAGATTAGTTAACCAATTATATTTTTTTCTTTTCTTTTTCACCATGATATGTATTCATTATACTGAATCTGAAATATGTTTAATGTTTAACTTTGATTTTTTCCTTCTCTCTTCGTCTTTGGTTTTGTCGATTTTTTTAAATGTAATCCAATTTTTTAATATCTCTAAAAGAGAAATGTGTTATTTGATATTGTTGAAAGTAACAGATTTCTGTGCATGCCTATGTATTATTATGAATATAATTTTTTTATTCATGTATCAAACTTTTTCTGTTATGTCAAACTAAGTTTTCTTTTCTTGAAATGTAATAAATGTCTATAGAAATGTAGTTAGGTTAGTTTAATTCAACGAAATACAATCTGAAGTATACATTGTCCTGTATGAATGTGAGTGTGAGTGGAATGTAGGTTTAGTATTAAACGCACCAATTATTTTGACATATATGTGTGACTTACTACAATTAATGGTAGTTGGCAATTAAAGTCTTTGAATGTCAATACTAACTTAATTTAAGTTGGCTCTATGAAGGAAGCGAAAAGGACCGAAGTAACCTGAACGAATGATCATCATAAAAGAACTTCGAAAGTCAAAATTTTCGACAAATAGATGTGTTACTCTGATTTTTCTTCTGCGGTCGATTCTAACAGGCCATCAACTTCGTCGTTTTTCTTTCAAATGTTGGATACTAGTCGAGAACTTTCGGAAATATTGAATAAACTGTTAAATCAAACTTTCTCATCTATCTCAGATCTAGATTGGGATAATTCAGTAGTTGGGGTTACATGGATCTAGGTCTGGGAAGTATGGGTTGACATGTGTCTACCTTTGATCACCTTAATACCAAATATTCACCCAATAGCTATTGAAAATGATCCCAATTCGATAATTATTCACTTTCCTTTACCATATTTCTCAAAAATATCCAGTAACAGTTTCTCTCTTTTCTCATCTTCTTACTTTCCCTCTTTTCCTCTCTTCCTTTTTATCCCAACTTTCTCTTCTCTTCTTTACTTCTTCTATTTTTAAATAAAACAGAAAATGGGGTCGTGACTGGGAATTCTATATATATAAACACGGTCAGGTATTTATTTTATTTTATTTTCCTTCGGAAGTCCGATATAAGATTTTTTTTTCATTTTGGTTGAACCTTTATAACGACTCTATAGAAAAGCGTCGTCAACCTGGTCCGTCTGGTAAAATATATGTTACGAAGCGATAATAACTTTTCTTTATGCAAGAATCAACTCAGATATTTAAAGATCATTAGTCTCACCTTTATTGCTTGATATGTCTTAAATATTCTTTTTAAGACCGTAAAATACATAAATTCACTTGACTAGGTCAACACATACCATGTACATAGCCACAACTATCCCATAATAATCTCTTACACATATTAAAAACATTCTTCTTTTCTGTTAATTTAAAAATGAACATTCCACCAAGTATATTACATATTTATGAGCACTTTTTGCCCACGGTACAGGTAAATATTATACAAACTAAAGTATTTCGTTATAGAAAATGTCGCCCGATAAAGGGACTGAATATAAAAGTCATGAGTAGGCTTGGCTTTTATATTCAAGAACCACTGGTCTGATTAGATTAATGTTCGTACATTACATATGTTCCTTATATTTTGATCACACCTCGTATATATCTTCATTAATTTTTTTTTGTTAACCCTCATATATATATAAAATATTAGTTATTATCATTCACATAAATACATTTACAATAAATCTTTGATTTCATTAATATTTCTCTTTTATTACATTATTATTTATTCTTTATCATTAAAAACATCGTCGCTTAGAAATATAATTAACGAGGGTGAAACACAAATTATCAAGATTACTAGTTTCGATCATTATTACAAACGATGATGTGACAAATAATATTTATTCTTTTCGGGCGCATCGTATAACAAATAAGTTAGATGTTGCAATTGTAATGTATACATAATAGCATTAAGATGTCATAAATAAAGAAGAATTTCGTTCACGTTAGTCGTCGAATAATTAAGTTTATAGAATAGATTTTCTTCGTAACATAATCTTTGACAATTAAATTTTCAACACAAATCAATCTAATATAAATAATCTTTGCTTTTAATTAATTATAAATCGAATTATAATTCCTCATATTAACAAGAAAGAATAAAAATCATTTGAAAATTAATTTTGATTAATGAGAATTAAAGAGAATTAGATTGAATAAAAATCATTTGAAAATCAATTTTCCAGTCTACTTAAAACTCTATTTAAGCATTTCAAGTATTTTTAAGAATCGTTTTCATTATTGATATTAACACATAAACTTTAAAACGAAAATTCACAAGAATCTATAACCAACATGGGTTTAACCTAATTTCGTTAACGGTAATCATGTTACATTCGCACTGGCATATGAATCTAATAAAGTGCATTGTACCGCACAATCGTGATTAGGTTCTACATTAGGTTGTACATGTCTTTCATCGTGATTTTGATTTTGGTATGAAGTCCCATCTCTTGATCTCCAATTACGTCTATTTTTAAACCTATTTTGACTATATGGTCTAACATAGGAATTATTACGATTAATTAGGTTAGGCGGATTCCCTACATAACCTTGTCTATTTTGTTCATTTTGATTGCTAGAGTATACTCGTCTTAGGTTCGGTTCATTATTATTCACACTTCGGATATTCAAATTCCGAACAGGGACCAAATGATCTGAATTATTCTTATTTTTACCCATTCCTGATTGTGTTAGATTCATAGCATGGTATTGAGTTTCATAGCATTGTACAAGCATTAATAAATGACTGAAACTCATACACTGTGTGGAAAATAAGATCTGCTGTAATTTAAATGGAAGCAAATTGCGAATCGATGCAATTATTCTTGATTCCGATTGCAAGGGATTAACAACTTTTAATTCATTATAGACATTTATAACAAACTCTACAATAGATTTGTGCAATCGAGGATTGAAATGTTGATTTCTAAGAGTGGCATCTCTGTTTGCCAGCAAAAAGTCATTTTCGTAATTCGCGATCAATGCCGCTTTAAATTCCTCATATGTACTAATGTGATCACGTATTGCCTTAAACCATAAGGAACAAGGTGGGAGTAATACATGGGGTATTAATTTCATGTATTGTGATCGGTCGATAGACATTATACTGCATTCGTCTTGGAACTTTTCTAAGAAAGAACTAGCATTTTCATTGCACTTACCACTAAATTTACTCATGGCTTTGATTTCGCTCATCTTGACACTTAGCTTTACCTTTCTTTTCTCACTCCTTGTTCTTGTGGTGTGATTGTTCCGGTCCGTAGCGTGCTGTGTCATTATGCCATTTATATTTCGTTCATCAGTGATCTTCGGACAATTTTCCTCTAATATAATATCCTCCTCAGATTCCGGCGAAGGTGTATTTATATCCGGTGATTGGGGAAACTCGAAGCGATCACTGCCCAGATTATTGCGATAAATGGTGTCTCTAGCCTGTAACGTTTTAATTTCTTCCTGCATAGTAGCCAACTGGATCTTTTGATGTTTAACGGAAGATTCTATTAACGTTAAATCCTTTTTTACAGCACAGATTTCATGATTTTGATGATCGTGCTTTTCTTGACACTCATCGGCTAACCTTTTTAACTTCTCTTCAAACTGCGAGGATATGTCGTTCATCACCTGGACGATTGTTTGTTTCGTATCGTCTGATTTCAGTTCTATCCGTTCTATTCGTTTACTTAATTCTTCATACTGCTGGCTAGCTTCATTAAATTTCAGTTCTATCTTTTGTTCCATGGTCTGGTTAGCTTCATAGAACTTCTGTTCCATGGTCTTGTTAGCTTCGTTGAATTTCAATTCTATCTTCTGTTCCATGGTCTGGTTAGCTTCATAGAACTTCTGTTCCATGGTCTTGTTAGCTTCGTTGAATTTCAATTCTATCTTCTGTTCCATGGTCTGGTTAGCTTCATAGAACTTCTGTTCCATGTTTGTGTTAGATTCATTGAGCTTCTGTTCCATGGTTTGTTTTATCTCAGTCGTCATTTGCATAATTTGTCGCTGCACAGCTAACAAAAGTCGATCCTCAGATGACAAACTTGGTGTTGCAATAATTTCACCTGGATTACCGGTATTAGATTCCTGTTGCACTATTTCACTATCCATTTTTCTTTTGATGACCTTACCGCTTCGTAATACGGTTAAGTTCGTATTCATAAATGGTAAAATCAAAGTAAATTCAGCCCTACTTTCCTTCGGGAACTGAATTTTCAAAAGATCCCGGGTTTGGTAAACCAAATTTTTATAACGACTCTATAGAAAAGCGTCGTCAACCTGGTCCGTCTGGTAAAATATATGTTACGAAGCGATAATAACTTTTCTTTATGCAAGAATCAACTCAGATATTTAAAGATCATTAGTCTCACCTTTATTGCTTGATATGTCTTAAATATTCTTTTTAAGACCGTAAAATACATAAATTCACTTGACTAGGTCAACACATACCATGTACATAGCCACAACTATCCCATAATAATCTCTTACACATATTAAAAACATTCTTCTTTTCTGTTAATTTAAAAATGAACATTCCACCAAGTATATTACATATTTATGAGCACTTTTTGCCCACGGTACAGGTAAATATTATACAAACTAAAGTATTTCGTTATACCTTGTAGGTTCGAAAGTAAGAAATGAAATATATATATATAATTAGACATAAGCTGATAGCTTCATAAATAATCCCCACCAGGGGTGAAGGGTTCCCACTCACGACTTAACTCCATGCATCTCGTTTGTTACAGAGCGAGCTTACTACTTTTTTCTTCTTCTTCTTCTTTTTTTGCCTTTTCATGGTTTTATCAGATAATAGTTGTAGAAATAGTTAATAAAAATAAGAAGTTTAGTAAAATATGTACTACGTCCAAAACACCTACAATATACGCTATTGATAATAGATACATAACAAATGCGAGATTCGGAATTATTTGGAAACCTGACAAATTGTAGGATCTGCATTCTGGAAGTGGTGCATTTATATTTCTTCTTACTATTATGGAAATGAACTGCATGTAATCGCTCAATTTGGAAGGTCGCTAACGCCTGCTCCCTTTGCAGGACATCCAGCAATGCAATTTTCAACTTCACTCCTCCAGTAACCTACATTAAGTTTTGGAGAAAGAAAATTGCAGAAGATACCCTCTAAAACAGCATAAATACTTAAGTTTCAAATTAAATGTTTATACATTGAATGAAGCAGCCACTATGCTTCGGTAAATCACACGAACGGATATCAAGAAACGAATTTCTCGTCATGTAAGGGTTATGAAATGTTAAAATCCGTCGAAATCTCTAATTCAAATTATTTCAAGATCACATTAAAAGAATCCTTATAGTAGACAGTAAAGGCACGTTTTACACAGTAGTGATGTTGGCGGCGGATCGTCAAAGGCTTTGATTACATGACTTTGTAATTAGTTTTCTAATCTTAGATATTGGAGAAAGTGAGAGGAAACGTGTGATGTTGTCCTACATGTGAGATGTAGGAAGTAGAACTCAGTATTTTTGTGGAAACTAGGTCTCAATGTTTTTGTGGAAACTAGGTCTCGTGGAAATGTGGAACGACCCTTTCCGTAAACATAGCCATGGTTCCCACAGTGTTGACGTTTACAACCAGGTTTTCACCACCACTTCCAGGGCCCCTTCTATACATATGAATTATATAGCAATAATATTAAAAAATATTGCTTGTGATTACATGTTGAAGAATCTATGATTATGATATTCCTATATATTATGGTTTCATGGACCTTTTAAACAAAGGAATTATATTCTGATAATATTTTAATAAAATTACACTGGAACTAAATATTAATTCCCCACTTTTATTTTAACATATGTGCTGTATGTAGTGTCTATCTGTTAGAAAATGCTAAGATAATGAAATTTGGAGAGGGGTAAATTGACCTAATGTTAGCCCATTTCGATATAATATATATTGAAGAAACTTAGAAACTTCCCTCGTACATATCTTATTTAAATATTAATTCCCCACTTTTATTTTAACATATGTGCTGTATGTAGTGTCTATCTGTTAGAAAATGCTAAGATAATGAAATTTGGAGAGGGGTAAATTGACCTAATGTTAGCCCATTTCGATATAATATATATTGAAGAAACTTAGAAACTTCCCTCGTACATATCTTATTTAAATATTAATTCCCCACTTTTATTTTAACATATGTGCTGTATGTAGTGTCTGTCTGTTAGAAAATGCTAAGATAACGAAATTTGGAGAGGGGTAAATTGACCTAATGTTAGCCCATTTCGATATAATATATATTGAAGAAACTTAGAAACTACCCTCGTACATATCTTATTTAAATATTAATTGCCCACTTTTATTTTAACATATGTGCTGTATGTAGTGTCTATCTGTTAGAAAATGCTAAGATAATGAAATTTGGAGAGGGGTAAATTGACCTAATGTTAGCCCATTTCGATATAATATATATTGAAGAAACTTAGAAACTACCCTCGTACATATCTTATTTAAATATTAATTCCCCACTTTTATTTTAACATATGTGCTGTATGTAGTGTCTATCTGTTAGAAAATGCTAAGATAATGAAATTTGGAGAGGGGTAAATTGACCTAAAGTTAGCCCATTTCGATATAATATATATTGAAGAAACTTAGAAACTTCCCTCGTACATATCTTATTTAAATATTAATTCCCCACTTTTATTTTAACATATGTGCTGTATGTAGTGTCTATCTGTTAGAAAATGCTAAGATAATGAAATTTGGAGAGGGGTAAATTGACCTAATGTTAGCCCATTTCGATATAATATATATTGAAGAAACTTAGAAACTTGCCTCGTACATATCTTGTTTAAATATTAATTCCCCACTTTTATTTTAACATATGTGCTGTACGCGGTGTCTGTCTGTTAGAAAATGCTAAGATAATGAAATTTGGAGAGGAGTAAATTGACCTAATGTTAGCCCATTTTGATATAATATATATTGAAGAAACTTAGAAACTTCCCTCGTACATATCTTATTTAAATGGTAATTCCCCACTTTTATTTTAACATATGTGCTGTACGTAGTGTCTCCCTGTTAGAAAATGCTAAGATAATGAAATTTGGAGAGGGGTAAATTGACCTAATGTTAGCCCATTTCGATATAATATATATTGAAGAAACTTAGAAACTTCCCTGGTACATATCTTATTTAAATATTAATTCCCCACTTTTATTTTAACATATGTGCTGTATGTAGTGTCTATCTGTTAGAAAATGTTGAGATAATGAAATTTGGAGAGGGGTAAATTGACCTAATGTTAGCCCATTTCGATATAATATATATTGAAGAAACTTAGAAACTACCCTCGTACATATCTTATTTAAATATTAATTCCCCACTTTTATTTTAACATATGTGCTGTATGTAGTGTCTATCTGTTAGAAAATGCTAAGATAATGAAATTTGGAGAGGGGTAAATTGACCTAAAGTTAGCCCATTTCGATATAATATATATTGAAGAAACTTAGAAACTACCCTCGTACATATCTTATTTAAATATTAATTCCCCACTTTTATTTTAACATATGTGCTGTATGTAGTGTCTATCTGTTAGAAAATGCTAAGATAATGAAATTTGGAGAGGGGTAAATTGACCTAATGTTAGCCCATTTCGATATAATATATATTGAAGATACTCAGAAACTTCCCTCGTACATATCTTATTTAAATATTAATTCCCCACTTTTATTTTAACATATGTGCTGTACGTAGTGTCTGTCTGTTAGAAAATGCTAAAATAATGAAATTTGGAGAGGAGTGAATTGACCTAATGTTAGCCCATTTCGATATAATATATATTGAAGAAACTTAGAAACTTCCCTCGTACATATCTTATTTAAATATTAATTCCCCACTTTTATTTTAACATATGTGCTGTACGTAGTGTCTGTCCGTTAGAAAATGCTAAGATAATGAAATTTGGAGAGGGGTAAATTGACCTAAAGTTAGCCCATTTCGATATAATATATATTGAAGAAACTTAGAAACTTCCCTCGTACATATCTTATTTAAATATTAATTCCCCACTTTTATTTTAACATATGTGCTGTACGTAGTGTCTGTCTGTTAGAAAATGCTAAGATAATGAAATTTGGAGAGGGGTAAATTGACCTAATGTTAGCCCATTTCGATATAATATATATTGAAGAAACTTAGAAACTTCCCTCGTACATATCTTATTTAAATATTAATTCCCCACTTTTATTTTAACATATGTGCTGTATGTAGTGTCTATCTGTTAGAAAATGCTAAGATAATGAAATTTGGAGAGGGGTAAATTGACCTAATGTTAGCCCATTTCGATATAATATATATTGAAGAAACTTAGAAACTTCCCTCGTACATATCTTATTTAAATATTAATTCCCCACTTTTTTATTAACATATGAGCTGTATGTAGTGTCTATCTGTTAGAAAATGCTAAGGTTATCAAATTTGGAGAGGGGTAAATTGACCTAATGTTAGCCCATTTCGATATAATATATATTGAAGAAACTTAGAAACTTCCCTCGTACATATCTTATTTAAATATTAATTCCCCACTTTTATTTTAACATATGTGCTGTACGTAGTGTCTGTCTGTTAGAAAATGCTAAGATAATGAAATTTGGAGAGGGGTAAATTGACCTAATGTTAGCCCATTTCGATATAATATATATTGAAGAAACTTAGAAACTTCCCTCGTACATATCTTATTTAAATATTAATTCCCCACTTTTATTTTAACATATGTACTGTACGTAGTGTCTATCTGTTAGAAAATGCTAAGATAATGAAATTTGGAGAGGGGTAAATTGACCTAATGTTAGCCCATTTCGATATAATATATATTGAAGAAACTTAGAAATTTCCCTCGTACATATCTTATTTAAATATTAATTCCCCACTTTTTTTTTAACATATGTGCTGTATGTAGTGTCTGTCTGTTAGAAAATGCTAAGATAATGAAATTTGGAGAGGGGTAAATTGATCTAATGTTAGCCCATTTCGATATATTATATATTGAAGAAACTTAGAAACGTCCCTTGTACATATCTTATTTAAATATTAATTCCCCACTTTTATTTTAACATATGTGCTGTATGTAGTGTCTATCTGTTAGAAAATGCTAAGATAATGAAATTTGGAGAGGGGTAAATTGACCTAATGTTAGCCCATTTCGATATAAAATATATTGAAGAAACTTAGAAACTTCCCTCGTACATATCTTATTTAAATATTAATTCCCCACTTTTATTTTAACATATGTGCTGTATGTAGTGTCTATCTGTTAGAAAATGCTGAGATAATGAAATTTGGAGAGGGGTAAATTGACCTAATGTTAGCCCATTTCGATATAATATATATTGAAGAAACTTAGAAACTACCCTCGTACATATCTTATTTAAATATTAATTCCCCACTTTTATTTTAACATATGTGCTGTATGTAGTGTCTATCTGTTAGAAAATGCTAAGATAATGAAATTTGGAGAGGGGTAAATTGACCTAAAGTTAGCCCATTTCGATATAATATATATTGAAGAAACTTAGAAACTTCCCTCGTACATATCTTATTTAAATATTAATTCCCCACTTTTATTTTAACATATGTGCTGTATGTAGTGTCTATCTGTTAGAAAATGCTAAGATAATGAAATTTGGAGAGGGGTAAATTGACCTAATGTTAGCCCATTTCGATATAATATATATTGAAGAAACTTAGAAACTTCCCTCGTACATATCTTATTTAAATATTAATTACTCACTTTTATTTTAACATATCTGCTGTATGTAGTGTCTATCTGTTAGAAAATGCTAAGGTTATCAAATTTGGAGAGGGGTAAATTGACCTAATGTTAGCCCATTTCGATATAATATATATTGAAGAAACTTAGAAACTTCCCTCGTACATATCTTATTTAAATATTAATTCCCCACTTTTATTTTAACATATGTGCTGTACGTAGTGTCTGTCTGTTTGAAAATGCTAAGATAATGAAATTTGGAGAGGGGTAAATTGACCTAATGTTAGCCCATTTCGATATAATATATATTGAAGAAACTTAGAAATTACCCTCGTACATATCTTATTTAAATATTAATTCCCCACTTTTATTTTAACATATGTGCTGTATGTAGTGTCTATCTGTTAGAAAATGCTAAGATAATGAAATTTGGAGAGGGGTAAATTGACCTAATGTTAGCCCATTTCGATATCATATATATTGAAGAAACTTAGAAACTTCCCTCGTACATATCTTATTTAAATATTAATTCCCCACTTTTTTTTTAACATATGTGCTGTACGTAGTGTCTGTTTGTTAGAAAATGCTAAGGTTATCAAATTTGGAGAGGGGTAAATTGACCTAATTTTAGCCCATTTCGATATAATATATATTGAAGAAACTTAGAAACTTCCCTCGTACATATCTTATTTAAATATTAATTCCCCACTTTTATTTTAACATATGTGCTGTACGTAGTGTCTGTCTGTTAGAAAATGCTAAGATAATGAAATTTGGAGAGGGGTAAATTGACCTAATGTTAGCCCATTTTGATATAATATATATTGAAGAAACTTAGAAACTTCCCTCGTACATATCTTATTTAAATATTAATTCCCGACTTTTATTTTAACATATGTGCTGTATGTAGTGTCTATCTGTTAGAAAATGCTAAGATAATGAAATTTGGAGAGGGGTAAATTGACCTAATGTTAGCCCATTTCGATATAATATATATTGAAGATACTTAGAAACTTCCCTCGTACATATCTTATTTAAATATTAATTCCCCACTTTTATTTTAACATATGTGCTGTATGTAGTGTCTATCTGTTAGAAAATGCTAAGATAATGAAATTTGGAGAGGGGTAAATTGATCTAATGTTAGCCCATTTCGATATATTATATATTGAAGAAACTTAGAAACTTCCCTCGTACATATCTTATTTAAATATTAATTCCCCACTTTTATTTTAACATATGTGCTGTATGTAGTGTCTATCTGTTAGAAAATGCTAAGATAATGAAATTTGGAGAGGGGTAAATTGACCTAATGTTAGCCCATTTCGATATAATATATATTGAAGATACTTAGAAACTTCCCTCGTACATATCTTATTTAAATATTAATTCCCCACTTTTATTTTAACATATGTGCTGTATGTAGTGTCTATCTGTTAGAAAATGCTAAGATAATGAAATTTGGAGAGGGGTAAATTGATCTAATGTTAGCCCATTTCGATATATTATATATTGAAGAAACTTAGAAACTTCCCTCGTACATATCTTATTTAAATATTAATTCCCCACTTTTATTTTAACATATGTGCTGTATGTAGTGTCTATCTGTTAGAAAATGCTAAGATAATGAAATTTGGAGAGGGGTAAATTGACCTAATGTTAGCCCATTTCGATATAATATATATTGAAGAAACTTAGAAACTTCCCTCGTACATATCTTATTTAAATATTAATTCCCCACTTTTATTTTAACATATGTGCTGTATGTAGTGTCTATCTGTTAGAAAATGCTAAGGTTATCAAATTTGGAGAGGGGTAAATTGACCTAATGTTAGCCCATTTCGATATAATATATATTGAAGAAACTTAGAAACTTCCCTCGTACATATCTTATTTAAATATTAATTCCCCACTTTTATTTTAACATATGTGCTGTACGTAGTGTCTGTCTGTTTGAAAATGCTAAGATAATGAAATTTGGAGAGGGGTAAATTGACCTAATGTTAGCCCATTTCGATATAATATATATTGAAGAAACTTAGAAATTACCCTCGTACATATCTTATTTAAATATTAATTCCCCACTTTTATTTTAACATATGTGCTGTATGTAGTGTCTATCTGTTAGAAAATGCTAAGATAATGAAATTTGGAGAGGGGTAAATTGACCTAATGTTAGCTCATTTCGATATCATATATATTGAAGAAACTTAGAAACTTCCCTCGTACATATCTTATTTAAATATTAATTCCCCACTTTTATTTTAACATATGTGCTGTACGTAGTGTCTGTTTGTTAGAAAATGCTAAGGTTATCAAATTTGGAGAGGGGTAAATTGCCCTAATTTTAGCCCATTTCGATATAATATATATTGAAGAAACTTAGAAACTTCCCTCGTACATATCTTATTTAAATATTAATTCCCCACTTTTATTTTAACATATGTGCTGTACGTAGTGTCTGTCTGTTAGAAAATGCTAAGATAATGAAATTTGGAGAGGGGTAAATTGACCTAATGTTAGCCCATTTTGATATAATATATATTGAAGAAACTTAGAAACTTCCCTCGTACATATCTTATTTAAATATTAATTCCCGACTTTTATTTTAACATATGTGCTGTATGTAGTGTCTATCTGTTAGAAAATGCTAAGATAATGAAATTTGGAGAGGGGTAAATTGACCTAATGTTAGCCCATTTCGATATAATATATATTGAAGATACTTAGAAACTTCCCTCGTACATATCTTATTTAAATATTAATTCCCCACTTTTATTTTAACATATGTGCTGTATGTAGTGTCTATCTGTTAGAAAATGCTAAGATAATGAAATTTGGAGAGGGGTAAATTGATCTAATGTTAGCCCATTTCGATATATTATATATTGAAGAAACTTAGAAACTTCCCTCGTACATATCTTATTTAAATATTAATTCCCCACTTTTATTTTAACATATGTGCTGTATGTAGTGTCTATCTGTTAGAAAATGCTAAGATAATGAAATTTGGAGAGGGGTAAATTGACCTAATGTTAGCCCATTTCGATATAATATATATTGAAGAAACTTAGAAACTTCCCTCGTATATATCTTATTTAAATATTAATTCCCCACTTTTATTTTAACATATGTGCTGTATGTAGTGTCTATCTGTTAGAAAATGCTAAGATAATGAAATTTGGAGAGGGGTAAATTGATCTAATGTTAGCCCATTTCGATATCATATATATTGAAGAAACTTAGAAACTTCCCTCGTACATATCTTATTTAAATATTAATTCCCCACTTTTATTTTAACATATGTGCTGTATGTAGTGTCTATCTGTTAGAAAATGCTAAGGTTATGAAATTTGGAGAGGGGTAAATTGATCTAATGTTAGCCCATTTCGATATATTATATATTGAAGAAACTTAGAAACTTCCCTCGTACATATCTTATTTTAATATTAATTCCCCACTTTTATTTTAACATATGTGCTGTATGTAGTGTCTATCTGTTAGAAAATGCTAAGATAATGAAATTTGGAGAGGGGTAAATTGACCTAATGTTAGCCCATTTCGATATCATATATATTGAAGAAACTTAGAAACTTCCCTCGTACATATCTTATTTAAATATTAATTCCCCACTTTTATTTTAACATATGTGCTGTATGTAATGTCTATCTGTTAGAAAATGCTAAGATAATGAAATTTGGAGAGGGGTAAATTGACCTAATGTTAGTCCATTTCGATATAATATATATTGAGGAAACTTAGAAACTTCCCTCGTACATATCTTATTTAAATATTAATTCCCCACTTTTATTTTAACATATGTGCTGTATGTAGTGTCTATCTGTTAGAAAATGCTAAGATAATGAAATTTGGAGAGGGGTAAATTGACCTAATGTTAGCCCATTTCGATATAATATATATTGAAGATACTTAGAAACTTCCCTCGTACATATCTTATTTAAATATTAATTCCCCACTTTTATTTTAACATATGTGCTGTATGTAGTGTCTATCTGTTAGAAAATGCTAAGATAATGAAATTTGGAGAGGGGTAAATTGACCTAATGTTAGCCCATTTCGATATAATATATATTGAAGATACTTAGAAACTTCCCTCGTACATATCTTATTTAAATATTAATTCCCCACTTTTATTTTAACATATGTGCTGTATGTAGTGTCTATCTGTTAGAAAATGCTAAGATAATGAAATTTGGAGAGGGGTAAATTGACCTAATGTTAGCCCATTTCGATGTAATATATATTGAAGAAACTTAGAAACTTCCCTCGTACATATCTTATTTAAATATTAATTCCCCTCTTTTATTTTAAAATATGTGCTGTATGTAGTGTCTGTCTGTTAGAAAATGCTAAGATAATGAAATTTGGAGAGGGGTAAATTGACCTAATGTTAGCCCATTTCGATATAATATATATTGAAGATACTTAGAAACTTGCCTCGTACATATCTTATTTAAATATTAATTCCCCACTTTTATTTTAACATATGTGCTGTATGTTGTGTCTATCTGTTAGAAAATGCTAAGATAATGAAATTTGGAGAGGGGTAAATTGACCTAATGTTAGCCCATTTCGATATAATATATATTGAAGATACTTAGAAACTTCCCTCGTACATATCTTATTTAAATATTAATTCCCGACTTTTATTTTAACATATGTGCTGTATGTGGTGTCTATCTGTTAGAAAATGTTAAGATAATGAAATTTGGAGAGGGGTAAATTGACCTAATGTTAGCCTATTTCGATATAATATATATTGAAGATACTTAGAAACTTCCCTCGTACATATCTTATTTAAATATTAATACCCCACTTTTATTTTAACATATGTGCTGTATGTAGTGTCTATCTGTTAGAAAATGCTAAGATAATGAAATTTGGAGAGGGGTAAATTGACCTAATGTTAGCCCATTTCGATATAATATATATTGAAGAAACTTAGAAACTTCCCTCGTACATATCTTATTTAAATATTAATTCCCCACTTTTATTTTAACATATGTGCTGTATGTAGTGTCTGTCTGTTAGAAAATGCTAAGATAATGAAATTTGGAGAGGGGTAAATTGACCTAATGTTAGCCCATTTCGATATAATATATATTGAAGATACTTAGAAACTTCCCGCGTACATATCTTATTTAAATATTAATTCCCCACTTTTATTTTAACATATGTGCTGTATGTAGTGTCTGTCTGTTAGAAAATGCTAAGATAATGAAATTTGGAGAGGGGTAAATTGACCTAATGTTAGCCCATTTCGATATAATATATATTGAAGATACTTAGAAACTTGCCTTGTACATATCTTATTTAAATATTAATTCCCCACTTTTATTTTAACATATATGCTGTATGTGGTGTCTGTCTGTTAGAAAATCATAAGATAATGAAATTTGGAGAGGGTTAAATTGACCTAATATTAGCCCATTTCGATATAATATTTCTTGATTAAGTTTAGAAAGTTCCGTCGTACATATCTTATTTAAATATTAATTTCCCATTTTTATTTTAACATATGTGCTGTATGTAGTGTCTGTCTGTTAGAGAATCATAAGATAATGAAATTTGGAGAGGGGTAAATTGACCTAATATTAGCCCATTTCGATATAATATTTCTTGAGGATGTTTAGTAACTTCCCTCGTACATATCTTATTTAAATATTAATTCCCCACTTTTATTTTAACATATGTGCTGTATGTAGTGCCTGTCTGTTAGAAAATCATAAGATAATGAAATTTGGAGAGGGGTAAATTGATCTAATGTTAGCCCATTTCGATATATTATATATTGAAGAAACTTAGAAACTTCCCTCGTACATATCTTATTTAAATATTAATTCCCCACTTTTATTTTAACATATGTGCTGTATGTAGTGTCTATCTGTTAGAAAATGCTAAGATAATGAAATTTGGAGAGGGGTAAATTGACCTAATGTTAGCCCATTTCGATATAATATATATTGAAGAAACTTAGAAACTTCCCTCGTACATATCTTATTTAAATATTAATTCCCCACTTTTATTTTAACATATGTGCTGTATGTAGTGTCTATCTGTTAGAAAATGCTAAGGTTATCAAATTTGGAGAGGGGTAAATTGACCTAATGTTAGCCCATTTCGATATAATATATATTGAAGAAACTTAGAAACTTCCCTCGTACATATCTTATTTAAATATTAATTCCCCACTTTTATTTTAACATATGTGCTGTACGTAGTGTCTGTCTGTTTGAAAATGCTAAGATAATGAAATTTGGAGAGGGGTAAATTGACCTAATGTTAGCCCATTTCGATATAATATATATTGAAGAAACTTAGAAATTACCCTCGTACATATCTTATTTAAATATTAATTCCCCACTTTTATTTTAACATATGTGCTGTATGTAGTGTCTATCTGTTAGAAAATGCTAAGATAATGAAATTTGGAGAGGGGTAAATTGACCTAATGTTAGCTCATTTCGATATCATATATATTGAAGAAACTTAGAAACTTCCCTCGTACATATCTTATTTAAATATTAATTCCCCACTTTTATTTTAACATATGTGCTGTACGTAGTGTCTGTTTGTTAGAAAATGCTAAGGTTATCAAATTTGGAGAGGGGTAAATTGACCTAATTTTAGCCCATTTCGATATAATATATATTGAAGAAACTTAGAAACTTCCCTCGTACATATCTTATTTAAATATTAATTCCCCACTTTTATTTTAACATATGTGCTGTACGTAGTGTCTGTCTGTTAGAAAATGCTAAGATAATGAAATTTGGAGAGGGGTAAATTGACCTAATGTTAGCCCATTTTGATATAATATATATTGAAGAAACTTAGAAACTTCCCTCGTACATATCTTATTTAAATATTAATTCCCGACTTTTATTTTAACATATGTGCTGTATGTAGTGTCTATCTGTTAGAAAATGCTAAGATAATGAAATTTGGAGAGGGGTAAATTGACCTAATGTTAGCCCATTTCGATATAATATATATTGAAGATACTTAGAAACTTCCCTCGTACATATCTTATTTAAATATTAATTCCCCACTTTTATTTTAACATATGTGCTGTATGTAGTGTCTATCTGTTAGAAAATGCTAAGATAATGAAATTTGGAGAGGGGTAAATTGATCTAATGTTAGCCCATTTCGATATATTATATATTGAAGAAACTTAGAAACTTCCCTCGTACATATCTTATTTAAATATTAATTCCCCACTTTTATTTTAACATATGTGCTGTATGTAGTGTCTATCTGTTAGAAAATGCTAAGATAATGAAATTTGGAGAGGGGTAAATTGACCTAATGTTAGCCCATTTCGATATAATATATATTGAAGAAACTTAGAAACTTCCCTCGTATATATCTTATTTAAATATTAATTCCCCACTTTTATTTTAACATATGTGCTGTATGTAGTGTCTATCTGTTAGAAAATGCTAAGATAATGAAATTTGGAGAGGGGTAAATTGATCTAATGTTAGCCCATTTCGATATCATATATATTGAAGAAACTTAGAAACTTCCCTCGTACATATCTTATTTAAATATTAATTCCCCACTTTTATTTTAACATATGTGCTGTATGTAGTGTCTATCTGTTAGAAAATGCTAAGATTATGAAATTTGGAGAGGGGTAAATTGATCTAATGTTAGCCCATTTCGATATATTATATATTGAAGAAACTTAGAAACTTCCCTCGTACATATCTTATTTTAATATTAATTCCCCACTTTTATTTTAACATATGTGCTGTATGTAGTGTCTATCTGTTAGAAAATGCTAAGATAATGAAATTTGGAGAGGGGTAAATTGACCTAATGTTAGCCCATTTCGATATCATATATATTGAAGAAACTTAGAAACTTCCCTCGTACATATCTTATTTAAATATTAATTCCCCACTTTTATTTTAACATATGTGCTGTATGTAATGTCTATCTGTTAGAAAATGCTAAGATAATGAAATTTGGAGAGGGGTAAATTGACCTAATGTTAGTCCATTTCGATATAATATATATTGAGGAAACTTAGAAACTTCCCTCGTACATATCTTATTTAAATATTAATTCCCCACTTTTATTTTAACATATTTGCTGTATGTAGTGTCTATCTGTTAGAAAATGCTAAGATAATGAAATTTGGAGAGGGGTAAATTGACCTAATGTTAGCCCATTTCGATATAATATATATTGAAGATACTTAGAAACTTCCCTCGTACATATCTTATTTAAATATTAATTCCCCACTTTTATTTTAACATATGTGCTGTATGTAGTGTCTATCTGTTAGAAAATGCTAAGATAATGAAATTTGGAGAGGGGTAAATTGACCTAATGTTAGCCCATTTCGATATAATATATATTGAAGATACTTAGAAACTTCCCTCGTACATATCTTATTTAAATATTAATTCCCCACTTTTATTTTAACATATGTGCTGTATGTAGTGTCTATCTGTTAGAAAATGCTAAGATAATGAAATTTGGAGAGGGGTAAATTGACCTAATGTTAGCCCATTTCGATATAATATATATTGAAGAAACTTAGAAACTTCCCTCGTACATATCTTATTTAAATATTAATTCCCCTCTTTTATTTTAAAATATGTGCTGTATGTAGTGTCTGTCTGTTAGAAAATGCTAAGATAATGAAATTTGGAGAGGGGTAAATTGACCTAATGTTAGCCCATTTCGATATAATATATATTGAAGATACTTAGAAACTTGCCTCGTACATATCTTATTTAAATATTAATTCCCCACTTTTATTTTAACATATGTGCTGTATGTAGTGTCTATCTGTTAGAAAATGCTAAGATAATGAAATTTGGAGAGGGGTAAATTGACCTAATGTTAGCCCATTTCGATATAATATATATTGAAGATACTTAGAAACTTCCCTCGTACATATCTTATTTAAATATTAATTCCCGACTTTTATTTTAACATATGTGCTGTATGTGGTGTCTATCTGTTAGAAAATGTTAAGATAATGAAATTTGGAGAGGGGTAAATTGACCTAATGTTAGCCTATTTCGATATAATATATATTGAAGATACTTAGAAACTTCCCTCGTACATATCTTATTTAAATATTAATACCCCACTTTTATTTTAACATATGTGCTGTATGTAGTGTCTATCTGTTAGAAAATGCTAAGATAATGAAATTTGGAGAGGGGTAAATTGACCTAATGTTAGCCCATTTCGATATAATATATATTGAAGAAACTTAGAAACTTCCCTCGTACATATCTTATTTAAATATTAATTCCCCACTTTTATTTTAACATATGTGCTGTATGTAGTGTCTGTCTGTTAGAAAATGCTAAGATAATGAAATTTGGAGAGGGGTAAATTGACCTAATGTTAGCCCATTTCGATATAATATATATTGAAGATACTTAGAAACTTCCCGCGTACATATCTTATTTAAATATTAATTCCCCACTTTTATTTTAACATATGTGCTGTATGTAGTGTCTGTCTGTTAGAAAATGCTAAGATAATGAAATTTGGAGAGGGGTAAATTGACCTAATGTTAGCCCATTTCGATATAATATATATTGAAGATACTTAGAAACTTGCCTCGTACATATCTTATTTAAATATTAATTCCCCACTTTTATTTTAACATATATGCTGTATGTGGTGTCTGTCTGTTAGAAAATCATAAGATAATGAAATTTGGAGAGGGTTAAATTGACCTAATATTAGCCCATTTCGATATAATATTTCTTGATTAAGTTTAGAAAGTTCCGTCGTACATATCTTATTTAAATATTAATTTCCCATTTTTATTTTAACATATGTGCTGTATGTAGTGTCTGTCTGTTAGAGAATCATAAGATAATGAAATTTGGAGAGGGGTAAATTGACCTAATATTAGCCCATTTCGATATAATATTTCTTGAGGATGTTTAGTAACTTCCCTCGTACATATCTTATTTAAATATTAATTCCCCACTTTTATTTTAACATATGTGCTGTATGTAGTGCCTGTCTGTTAGAAAATCATAAGATAATGAAATTTGGAGAGGGGTAAATTGACCTAATTTTAGCCCATTTCGATATAATATATATTGAAGAAACTTAGAAACTTCCCTCGTACATATCTTATTTAAATATTAATTCTTCACTTTTATTTTAACATATGTGCTGTATGTAGTGTCTGTCTGTTAGAAAATGCTAAGATAATGAAATTTGGAGAGGGGTAAATTGACCTAATGTTAGCCCATTTCGATATAATATATATTGAAGATACTTAGAAACTTCCCTCGTACATATCTTATTTAAATATTAATTCCCCACTTTTATTTTAACATATGTGCTGTATGTAGTGTCTGTCTGTTAGAAAATGCTAAGATAATGAAATTTGGAGAGGGGTAAATTGACCTAATGTTAGCCCATTTCGATATAATATATATTGAAGATACTTAGAAACTTCCCTCGTACATATCTTATTTAAATATTAATTCCCCACTTTTATTTTAACATATATGCTGTATGTGGTGTCTGTCTGTTAGAAAATCATAAGATAATGAAATTTGGAGAGGGTTAAATTGACCTAATATTAGCCCATTTCGATATAATATTTCTTGATTAAGTTTAGAAAGTTCCCTCGTACATATCTTATTTAAATATTAATTCCCCACTTTTATTTTAACATATGTGCTGTATGTAGTGTCTCTCTGTTAGAGAATCATAAGATAATGAAATTTGGAGAGGAGTAAATTGACCTAATATTAGCCCATTTCGATATAATATTTCTTGAGGATGTTTTAACTTCCCTCGTACATATCTTATTTAAATATTAATTCCCCACATTTATTTTAACATATGTGCTGTATTTGGTATCTGTCTGTTAGAAAATCATAAGATAATGAAATTTGGAGAGGGGTAAATTGACCTAATATTAGCCCATTTCGATATAATATTTCTTGATTAAGTTTAGAAAGTTCCCTCGTACATATCTTATTTAAATATTAATTCCCCACTTTTATTTTAACATATGTGCTGTATGTAGTGTGTGTCTGTTAGAGAATCATAAGATAATGAAATTTGGAGAGGGGTAAATTAACCTAATATTAGCCCATTTCGATATAATATTTCTTGAGGATGTTCAGTAACTTCCCTCGTACATATCTTATTTACATATTAATTCCCCACTTCTTTTTTAAGATATGTGCTGTATGTGGTGTCTCTCTGTTAGAAAATCATAAGATAATGAAATTTAGAGAGGGGTAAATTGACCTAATATTAGCCCATTTCGATATAATATTTCTTGAGGATGTTTAGTAACTTCCCTCGTACATATCTTATTTAAATATTAATTCCCCACTTTTATTTTAACATATGTGCTGTATGTAGTGTCTGTCTGTTAGAGAATCATAAGATAATGAAATTTGGAGAGGGGTAAATTGACCTAATATTAGCCCATTTCGATATAATATTTCTTGAGGATGTTTAGTAACTTCCCTCGTACATATCTTATTTAAATATTAATTCCCCACTTTTATTTTAACATATGTGCTGTATGTAGTGTCTGTCTGTTAGAGAATCATAAGATAATGAAATTTGGAGAGGGGTAAATTGACCTAATATTAGCCCATTTCGATATATTATTTCTTAAGGATGTTTAGTAACTTCCCTCGTACATATCTTATTTAAATATTAATTCCCCACTTTTATTTTAACATATGTGCTGTATGTAGTGTCTGTCTGTTAGAGAATCATAAGATAATGAAATTTGGAGAGGGGTAAATTGACCTAATATTAGCCCATTTCGCTATATTATTTCTTAAGGATGTTTAGTAACTTCCCTCGTACATATCTTATTTAAATATTAATTCCCCACTTTTATTTTAACATATGTGCTGTATGTAGTGTGTGTCTGTTAGAGAATCATAAGATAATGAAATTTGGAGAGGGGTAAATTAACCTAATATTAGCCCATTTCGATATAATATTTCTTGATTAAGTTTAGAAAGTTCCCTCGTACATATCTTATTTAAATATTAATTCCCCACTTTTATTTTAACATATGTGCTGTATGTAGTGTGTGTCTGTTAGAGAATCATAAGATAATGAAATTTGGAGAGGGGTAAATTAACCTAATATTAGCCCATTTCGATATAATATTTCTTGAGGATGTTCAGTAACTTCCCTCGTACATATCTTATTTACATATTAATTCCCCACTTCTTTTTTAAGATATGTGCTGTATGTGGTGTCTCTCTGTTAGAAAATCATAAGATAATGAAATTTAGAGAGGGGTAAATTGACCTAATATTAGCCCATTTCGATATAATATTTCTTGATTAAGATTAGAAAGTTCCCTCGTACATATCTTATTTAAATATTAATTCCCCACTTTTATTTTAACATATGTGCTGTATGTAGTGTCTGTCTGTTAGAGAATCATAAGATAATGAAATTTGGAGAGGGGTAAATTGACCTAATATTAGCCCATTTCGATATAATATTTCTTGAGGATGTTTAGTAACTTCCCTCGTACATATCTTATTTAAATATTAATTCCCCACTTTTATTTTAACATATGTGCTGTATGTAGTGTCTCTCTGTTAGAAAATCAAAAGATAATGAAACTTCGAGAGGGGTAATTTCACTTCTTTCAAGTTCATGTCCTTTCTAGATTCTTTAATTTTGTGTTGAGGAGGTTTTGCAAGTATTTTAAAAGAACTGTTTTTGATACTATTTTTCTCTTTTTAATTAATATATGTAGTGGATGAATGCTTTGTGGATAGCACAATTTTTTAATAACAGTACTTGTTTGTTGTTGTCTATATAGATAATTGTTTTCTTTATATTACTGGCAACCCTGGTAGTTGTTGAATTGTCTGCGGACGAACGTCTGCCAAAATCACTCCGGTTTAAATAATTGCATTTGCACATATCTATTATTCAAAGACATTAAAATATTTAATAAAAAAACAGAAATACTATTATTATTTCTGTGGTACTTGTAAAGAAAATCAAAGTAAACTGGAAAAGCACTGTTTATCATACTCACACATTCATACATACATACATACATACATACCATATATTGCCTGACCAGGATAGCAGTGCGATTTTGGGAGGATGGCGCTGCTGTTGTGTTTACATTAGTTTCTTGGCAAGCGAGGTGGGACAGGGGAGCGGAGAGTTTCACTCTGCAGTGTATCCAACGGTTTTAAAATGTTGCAGTTTGGATGTTATGCATAGGCTAATCTCTTTCCGCTTAATAAAGAACACCGTAAACTATGTTGTTGTAGTGAATCATTCCTGCAGTAATGCAGATGTATTGTGAATAGTGATATATGAATGGAAATTACCAATTTAAGAACATAGCACAATTGACAATTCAGTGAGCTTCTACCGTGTATTAAGCAGATTGTATAAAAATTGATTACGTTTTATTCGATGTCATTATAAAACAGGAGCAGCCTGTAAAACGCTACTCGCTAGTTTGTTCGCAAGTTAATCTGGAAGGTGTATTTTTGTTGTAGTTTTTTTTTTTTTTTTTTTTTGCTTTTTACTTAAGATGTTCTGCAAATAACTTCAATAACTTTTGAAAATGTTTGTCTTAACTTGAGCCAGGGGTGGATCCAGGCTGAATGTTTGGGGAGCAGTCGTTCGAAGTCAAATCAAGGTAAGAATGTATTGCAAAAAAAAAAAAAAAAAAAGAAGAAGAAGAAAAAAAGAAAAAAAAGTAAAACAACTTTAGAAAAGGAGAAGTAGCTATTGTCTGCAATTTCTAGAACAGAAATGGCCACCTGCGATTTCGAAGGTAGACATTTTTTTTTGAAAGAAGCCAAGGTAAGTAATATCTTGCAATTTATTGCTTTATTTGACTTCTGCAACGTAAAACAACAAAAAAAAGTAAGGCCTACCAATTTTTTAAGTTTTATTTTACATTTATAATACAAAGGTAAAAATTCTTAGGTTTTATTTTTAAAATAAAAAAATATCCTATTCTGGGGGGCAATCGCCCCGATCGCCCCACCCCCTGGATTGCCCCTGACTTAAGCATATGCGTGAAGTGGTTTATTACGAAAAGGACAAAAAGAACTGTGATAGATTGATTACAAGTAATCCGGTTAGAAATACTGCTGCTTGCATTTTAGTTCCAAAACCGGCCGCCCGCACTCGTTCGCTGGTCAGGTAATACCTACATACACACAAACAGTGCGAAAAATCTGTTATCGGGTCAGCGGTATATTGTACAAATATATGGAATCGTTATGTTTAATACGTAAATCAGGACAGAGCATACGCTATGCGTATGCTACATACTTTTCTCGCTTAAATGTTACTTCATGTCGTTGCAGGATGTATGATATCTAACAGTCTTCCGTATATTACATACATATACGTATGTTACATACGTCAGATATATGTCACATACGTCCATCTGTATATGAGGTTCTGACTGTCTACATATACACAATTGTTTCGTTCGTACGGAAAGTGCGTTTATTCGGAACACTTATGCGGAAAGTACGTATAAAATATACTTTTTCAGTTATACGTTTGCTGTAAGTGAAGTCCAAAAAGTACAGGAAATTACACATGTAACCTACGTTTTTATGTACGCCACATGCATTTTTTCAGTGTACATACATATACGTATGTAAAATAAAAACTGTAACGGATAGAAAGTTTCTTTCCAGCGCTATTAGTAAGCATTAGACCAACATGTAATAATAATAATAATAATAATAATAATGATAATAATAATAATAATAATAATAATAATAATAATAATAAAATAATCTTAAAAAGAAATATCCAAATGTTGCTACGAGATATATGTCTTATAGTAACTTGGTTTCGGTTTCATACTGGTATACCAGACTGAATTTCCAGTGGGGGGCCGCGGTGGTTCAGTGGTAGAGCGTTCACTTCTGGTGCATGGGGTCCCGGGTTCAAACCCTGCTCCAGCCAAGTGAACTTTGTGGTGGACAAACACCGTGTGCGTGGGTTTTCTCGGGGTTCTCTCGTTTCCTCCCACTTTCTTCATTCCACCATTTCACTCATCTCTCATAATCACCGTCTCCTTTAGTCTAACCGGCATAACCGTGGGACGTAAAACTCAAAGATTTCATTTCATTTTGAATTTCCAGTGCTTTCCGGTCTACTTTAAGTTTTGCTCTTGTAGCTTAAGTTTCATATTAAAGTACTGTACATTAGAACCCCTCCAACCCATCACCTTTGGAACTGATTGTATGATCGGAACGCAAAGAAGGTCGGATTATCAGAAAATACAGAAAAATAAGGATTTACAGTAAACTAAACAATCTCTGGACTCTATAGTAAAACCAAACGAACCGCAAGTACTAAAAACTGCACAGTACAGTACAGAAAACACACACAACAAAAGAAAGGATACAAGAGATGACGGAGCACTAAAGAGCGGATATGAGGTAACAGCAAGTAAACAACAATACCGCGACGGCAGTAAACGACAATGGGCTTCTTAAGTCATCGGCGACAAGTCGGGACAAGTTCGGCTCCAGCACGGTCGGATCAACCGGAGTGGCGGACCAGTCAAAGGTGGACGAGAGGGGTTCTACTTTAAATTGCCAATAATTGCCATGTGTCCTTAACTGCCTATCATTCAATTGGAAAGTTTCAGAAAAATGTCCAAATTTCACACTCTGAAAATATAGAACCTTAATTAATAATAATTGTTTGGATTAACTTACTATGTCGTTACTCAACGGCGTATTTAGGGGGTGGCTATCGGGCTCAAAGCCCCCGAAATAAATTTGTTGTATAGACAACTTAATTAAAATTTGTCTGTACCCAAAAGAAAAATAGGTGCTTATTAACGTGTTGTGCATATCCACCACCCCCGAAACAAAATCCTAAATACACCACTGTTGCTACTTCAAACTGGTTGTTCAATTTTCTGACTGGTTATAATGTGTATGCAGTATACAACTTGCCCTAAAGAAATTTATTTGCGTACCCAGTGAACGAACAAAAATATTAAAACATTATAAACGAGTAGGCCTACTTATTGTGTAGCATTTATCTGTGTATTTACTATCTACGAGCAACAAACTGTCATTAGCACATATTAAACCTTATTTACTCAGTGTTATCTTCCGAAATACAGCACAAAAAAAGAAAATAAGTATCAACAATCTACATTCTGGCTACTGTCACTCGGAAAATGCCTTACTAACCTAGACAATGAAACTTGTCTCGACTTGTTTATGCTTAACAACTCTTAGAACTGAGTATGTTACATATAGTGAAGGCAAATTTCAGGAGAAAACTGCATATTTAATTTGCATCTAAATGTCGGCAATTCCTGAAGAGAAGCGAGCTCTTGCATCATATAGGTAAGGATAATATTAGTGTAATTCATAGTCTCATACAGTATTTGTAGGGTTCCTTAAGACTAAATTTGCACAACGATATAAAAGTTCTACTTTTATGGTGAAATATCTAGCGACCATGCTACTACAAAAAGTAAACATGCTTGTTTATATACAGCTTTAGCTAACTTGAGGACGCTCAACCGAATTAACCCTGCACGTACACACTGGGGTCTGTGGGACCCCAAGGCATATTCATTCTAATTCTATAACAATTCTATTTATTTTAGCAGTGTGGTCCATCAATGTAAATTAAGTTTGCAACACTTTCTATGCGGAATAATAGCAGTCTAGCCAGTTTAGTGAGACTCATTGTTGGAAATAGACGTTATTTTCGCTCATGCGTTGATTGGGGTCCAGCATACCCCAGTGTGTACTTTAAGCGGGGGAATTTTTTTGAAAAATGTTTTGATAAAATTGATTTGGAAACAGTTTCGAAACTCTAGTTATGTCTAAAATGTTCTGTTTACATATACTACTTACAACAAAGTATCACAAAGTTTAGTTTCATAATTGTCAGAAATGTGATAACATTTACTGCTGTTGGGGTCCCACAGACCCCAGTATGTATTTTAAAGGAAGAATTATTTTATAAATTACCCTCATGTTTTTCAAAATAATGCAGTAATTACAAGAATGGCATTAGAAATACTATTTTCAGTAAAATGGTGGAGCATTGTTGATAGATATTGTGTAAAAATGTATGAGTTCATTAAATAAAAAGAAACTCCATAATTTAGAGAAATATGATTGGGGTCCTACGAACCCCAGTATGTACTTTGTAAGAAAATAAGTGTGTACGTGCAGGGTTAAACTATTTATGGACATATGGGTCCACGGTATTTCTAGAAAAGGAATGGTTGGGATATAAATAAATAAATATAAATATCCCAAATTTGAGATAATTTTTCCCATGACTCCCATTGTCAGATATGTATATTTCAAAACAATAATTGTATTGGATTGATTCTGCATGCTCAAATTAGTATAAAAAAGCACAATATATCAAAGCGTGGAAATTTTTACTATTGATACAGTCAGTCACAAAAGTTGTTTCCGTTTGATAAAATTTATTTTGGGAATAACGGTGCAACGTACGCAGTTTCACCGAGATTCAAGGTTGAACGTACAGAAAATTGATATTCTTTTTAATTTGCTGAAAACTGTACTCAAGTTGTCCTTTCATTCTGAAGTTTTTTACGAAACTAATTTCACCAAACAGAAAGAACTTTTGCCGCTAACTGTACAAGCGGTACGTCAAAGATTTCAACTTTAGAGTCATTTCTCTAATGACCACATGAACGGATATGTTTGAAAATGTTTTCATTGGATTCAGCACCCTCAAATTAGGATAAAACGTGCAATTACAAAAAGTATAAAAGCGTGGGAACCTTTTTCTTTGTAAATGTTGATCTTTTCTCACGTTTAACTACAAGGAGAACGATTAAATGAAGTGAAAAATTTTAAATCATATGTTGCCAATAATAATGATTTGAATGTGGAAATCTCACACAGAATGCAAAAAGGATGGCGAAATTGGAAGAAAGTGTGAGACGTTCCGTGTGAACGCAGAATCACGGCAAAGAATAAAGGGAGTGATTAGGTCAGCAATGACACACAGAGCAAACACATGGCCAATAAAGAGTCCCTGTCACTGCGAAATTAAAATACCGCTAATTTTACAGTAATTATATAATATCTTCAAATAGATAAAAGATAATCGAAAAGTAGATCAAAACCTCCCTAGATGATGTTATTTTGCATGAGGTACCGTTATCACGAGTTACCTAGTAGCTTTCCGTTTGCAGTTATTTAGAAACGCGAAAATAAATGCCGATTTTCTAAATGGTTGGAAATCGAAAGCAGATAAATGAGTCATGATAACGGTATCTCACGCAAAATAATATTGTCTAGGGAGGTCTTGTTCCACTTTTCGATTTATCTTTTATCTATTTGAAGATATCACATAATTACTGTAAAATTAGCGGTATTTTAATTTCACAGTGATGAGGCCTCTTAAGAAAGTACAAGAAAAAATAATATTAAATGTTATTGAAATTAGACAGAAAAGACGGAACGGTGGATAAGAGAGTAAAACGAAATGAAAATATTTTAGTTTGACGTCCCATGATGATGACCTCTTAGGTTAAGGAAGACGATGATTGAGAGAAGAGAATGATGATGGAAGAATTGGAAGAATGAAAATATGGGATGAAACGGGAGTATCCAAGAAAACCCACCAACATGATGTTGTCCACCACAAATTTACTTGGCCTGGGGTCAAACTAGGAACCAACTCTTACAGTCTTTCTTGCACTTCAGTGCTTTAGAGTAGGGATGCACGCGAGGCGCGAGAAGTCTCGTCTCGCATTTGCGAGACGAGAGTGAAAATTTTATGCGAGACGCGAGACGAGACTAAACCATGCGAGACGAGACGCTAGACGAGATTCGGTTAAGTCTCGCACGAGAAGTCTCGCGAGACTTCTCGCAGTCTTGCAACATTTATGAATTACATTTAATTGTATATTTAGTGATTTTATATTTATATTGAGTTTTCTAAGTTGAGCGTTAATGCCTCCAGGAACAAAAAAGTCATTGGGGCAATAGACATTTTATGAGATTTATTATTATTCAAGGTTGATTTTCAGAATTAAAGCCTTCTTTAGTTTCTAAACATCATTGAAAAAAAGCTTTGTAAATTGGAAATTTATTACAGCATCGATTTAGGACTTTATTTTGGGACACAAACACATACACGCGGGCGCGCACGAATACATGAACTTCTGTTTTTGGTCTGACAAGCGAATAAGACTCCCTATTGCTGCGAAATGTGATATTTCTGTTGTTTCAGTCTTTTTCACATTATTACTAGCGATTAATGTTGGGGGATGGCGGGTAAATCCTCTCTCATCAAAGTTTATCCCCGGCCCGGCTCGCAGAAAAAACATGATATTTTTACATGGAATAAGTATTTTCTTTCTATATATTTATCAAAAACATCTCCCTCTACTTCGGAAGTTTAATTCAAACACTGGTTTGGTAGGATGGCCCTATAGGTTTGGTGGGAGATGGTAGGAATGGCCCTATATCTGTCAGTAATTTTATTTTCTAGATCTGGCAACACTATATAAGTTGAAAGCGAAAGTTGATAAAATGCGATAATGCAACATTGCTACAAGCGCGAACGAACCGAAAGAATTGGGTCGTATTGCGTTGTGAGTAGTTCTTCTGTTGTCTACAAGCGCTTTTGGTCGTATAAAAACATCTTTATAATGAAAAATCACCCTTCAAGGAAACGACCAAAACCTGTAAATGCTGATAGTGGCAACGATATTTTAGAAGAGCCAAATATTGCTGGAGACCTCTAAGCTTGAAAACAATGTTGGATCCAGCAACAATTTATGCTGGTTTTGCTGTAAATTATGCTATTAATTTGACGAAAATTAATGGTCCAGCAATCAAATTCCAGCACAACTTTTCTTTTAATTTGGAGCGGAGGGCACAAGTTCGGATACCATGTTGAACTCTAGGCTCCGTCTCCTTAGGATGTTATGAACATTCATCCCATGGCAAGCAATGGCAAACCACCATGGATTCATCTTGCCAAGGGACTTTTAGGTCAAATACTTGCCTTCTGACAGAATATCACATCATCATTCATTAACAGCCATAGAATAACACCTTGCAAAATTTGGACCCAGAATATATGCGAGACTGTGAGACCATGCGAGAAAGTCTCGCGCGAGACGCGAGATGAGACTCAAAATTTTATGCGAGACGCGAGGCGAGACTTCACATTTGCGAGACGAAACGAGACGCGAGACGAGACCAACATTCGAGGCTGCGAGACGAGACGAGACTTTTTCATTTCTCGTCTCGTTTCGTCTCGCTTGCATCCCTACTTTAGAGTTTAGGTTCTTGCTTCTCTCTATTATTTATTTATTTATAATATGTTTCAGATACAACACTAGGCCATTTTACACTGAAACATTTTAACATTTTGACAACATAACAATCGAATAACAATTTGTGCTCAAAATGATATAACACAACAGCGACATTACAAAAATAGCTTATTTATAGAGGATCTGAAAGTATACTCATTTGAAAAAAACGTCTACAGTTTCTGGTAACTGATTGTTAGATAATTTAATCAGTATTCCAATCATTACGTAAGTAAAGAAAACTGAAAATAACGTCACTTCTTCAATACCTGTCTCTTCTACAATTTGCACTAACTCAATTTGTTACCCTGTAATTTATTTAACTAATGGCTGATCAGGTTTTGAACTTAAATGGTTTAACGATTTTATTTAAGTTTATAAATGTAGTGTCCCTAAACTTAAACTGCGCCTAAAGAAACATGGCAGAACTTTGCTAAATTTATTGATAATAGTGATAGGGATGTAAAGATTTCTTCATTATAATAAGACGCTATTCCACACTTAGTATCCATCATTAAAACAACGCAGTATTCGAAATAAATATATTCAACATAAACCTTAAACAAATACAATTCAATTTAAAATTTTTGCAGCTTTGTTTGTTTCAGAGAACTGGTATCAATATTCATTATTTATCTTATAGGAAGAGGAACACTCACTACCGAGAAGTGTTTTCTGAGCAGCAGCACTCCCTGATACCAGAAGTGTTGGTAGTGACCATTGTGTTGTCTACTGTTTTCATGCTGTGTATGGTAGTGTTTGTGCTACTTGATTCCAGCAAGAATGATTCTGACCAGAAATTCAGGTGAGGAAACAATATTCTACGAGGGTAATTAGAAAGTAAGGTTACAAACCCTACAATGAAACATGTACACATATTATTTCATATAACCATTATAGCCAGCAGATAGTACATACATTAGGTTATTTTTCAAAATAGTCTCCATGTCTGTTGAGACATTTGTCGCATCGTGGGATGAGTTTGAAGATTCCCTCCTGGTAAAAATCCTGTCCTTGTATGTTCCGCCACGTTGTCACGAATAGGGATGGCCACAAAGTTCCGGTTCCAGCAGTTGGAGATCCGGTTTTCAGAACTGGTTTCGGAACCGGTTCCAAACCTGAATCCGATAACCAGGTTCCAGAACCGGATCTTAGGAACCGGTTCCAGACCTGGATCCGAAAACCCAGTTTCAGAACCGGATCTTAGGAACCGGTTCCGGAACTGGATCTTAGGAACTCATTCCAAACCTGGATCCGAAAACCCGGTTCCGGAACCGGATCCGTTCAGAGCCGAAAACCGGTTCTGGCCATCCCTAGTCACGAAGTGTTTCACATCCTCGTCTGAACCGAAGCGGCGGACGCTTCCGAACGACATTCCCAATTCTGTCATCAGATGTCATAATGTGATTCTCCTGTTGTTCTGAATCAGCTTCTCCACACGAGTTGTGTTCAAATTTGTTGATGCCATGTTGATTTGGTCACTGCGCTCCTCGTCAGGAACGTTTTCTCTACCAACCGCAAACTTTTGACATCATTCTTCCACATGCTGACTAGAAATTACAGTCTCTCCGTAAACCTCTACCAGCAGCCGGTGAATTTCAGCCGTGGTTACTTGTTTCGCCCACAGAAATAGAATCATTGAGGGGACTTCTTCGCAAGTCCAGTTTCTTAAACATGTCGCCATCCATTTGTGTTTACCCACAACTATTGCCGTAGGTGGCAGGTGGCTGAAACATTACATAGTTGCCAACTCTATTTATTACAATTAGCGCACACTCTTTATTACTCTATAACAGACGAAACTCCAGAAATACAGGCACGTAGCCAAGGGGTGGGCCCGGGGGTCCGGACACCCCCCTTCGGAATCAGAAATGAAAAAATTAAGGAAGGATGTAACAAAAAGAAACGAGAAAAAGAAGAGTCAGCGTTAAAAATATAAAGCTACAGCAAGCGTTTCATTACTTTTTCTTGCGAGGATCTATGTGTGGAGAAAACTGGAAGGGGGGGGGAGAATATTATTGTAACGGAGCATTCCGAAGTCCATCTAGCTCCATGAAAATCCTATGGACTACAAATGACGATCGATAAAGCGATTCTATCAGAGAGACTCTCAGGTTGAACTTCAGAAATGCCCATAATCACCAATAATATGAGCCTGGCATCAGTTTCTCGGCAACACTAATCCTTTTTATAGGATATCTTTACTGCCAAAAGAGATTTCATTATTATCCCTGACTGCATTAAACGAAGATAAGAGAAAGAAGAAGAAAGAAGACAAGAAGAACCGAGTTCGAATGACCTCGGAAGACTATATCTTTTTCAATGTTTTTTTAAAATTCTTTTATTCGAGATTTCTTCATAGCTTCTTATTAAAATACTTACTAACATATTCTCATTTTATTGTCCTAACAAATCAATATGGGTATGTTGTCAGTAAAATATATATAGATTAATCGAGCCCCTGCACAGTGGGCCAGAATCAGAATCTGACTGGAAAAAAGTAGTTTTGGCAACTACGTCTAATCTACATTCGAACAGCACAGTTGTGTTAAGTAATAAATAAGGTTTCTTGCTGCGTATCAGTAAACACGGATAACAGCATATAGTGGCGGCAGCAGCACTTCAAAATTGATAGTTCATTATCTGTTTTATAGCGCGCTGAATTGTGGTAGTATGAACGTAAGGTTTGCGGTTTAATTGCACATGTGAAAAGGCAACGAACGATCGCAAAATAAGCTATGAGTAAAGGTATGTATATGTACTTGCTGTTTGACTAAAGTTTTGATTGATTGGTTTACGTTGCTGTTCTGTAGAAGCATTTATAGAGAGTCGAAGTATTCACGTATTGAAGAACTGCTATTGGAAATTGAAATTGAGATTTAAAAATGTACGTTCATGTCTGTATTGAGATCTTTCGTCATGGTGTAGTTTGATATATGTATTTCGAAATACAGTTGTGATCTACTGCCCGTTCTTGCCCGATTTTTATATTTATCGTCTTTTCAAAGTTAGGTGTAGAGAGCTGGATACGCTCTTCGTGACGTGAAGAACCTATACGAGGTATTGCGTTCTAAACCATCAAACGAAGCACTTTATAATTATGATACGAACAGTTATGGAATGTAAATTCTTTCTGTGGATGTTCTTCGCAGTGTGAGAGTGACTTTAAGTGCCTTCAAGGAGTACATTTGAGGAGGAAGTTTCTGTAACAGGGTTTCACATCTTCCAATTCACCATTGTGAACACAAGTTTAGGGATATCATTTACTTTCTTCTCCTGAATTGGTACATTAGTAGGCTTTAAATTACGTATTTGCGTTTCCATTGAACATACCTCTTTTCTCGACAGTTTAGAACGACAGCATGAATTATTCGGCATGCATGTATTATTCTTTACCTGCACCATTTAGATATTTTAATCAAAGGTGTTATAAACTAGCCAACTATTTAATTATTTTATATAGGTTAGAAGAAGAAGTTATATATATTTTTAAGAAGTTATGGATTGAGTATAGCCCGCTCCCCCCAGTGATTTTTAACGAATCATAGTGATCCTAACGATTCATATTAGTTCATAATGAATCGGAATCGCATGTTATAAAGATTTAAGATGTAAATCTTGTGGTAAGGAAGCTTTAGTATAAGTAGTAGTGGTAGCGGTAGTAGTAATAGTAGTAGTAGTAGTGGTGGTGGTGGTGGTGGTGTTTAGTAGCAATAGTAGTAGTAGTACTAGTAGTAGGAACGGGTTAGAAGCCCCGCAGGGGTTGGTTGGGTTCTCTTCTCTATATAAGTAGTAGTAGAAATAGTAGTAGTAGTAGTAGCAGTAGTAGTAGTGGTAGTAGTAGTAGTAGTAGTAGTAGTAGTAATAGTATTAGTAGTAGTAATAGTAGTAGTAGCAGCAGTAGTAGTAGTAGTGACTCTTCCAGTTCCGGTGACAAAGAACTGGGGGGAGCGGGCTATACACAAGCCGAAGTTATTATTATATAAATGTTTTGTATCTTATAATGTTGATTCTGTAACGATAGCAACGATATAACAGATGGTAGTAAAATGGCTGTAAGCAGCCTAGGTTTAACTATACAATAAATTCATTCGAATAAGCAACATTTGCAGTTTTTGTGCTAATTTAATACGTGTGCAACTCACTTATTTGAACTAGGGCTCAACGATTACGTCCTATAATGGTGCCTACACACCGGGAGTAGCTAAAAACTGGTAAGAAGTTTAGTAAACCAAGTTTAGCAGAGAATACAGGTGAGTGCTACAAAATTGTTTTATCCACTGTGTACTGTTTGAAAGTATAGTAAAACTACCTACATCATTGAGTCGATTAATAATTATACCATCTTGAGGAGTGGAAAGATAATATATAGAAACACTAAAATGGATTTGTCAGATAGCGAGGTTAACGATATTAGGACTATTCAAAGTGAAGCAGGTGCATCTGAGAATTTGGCAGATGTACTCAAACAAATATCTCGTCAAATGAACGACGTGCAACGAAAAATTGATGTGTCTCAACAGCAGTTGGATGACAAAATGGATGCTTTGCAGCATAAAATTGAAGAGCAAATGAACAAGCAGTTGGATGACAAAATGGATGCTTTGCAGCATAAAATTGAAGAGCAAATGAACAATTCTCAACAGCAGTTGGATGACAAAATGGATGCTTTGCAGCATAAAATTGAAGAGCAAATGAACAAGCAGTTGGATGACAAAATGGATGCTTTGCAGCATAAAATTGAAGAGCAAATGAACAATTCTCAACAGCAGTTGGATGACAAAATGGATGCTTTGCAGCATAAAATTGAAGAGCAATTTGAGGACAAAATGAATGATTTGCAGCATAAAATTGAAGACCAATTTGATGACAAAATGAACCGACTCCAACACAAACTAGAAGATAATATATATCAGCGGCTGGAACAGTTACAGCAGAGAAACGACCATAAATGGGAACAGTTACATCAGCAGCAGAACCAAATGAATGTACAAATTAATGCCAGATTTGAGAAATGCGAACAGACCGTCGAAGTTATAGAATCGGTTGTAAACGAACATTCTAATAGGATTAAAGGACTTCAAGAGGAGTTTCATACTTTCCAGGAAAAGTATATTTTTGCTAAGGAGATGGAGCGTTTTGATGGACCTAGGGATATCAATCGACCTCCTGATAATGGGACTGAACCAACACCTCATGCCCAAGTAATTTTTGAAGATAGCGGATCATCGGTTGATAGTGAAGCGAGCACCGAATCAGGAAGAAGAACGAAGCATCCTACACGAAAGAGTAAGAACTCTCACGGTAACTGTAAGTGTTCTAAATCTTATAGTACTGATACGCCTTTGCGATTCAGTGAAATAAAATCCTTAACAAAATTCAGTGGTGTACCTGAGGATATCCCGGCTAGGGTATTTATAGAAAAATTCGAGGATGAGTGCGAATTAATGGGAATTAAAGAGTCGAAATTCATGAAACTTCTTCCTCATGTTTTATTGCCCCCATGTTTGACTTGGTACAAAGCAATCCGAGATAACATTAATGGGTATTCTGATTTTAAAGAGGCGCTATTGGCAAACTATGAAAACGACTTCATGTTAGCAAATAGGGACGCATTGCTAAGAACGAAATCATTTGACCCTAAGATACATAAAAATGTTACTGAGTTTGTAGTGGCTACATACAATGAATTAAAAGCACTCAACCCAAACCAACCAGAATCACGTATCATAGCTTCTGTCCGTATTTTATTACCATTTAGATTACAACAAATGTTGATGACCGCTCAATGTGTCAATTTTAATCATTTAATCATTTTAGTTCAGAGCTACGAAAGTCAATTTCTAGCACAAAGAAATAGCAGAAATCCAGAAAAAAGTCAGGTTACCTCTAGATGTAATAATATTAATTATGCGCACATTCGAAATTTAAATATTCAAAATAAAGATAGTGTTAATTCTCAAGGAAATAGTGTCCATTATTTTGGTACTAGAACAAATAATCAAAATAGTACCGGCAATTCAACTCAACCTAATTATAGATATGGTAACGGTAACAGAAGTTACCGGAATTATAATAGGAATCCTAGTAGAAATCGCAATACGAATCAGCGTAATTGGTCACAAAATAGATTCCTAGATGGACAAGTTTGCAGTAACAGAAACTCAAATTCAGAATCTTTAAGTAATCGATTGGAACATACTCAAGAGTGCGGAATACAATGTACTTTATTAGATTATACTTAGAATTTTGTTAATGTTTATGCTATCCTTATATGTTAATTTAATATTTGTATGTTAACTGATATTTCATTTTAATCAGTTGTGATCCAATATTAAACCACGTTATCTTATAATTTAATTAACATCAATTGTGTTGATTTTTCTTATCACAATTTCATCTTATTTTTCTTCTTCTGAATTCTATATTATCTATGTTATATTTTACCTATGTAATGAATATATGTGACACCTAATTGTCAAATGCAGGAAATATATTTTGTAACATCCTTATTTATAATGAGTTTAAATATTCAAAGAGCCTCGACCATGTTACTTTAAAAAAAAAAAATATGCTTGGACCAAAAACATTTTAATTGTTCATAATTTTTGGAATAGACCCTCCTCTACGATGTTATAGAGAATATGAAGTATAATTAATTATAAAAGAATATTATTGATATAAAGAATAAATAAAAAGGAATATAAAGATATGTATTTATATGTATTGTGAATTTTGTATATACAAGGGCTATCCAATAATTAATGTATACTTATCTTTGTAAAGTTGTCATACGGTCCAGAATTCTTTCTAGAAGTGCTAAATCACTTCAAGAAGTCCTGTCGGGAGCCATAAAGATAGAACGACAGCATGAATTATTCGGCATGCATGTATTATTCTTTACCTGCACCATTTAGATATTTTAATCAAAGGTGTTATAAACTAGCCAACTATTTAATTATTTTATATAGGTTAGAAGAAGAAGTTATATATATTTTTAAGAAGTTATTATTATATAAATGTTTTGTATCTTAGAATGTTGATTCTGTAACGATAGCAACGATATAACAGATGGTAGTAAAATGGCTGTAAGCAGCCTAGGTTTAACTATACAATAAATTCATTCGAATAAGCAACATTTGCAGTTTTTGTGCTAATTTAATACGTGTGCAACTCACTTATTTGAACTAGGGCTCAACGATTACGTCCTAAGTTCAGTTATCTTTTCTGGTATAATAATTTAATGGGTCGACAAAATCTAGGCGACGATGGTTTGGGATTTTGCTACAAAATTGCTTTGTCAACCTCCCCATCTGATGTTGAATACAACTGTAGGGCAACGAAAAAGATACCAAAAATATTTGAGCCACTAGTTCAATTTATCTTCTGTTTGAACTTTCTGCTTATATACATTATGACAACTGCTTCCATCGCAACCCCACTCACACACTAATTTCATTATGTCTCCATCTTTGATGCACTGTTTAATATAATCTTCATGTAAAATCACGATGCGCTCAATTGTCTGATTTACTATTGCTTGTAAATTATCTTCGGCTGACGTGTCAGTTACTATCCGGCTTTTCTCCGGGATAACGCTTTAATTTTGCTTCCCACACCACTTTATACGACGGATATATGTCACAATGTTTTGCCTTTGCACCTAGTCTCAAATGTGCATACTGTCTTTTTGTTAAGTTGTTATCTATAATAAGTGCCACGACTTCATCCGGAGAATAAGTGTTTGAGAGAATTTTGGCGAATGATAAGCCTTTTTGATTTTCGTTGCTCCCTTAGGTGTAGTTTGAGTGATTTCTCCTAATACAACCGCGGCATCTCTTTTTCCAGCAGCTCTCAATGAATATTGGATAGCCAACACCAGCTCTTACTCAGAATGCTCTGTAACGAGTGGTTGTACAAGTCTTTTCTTCGACTTTGTTTCCGGATCTTCGAAGAGTTTACTAGGTCTGCCTGATTTGCTTGTCAAAGGCCTATGCTCTTGGCTTCAAGAGATCATTTTGAAACCAGTAAATACTTTATCAGAGAACTTATTATGTCTTTCCAACCAATCATTATATTTGGATAAAAATTTATTAGTCATTCTATTACACAGCTTCCAACGCTTCTCGAAATCACTTTGAAGGCACTTAAAGTCACTCTCACACTGCGAAGAACATCCACAGAAAGAATTTACATTCCATAACTGTTCGTATCATAATTATAAAGTGCTTCGTTTGATGGTTTAGAACGCAATATCTCGTACAGGTTCTTCACGTCACGAAGAGCGTATCCGGCTCACTACACCTAACTTTGAAAAGACGATAAATATAAAAATCGGGCAAGAACGGGCAGTAGATCACAACTGTATTTCGAAATACATATATCAAACTACACCATGACGAAAGATCTCAATACAGACATGAACGTACATTTTTAAATCTCAATTTCAATTTCCAATAGCAGTTCTTCAATACGTGAATACTTCGACTCTCTATAAATGCTTCTACAGAACAGCAACGTAAACCAATCAATCAAAACTTTAGTCAAACAGCAAGTACATATACATACCTTTACTCATAGCTTATTTTGCGATCGTTCGTTGCCTTTTCACATGTGCAATTAAACCGCAAACCTTACGTTCATACTACCACAATTCAGCGCGCTATAAAACAGATAATGAACTATCAATTTTGAAGTGCTGCTGCCGCCACTATATGCTGTTATCTGTGTTTACTGATACGCAGCAAGAAACCTTATTTATTATTTAACACAACTGTGCTGTTCGAATGTAGATTAGACGTAGTTGCCAAAACTATTTTTTTCCAGTCAGATTCTGATTCTGGCCCACTGTGCCCTGGTGTGTAACTACAGTATTTCATGCCATGCCCCCTTCCATTAGAAATCTTGGCTAAACGAACCAATATATGTTGCCAGTAAAATAGTTTAGAATGATCGAGCCCCTGGTATAATAACCACAGTATTTCGTCACGGACCCCCTATTATCAAATTCTGGCTACGTACCTGAGAAATATCAGCCTTGTAATCTTAGTTTCTGATCCTTCTTCGTACTTTAGTTTTGGCTTGGATTGCACTCCTTGGTTCTGGGCATTACACTTTCCACTATTTTCAAATCACAACAACTGTAGTTTCAATACTTCTTACAAGGAGATGGCAGATTTTGGTAAGTGAACTTCGTTGCCATTTTTTGCGAGATGGTAGTGCACATTTAAAGAATTAATGTTACAAACTGAAAGAGCGCAATGGACAAAAATAACGGAGAAAACCCGTCTTCAAAAAGTTTTCTACCCGCCACATATATCGTACGACGCGCAAATTTATCAAGTGACGGCGTATCAGAGTGTGGAAAATCTGCGACTCATATGCAAAGGGTCCCGGTTCGATTTCCGTTCGAGTCAAATTTTGTTTTGTTTTTTGCTTCTACCAATAAAGTAGCCATTTGTAACTATAAATAAAATACTAATTCACTCTATGTTTACAATGAATAAAACAACAGAAATTTTTAAATCACTTGTAAAATCTTTCAATGTTACATGTTAACTGGCAAGAAAATTTAATCTTTATGGTAACTTTAAAGAGTGATTGTGAAAATGTGGATATGAACAGGGACGTATGCAGGGGGTGGGTCGTGTTGGTTCGAACTCCCCAAAATCCTGACTTTTCTGTAAAAAAAAAAAAAAAACCCTCCTTGAGGGTTTTTGGTGAAAAATTAAATATGGAATTCATTCCAAAATTGGATGCAGTCATTCGGGAACAATTTCTTCGGAAAAAATAAAAAATTTCCGGATTGCAAAACGCAGTACGGCGTAGAGTGAAAGAAAAAAGCTTGCAAATTCTGTAATGGAGTATATAGGAAGCAGTCACTCATTCCCGAACTTTTTAGGCACCATATGTTGATGCCAAGGGGATGATTTCTACGTATAATGTATAAAAAGAATCTTTAGTTTTACGTCCCACGGTTATGCCGGTTAGGCTAAAGGAGACGGTGATGATGAGTAATGAATGAAATGGTGGAATGAAGAAAGTGGGAGGAAACGGGAGAACCCCGAGAAAACCCACGAGCACGGTGTTTGTCCACCACAAAGTCCACACGGCGCGAGCTGGGATCAAACCAGGGACCCCAAGCACCGGAGGTGAGTATAATGTATAGTGTGGTCAGAAAGCCCCTTTACACCCGAACCAAATGCGTGTAACAATGTTATAAGATATTTTAACATTTGAATTCCCATCCTAATTATTGATATGGTAACAGTGCTCCTCATGTGAATTAACATGTGATTGACGACTGCCCGTCAAGGGAGCAGACTAAAGCTTGTGCATTAATCAGTTCATTGTCTCACTCTTTTATGTTTGGTGAACAACAATGGCAGATAACAATGACCACTTTGACGGAGCGCTTAATGGCAAGTGTGTGGGTCCATGAACGAAAGGACAACAACGGAAATATGCCACAAAGTGATGAATAGGTTTCGTGAACGGCTCGATAAGGATCCACCAAGTCGTCAGACTTTGATCACGTTGGGAGAAGGAAGCTTTTCGCCTGGGAAATATTTCGGATGCGACTTGTTCTGGTCGCCCCTCAACCCGAAAGGAAACGCGTGCAGAAATTCAGTTCAGTGCGTCAGTGATGCGTTCACCCTACAAGTCGACCAGCAGAAAGTGTTCTGTAGAACTTGGAATTTTAAGGAGCGCATTGCAGCTTCATATGAAAACGAACCGTCAATGAACTAACCGACGATGACTTAACCTACTAGCAGGAAGCGTAATGTATGTAAACATACGGACGTTTTTGACACCTAAATCTAAGTATTATTAATGTAGGGATGAAATTAAGTGCAGATATAAAGGGACTTTCTGGCCTCCCTGGACAATAGTGCTCTCTACAAATAATAGTTTCAAATCAGAATGGTGAACTTTCTCATAAACAACATTACAAAAAAACGTGTTTTTGGGTGGTGTGCTGATGTTACTTCTGTACTTCGGTATTTGACATCTGAAGCTACATGTCACTTTCTTTTCTTGCCGCATATTTAAACCATCTTTTCATTGACACCACAAAATCCGTGAAGGTAACAAACCTGTTCTTGATGAAGATATTAGGGCCATATCTGAAATGCACACTATTAATCTCGTCAGTTCTATCATACTTTTTATCACCAACTTTACTCCGAAAATAGAGGATCAAAAGTTAGAAATCGAGGTTATAGATCAAGGAGATACTCAGACCAGAATTTGTATAAATCAACTATTTCTATAGTATAGAACAGAAACAGAAATAGATAACGAGAAGTGGTTTTCTGTTATCACCCCCAAATATCTCCCAATACAAACCAAACTTCTTCACGTGGTGTACACTTGACACGACAATTTATTATATCTAATAGTGGTTCTCCAGTTTCTTTCCTTATATTCTTGGAGTATTTATGTGACCATTTTATAATGGATGGATTTTACTAAAGCTTTGTTAATAAAGAAGATAAAATGGAGAGAGAGAGTGACGAACAAAGATGTTTTAAAACGGATAAGAGAGAAGAGAACGTTTTTAGCCAGCATCCTTCGTAGGAAGACCAATTCGATTGGACACATCTTACAAAGAAATTATCTTCTTCATACACCCATAAAAGGAAAGATGGAAGGAAAGCGAGGAATAGGAAGAAGAAGAAAACAATTGATCGATGATTTGAAAAATAGTAGAAAATATTGGAAGTTAAAAGAGGAAGCTATTCTATTCTATTCTATTCATCTCCCTCGCGGGAGATTTTATAATTAAAAGTCACAGCACTAAGGCCAAGTTGACTGCTTCACTAGAATTGTTTTAAATATTTTTGTTATTATAATTGTAGATGGCCCGTTCCAAAATGGACGAATTGGCCTGTTTCAAATAGTTCTGTTTCCACACTAGTTTGTGAATTAAAAAGGAAGGCAGAAGCGTAGAACATACAAAAAATTATGTAAATCACTATAAAAATTGTAATGCACTAAATTATGTCCAAAATTGAAATTGTTGTTAAAAATGAAATTGAAATAATTGAAGAGCATGACGCTCCATTGTGTAGAACATTCTACGCCATCTTGCCAACTCTCAAGAGGAAGCCGAAGATCAAGAAACGTGGAAGAAACATTTCTAGGCGCAAACCTAAAATAAATTTAAAAAAAAAAAAAATCTTATTAGTTCCAAGAGTTGCCAAGAAAAGGCAGAGTTCTTAATAATAATAGCATTAGCTAACGACTGAAGAATAGTTAAAATTTGACGTATAAACTCTGATGTCGACTTCAGGTCCATTTCCATTTTTTTTAAAACTATATGTCTGTTTTAACTCACTACTTTCTGCCTGTTTTTGAATTTCTGACCAAAAGACTTTTATACAGAATTGAACGCTGAGTTATTAATTTCCTGTCACAACCGTTTAGACATAATTCTCACGTGCAACCTAATGTGTTTAGATTTTCAGAGGATACGGAATCTCGGTTTGTGTACAAATTAAAATATCCAAATCCACATTTATGTAAAGAGACATTTTCATTACATAAACTTGCAGTATCAGCATCTTCGATATCATACATACATACATGTTGTATATACAAATGTTGAAATTTTACAGAATGATAGACAATAACGCGTATTTTTCTGTTTTAACAAAAAATTATTAACCTTAACTGTGTTGGTGAAAAAGGTCACGTTTGTCTGCTGGTGGGGTATCTGAAAACCCCATATTAAAATTACACTATAAATCTTGTAGTGATAGTCATATTGCGCGCAGTAGCTGCAGATATGGTTACACATAATCAGAATAAACGTATAAATGATATTCCTTGTAAATACTTTCCTTGGAATCACATTGGACAACACATGTATCTGCCTACAACGTGAAAATGTACGTTGCTGAAGAGAGACCATGGGGTATTTACCGGTAAATACCCCACCAGCACAGTTAAGGGTAAGTTGAAAATTGAATATAATAAAATTTAAGCATCACATACATATTATATCAGCCTGTTCTTTTGCTTTAAGCATTTGTTAACACTATCTTGTAAAATTTTGTTTACATTTTTATTTCAGAATTTCTTCTCCTTACACATGGATATGCGTGGAAGGACAATGTGTAAAAGTGACGTATCAACTGGGTGACGTAAGAAGGAACATTGCAGTTTGTCGACTGACTTGTGGCAATGCTTCTACTCTGTGGCCATTACCGACGGGAGAAATTGTCCTTGGTGATAGGGCCGTTCCATTCAATGCTAAAAATATAAAAATTGTAGAGTTCGTAGCTCCGGAAGGACATTTGAGATGGATGACCTTCAGAGTGGTTGAAGTGCTGAAGGAAAATTTAGACAAACTCGACCAGGATACCAACGAACTGATAACTCATCGGCAAGAAGTGCAGTTACACATAAGTATTACATCAGCAGAACAGAAACCACGGTTTGGCATGGACGAGAGTTACGTTCTGTATATCAGACACATAGAGAGTGGGAACGTGTATATACGGATTTGGAGTGGTACGTATTTCGGTGTTAGGCACGCTTTGCAGACTTTGAGTCAGTTAGTAGTATACGATGAAGATGAACAGTGCCTACAAATAATTAGCTTTGCAAGAATCAGTGACAAACCAATCTACCAGCACCGAGGATTATTTCTTGATACTGGCAACACGTTTTATAGTGTGGACACGTTGAAACGTACCATTGACGCAATGTCGTATTGCAAACTAAACACGTTACATTGGCATATTACAGACTCGCGAAGTTTTCCCTTTTATTCTGAAAGTTATCCTCAGCTAACACAGTTTGGATCATTTTCTGCAGAGGAGATCTACACGCCTGATGACATTAGAAGTATTGTTGAATATGGCCGACTCAGAGGTGTTCGAATAGTACCTGAATTCGATTCCCCAGGACACGTTGGGGAAGGATGGCAGTGGTTTGAAGAACAAGGTCGTCAGAAGAAAACGATCTTGTGCTTTAAGACGCCAATAGACTTCTGGAAGGGCAATTGTCCTCACTCACCCTGTTCCTACTTGAATCCAATTAACGATCATGTTTATAAAGTTTTAGAAGGAATCTATCGTGATATGTTGAAGGCATTTGATAGTGATCTTTTCTATCTGGGCGGGGATGATATGAACTTTAATTGTTGGAACTCTAGCAGAAAAGTGCTTCACTGGATGAAGAAGAGGAGAATTCCGAGAACTCGAGAAGGGTTTTGGAATCTGTGGGCTCAGTATCAGAATAGATCGCTCGACAAATTCATATTTGTAATGGCTGATAAAAGCATTGAGAATAGACCAACAATTGCACTGAGGATAACTAACTCCCGAGAATCTTTAAGACATTTACAAGCAAAAGACTCTTACGTTCTACACTTGTGGACGAATTCCAACGATTCTGCAATTGAATATTTATTGAGTGATTATGGTGTAATAGTAACCAATGTTGAAGCATGGGATTTTTCACCACAATCCGTTGTCACTCGTGGTTTGACTTGGAAAACAGCCTACGCTTCGAATCTGCAGAAGCAATTTCAGAAAGAAGTATTTGTCGTCGGAGGTGAAGCTGTTGTATGGTCGAGTGAAGTCGATGACGCAAATCTTGATGGCGTTTTGTGGCCAAAAGTTTCTGCTGTTGCTGAGAGGTTGTGGACGAACCCAGAGCCTCTAGATTGGAGACATGCGGAGAGGAGGTTAGCATTTCATAGACAAAGGCTCACTAAACTGGGAATTCAGGCAGAAGTCATACAATCAGAATGGTGTATGCAAAATGAATTGTTTTGCTAATGCTGGTATTTTAGTTCATTTATCTCAAGTTAAGTCTCTTAGTGTTAAACTCTAATTTTTATGGGGCCAGCTACTTTTAAAACCAACGTTTTAGTTGGTTATGCTTTTCGTCCGTTTGGGAGAACGAAATCTACCATTAAAATAGAATCCAAATACTATTTGGGTTTAGTAACTGAGTCCTTATACTACCAGGGGGGTTTGAGCCCATCAATATGGGCAGAGGAAGTAAGCATTGTTGGTAAGAGGCTACGATAGAACTCTAATTCATAAAATGAAATGAAATCTTTCAGTTTTACGTCCCACGATTATGCCGTGTACGCTATGAGACGGTGATGGTGAGAAATGAATGAAATGGTGGAATGAAGAAAGTGGGAAGGAAAACCACGTACACTGTGTTGCCCACCACAAAGTCCACTTGGCGCGATCTGTGATCGAACCATGGACCTCATACATCAGAGGTGAACATTCTCCACTGAGCCACCGAGTCCCCTAACTCTAATTTCATCATATAGTATTGAATGTTCGAAATGAATATAGAGTTTGTGGGGGGGGGAATTGTACCACAGAACGGAATTGTAGCGTCATTTCAGACTTGGCTTGGGGGGAAGCAAGACCCCTTGATATAAGTAAAATTTCGCGTTTTTCACTGACTTACTACTATTCTTTTGATAAAATCTATATAAATCTCAAACTATGGGCGGGGGGCAAATGCCTCTCCCTGCCCCCCCTAAATGACGCCCCTGCCACAGAAAATCCCTTCATGTTGAAACTGAAAACGCGGTGGCATAGAGGTAGATTTCTCACCATTGGTGCGTGGATTTTTTGGTTCGATTCCAGCAGCCACCAAGTGAGCTTTGTGATGTACAAATAACGTATGCGTGGTTTTTCTAGGGATTTTCACGTTTTTTCTCTCACCTTCACCATTCCAGCATTAATGTGTGTTACATTTCAAGGCTCTTTCACAAGGAATCGAACCCGACACTCTTGCACCAAAGTACGCACCCTACTCATTAGACCATTCAGAGAAGTGCTACGTTTATTCTCAATGAGTTATGTAATGATTTGTTGCCTTATAAATACTTTGAGAAGGCATCATGCTACTCTTGTGTTCTATCTAGCGTTATGTTCTGTCAGAAGTTATGTTCTGTCAGCAATACAGTATGTCGAATTAATAAAATACTTGTTTTTAGCACTTTTCACACGTATCAATAAATCTTGACTTCGTGTGTGTGAACCAATGAGGGGCGGGGAAAACAATTTTTAATCTCAAACACCATATTTTTCTTGATGTTATTGCAGACAATACTCTGTAAACTACAAAGATATGTAAACGTGTTAGGAATTTAATTTCAAACGAGAATTCTTTTTTTTTTTTTTTTTTTTTTGTCAGTAAAATTGCTGAGTGAATTGTAGTAACAACATTATTTCACTTTGTATCTTTGTGTTTAAAACAATAAAATATTAAAATTGTGAAGACTCAAACCACATTTTTGTTTACAAACGTTCTTCAAAGAAAAGATATTTGATTATGTATTTGTTATTCAAGTTCTTTTGTTCCTCCTGTATGGTTTATTAAATAAAAAAAAAGTGAAAGAACTAAAAGAAAAACCTCGTAAGCTTCCAAAGCATCAGTATGGTACCAAACCTACACGAGAATTTCATTTCTAGTTTTATCATATATGAATGACTACGGTATCCTTTCGCAGTGGCGTATTTAAGGGGGGGCTTCTGGGCTTAAGCCCCCCCGAAATCTTACTTACTATAGTAAAGTATATGAAATATTTTGCAGAATTTTCAAATTTTCAGGCAAAGCCCTTCCCCCTGAAAGTTAGCAAAGCCCTCCCCGAAACAAAATCGTAAATACGCCACTGCCCTTTCGTAATGTTTATAATCAAAAACAAACTCTTCAGAAAAGGCTACCAATCAGTGTTGCCACACTTGATACAATTGCACCAAATTCAGCCCTTTTTGTTATTCATCGGTTCGTTGGTACCTCGCTGGCATTTTAGACCCTTTTGTGAAAAAGTTGGTTAAATTCTACCCAATTCAGCACCATTTAACGAACACTTGTCTCATTTTGAAAAAGTGTCAGTAAGAAGAGGACCCTGGACCGGTTTTAACTTTTTTTTTTTTTTTTTTTTTTTGCAAATGTCAGTTTACTTACCTTATATTTTTCTCACTGTCTATTGTTGTTCTTCGATCGTGAACTAAGCGAGAATAAGATGCAATAATTTATATTTTAGTATTTTATTATGACGTACTCAGTGGCGTATTTATGATTTTGTTTCAGGAGGGGCTTTGCTAACTTTATTCCTGAAAATGTTAAAATTCTGCAAGATATTTCATTTACTTTAAGATAGTAAATACAATTTCGGGTGGGGCTTAAGCCCGGAAACCCTCCCCTTAAATACGCCACTGGACGTACTGTTTACACACGAACTCGAAGATGATTAATTTGTTCCGCAATTTATATATATTTTTTTCATATATGTCCATAATACCATTTTGATTTATTGGTTACTTTGAAATAGAAGCACGTTTCGTTTTCTTACAATACATACCGAAGATGATAGCTGTTTTACATTTTAATTTGAAGCCTCTGATATACTTCATACATGTAAGAATAGTTTTTCTATTTCCACGGTTGTTTGGGGTCCTCCTATTTGGATTTTGATGACAGTGTTCTAGAACTTTACCTCATTTAGTTTCGTGTTATAGAGCCATGTATTACAATGGTATAAAATAATAAATTCAGCCCTTTCTGCTTCAATTTGGTACTATTTTTCAGCCCATTCCACAGCAGTAGCAACACTGCTGCCAGTCGTGTAAAAGCTCTGTGTTCATTAACAACTTCACAAAGTGATATGATTTCCCTTCACAAGGCCATTGCAATTATAGAAGGCTTTGAATTACAAATCACCTCCTTTTCTAAAATTTTCTTTCTGATCAGACCAAAGTCGCATTGCTCCCACCGGAAAAAAGTTTAAGCACACCTTTTTTATAAACTCTTGCAAACAAAAGAGTAAACTTAGTGATCAGAAAATTTCTATTTTGACCACCTGTGGCATCAGAAAGCATATGACATCGTCGACTTCAAACAGGTGTATCAGACACATTTTCTAAAGGTATTGACCAAGGGCGCCGATCCTGAGGGGGACGAGGGGGCCCGGGCCCCCCAAAGCTCATGTGAGCCTATGTATTTTTATGAAAATATATAATTTTATGTGTATTTTTGTTGTTACATGTATTTTTTTTAATGAATGGGCCCCCTAAGTTACAGGGAAATCGGCGCCCTTGGTATTGACATCAAACTAGCACCACTGATTTTTTAGACACAGAGCAAGAATATAGAATCTGGCTGAAAAGGGCACATAAGCTTTGAACCTATCTCAATAACAAATTGTGGTTGAACGCCTGGTGGTTTTAATCTAAAGTCTTTGGCAGTTTTTTTCTTTTTTACTTTTTTTTTTTAAATTGACCCAGCTGTTTGAGTTCCACACTGGTAAAGCGCTCTATGAAGTTTCTAGATCAGCAGACTTTTCGAACGGAACGTTCAGGACAAATAAAAATGGCACAGGGAACATACACATTGTAATGTAAGGGGAATCCTGAACATCTAAAATCCATTTTCGAACAATGTTGTGTTGTAAGCCCGTTTAACACTTTGGGGGTTTTTAAATGAAATAGTAGATAGACTTTCAGTAAAGTAGCTACTGCTTCAGTACTATTCATAAGAAATTCTTGGTTCACACGTAATTTTCTTCAGAATAAAACCAGCTTTCAGATGATATAATGCTCATGGCCCCATAACGTACGTGGAAAGAGTAATTAGGAAAAAATCCCTATTTGGAAATTTTGGGCCCTCTAGAATTTTGGGCCAAGAGTGAATGTACACTCATGTCCAAAATGATTGTCGCTGTTGAGTTGATTTTGGTTTAACGTCCCTTTCAGCAGCGAGGCTATATGAGACGTGGACTTACTGATTAACGTGGAATCCGAATCACATGAGCTCCCGCCGGGAATCGAACCCGGGTCTCCCACGCCAGTCGCATATCCAGTGGCGTATTTAGGGGGGTGGCTTCCGGGCTTAAGCCCCCCCCGAAATCTTACTTAGTATAGTAAAGTAAATGAAATATCTTGCAGAATTTTCACATTTCCAGGCAAAGCCCCCCCGAAAGTTAGCAAAGCCCCTCCCGAAACAAAATCGTAAATACGCCACTGCGCATATCTATAACTATCTTCTTGTAAGAATATAATTTGATAATGTTTTTGCAGGGTACTTTTAATACTAATACTATGCGTATAAATAGGAAATGTATATTTGTAGTAAATTTCATAGGAAAAGAATTATAAATACGAAAATTAGAGTGAGTAAAACAAAATGTTGCTAAATGGATAAGAAAGTTTTCTTTTCGTTTTATTGTTCTTATTTACTGCTCTTTTGACATGAAATTTGCCACATACATGTCTTTGCTGATTATACACATACTGACATTATAAGAAATACCAAGCGAAATCGTTATCAAATTATATTCCTACAACATATTTATAGACATGCGACAATAATTTTGGGCATGAGTGTACATGCTTATACGATAAAAATGCGCGTGGTATTCTATTTTCAAGTTTTCAATTAAAATTAATGTACGTTACTGTGTGACACCATATAGTGTATATGCCTGTTATTCATGTAAATTCAGAATATCAGACATTTTCCTTTTTCTTTCACTAAAAATGATAAAATCCTAGTTTTTCCTCTGAAAATTCTAGGAAGCCTACTGAACACATAAGGTATATGAATGAGTAGGGACTTACAGGCCACCCAATACCAGTGTTGCCAGATTGGGAATAGCGGGATTAGGTAACTGTTAAAAGTGTCCTCGCTAGCAAAATTTCAAATTGGGCAACACACAACTTCTAGGGCTACTTCTAATTGTCTGCAGGCTATAACTCTTACTTATTATAACGTGCCCCACTTTCTTATTTTCATGTATGAAATCACAAACTATTAGTTTGTTTTATAATGCAGTGAAAGTTCTCTTTGTTAAGTATTTTATTCAAATTGAAATAGTTTTACTAAAATTAACATGTTCCACGGGTATACTAGTTCAATTTTTGTTTTAATACTTTTTAATCTCCAGATCTGACAACACTAGACTTTTGATGATTTTGAACTGTTGCAGTATCACTGACCGTTGTCTAGACCTAATAGCTGTACGGAGCTGTGTAAACGTAAACATCTTAAATTTATGTTACTGTATTACCCATATTAACATAATAAGTATGTGGAGTAACAATAAAATTCATGGTTCAGATAAAGAATTTAGAACATGAATTAAAGGAATGAGGAATAACAGTAAAAAAACATACAGTACTGTAAATATTGTAAACTGTGGTTAATAAAGGTGTATAGCTGGAAAATAATTCACTTTTATGTTTGGGCTACAAATAGTTCAAATCTACTACTTTTGGAGCTAAACCTTGCTACTTTTTAATCTTCAGATCTGGCACTACTGCTCAGCACAAAATATGATGTATTATCGCATTCTCAAAAATGTCTCTAATCTGAGAAAGTGAAGACACATACTGAGAAAATTGAGAACTACTAACCTACAGTGCATTGTATGAACAACTTGAGCAACATGTTCTACATTTAAAAAAGTACTATTTAAATATCAGTAAATTACTCCAACGATCTTTCATGTCAGATAATAGTTTAACATACGGCAAGTGATAACAATGTTTTGAATAATTCATGTCATACATTTTCTTTCTCTTTCCCTTATTGTTCTACACTGAAATCTTTCTGTTTGAAAATAACCTGATAAATTACAGTGGTTTCAGAGACAATAAGTCAAGAAATGGTCTGCTATCATGATATGACACGGAGTGGTACAACTCTCTATTACGAAGTCAGAAGAAAAGAAGTTTGTCGCAAGGAAAAGAAATAATTGTTTCTTTGTCTTGTCACCGATCGAAGTTAATATAGCATGTTCGTAGAGTTAATTCTGAATAAGACATTTCTTTAAGGAAGCTTTTATTTTGCATGACGTACTGAAGAGAATTTTATCTAACAACAGAGTAGAGAAGATTGAATTGGGGGAAATAAACCGGTTTATATCTGTGATAAGCAGTTTCAGCAACACGCAACACTATCTTGCTTTTGAGTATTGCTTTTGCTTAAGGTCAGATATTAGTTGAATGTTGTGTTGCGACTAGCTAAACTCCACTCGATTGAGGTTTTAAACTTTCAGGTGCAGATCTAGTTCTGAGTCATCTATACCGATAGGTAATGTAATAATAGCGAGTGATTTTAATGTAAAAGTTGATGGAAAGGAAAAGTGGTAATGAAACATGGCGCATGAATCTAGGTCTGTCAACCTTCCAATAGACTGAAATAGTGATGTCATTTCCTTTCCGTTACCATGGTGATCACCATGTTTTTTCCTATACAAACGCGTGAAGCCAATGGTGTGTTTTAAAGTCTAGTACAAACAAGAACAACGGCTGTAAATTTATTTACGATTATAAAATGTTTTAACGACTAATAAGGTTGGTGCAGATTTAGGACATGGAAATGCGTTTAGGAAACTACAAATAAAATTTTAAAAAATTCATAAAGACTAATATCTGAGGAACTTATTTCTAAAAGCACCACATCTGTAAGTGGCAAGGTAGAAATCAAATAATTAATGCAAACGTCAGTATCATGTGATTCACCTTAAGAAACGATTATACACAGTATAAACTCCGTAACGTGAAGATTGACAAGCTGGAAGCACAAGGAAAACGGTAAAAATATACGACTTTTAAGAGATCTTTTATAGAACAGTGTTAATTCTATTGGGACATTTACTTTTCTTATGTCCACTCTTGATAATGGAAATCTGCAATATTACAATAGAAAGGGAAAAAAGCAAGCTTTTGGAAATTTTCCATCCGAAACATCAGTGGATGGATATACAGTAGGTAAGATCTATTCTTATATTCCGTATCAACTTTTTTTTATTCAAAACAAAAAAGCTTTTATAAACAGTACTATAAAAAACATCCAATTATAAATGGTTCAGCATCTATATTAATGAATCATAAATTTTCCCGAATTATTTAAGGTCAATACCTGATTATGAACAAGATGAGTACATTTGTTTCCTCTTTTTCTCTTTCTATATCCTTTTTTTTTTTTTTTTTTTTTTTAGTTTCGTCTATTAGAAATATTTAAAAAGAAACATAAATATTTCATTCACTTTAATGTTTGCAATTCTGAAATATTTCATCACTCTTTCCACATTGCATTTAAGTTGCTTAGGTATTTAAGCTACTTGTTGTTTAGAAAATGAAATGGTGATCACCATGGCAACGAAAAGGATGTGACGTCACACTATTTCACTCTATTCCACACTTCAATTTGAAAAAGGAAAAGAAAGAAAAAAGAAGCTCATAGCAGCAGAAACGAATCCGATCCAACTAGGGTTGTTTCTGCCAAGCTTTTTCTAATTCTGTTTCATACAATCCTTTCTCCTAATTTATCTGCGCAAATGTCTCGTTGCCAACGAGTTCTCGACTAAACTCCTATACAGATCACCATGAGTGACGTACTCTGGTCGTCCTAAACCAAAGATGGAGAAACTAAGACCCACGAACCACAATCGGACGTTCTGAAAGTTCCATCTGGAGTGATAAAGTTTGAAACATAAAATTGCTAACGTCCGTTCATAATTCTTAAAATATATGAAGAAAAATTGTATATATATTAATCCTTGAAATACGTAGGGTCAAGTGGGGTAATTGTGAAATAAGAAAACATACTTTTTAGTGAACAGCTAAAACTTCTTACATTAGAAACGTGAACAAACACCTTTATATATGTTACACAAATAGCTTTGAACAAATACTTTCCGTTATCACATTTAGTTTTTCTGAAAAAAAATGAAAACATGTGTTTCAAAATAGCCCCCCCTGAGCTCCTTCGTGGGTAAGCCGTTAGCGTACGCGCCTTTGGCGTGGGAGACCCGGGTTCGATTCCCGGCGGAGCTCATGTGGTTCGGATTCCACGTTAATCAGTAGGTCCACGTCTCATATAGCCTCGCTACTGAAAGGGACGCTAAACTAAAATCAACTCAACTCAAAATAGCCCCTGCATTTGGGGCTATTTTGAAACGGCAAGGTGGCTATTGTGAAACATCCGCATAACTTACAGGATTGAATAGTATAAAGAATATAAGGGGCTATAATAAAATGTTTTTGAGTGTAATATTTCACATGGCAAAATTTTGGTATAATTATCTCTGATAGTCAGTTATTCACGATCAAAAATTAAATGAATAATAACTCATTTTTTGGTACTTACTTTACCAATGATAACTTTGCAAGTGATGATACAGAGCAAGCTTTCAGTTAGTAAAAAAAAAAAAAAAAAAAAAAAATCATGTTCTGTCTTCACCAAAAATTCCTTTGTTTCTATGAAAAGCAATATCATGCAGGAAATGTCAGTTATAAAATATCATGCCGTTTTCGTGATTGAACATTATCTTAATAAATGAGGAAAAACAGAAAAGAAGACGAAACGTTTGCAGCTTGTATAAACAATAAACGTAGACACACACTCTTGTTGCATCCATCACAAGTTTCAAGATTGTCATTTTTTTACTGGAGTACCTACAAACAGTTCTAGCTTTTACTCTTCAAACACACCAAGTCTGTTCAAAACAGTATTTATATCTCTCACTAGACATTATCGTTGTGGAGTAGCCAAAATACCAATGATATTCGACTCTTTAATGAACGAAATGTCAGTTTCGACAAGTTTAAATGTTTTCTTGTTCACATCTGATTTAAGGCCCATAACTTCAAATTTATCATGAGGTAGGACTCTTAATGCTGTCACAATATAACGATATGGGGTACTATTTTTTCGACCTCCTTTAAAATTTGCAAGAACAAAGTCTCCTGGCCTCATGCATTTTGTTTCAGGGTCCTCTATTTCGACGAAATCGTCAGGTTCTGAGTCATCCAAATTATTGTCATCATCAGAAGATGCTCTACAACATACTGGCACTGAAACATCATAGTTAGCATACAGTCCTCCATATATTTAAATGTTATCGCGTTTCATAATAGACCTACACAGTGCTTCATGATAGCCCCACACAGTGCTTCATAATAGCCCCACACTGTGTTTCTTAATAGTCCCTTAAATTTTGATCCTTGTTGCCCCTTCTCCATACATCATTTCACATGGTCCGAAATTGTCAAGACTTCCTCTACAAGAATATATATTTAGTTAGTAAGGCATTTGATATAGAGATATAACAAAAGTTTTGCAAGAAAAAAATGAGTTTTTTCGTTGAAAAATGGATGCTTTCAGATTGTATTTTTTCTCTCAAAAACTGTCATACTTCAAATATTTGAGATGTATGTAATAGATATAGCAATAAATTTACTGACATTATTATTATTATTATTATTATTATTATTATTATTATTATTATTATTATTATTATTATTATTATTATTATTTGATACTTCAAAGTCACAGAGTTCTGAAAAACTGGGGTGTTTCACAATAGCTCCACTTTTTCTGTTTCACAATTACCCCACTTGACTCTATGTAGTTGAGTCGGAAAAAAAATATCGGTCAGTTAGTAACCTTAGTTCTGTCCGGCACATGACATGATTCCGAACTGTATTAATCAAGCCACTGACGGTCATTACAATTTTAGATAAATTATATTGGCCTGTCTAATGTACTTTTTCTTCTTTGGTCCCATCCTAAAAATAGTTTGTATACTGTTGTCCCTCGGTACACAAATGCACGCAGTACCAGCACTTTTTCTTCAGTTTAAGAAAAACGTGATTTTATGTTTGTATTTATGAATTGAATTTTTCAATTTAAACCGATTTGAAAACTGGAACAACACTAGACCTATAATATACAGGGTGTTTCAAAACAACACCAACAACGTTTACAAGGTGATTCCTGACATCAAGATAAGACAAAAAGTATAGACCAACCTGGGTGTACAAATGCTTCCTTTCAAGTTATAGGTTGCCGAAAACAAGAAAAAATGAATTTTAAAGGCCCATAGCTCCGAAACTATGGGACCCTATCATAGTTAGGTCAAGACTTCACATAGGAACTAGTATATGCCCTATCCAAATATCCAAGCTTCAGAATCCTGCCGTACTTCCGCAACAATTTTTATGGAAGTAGTTGTGAGTACTTCACATTAAATGCCGGTAGCCAAATTAGTTCTATAAAAATATTTGCGTGAATGCCTTAGGATTCTGAAACATGTATTTTTGCATAATACACATATTAGTGCCTAAGTGAAGTCTTGACCCGACTACGTTGGGTCCCATAGTATTGGAGCTATAGACCTTTAAAGTTCATTTTTTCATGTTTTCGGCAGACTAAAACTCTGAAAGGAAGCATTTGTGCACCCAGGTTGGTCTACACTTTTTGTCTTATTTTGGTGTCAGGAATTACTTCCCAAACGTTGTCGGTATTGTTTTGAAACATCCTGTATGTACTTTTAAAAAGTTACAATAACCAATAGTTTTCAGCGCCTGTTAATTTCTTCCACGGCTATATAGATTTTGACCCTTGCTTTCGCAGGCGCTAAAATCCCGCAAATGAAAGAATAAATTTTGTCGTCTCCGTGAGTATATTCAAGAAAATAATATCTCGAACACATAGTATGTAATCTAAAGCACACTTTGACCACAACTGCAATATGTTCCTTTGAATTTAAAAGGGTTTTCTTCAGATGAATCCCTGCTTGTATGGAAAACTTTTATGCTGATATTCATCAGGATAGCGGGACCACTAGTTGTTTAGTCAGACCAGAACATACTGGGACGTCCTTCCGGAAAATATTTGTCAAACAACTCTATGCCGTAAGCGTCAGTGGACCACCGATGGGCAACTAGCGACCTGTCACTAAAAATTGGCAGTCCTGCAGCAACGATCCGCGGTGGCCCCACTTCGGCTTTGAAAATTATACCAGGAGTGGCAGGGACGCGACGAAACGCCAATGAACCACGAAATTACTCTCCAAAATATTTTAAATCGCCTGTATGCGTGATTCGTTAACATTAAAGAAAGTCTAAAAAAAAAAAAAAAAAAAAAACACTATAAAAGAACATATCTCGGGGTTGAGGCGAACCATCAACCTTATGATTACTAGGCGCGTGTTCTTTCAACTTCGCCACGAAGGTGAAAAAGAAGACCTCGCATCAGGGGTGTAGCCAAGGGGGGGCCCATCGGGGCACGGCCCCCCCAAATGGTTTCCTGGCCCCCCCAAATGACCAACTTTTAAAACATCATAGTAAAATTATCTCGCGTCATTCATTTAAAAGTAACAAAGTTTATTGACAATTAATAATTTATGGTAAAATAGTATGAAGAAATGTTGTTTTTTCCATACCGATCGAAAAATAGGATACTTTTTTGTGACAGCATATTACACAATTTACTGCGATTTATATTTGACAGTTTGAAGACAAACGTTTTAACAAGGTACTACAAATACAGCCATAAAACAAAGGTACTAAACTGATTTGTAAGTACAGTATATTTTTATATGCTTTAACAAGTGTTTTAAAAGACATAGAGGATGGAAAATTTGGTGAGAAACAATGCTTTTATTCAATTTGGATTTCATTCGCTCTCTTTTATTTCTACTCAGTGTAATAAAATAATTCTATTTTGTTTTAGTCACGAATAATAAATAAATATTTTTGTCAGGAAACCATAAAGAAATTAAGTGAAATTTCAAAGAAAATCAATCTTGTGTAGATAGCTTGTGTATACAAGGTCTTAAATTTAAATATAAAGATAACCAAGAAAAGTTTTGTTGCTTTTTCACCCATCACCTTCGAACATCGATATGTCACCTAACCTGGAAGATCAAAAATAGTCCCCATCAGCATCGACGACCTTCTGAGGAAGTTCTGGAAGGCCATGCAATCCATCGCGGTAGAACTTGGTGGGCCGTGAAACGAAGAAAGTATGAGGTGCATTTTGGACTTTTACTAGGGATTTGAACTGGCGTCCTCTAAGGTGATTCTCCAAAGAATGGAACAGATGATAATCGGACGGTGCAATACCCGGGGAATATAGTGGTTGCAATATTGTTTCTCATCCAAGGCGGAAAATGGTGTCTTGAGTCATCCTAGCCACGTGGAACTTAGCGTTGTCCCGTAAACGAGGACCCATTTGCAATTCAGAAGTGATGGCTCCAGAGTTTTGAGTTTTTGTTGAGCACAGCTCAACTGCTGACAGTACACAGTTGAACTGATACTCTGACCAGCTGGTAGCAGTTCCCGATGCACGATGCGCCAAACACACAGAAGGACCTTCTTCTGGTACAGTACTGGTTTCTGCTGTTTTGAAATCGGTTCATGGGATGCTAACCAATGATGACGGCGCCGTGAAGCTTCGTATAGGACACACTTTTTATCACATGTCAACGCCCTGTCCAGAAATGGCTCCGAAACAGTAAATAAACACAGGCGACTGCCGCGTTGCCTTCTGGCCCGGAGTCAAAATATGAGAGACCCATCGACCCAACTTGTAGTGCTTCACAAGTTGATGGATGTGCTGCCGAATGGTTTCACCACATACTGAATTGTAGTCCCAGTTCCTCTTTGTACATGTGTTGGTCTTCTGGCACGTGGTGTTTTTGGGTGTTTCGTCACCGTCCTTAACTTTGTTAAACCACCGCTGCACTGTCCGCGTCGTCACGACACCCTCACCAAAGGCCTGACATATCTTCTGTTCCGATACAGCGGTGTTTGACCTCCATTTGAACTCGTTCAGCATACATGCTCTTATGACGCTCTGTGGATGTCCCATGTTCCCTCTGTCTACGCAAGTTCTCGGTGTGTCTGAATTCCCACAACCAGGTAATATGTTGGATATACCCACACCAACAACTGGCGTTCGCCTTATCTCCACTTGCATTCAACTCACAGTGTGAGGTCCAATTGAACGCAGACCTCCACGAAAAGGGACAGAACTTTCTTGGTTACCGTTATAGTTACGCACAGAAGTATAGCGTTTGGTCACGGACAGTAGTTCTTGATTAAGCATAAAAACTATATTGAATATAATTTATGGGCAATAATAATAATAATAATAATAATAATAATAATAATAATAATAATAATAATAATAATAATAATAATAATAATAATAATAATAATAACAATAATAATAATAATAATAATAATAATAATAATAAGAAGAAGAAGAAGAAGAAGAAGAAGCTAAAATAGTGTTTTAGTCTTCCAGAAGGAAACCAAAATTTTTCCTTTCTTTCAGGCCTCAAAAACACTAGCAGCAACACTTTTTTTGGCTTTGTACATTGTAGCTGCCCCCCCCCTCAAAAACGACGGGCCCCCCCTACACAAACCTGCTGGCTACACCCCTTCCTCGCATGTAGTGGAATAAATCGTTGAGGTCTTTTTAATTTGGCCAATCAGAGTGCTCATTTAATAGTGTATATTCGACGATAACCGTTTGGGATCAAATAAAATGTGTTCGCCATGTAATTTTATAACAAAATTATGCACTTCTTTTACTTTATTTCATAGTTCTCCCATATTCACTTTCTAATGATCAGCGACAGTTGGCATCGAAATTCATACAATTATATAGGCACTCATCTCAATTTTTTTCACTTCATGATGTAGGGGTAAGGGTTACTCTTGAGCCCCGGAGCTCACTTTAGGAACAATCCGTCAGGAAAAAATAATATATAATAATAAACGCATGCATATGACTGGCGATAGTTTGTGTTGATCCCTTCGCGATTATCCGCCTCGAATCGAAGGAACGCGGACCAAAATGAAGTCCTCGCTGCTACGCGGTGGTAACTTCAACATACCGACTCTAGATATCTGTTTCGATTCGACGAAACCCTTCCGCCAGTGGCACACTAGCGGCTATCCTTCTACGTGTCGCTATATCGACGATCGACATTTACCGACAAGAGGGCCACTAGGTGTTGCCGACTTTACGGCATGAGGAATGTTCACACCCAGTATGAGCCCATAAGGAGACTGCAAAATTTGTAAGGTGAGTTCCTTCAATACTTTTTCGAACCAAATCATCGTGGACCACTTGTTGTTTAACTTTAGCAAATATGTGGACTTATGGCTTCTTCGATGTCGTCATTCTGCAGTGATATCAAAAACAAAAAGCGATGTAGAATCTACGGGGGTGTGTCCAGGAGTATGGAAGTTTCTATAATAACACAGCCCTATTTATAGTAAGTACTGGCATCTTTTGTTCCAGAGGACAAGCTGATTAAAATTATACTATGTTAATTTGAAATGATTATATTTTGTATTTACGTATAAGCACTGCAAGGAAACTGAAAATTCTGATTTTTGTCTAAATTTCGGAAATGAAAGCTTTAAAGAATAAAGCCCTTCTCACATGGACCTGAACTGAGGCCTCAAACCAGGATAGACTTGACACTGTTGCTAAACTCAAAATTCCATGGAATTTCTTTTATCCTGACGTGATGTAGGGGTCTCAAACGATGCTTAAAACTAGATAGGTTCTACCAGCAGAGCCTCTAGTGGCCGCTGTATTAAACAGACGAAAAACACTTGAAGTACATGGTAATCGTAAATATTATTGTTTTTCTATTTCACAATATGAGTTCATCCGAAATAATGAAATAGCAATAGCAACGATATGTCCTCTGTTGTTGGCACACAATCGCCCCCCTTAAAAAAGAAAGAGAGAGAATAAAGAGGAGCTGCTGGGCCAGGGAGTTTATTCTTCGGTGTAATAATGCACAGGAAAGCATCGTATTTTCAATGGTGAATAATGAACTACTTCGAGAAGATCTTCGTTCCTACAAAAAATTCTACAGAATGGACTATTCAAAATTCCATACGCTACTGGAGTTGGTAACTCCTAAAATTCGGAAACAAGCCACGAACATGATGGAATCTGTTTCAGCTGAAAAAATATTTGTAGATCTTTGCATCAACCTGATTGTAGAACTGAAAATCAAATGACTTGACCAAATATGTAAATGAGAGCAGTTATCAGGAGCGGAAAGTTAAATTAAAGGAGGAAAAGCAATTTTCTAGTATAGGTACTGAGGGTATTCGATCAGCTCACTACCTTCAAAAATACCTACATACGAGAGACCTGCACGGGCCGGGCTTGGGCGGGCCGACTCTGTTATTTCTTTGGGCCGGGCCGGGCTTGGGCGGGCCGACACTGTTATTTCTTTGGGCCGGACCGGGCTTGGGCTGGCCGACACTGATTTCTCTTCAGGTCGGGCTGGGCTAGGGCCGATCAATTGCAATTCTTTAATAATTATTGACTTTCGTTAAACTATAATTGGAATAAAGCCAAACGCTGAAGAAGTGTGTCCGTGAAAAATGTTACAAAGAATGCAATAGCTATTTACAGTTTGTGTTGCTTAGCGGCTCCACTTTCACTATAGAGGATTGCAGGCATTATGCGGTAAATTGAGCTCTAACCTTGACCTTCACTGAACTCAAAATATAACAAGAAGGGGTGGGAATGTTTTGTCTGTCGCTAAACAATATTGCCATCTTCACTTTATGTTAAAAATCAATTAAGTTAGATTTTTGTTACAGGGAATGGAGTTTCTGTTCTCTCGATGACAGGCAAAAATTTAGGAGGCAATGGTACCATTCGGCAGGCAAGCACCAGGTTGAGAACCAGAGTTTAGAAAATGTTTCTGAGGTTAGGTCAAATTTAGTACTAAATTTTGAGAAACATTGGGACTCGAGCTAATTTTTTAAAAAAATTATCGGGCCGGGGTCGGGCCAAAAACTTTAAAATTTATCGGGCCGGGCTTGGGCCAAGAATTTTAAAAAACTTATCGGGCCGGGCCGGGCTCGGGCCGAAAATCTCCAAAACTTTTCGGGCCCAGGCTGGGCCGGGCCTAGGTACGTTCGGGCTGGATTGGGCTCGGGCCGAAAAATTCGGCCCGTGCAGGTCTCTACTACATACCCCATAAAATAAACTTATACTGCGCCGGGAGCCCCTCTCATGCGTTACACCCGGAAGTTTTGTATTGTGCCAGCATTCTAGAACTGTTCCCAAAATTGCACGAAGACCACACAACGCTGATGACAATTAACTCTCATTGTTCCTGTTTTTGGTGCTGGTTTACTTTCGGCGCACCACATTTTGGAAGATTTACAGGTAAAATTCAACACTTTGCATGAAAAGCAGTGGCGCAAATCTGTCTTCAACATTGGGGGGACACATAAGACCTTTTTTTGTTGTTAAGCGACGCTCAAAATACTTGTGAAGTTGAAAAACAATCCTATGGAGAATCAGGGAGCAGAGTTGTCTTCAACATTGGGAGGCGGGCAGATTTAAGGCTTATTCTGCGGTGACATCAATTTCATCTCACTTTCCTTTGTGGTAATCGCACACAAACCATCACATTTTTTCCCCAAAAAGCACATTTCAAATAGGATTATTGGGGGGACAGTCCCCCCAGTTCCAAGATTGAAGGGGACATGTCCCCTCATTCCGGTGATGAAAATACATATTTATAAAGAACAAATTTCTGCAAGCGATAGGATTAAATACAAAGTAATACACCTGTACTTTATATTTACAAGTGTAGAATTACTAGTGTAAAATCATTACAAATGCTTTACGACGGATAAAATAACTGAGTGAATTTCTGCACAGTGTACACAAGTTGTATTTTGTTTACAGTGGAACGCTACTAGTATGAAATCATGACAAAGTGCTATTGAAATTCGTATCATTGCCTAAACCCTCTCGTTTTCACTATCCTTGCTTATGCTTATACCGATCTTTGCTGGCGCACCTGCTCCCATCAGACGCACCTCCTCGCTAACGCTCGTGCCCTCCAGATTTTCCCTGCTCTGGCTCTGTTAGATAATATATGTGCTGTTTAGTGACCACCTAACACAGGTTGTTTGGACTTTTGCAATGATTTTATGTATACAACACCCGGACGCCATATTATATGCAAATCGTAAAAAAATGTAATTTTTTAACAAATGCTTATGACGGTGCCCTTGAATTTTAACTATGCCATGTGAGATATTTTCATGTCGCCCAGCGCAAACCATTTAGGAAACAATAAGAAGGAAATTAGTGAAGGAATTCTCATTTTTGAACAATTATTTCGAGTGGCGCGCCAAAAGCAAATCTGCACGAACCTATGCTTAAATCACCTACTTTTATTCTTTTAAAAGATGTAATTACATTTGTTCACACCTGTAGTGTTAGGGCGGATACTACTTACTTCACTGCATACCTTCCTTAAAGCCTCTATTCTTGCATTTTTTAAAATAATATAAATCGTGCTTCACATTATATTTAAAAAAATCATATTTTTCGTATGATTCTATTAATACCATTAATGCTTTTCTTGTCCAGGCAGCGTTGTTTTAAAATTACAGGAGAAATAAAGTTGAATGTTGTCAAGCGCTACTCTTTTCTGATTGGTAGTTGTATGCAAGTCCAGAAGAAAATAGAAACTGCTTCTATTTCTTCCAAGTTAGGATCCAAATAAGGACAGCAGAAAATTTCAACCTGGACTAAAGACAAGTTATTTCTCAAACGATCGTTAAGTAAGGTCTTGAGTTTTAGATCGTGAATCGCAGCCTTACTTCAGTCTCGTCTGAGACAGCCTTAACTTTATGAGCATACTGCTTTCGGGTCGATTCTGGGTCGGATTTATGATTGTGGCCAATCGTGGGCTGACAACGGTACGATGACTTAGGCAACCGATTATTCATATGGAAATAGATCAAAGATAAAGAAGGCAAGGAAACGGATTGCATACCCAGCAGCTATGCTGTTTGAAACCGGAAATATGATTTTTGGAATCTTCCATTTTTGTTATCACTGGAAATGACCAGTGGCGTATATTGGTTTGATGGCTTGAGCTACCACTAACCTTTATAACGCCTGTACATTTATTATTATTATTATTATTATTATTATTATTATTATTATTATTATTATTATTATTATTATTATTATTATTATTATTATTATTATTATTATTATTATTGGAGTTGAGTTTTTACATTATTATAGACTACAGTCTTCAAAATAAGAGAAAAGTTATACTAATAACATACTTTCCTTTTATCAAGTAGATAAATATAATTTACTCTTCACTAGAAACACTTAGTTTATCTTATTAGTTAATTTGGATCGTATATTACTACCCTCATGTGCTGAGTGAAGTGTCCCTATATTTTGCTTTGGGTACGTGGTAACCCTACTCACCAGATTAAATGCAAGATGTTCGAGTAATAAAGAACGATGAAATAGGCGATTAGACAACAAAGGAGCTTGAGTCTATAAGAGCATTCGCAATGTAACGTAGATAATACAAAAGGGAATTATAACAGATATACCTACTATATCAAAATACTTTAAAACAAAATATGCTTTGCGTTGACGCGAAATGCTACGGGACGAGACTCAAGATGTCCGAATCAATTCCCAGCGACTCCCAAAGTGCGCCATCATTACTCGTATAACTTCTCTTTATCCTTCGCGCAAGCACAATAAACCAATTACTTTATAGGCAACCGGTGCTATCTGGCAGCATCTTCGTACGCTGTAGTTGGAGGTGGAGAGAACGAGAATGCGCCAATTATACGTCTTTTGTTGCAGTAAGTAACTAGACAAGTGGTTTCAGCTACGTTGCCATTTCGAAGATCTCTAAGGAAGCAAGACAGAATGCGTGCAAAGATTTAGTGAACGTTTCTAAATAGACAGAGCTTTATGCAGAGTCGTTTTGACGTATGATTAGTGTATGACTAAAGGCCTGACTACTGTAGGAAACATGTTAGTCGAACTCTTTAGTATGACGCTAATCATGCTTCAGAACGACTCTGCATAAGGCCTATAAAGTTTTCACAAACTTGTATCATTGAAACAAGATACTAAAGTATAAAATTATCAATATAAATTAGTTTTTATTATAATAACTTTATTTTGTAATATTCTAGGGCTACCGCGTAGGCCCGGTAACACATAAAATAACCACTGGGAGCGACATAGTTACTTGACTCATCTATTGACTGTCATGTTTACAGCTATTGCACTAGTACGCATTACGTCATTTTGGTCTCCTGAAATAAAATTAAGTCTGTTTCCAAACAGCTGAAAACGTTTTTCACAGGCAGATCAATTGCTTTGCATTGCAGTATGCAACGCAAATCTCCCGCTTACTACTTGGAATCTTTTAAAGATACAATAGAACATTATAAGCATCACAGAAATCATCTTCTATTGCTTTGAAAAGTGTTCCATTAGACGTTCGCATTATATTTATGCTTATAATGTTCTATTGAAAGAATACCTACACTATCACCAGTGACGTATTTACTATTTTGTTTCGGGGCTTTGCTAACTTTATTCCTGGAAATGTGAAAATCCTGCAAGATATTTCATTCATTTTAAAATAGTAAATAAAATTATGAGGGAGGGGCTTAAGCCTGGAAGCCCCCTAAATGCACCACTGGTTATCACATATAATGACTACTTACAGTTCTTTACAAAACTCGTCGCTCAATGTTTTAAAACTTTTTCCAGTAGCGGTTTCCTAGTTTTACTTGCTATATCACACAAATTCGTTGCACATCATACGGAGAAGTGCAGCAGCTTGAGTTAGCGAGTAGATCAGAGGGTTAGGTAATCGAGGGCCTACAGGCAAGTGCTATTTTGTCTCAAGTCAGAAATTACCTTCAAAATGAAATGAAATATTTAATTTAATGTCGATTATACGTTTTAGGCTAAGGGAGACAGATGATTTATGATAGTAAATGATTATGAATTCCCCGAATGAGAGACCGTTAGATTGCTCTAGCTCATAGGCCTACAATCGGTAGTTTTTCCCTTATTGATGGTAAGACTTACAGTGAAGTTTACATGATTTATCTTTAATTTATTACATTAGAGGAATGTTTCTTACATAAATCCGTTTTATTTTGTACTTTTAGTTTTATGTTTGTACTCGGAAATTTTCTAAGTCTACGTCCTCATATTCTTCAATTGTACTCTCTCAAAAATACAAAATATTACTCAATTGCAGTTCGCTGTTTCCGTTTCCTTCCCGAGAGCCATCTACACAAATTATAGTCGTATGTCAGCGTTTCCCAACCGGTGTGCCGCGGCACACTGGTGTGCCGTGAATGGGCCACTGGTGTGCCGCGAGAAATCGAAACAAAATTATTAATTTTATAGCAATCAAATTGCAAAACATTGGGAAAAATGTATATTTGTATTTCACATTACTATGAATCTCTACTATGAATCTACAATTTTAAGTTTCATACCGGGTTACTGTTCTGTACATTTCTAATGTTGAAAAAAGTATTTGTTATCATTGTTATGACCATTATTGCTTCTTTATTGTTGCAGACTATTTTGTAACTTGAAAATTTAAAATATCATTCAATCCTTTCGACAGATTACCTACATTTGTGTTTTAAAAGTAAAAGAGATTTGTTTGTTCGTTCGTTATTTAGTGATCTTCCTTCTTAGTAAAAGGTTGGATAGTTTTTAAAAAGAAAGCGTATTTTTAGAAACCTGAATCCAATTTCATTGCAATTGTTTTCTATTTCTAATGAGAATGAAAAATAAGCATAATAATTTACCAAGGGATAAAAACAGTGAAAGAGCTTTCTTCTCTGTGAGGAGATCAATAATCACAGAAAAAATACCACTGTGTTTTATATTTACAAATAATAACGCCCATAAGTGTGCCGCGAGAATCCAAGTAACATCCATAGTGTGCCGCAAGTTGAAAAAGGTTGGGAAACGCTGTCGTATGTTCTCAATCTATGCTTAATACATCTATGGTGAATGGGTGCTGGTGTAGTTTTGGGGCACCATATTTTGGTAAAGTTGAACACTGTATGGAATGATAGTATTTATAAGGAATACATTTCTCTAAGCGACAGAATTTTATACAAAGTAATACAGCTGTATTTTAGGTTTACAAGTGGAGCGTTACTAGTATCAAAACATGACAAGTGCTGTTGAAATTGGAATCTTTGCCTAAACCCACATCTTTTCACTATCCTCATTTACGCGTATACCTACCATCACTGAAACGCCTGCTCCTTTCGGAAGTACACCGCGCTATCGATCCCGGCCCACCGGCTTCGCCCTTTCCTGGCTCGGTTAAATAGCATTCGTGCTTTTTAGTTGTCATCTACCACAGGTTGGTTTGTATTTTTTCACTAGGTTTTTTATGACATACATCTGGTACTTATGCTTAAATTGAAAAAGAATTGTAATTATTCAACAATTACTTCTGGTGGCTTCCTCGAATTTTACCTATGGCAAGTGAGATATTTTCATGTCGCTCAGCGAAAACCTTTTGAAAAACGATAGGAAGAAAATTAGTGAAAGAATTAAAAATTTTCAACAATTATTTCGAGTGGTATGCCAAAAGTAGGTAACCTGCACGGGTGATAGCAAATCTTTTAAGCATTAAATAAATATTATTACAATATGAAAAACACGAAGTTAAAGAAGGAATTGAAAATAAACTGTGCTTCGAAATGTAAAAAATATGGCATTTGGTGTTTCAAGTTCATGATTCGACATCTGATTCTGCAGTTGGTGATTTTTCTACGAAACGTTGCACAGAATGAGACTAAAATGTTCGGTAAGCAAAATCCACTTTATCTGAACTTATGTATTGCTCATGCTTTTAGAGCATTTTTATTTTACGTGCTATGCTATTTTATGGTCATGATCATTTCCGTACTACTTTCGTCACAAAATGAAATCGTACCCACTTTAGTAATTGTTTCTTAACGGCGGAAAAGCACTTATCGGACTAATTCACTTTAGGAGAACAAAGAGTTAGCTGGTATAAATACGTTTCCGAACTGTGGCGTAAAATTCCACAATAGAATAATGGCCTTTGTTTAGCGATAGGGAGCCAGCTTTTTCACCTACTTTTTTGCTATTTTCTACTCAATTCGGTCGTTTTATGGGCTTGCGTATAGCCCGCTCCCCCCAGTTCTTTGTCACCGGAACTGGATGAGTCACTACTACTGCTACTGCTGCTGCTATTGTTACTGCTACTGCTACTACTACTACAACAACAACAACAACTACTACTACTACTACTACTGGTACTACTACCACTATTACTACTACCGCTACTACTACTACTACTATTACTACTGGTACTACTACTAATACTTATATCAGGAACAGAACCCAACCAACCCCTGCGGGGCTTCTAACCCGTTCCTACTATTATTACTACTACTACCACTGCTGCTACTACTACTACTACTACCGCTATTACTACTACTACTACTACTACTACTACTACTACCGTTACTACTACTACCACTACTTATACTAAAGCTTCCTTACCACAAGATTTACATCTTAAATCTTTATAACATGTGATTCCGATTCATTATGAACTAATATGAATTGGTAGAATCACTATGATTCGTTTAAAATCACTGCGGGGAGCGGGCTATACTTAATCCGTTTTATGGATCAATACGTTAAATTAGGTTAGGTTTTTTTTATCAGCTACAACATTTTCTATCAATTGCCAGTTATCACTTTTCCCGTAAATCATCCTGTTTTTGGCAATTTTTGGCCCACCATCTCTAAACTGTTACCACAAAAGCTACTAACCAACTTGCGCTAGATGGCCACTAAAAAGGTAGAAGGTCCACTTTATTTGTTTTCTGGGTGTTGTGTTTGTGTTAATTTAGATTTCTATTACTATTCCGAGTCTACTCGATGGGAATGGTGGTGTGGTAAGCATCTTATTATCCTTGATCACGTTGATTCCATACCGATCCTTCGATGAAGGTGTACCTACGGGGTTTATTTATTTATTTAGTATTATTTTACATGGCGAAGTTAAGGCTAATCGTGCCTTGTCTCCCACTTAACCATGCAATGATCATGATTAGTATTACAATAATAATAATTCATTATGCATAAAAATATAAAACACTCATACCACATACATAGATTTCTACAAATAACCATTTATAATATATTCCCATTAATTTAGTGAATAAAAGAACAAATAAAAGGTAAGAAGTATAAAAATCAGCATTTTTTTTTCAGATATTAGTAAGCCATGACAGACTTAATGAGGATCTGTGTTGCCACACTTGGTACAATTGTACCAAATTCAGCCCTTTTTGTTATTCATCGGCCCGTTGGTACCACGCTGACATTTTCAGCCCCTTTTGTGGAAAAGTTGCTACAATTCTATCCTCTTTAGCACTATTTAACAAATAGTCTCATTTTTCAAGTGTCAGTAAGACTTTTCCTACATCTCACGTTACTCATACTGTGTGTTGGACTCTTAAAAAATGCTGTTGAACATTCATTCTGTGAATTTGGACCGCATAACGCTACAAAGTTTCTGTGGAAAATTCGTAACTCGAACTATACTGGGAAACAAATGACGCTAGATGGGCGTCATATATATTTTTTCATATAGCCATGTCCATAAACGACCCGCTCGGGAGAGTAATACTCCCAAAAGTAAGTTTTTTCGCGCGCTACTCTAGCCAGCTGTTTTACGCGCTATCCTAATCAGTTGTTTTAAGTTGGTCACATAATCTATATCATTGAGTACAAGGGGAACAAAACGAGTCTTATATCATGGAGTACAAGGACAACAAAACGAGCCCTACGGGGCTTCTAACCCGTTCCTACTACTATAACTATTTATCTGCACAAAATAAGTAAATCACATTTTTGAGTATTATTTTAATTTAAAAAGTGTTATAAAATTGTAAAAAAATGTTTAAAAAACTTTACTTTCCTCGGGCCGGGTTTGAACTCACGCCAAAAGAGATCAACGTTACTAGCATATAGCGCTAGCCCATTCGGCCACGAGGACCGACAACTATGAGCGTCTGAATTCTGCTATTTGAAGCAACGTGGCAAGACAGATAACGCCAACCAATCAGAACTGTGTTTTCCGTTCCTACTTCCGGGAGCATTACTCTCCTGAGCTAGTCCTGTCCATAATACTGTTTGGGGTTATTGGTCACTTTGAAATAAAGGCGCGTTTGGTTTCCTTACAATACATACCGAAGATGATAAATGTTTTCTCTTTTAATTGGGGGCCTCTGATATACTTCCTACGTGCGAGAAACGTTTCATCTACTTCCACAGTTGTTCGGGGTCCTCCTATTTGGATGTTTTTTAATACTAAATTTAAAAAAAAATCACTTTCTCGATTTGGGCTCTTGGAAGATGGGGGTGGGAGGCTGTTCTAGAACTTTACCTCTTTTAGTTTCGTGTTATAGAGCCATGTATTACACTGGTATAAAATAATGAATTCAGCCCTTTTTATTTCAATTTGGCACTATTTTTCAGCCCGCTCCAGAGTTAGGACTGTGGCAACACTGATGAGGATCTGCTCAACAGACTTTTTATAAATAGAGTGATTGACTGAGATTGTCTTGCGTTGGATGAAAGCTCATTCCATGCACGGGTAGTGGATGCAACGAACGATTTCGAGTAATATTTCGACGAGTGTAGGGGAAGTGAAAGGAGTTTATTTACACCTGATCTTGTATCGTAATTATGGTGAGCATTTGTTGGTTGCAATCGTCGAAATAAATAGGAAAAATTCTTGAAAGCGCAAAGCCTTAAAGAGAAGTGTGAGTCAATGCAAATGTCTATCGGCAAGTTTCAGACGGGCCAGCTTTCTGTACTATGGGGTTAAATGATTTGATCGTTTGAGATTATAAGCAAGCCGTATACAGACATTTCAGATACATTGCAAACGGTACTCTAAGTCCTCATTTAAATCTGATAAAGGTACATCACAATATTCAACGTGAGGAAATATTAGAAATTTTACAAGTAGTAATTTTGTTTCAGTGAGTAGAATTTTCTTGAGTCTAGTGAGTGAATGCAAACACCAGAACGCTTACTTACATACAGCATTAATGTGAGTTTGCCTCAAGAAATTGATCTATTATTACCACCAGATTTGTAACAGTTTCATAAAGAGGAATATTTTTTCCATTTATCTATATTGTTGATATATTCGAACGGTGCATTTATATAGGGGAGGTGGGGGCATAATGGACACCTTAAGATTGAAATTAAAATAACAGCATTGTTATGAATGAAAACTCGATGCTTTTGCAGTACAATATTCTTTATTCTTTCTTCTACAAATGTAAAGAAGTGTCAGCGTGAAACATTTACCAAACAAGCTGTATGTGCAAATAAATTGACTATTGTGAATGACCATTTTACACCACGTCCCTGGGTAAAATGGCCCCTTCCTTTGAGTATATACATATTAACCAAAATTATGTTCTGTTTCGATAAGTAAATGCTAGTTTCCTTATTCATTGAAAATGTTAATGAAACAATTAGTTGTACAATTATAAAACAATGAGCGGAAAACTATAAAAACGAAAATAATACTAAAATAAAACTAAATGAAAAAGAAAATACAAAGTGGAATAGAGGGGCTATCAAAAAAATCAAAACTAGGTCTCTAATAGGCCAACAGATGCCAGAACAAGGGTACACGCTCGGTTACAGGGAACACTGAGTGTATTAAGAGATATCTTACTGTATGTACCGGTAATTGTGCATTTCGTGCTATTATGATTGCATGCGTCACCCCTTTTTCGATTCCAACATCAACGACAAGCTTGAGTGGCATCAGGCCGGTAGCCATTCCAAAAACGTAGAGCGGCGCGGTGAAAGTTAGGAGGCCGATCCAATCATATTGTAGTTCACTTCCAAGGCTACCATGAAAATTTTAGGGGGCCAGCAAAAATTTAGGGTGGATCGGCCTCTTAGCCCCCCGTGGATACGGGACCTGAGTGGCTGGCATGCGCGTTTCCAAATTGGAAGAACATCAATGAAAGACGAACAAAGATCAGGAAGACATTTTGGTCCCCTGTACAATTTTAAGGGTCCGTTTGCCCCAATCCCGATATAACTTTCAAAAACCCTTTATCTGCTATCCACATCTTCCACAAGCATATAATGCCTGTTTGTTTGATGGCCAAACCTTTCTCAATGTCTATATGTGTCACATGTTTCATTCAAGTAATCACTTTGCTCAGCAACAAGTAGAATATTCACTACATCCCTTATATCGACGTACCATGAAAATAGTTTCCCCCGCTTATTTCTCACGTTATTGAAGGTAGCGACATCTTCCTTTCTCAATACTTCGCGCCACACTAACTACGGCTTGTACGTACAATAGTACCAGTTCTCTATCATCAGAGGAACACCGTTATATACCGGGGTGACCATCTTGCCCCGGGGAGTCATTATGCCCCCACTTCCCCTAAGTTCAAAGGAGTGGCATTAGTTCTCATGAACTCTTTGGCGTGGTAATAATACTTTTTGGAAATATTTTATACAAAAATAAACAGAACACTCGACTTACACATGAACTATGGCCAAATAGTGCACATCTACCTCTGTCAGAAGAAGAGGTTCACTGTTCATCTTCGGTCAAATCTCCCACCAACCACCCGGAAGTTGGACAGCGGTATTCGCAACTTGAGAGGTCAGGCAAAGAACATGTAGACGAAGGATGATCAAATGAATGATGAATGAAACTGCCCTCTCAGCTTCACCCCTTGCCCGACGATGATGGTCTGCTCCATGAAAAGAGACCCCATTCTTTGGAAGGGTAGAAAATAGAGCAGGTGACTAGTTTCCGAGACCTGGGTAGTATTATTAGTGAGGATATGAGGTGAGAACGTGAAATAAAAGCAAGGATAGGAATGGCGAACTAAACCTTTATGAGGAAGAAAAGTCTGTTTTGTGGGACCTTGAATAAAGAGTGGTGAAAAAGACTCTTAAAATGCTTTGTGTGGAGTGTTGTACTGTATGAGTCAAAAAAGTGGACATTACGGAAAAATGATGAAACAAGATTGGAAGCTTTCGAAATGTGGGTGTGAAGAAGAATGGAGAGACTTAGTTTGGTCGAGCGGAAATCGAATGAGAGGTTGTTGGAAATGGCAGAAGAGAAAAGAACAGTTTTAGATATTATTAAGAAGAGAAAGAGAAACTAGTTGGGACGTTGGCTACGAAGGAACTATATCATTAGAGACATGCTTGAGGGTATGGGGGCAGGAAAGAAAGGGAGGGGGAGAAGAAGGCTACAATTGATGGACGATATCAAAACAGAAAAATCGACGTGAAGACGAAGATATTAGCGGAAGATCATAGAGCATAGAAGCTCCTCAATTGCGGCAAGTGACCTGCCAATAATGCCAGAAAACCTATGATGATGATGATGATGTATGTATGTTCATAATGTAACTAAGGAAGTGAAAATTACATAGCTACCAGTTCCCATATCTTATCTATAAGTAAGCCTATTTCGCATTTCAAATAAGCCAGATGTTTGTTATATACGATCCGCAAACATATCCGTTGTGTACACTTTGTAATAGAGCCTGAAAAGAGAGAGGAAAAAAAACGGGGGAAGTAAATTGTGTAACTGCACGATATAATTATTGTAAGAGCGTTGCCCCCTCCACCCCCACCCCCCAAGGACAGCGGAAATAAAGTTCCCCTTCCACAAAAATAAACACGAACCAAAGAGATGGAGAGAGAAGAATGATAAGTCCTTCCGAGACCCATAATACAGTCTCATCTTATTCCGTATCACTAACTGTAAGCTACAAAAAAATCTCAGAGTCAGTTTCTGTTACATAGTGTCTGTGTTCTTTGCAACAACCAAGCAACTCTGAGAATTGTTGATATTTCTCTTGCTACTTATATCCTTTATATGTTGTAAGTATTTGCAATTCTTTTACTCATTGTCTTTGATGTCCTAAGCTTTTTTTTTTTTTTTTTTTTAATCTTCCTTTCTTGGGACATATGTATAGCAAAAAATTTCGCTGCCAATTTGCGATTCAGTTTCCCAAAAGAGTGGATGAACCTATAAATTCAGTGATGTTTAATTCATTTCCATCAGTTTAATTTATTTCTTTATAGTGAAAAACTTACCAACAACAAACTAGCTGATAATTTTTGAATGTAGGCCACTTCATAGATGAAAAGTTATATTTAATAATAATAATAATAATAATAATAATAATAATAATAATAATAATAATAATAATAATAATAATAATAATAATAATAATAATAATAATAATAATAACATTTAAGTGTTGTCAACAGCTCATAGCCAAAAATACAGCACCATGTAAAAAAAAATATTGCATAATTTCAGACAGGCCAGAAAATTTATAATATAGAATGAATATTAGGGCAGGTTAAGGCCCTTGTCAGAAGATTAATATATTCAAATTATAAGGTTCCAATTGATTTACAAAACAAGAGAAAAATAATAATAATATAAAAAATAGTCAATTTCATACTATACTAGTAACAGAACTATGCAAACTAAAGTTTCATCACTTCCATTTAAAAGAACGAGTCACCTTGCTTAAAATTGCATATCCCGCATGCAAAAATCTTCACTTATTGTCATATTTCAACATAGACGATTGGTTCTTTGATAAAAGATTATAACGTAGAGATACACTGAAGATACATAATAACAAATAAATAAAGATTAGCAGCTAGATCCCTTTTCATAACGTTAAAACAGTTTAATTTTTTAAATAAGAATTGCTCTGTTATTTCTCTTAACATATTTTCATTTTAAATTGCTTTAAGTTATTGATACTTTTCTCAATATTTCACGTTTAGAATTTAGTGCTACCAACGTCGATCGATTCCTAACACTATAAATCGGCACTTTTGCTTCTATATTTTCTAAGTAATATTTGCTACTATATTTGTTATCCAATACCATTTAAAATAAAGAATCTATCAATAAATTTGCTCCTTTCTGATAAGAATGGAGTCTTTCCGATAGGAATTCAACCAATACTTGTGTAGTCATGTCAATGGTATTCCTTTTTCATTGTATTACATAGTAACTTTATAAAACATTTCTGTACAGCTTCTATTTTGAGTTGAGTTGAGTTTGAGTTTAACACTCCTTTCAGCAGCGAGACTCTAGGAAACAGGACCTATTGATTAACGTGGAATCCAAACTACATGAACTCCCGCCGTTATTCGAACCCGGGTCTCCCGCGCCAAAGACGCGTAAGCTAATCGCTTAGCCACGAAGAAGCTCCAGTTTCGTTTTTGTTAATAAGTATGTTAGATCAACTTTTCCAGACAACTGAACCAAATTCAAGTTTGGATCTAACAAGTAGCTTGTACGAGGTAGCAGTGCTATTCAACCGGTTCGTGCAATTCGGGCGAATCGGTTGTTAATATATTTCGAGGTCGCAGAACCGTTTGGAGTTAAACATACTTTCCAGTAAGAATTATATATAGAGAGGATTTCCTTAAAGTGCGATGCAAACGAATATTCGAGTTTTAATCCGATTAGAAATCGATAACTTACACAAGAATATTTACTTCATTAGTTCTATAAATCTTTATGCTTATCGTATTATAATTCACTTTAAAATTATGATTTTTCCATTTCAAAACGTAGAACGAGAAATAAATGTAATATTCTATTTGTTAAGGAAACGCTTCAAACAGTGATGATTTCAGAGCATGACCTGTGGGAGAATTTGAGACTCTGTCGACATAAATTTTCCCTTTCGTGGCCATAAGTTATCTTCGATCATGCTCAAAGTGGACTAATAATGTTTTATCAGTTTTCTCTCATTCATGTATTGACCATTACTGGGGGAGAATCTTCTGAAATCGTCAATGCTTATAATTAGTTTTTCATTACAAATCAAAGGATAATAATGAAATATTGAACATAATTTTTGGATTTTAGATTTGCAATTCATATAATGTTCCCTTCTAATGGAATTTGAGAGAAAAGTAGTTGCCGAAGATTTATTTAAAGAAATGTTCTCAGTCCTCTGATGAAAATAGGAACACACTTAAAAAAAACGAATACCCCATTCAGGGCTTGAACACATAAACTTCTAATTGATAGACTAGTGACCCAAACCGCTCAACCAGGTCTTCATAACGTCTCTTTTGACTTTTGGGTATAGTAATTTCCTGCTCCACACTTCTTTTAGTTTATGTCGATACGACTATAAGTTTGTGATGAATATTTGGCAGTTACAGGTCTTGCAATGCATAAAAGTCTTTTTCGTATAAATTATGTTCAATTTTACGTCCTAATAACTTATATACAACAGGTTGAATCTGTGAAATGATTGGGGTTGGAGTGATCGTAAATGTTTTCATAGTTAGGAGCCTGGATATGCAAACCCGCTCAACGTGGGGATTTACTTTTGAGAAATTTGGTACTTCCTTTAGCATAGCAAGTATATGCATTGCAAATGTCAGCTGGAAGGGAGAGCTTGTAGAATACAAATCTTTCACAGCCAAAAATGACCTATTTGAAGAACATTACTTTGCTCTGTACATACGAGAAGATTAATGGAGGGCAGGGAACGGTAAATTTTATTTTAAATGTCTTTGTTCTTATTAATTCTTACAGCTACAATGTTGAACGTATGACCTTTCAGAAGAAGGTATAGGCGTTTATTCCTTAATCTCAAATGCTCAGATAGCAAGAATGAGAACTGGAATCATATGAGTGAAGTAGTGAGGGTTATTTATATTTGAAACGCATACATACCATTATTAACAATAGTCGATCCATTGCTGGATGAAGTTGTTTTAAATAGTTTTTGACAACCATCCATGGGCGGCGATTAGGGGGGGCAAAGGGGGGCAGTTGCCCCCGCACTTTTTTTTAAGTAACCAATTAATGTATATAGTTTCATTTGGAAATGTAACGATTTTGTATGTGTTACTGATTAATAGGAAAAAATGCTGCCATATAATATTTGCTGTTGCGTGAATACGTATTGGTTGTCTTCCCGTGGAGTAAAGAAAGCTACAGTAATTGCGTTTTAATCGCCACAGAAAATAACCCCAAAAAATAACCTATTGCAGCACAATTTCAGCATACTTTCATTTCTTCTTACAAGGGCTCGATATGTTAGTGAGCCGCTTTGAAGCTAATCGAAAGAACATTATGCAAAAAAGTAGGGCCTATTTCACAAGTTATTCTTTAATTGCACAAAAATTGACAGTTCCTAAAATGTCTTTTCTTCTTTCTAAAGTAAGGAATATCGATTAAAAAGAGCGTGATAAGAAACAACTTCTACCTTTTCCATTGTTTTGTAGTGTAATATACGAGTGAAGTGTTGTGTTTAAGGATGTACGAGTGTATATACAATAAAATTTAGTAAATTGAACATAATTCTAGGTTTTAAGTTTATTTTGTATAATGAAGTGTGGATTGTAAGTATTGTTGTGTTTTTATGTGTTCCAAGAAAGTGAAATCTGCACCTAATGGCAACGAACATATTTCAAGAAGTTGCAAAAGAAAATATTTCTTTAAATGTCGTAGCATATGCTTGTAGTATTTACTGTCTTTCATTTTCTAAGAGTAATAACATACATTTAATAGCATGTGTGGAATTAAATATTAAGTTTTTCATCAATCCTCAGTTTCAATATAACTTTTGCAAAACAAGCATCATTATTCATTACTATGATTAATATTATCCTTTCTATTTATTTGTTTTGCAAATTTATTAAATAATCTGATCACACAATTTTCCAGACAGAATTTTAAGATGTTCATGAGCAAGGAATCAAATCTCTTCTTACACTTTCGTTGTTTAAGAGTACAAAGGGCTAGTATCTACTTGCGTTGTTCTTCTCAATTTACTTAAGAAACTATTATATACGATATACGGTATTTTAACTGAAAATATAGTATCCTATTAGTTATACAACCTTTCGTCAAACAAAATGTTAGAAACAACCAGGAAAACTAACATTTATATACAAATATTCAGATCATGTCTTGCCCCCTCACTTTTAATGTCCAACCGCCGCCACTGCAACCATCTATCTTGGATAATTCGTTTCCAAGTTATTTGAAATGCAACATAATTTCGTCATACTATTTGTATGCTGTGTAGATCGCTACATATCACAAAAGAATTATATCTGAGAGAGAGAAAGAGAGAGAGAGAACCGGTTGTTAAAAAATTAGACTAGCACCACTCTGTATAGGTACACTTAAAAGAACCGGTTTATAAAACTATTGTTTTTTTTTCTTGTTGATTGCACTATATCATTTATATGATTACCAAATGTCAATTGTCTCTGATACAAAGTACGGAGAGCTTTACTTTGTTCTACTTTGTTTGTTGTTACTCCATTAATTTTGTATTTGGTGACAAAATATTGTTTTATTAGTGAATGCCATATGTTAGTATTTTTCAGAGTTGATCATTAATAAATTATTTTCACACCAATGATTTACTGTATGCTATATCTAAATCTTTCTGCAGCAGATAATACTACTCTAAAGAGCTTTATGTCCTCTGCGTATAATAGTAATTTTAAGTATTTGACCTTTCCTCATAGATCATTGATAAATAGAGAAAAAAGAAGCGGCCTTAGGGGAGATTTTTGAGGTATTCCCTTCCCTATTTGACCTTGACTAGATGTTACATTGACTATTTTTACTTTAAAAGTTCTATTTAATAAGTAACTTTCAAACCTCCATTACTCAGAAGTAATTTCTGACGAATGGAATCAAAGGCCTTTGATATATCAATGTAAACATGTGCTTGTGAATCACTTTTTAGTGCAAATTGTTTAAAATTTGTCAAATGGATAAGATTTGTTACTAATCGATCTACCTTTACAGAAACCATATTGCGTATCACTTAAAATAGTCTTTATATTAAAATATAAATATATGTGTACGATTAATTTTAAAAATCTTAGAGAATATACTTACTAAATTTATAGACCTATAAGTTTTAACATCATCTCGATCGCCAGATTTGTATATTGGCATGACATATAATTGCTTCCATTTGGAGAGGTCACTTCATTACTACAGGCTTTAATGACATAATATGGAATGTCATTAGTTACTCCCTTAATTTTACTGATTGTTTCAATTACATCTCTTTTGTGTGATAGATGGAATACAAATCGACATATAATTACCATTATATTTTGTAAGTTTCATAACCTCACATTTTATCGTGGTTGGAGTCAAAATTAAAAGAATTATGAAATACAACTTTAAAACATTCTGCTGGGTCAATCATTTTTAACACTGATGTATTATTATACCTTATCTGGTTTGCTATTTGTTTGAATGTGATTTTTTTTGAATGTTCTCCAGAAGTACAGGTTGTCTTTACAAATACTATACCCCAACGTTAAGAAGTAAATTTTCTAGCTTCTAGATATTTCTTTTTGACTACTCGGAGTACCTCTGATACCACATTTTATTATTTGTGTGTTTTGACCTTATAAAATATTTTGTTTTCTTATTTATTAATGATTTAAGGTCTCTATTCATCCACGGGTCCTTATATGTCATGTTATTATCACACAGTTTCTTCGGTACATGAGAACCAAAAACTTCATAAATTTCGTCATACAAGTTTTCAGACATTTTATCGACATTGTTGGTAGGATCATCAATTTCATTTATTTTCTTCAATCCGTAATAAACATGTAGGATATCAGCTTTCTTAAAGTCATAATTGCTAGTTTGTTTTGTGTTTTTTTGAGTTGTTGTTTCTTATAATATTCCATGAATATACAAATGGTGAGTGAAAACGATCGATTTTTGTTAATGGTTCAACTTTAAAATTTATTGTACTATTTTCTATATTCGTAAACAACAGGTCTAGTACTCTATCCTTATTCACGGCATCGTACGACTTATTTAGTTGATTCAATTGGAGAAGGTTGCTTAATACTATTACCTTTTCTGCTTTTTTCTTACCATAAAAATTGCGAGCGGTTATAGTTCCAGTTTCCCAGTAGATTCCTCCAACATTAAAATCACTTAATATTATAAAATTACTGTTTGTTGTTAACAAGTAGGAACTTAACCAGTAATAATAATAATAATAATAATAATAATAATAATAATAATAATAATAATAATAATAATATAATAATAATAGGTAATTTGCTATTATTAGCAGGTCACTTGCCCCAGCTGAGAAGCTTCCATCCTCCACGGTTTTCCGCTAACCCCTTTGTCTTCACGTACGACTTTTCTGTTTGGATATCGTCCATTAATTGCAGCCTTCTTCGCCCCTTCCCTCTTTTTCCTGCCACCATACCCCTCTATAGCACGTCCCTCATGATACAGTTCCTTCTGAACTAATGTCCCAACCAGTTTCTCTTCCTCTTCTTAATAATATCTAAAAATCGATCTTTTCTCTCCCGCCATTTCTAACACCCTCCCATTCGTTTTCCGCTCGACTCACCTAATTCACTCCATTCTTCTCCACACCCACATTTCGAAAGCTTCAAGTCGTTTCTAATTATTTTTGCGTAATGTCCATGTTTCTGACCCATGCAGTACAATACGGCACACGAAGCATTTTATGAATGTTTTTTTCTCAACTCTTTATTAACCCATATATGCCCTTATCTTGTTTTGTTTTGTATTTTTAATTACTTTGGAAAGTGAATTTACTGTTAATTTCTTTCTGCTCATCTCCCAGTGGCAAATTATGATACTGGGTCGAAAACGACCCGGGGGCAAATAAATAAGCTTTAGCAGTAACAAAATTCGTGAATCGTTTTCGACCCAGGGAGCTTAAATCGGTTAAAGATACCACAATATAGTATCATATCTTCTTCTTCCTAAAGTCTTCTTTCGCCATTACTCTCATTACTTTTATTTCATGTTCGCACTTCATATCATCACTAATTACATTACCCAGGTATCGAAAACTAGTAACATTCCCCTTCTATTTTCTCCCCTTCTTCCATATTTGACGCTGACCGCTTCACCATGGCTTTTGCCTTTCTAACATTATTTTCATCCCATGTTCTTCACAACCCTTCCTCAAGTTTTCTAATATCTTATTGATGTGGAGAAGAATGGAAAGCTAGGTCGGACGGAAAACGAATGAGAGAGTGTTAGAAATAGCGAGGGAGAAAAGGACAACTTAAGATATTATTAAGAAGAGGAAGAGATATTGGTTGGGACGTTGGCTAAGAAGGAACTGTATCATGAGGGACATAGTACAGGGTATAGTGGAAGGAAACGAAGGAGAAGCCAAAGGAAGCTAAAGTTGATGGACGATATCAAAACAGTAAAATTGTACGTGAAGACGAAAAGGCTAGCTGACGACCATTTGCGGCAATTATGCCAGAATACCTGTGACGACGATCCTATCATAATATAGTAGCGCTATGAAAATATAGAATATATGTTGCTGGGGTATTTTGTTTAGTAATATAAGTTTCAGTATTTATTTATTCGATACAACGTAAAATAACGGAAAGGTTATAAGAATAATGCTAGGACAAACGTGTCGACGCGACGCTGCCAAATGAATACAAAAAGAAATGAAACTACAGTCCCACGTTGACTTCTCATGTTGTCAAATCATGAGGAACCACAAAAGCAAGCATGTGTAACAACACTGCAACTTATAATGTGAATCATGCTGCACATTTCTAAAAGGAAATTCCATACTCGCCAGATCAGAAATTAAGCCGGAGCAGTCCATTTTTGTCCGATTTTCTAGTTGTAAAGAGTACTTTAAGTCAATTTTTGCCGGCGTCAAAACTTGCCATCCCGTACAAATGAACGTGTTGTGTATATACTAGTGGTGGGCACAAAAACCGGTTTTTAGAAAAACCGAAATCGGTTTTTGAAAATTTTCAAAAAACCGGTTTCGGTTTTTCACCGTAACCGGTTTCGGTTTTCTTCAAAACCGTTTCGGTTTTCTCCGAAACCGGTTATCGGTTTTCTCCAAAACCGTTTCGGTTTTTCACCTGATCCGGTTTCGGTTTTCTTCAAAACCGATTCCGGTTTTTTTCCAAAATTTGTTCTATTTCTGACCAGAATGGTGTTTCGTTGTTCTCCAGAAACCGAATCCATTTTCACAGAAATAGTTTTACGTGTTTCCGAAAAGTTTTCACCAAAACCAGTGTCGGTGAAAATCGAACCGGTTTTGGAGAAAACCGAAACCGGTTTCGGTGAAAAACCGAACCGGTTTTGGAGAAAACCGAACCGGTTTTGGAGAAATCCGAAATGTCGGTTTTTCGGGTTTCGGTTTTTATAGAAACCGGTTTTCGGTTTTTATAAAAACCGGTTTTCCCCATCCCTAGTATATACAGTAGAGCCGGCCGTGGTGATATTACCAGTTCCACAATGTTTTGAGTCACAATAGACAGGTTTTAAGTACACCTCGCTTTTAAAAAAAATCGGGTGTTTTCCGGAGCCGCAAGAAAGGTGTGGGGCAAGCAGAGCACTTCACTCGATGCGCCCTTTAACATTTCCTTTTGCACTTTTTCTTTCATCCTTTTAACTCAAACATTTGTGATTTATAAATAGTGCACGTGTTATCTGAAATACTCGATATATTTTATACGTTTTTAACACTTGTAAATCTAATCTAATATATAAAATTGAAAGTGACAATGTTTGTGAATTAATAACTCTTGAACCACCTTACCAATCTCGATCAAATCTTCAACATAGATAAGATACGTACCTGGGATGTGTTTTTGTATTTCACTTGGACGATACCACGTACGGGAAGGGGAAGGGGAGATATATAAAAATCAATATATATATATATATATATATATATATATATATAATGAAATGAACTATTTTTTTGACTTCATAACTTTTGAACCACTCTACCGATCAAAATTAAATTTTCAACATAGATGAGGTTCGGGCCTAAGATGGGTTTTATCACTTCACTCTGACGGATCAACTTAGGGGAGGGGCAGAGGAAAGATATTAAAAATTATCGAAAACGACAGATATTAATGTTTATTCGGGGTCGCTGAGACGATCAGAAACGGTTTAAAATGAAACGTAATCTTCCCGTGCGAAGAACAAATAATCTGCCAGTAAGTTATAAAATGAAACTGAAATATTACAGCCAATTTTATTAAAGGCAGTGACACAATTTGCATGTATAAACAAAGTAGCCTACATGTAAAAAAAAAAAAAAATGTTACGCTTTTACGAGACAATTAAACATTATATAAAATTAAATAAATTTGCCTCGACCTTGATCTTTGTAATATGATGTCTGTTAACCATAATCGCATTTAAGTGTGAAGTAATTCTATTGTGTGCGTGACATGGAACTTGCTTCAAAGGAAACGTTTTCTTAATTATTTGTACCTATATACACAATGTCATCATGTACAGACCGCCATGCGTGGATCGTCACGGTTGTAGATAAGAATGTTTCCCGTACAGGCGCCATGGCGATTCTTTTCTTGTGCCATTAAAATTATCATCAAACAATGTCTGAAGATCGTTAATGGTTTTTGTAATAGGTCTATGGAAGAAACGTTTTCAAAGTAAAGTAATGCCACATAGGCTATATATATATATATATATATATATATATATATATATATATATATATATATATATATATATATATATATATATATATATATATATATATATATATATATATCGGGTGTTGCAAAATAAGTGTTACAACTCTTGGGAGGTGAATCCTGCCACTGAGACAAGAAGAAAAGTTCTCTTGAACTTTCGGCTATCGGACATAGTTTCAGATCTACAAGGTGCCGAAAGCGTGGGAAAATGACTTTCGGACGCCAATAGTTCGGAAACTATCCAACGTAAAGAGGGCGGGTAAAAAATTCACTGAAGAAATCATACCTGCTGTATTGAATTTTGCATGTTTCACAATCCTACCATGCACGCGCAAGGGATTCCCCAAAGAACGTAGGGAGTCCCGGATAATCTGCTAAATGAAAGTTGGTCGAAATGGATATGAATTGATGGGGTTTCTACCAGGTAACAATAATTCGTTTGTATTAAGTGGATATCTGGAAGAAATACAAAATGGCGGACACTTTCATGCTCGTTGTGTGTGGTTGCATAATCGCCAGGTACGGATGCTGGCCAACAGTGAAGTTCTGAGTATTAAGTGTAGCGAATTTGTACTCAGATGCTCTAGAAAGACGTCTGGAGTGTCGGTAGAGCACAACAGATGGAGCAGGGTGATTCACATGTGTAGAAACACGTAACCAAAAATGCCCAGAAATGCACTCATACTCAGTAAACATGAGTTCAAAGCGTCGGAAATGTAAGGATTAGCGTCAAGAACATGAAAGTCAATTCACCAATAATATTCCCCCAAACCGACGCAATATGATGTGCACGGTTCCATACCAATAAGGATGCAACAACTGAGGCCAAGTTGAAATTGTGCAAGGGGACTCACTAAGAAACTGGGTAAACTAAATGAATGTCTCTAGTGAGATAACATGATCGATATTGAAATGCGGACAACTTGTGTGTTAATATCGATAGTGGAGAAATGTCAACATGTGCCACTACTGCTGAGACACCATCCCACGTGGGAAAAATAGGAAAATAACTACTCAGGTCTTGAATCTGAGGCCGTGGGCTCCCAGTAGGATTGGAAACTGCGACCACGCGAGCGAAAGCGAGCGCTCTAGCCCTGAGGCTCGAGGGAGCCTGACTTTCTCTGTATACATTTCTTTGAGGAGTACCCACTTTGTTTGGCAAGCGCTCTTGTACAGCCTCCCGACATGTTTATGTGTTACATTTTGTTACTCCTACTGCACAGTTGTAAACAATCAGAGCTTTAAGACGTTTCTTCCTATTTCTCATGTTTTATTTTCGATATGTATAGTGTTCCAGCTGTAGTGTTACATGTGCCAAATTGGTTCATTTTCGTCATTGTCTTGGCATGTGTACTGTGTGTAAGATACATATTTCTGGAGGTATTTTGATATCGAGTACGTCATATGTCCCAGAAGACGTGAGACATGATACAAGTTTGTTATTTTCACGCTTTATCACAATTTTAACCACGGATTAAGATATTTCTTTTTATATGTGTCGACTGTGGCATAATGTCCCAAACAAAGTGGGACATTGATACAATCTTGTTCTAGTTACGTTCTACCAAAAAGTGCACCAGATGTAATAGCAGAATGTACAACGTTATCTTCCTAGTTTTCGCATGTGATACGGTGTCCCAGCAGCAGTGGTACATGTTGACATTTGTCCATTAGCTACATGTCGATATCAACACACACATTGGCCACATTTCAATATCGATCATGTTATCCCACTAGAGACATTCATTTAGTTTACCGAGTTTCGTAGTGAGTCCCTTTGCACAATTTCAACTTGGTCTCAGTTGTTGCATCCTTATTGGTACGCAACCGTGCACATCATATTGCGTCGGTTTGAGGGAATATTATTGGTGAATTGGTTTTCATGTTCTTGACGCTAATCCTTACATTTCCGACGCTTTGAACTCACGTTTACTGAGTATGAGTGCATTTCTGGGCATTTTTCGATATGTGTTTCCACACATGTGAATCACCCTGCTCCATCTGTTGTGCTATACCGACACTCCAGACGTCTTTCTAGAGCATCTAAGTACAAATTCGCTACACTTAATACTCAGAACTTCACTGTTGGCCAGCATCCGTACCTGGCGATTATGCAACCACACACAACGAGCATGAAAGTGTCCGCCATTTTGTATTTCTTCCAGATATCCACTTAATACAAACGAATTATTGTTACCTGGTAGAAACCCCATCAATTCATATCCATTTCGACCAACTTTCATTTAGCAGATTATCCGGGACTCCCTACGTTCTTTGGGGAATCCCTTGCGCGTGCATGGTAGGATTGTGAAACATGCAAAATTCAATACAGCAGGTATGATTTCTTCAGTGAATTTTTTACCCGCCCTCTTTACGTTGGATAGTTTCCGAACTATTGGCGTCCGAAAGTCATTTTCCCACGCTTTCGGCACCTTGTAGATCTGAAACTATGTCCGATAGCCGAAAGTTCAAGAGAATTTTTTTTCTTGTCTCAGTGGCAGGATTCACCTCCCAAGAGTTGTAACACTTATTTTGCAACACCCGATATATATATATATATATATATATATATATATATATATATATATATATATATATATATATATATATATATATATATATATATTCGATATGATGTCATGATTGTCCTTTTTATTACTTAATTTTTATAATGTTTATTGTATTTTTTTAAATATTGGTTAATGATATCATGGAAGCGAATTTGTTTGAAGTCGAAACCTCGTACTAAATTCGAACGCCTAGTATGGCCATCTTACTGAAACAAGTCCATCACTTTTCCTTCTGAAACGAAACGACTTCAAGGGGTTGGGGTCGAAACAAGAGGCCCACCAAAGGTGTAGGATAACTTTAAGAAATATAATTGCAATGAAGCACACACTGAGAAAAAAAGGACTAGGATTTCCGTGTGGATACATCGTATTTACGCGGGTGCGCTCCTTAAGTAATGTAATTTCATGTATAAAAGTACAGCAGGTGGGAACACCATGCCAAGTCTGGAGTTCGGCGTCGAACTAGACTCGCTGTGATTGGATAATTTCATTCACATGATTGATTTTGTGTTAAAAACTATTACTCTCGAAGGTAGGGAGTCACAGTTTTAGAAAGAAGCAAGAGGGGACACTCGTAGGAAGGTAGTAACAACATTATATACCTAAGTTACCACCGTCGGAATGGGTATGGCGTTAATTCTAGATTTGAAATGGTGGTCCCACAATACAAAATTTTCGCTGGACGGTGGTGTAGATCGTACTACTGATGAAACAACATTACTTAATGTGGTGACGCGCGTAACCTGGTAAAAACAGCATTTACATGCCGACTGGATTATGCATTTTTCTCCGTGCATAATTCAAATAATAATGATTAGTAGCAATTAGGATGTAAAAGGGCAAAGCTGGTAGAGCAAGGAAAAGCAACCTATACGTAGAACAGTCTCACCAAATGTAGATGTTGTTCCATGTTCCTCCGTCTCTCATAGGGTGACGATGAGCGTTGTTCTACATGTCCAGGAGATTCGAAGAGCTGGGCGTCTCGGAAGTTCCCATCTCGAGACGAAGACGATCAATTAAAGAAGATCGCGAAATGAATTACGAATGACCAAGATCGAACTTTCTCAATTGCTTTTGATCCGACTGTCCCTCTGACGTCATTAGTGAGAAGAAGGTGGTGACACACATGATCACATGGAGGTGGTCAATCACTCCAAGTTCACACAGGCAAAATCCTCTTTTCCACATATGCAGTAGCTGACTCAACACAAAGCGAGCTGGTTTCGAAACTAAACTGCTAACGTTTGCTGGAAGATGTACACTCTAAAAGCGGCACAGTTGTAAGAATCAGAAGTATGATTGAATGCAACAATATGGCTTCGGCAATACTTATAGCTGGGGAACAATATTATATGGTTAAAAATATCTCTGGATCACGGGCGGATCCGGGGGGGGCGAAGAGGAAAACTTTCTTATTTTATATATATATAAATAAAACATATTCCATAGTTTTGTGCCCTTAAAAGTAGCAGTATGACAACCCACCGCCCCCCCCCAAAAGTCGGTCCTGGATCCGCCCCTGATATGGATCAACAAAATGTATTGCTGTCGCAGTCTTTTTATGATGGTAACAACTGTGTCAATTATGGTACACGTAATCATAAAACTACCACATAATTTAAATACCAAGTCTATCACAAGATTTTATAATTTACACTACAAGTATGATTCGCGTAGTGCCATAGTACCACATTCCACCACCGTAAGCACCACCGTAGTGCATTCTTAAAATGGCGACTTTCGCTGGTGCGGAGAGTGCTCGGTTTGTGTTATTTCATGAAACGAACTGTAACAGCTGCTCAGCGTAGGTTGTGTACAGAACAAAGTAAGGAACCTCAAAACAGACCTACAATTTACAGTTGGCACAAGAACTTTGTTGAGACTTGTTGTTCTGTTCGTCATGTGAAATCACCGTGTCACCCGCCCATTGCTTCTGCTTGTGTCGAACAGATTAGGGAAAGCTTTGCCCGTAGTCCCAGAAAATCAACGCGGCGTGAGTCTCGCGAGAAAGGCATTCCACAAAAGAGTTTGGCGAGTGCTACGTAAACGTTTACACTTGAAACCATACAGATTTACAATGGTACAACAAATTACTGATGTAGATAAGGTTCCTTGTGGAGAATTCTGTGTAGAAATATTGGATCAGATGAAGGAAGACGAGACATTTCTTAACACAAGTATCTTCAGCGTTGAAAGTGCATTTCATATCAATGGCATGATCAACAGACGCAACTGTAGAATCTGGGGCAGCAAAAACCGACGTCAAACCATTGAACACGTCCGTGACAGTCCAAAGGTAAATTTAAAGTGTACGGTCCTTTTTTTCTTTATGGAGGAGACAGTCAATGGTATCGTGTATCTTGACATATTGAATTTTTTTTTAATTCCTCAGATAGATGAAGACGAACAACAACTACACGAGACTTACTACTACCAGCAAGACGGCGCAGCGTCTCATTTCCTGAAGGAAGTTCGAGATGCCCTTGTGAGATATTACTATTGCAATTTTGTAGTAGTAGTGATGGTCTGCGAGAGACCGGATTATAAACCTTATCTTTGGCAGGGTAAGATCAATCTCCTTCAAGATAGGCAACAAGCAATGCTGCCCTGATATGTAAATAAATCTTTCTTTCAAAGTGACTGAGCTCTTGGTCACCGACAATACACACTTAAAGGAAAATCTGTTTTACAAATACTAAGCTCTTTCTTCTGTAATTCATTACAACTAGATTCGTGCCTTTCTTCAACCTTTGGGTGATTATCTTAAGAAATACTCGATACACTATTTTGTTTTATGATTATGAGTCTTTATTCACATTACTTGTATGCTTAGGCTATGTGAATGCTCTATACAAAGAACTACATCAAGATTGGAAATTTAACGATCCTCACAAAGAACATTTAGTTACCTACATGCCAGAGTTATGAAATCATTGAAACGTTAGTTTTAAAGTATAAATAATAAAATCGATTGAAATCAAAACACATTATAGCTAGACACTCGATATGTCATTTAGCAGTAATTCATGAGAGAAACTTCTTTCAGAGTGTCTGTGTACCCTTTAGAATTCAGAAATTTACATTGCAAAAATTACTTACATTGGCCGCTTGATTCTGTTCCAGCTTCATAAACACACAAATGGAGTTTTATGCACTTCGCGCACTAACCATAATATCTGTCTTTCGAGCGATTAGAAGGTTTCTTCACAAGCTCCTCCTCTTCTGTCCTCTGTGATGGAACGCTGTCGACTCCTCATTGTCTTGGTGGCCCAAACTGCTACAGGCAGAGTGGCTAAGGTCCATAAACGAACCCAGGACCTCTCGAATGAAAGTAGTTATATAGCACACCAGGCTTAGTGCATGGAGCCGTCTTGAAGTGTCACAAGTGGAAATTGACGTATGTTGTTTAAAAGCCTCTTGCTGTGGGTAGTTGGTTAATGATTAGGGATGCATTCGAGTCGAGTCGAGTCGAGATTTAAGCCTGTCTCAACTCGTCTCGAGAAAATGTTGTCTCGACTCGAAAATATGTTTCTGTCTCGACTCGACGGTCTCTGTCTCGACTCGACTCGAATTCGAGTCGAGACAAAATGTACGAGTTAAAATATACGCACACATCAGCCAGACCATCATGACTACCTACCTAATTGTCAGTATGTCGACTTTTGGCATGGATAAAAACGGCGACACGTCTTTGCATACACGCAATGATCCTTGATAGGTCGCTGGAGAGAGCTGGCACCACATGTGCTCACTCAGTTCACCTAATTCCCGTAAATTCCGGGAAGGGGGGCGATGTGTTCTGACGTCACGTTCAATCACATCCCACAAGGGACATCACTCAAATGTACGGCTCCAATTTCAATGATCTTTTTTTGCTGATAGAAGGCATGTATGCATCATTACTTGTGATGACAAATTTTTGCCATGGTGCATGTTTTCTATTTTTTTAAATAACTTTTAAGAGTTGTGATGTGGTTATTAGAGATTACTACAGAAGTCCCTTACTACCCTTTGTAAACGGAGCGTTAATGAAGAAAAGTGAAGAAAAACCATGTGGATACATATAAGTCCTGGGGGAAGTCGTATGGTAGATATGACCTTGATGGCAGCCATCTTGAAATCCGCCATTTTGAATTAAGGTCAAGTTTTCAAAATGGGAATAGGGTAATATGATACATAATTTCGGGCTAGAATTTAATTAGAAAAATAATGGTGAGGTTAGTTTTAAGATACACCCATTTGGGGGAAAGTTACAGGCATATTAATTGTTTTTACTTACTGTGTGCGTAAGTCCCTTCTTACTTTCGTCTCAAGACCTGTAAATCGATCGCAACGGCAGAGCCCGGTTTCGCACTAGTGTTTAGAAATCTTTAAACTCACTTGAGGCAATATTTGTGGATTATTGTATTGTATTTTGCCTTTAATTAAATTTGAACCCACTTCATGATCTTGTGTAAAGTATCATTAAAAGAGAATTTCTGTTTTTATGGAGAACGTAAGCATACCAATTATAAAAGGTGAGTAAGGTGCGTATGTATTTATAAGAAAGTTTATTTTACGAGTCTTTTGTGGTTCCGCCAACCTATTCTTTAGTTGTTTTTTTTTAAATACTCATATCTCATAAATAAAAGAGCTATTATAAAATCTCTTACCACTATTCTTTAATACTTATAAAATTTTATTTATTGTAAAAGCACTGGCGAAATATTTCTTATCGCCCACTAAAATTATGGTGGAGCTCCTTCGTGGCTAACGGTTAGTATACTTGCCTTTGGCGTGGGAAACCTGGGCTTGATTCCCGGTGGGAGTTCATGTGGTTCGGATTCCACGTTAATCAGTAGGTCCACGTCTCACATAGCCTCGCTGCTGAACGGGACGTTACATTGACTACATTATAAAATTGGAATTTGTGACGACTAAAATATCAGAAATTAAAGATTATTCTTTGGGTTTTGGAAGATTTTGAAAAACGTGAAAAACTGGTACTGCACCGATACAACACACCTTTTGGATTTGTCATTGTGTAAAGTGATACAAACTAAAGAAGAATTACAACTTTATGAAATTGTATTAGGACTTATTTAGAAATAAACACCAAATAAGTGTAATAGTTCATATCCGTATCAAATACCAAGTTTATGATGAATCAACTACACAACGTAGGATCCAAAAACGCTCATTGCAATTTGTTCCATACTTCAGTCGAACCAGGAACTGAAACATTAAGAGTGACATTTTCTTTTTAAAGATACTTTGTCCAGCTAAGTATTGTGAAGGTTTATGTCAGTAGAAGGAATTGCATTCCATTATACAAGCGCAATTTCACAACTTCATGTACACATTACTAAATATCGAACACCCTTGTCCATATGATTAGCGTACGCGTCTTTGGTGCGGGAGACCTAGGTTCGATTTCCGATGGGAACTCCTATGGTTCTGAACCCACGTTAATTTGTAAGTTCACGTCTCATATAGCCTTGATGCTGAAAGGGACACTAAATTCTAATCTAATACTAAATACAAATATTTAAAGAAAAATGATGACGAACCAAGATGACGTGAATTTGGCTATCAAATCCATTTTGTGTTTTCAGCTATTTTCTAGTAGTATTTTTTCTAGGCATCCTTTCAAAAGACAGTGATGCAAATTTCGTAACTGCGAATTCCTGTTAGAAGCCATGAAATTATCCGATTAGATGCAAAATTTCCCGTCCACTAAAATAGATACCGTAAATTTACAATATCTAACAATAAATAATTTTCAAAGATATCGCTTTCGAGGGAAAAAATGAAGTGAAATCTTTGAGTTTTACGTCCCACGGTTATGCCGGTTAGGCTAAAGGAGAGGGGTGATGAGAAATTAGTGAAATCGTGGAATGAAGAAAGTGGGAGGAACGGAAGAACCCCGAGGAAACCCATGCACACGGTGTTTGTCCACCACAAAGTTCACTTGGTGCGAGCTGGGATCGAACCAGGGTCCCCAAGCACCAGAGGTGAACGATCTACCACTGAGCCACCGCGGCCCCGCTTTAGAGGGGCCATGACGTATAGTTGAACTCATTCTCGTAGTATGAAAGGCATTATTTATAATTATGCATGATAGGATCACAAACAAAATTTAAAAATATTATGTGCACTTTCTTTTAACAAACATTATATTGTCTTTTATGGTGTGGAAGGGAATGTTATGTTCGAAAAAAAAAAAGTCCTTAACACGATTCTTGTTGCTACACACTGCATGTTCCTAGCCACAGAAAAGATGCAGCGATAGGTAGGCTATTTTTCAATTGCTTTACATTAGTTTGATGTTTCAAGTCTTTTGTGTGTTTCTGAAGTTCACTTTTACCACAAAAGAGCTCAATATTGACATGTCTTACATAGCTTTGGTTCAATTCTCAACACGGACTGCAACTACCCGTTAAATTGTGCATCCGAAAGGCACTCTTTGTTAAACCTCGCTTATCACCGCTCATCTTAATAATATATATATATAACTTCACCGCGAAGCAAATGTTGCATTTCTCTCTTTCATCCTAACACAAAACAAAACTAACCACAGCTGTGACACGAAGGAGCTATTTCGAAAAGAAACAAGCTGTGCTTCATAGAGATGTGTACCAAATGATAGAAGTATAAAGTATTGTTTTCTTTCCTGTTTATTGATATCAGTTGGTGTTCTTAATGAGTTTACTCATTAGTTTAGAAATAGTATATATGGAATTTGGACATATGTTGTACGTATTTTCCTGAGAAATTGATGAGACCAGAAACATTATAAGGACAGATGGAATAGGTTTAAGCGCATCTACGTGACTTTATCAAATATTTATTCTCCATAATGGTACCACGCGGAAAACTTGGTATACTATAATCTTTGCCTCCCTCTGTTAGCTGTTTCGTATCATATATATTGGATGGTTTTGATATTTCTTCTGATCATTAAAATATAGCAATGGTACCTGTGTGCGTGCAGAAATGCAAAAGCACAAGATAACTTCCTATTTGTTTTGGAAACAACAACACCCATTTCACGTGTGCGAGAGAAATTGAGCACAGCGAGATCGGGTGTTTAGGTTTACTCACGGTCAGTTCGCAGCAGGAGTCCATGGTAAAAGATTTGGCTAACTATCTCTTCATATTGACGTGAAAACACTCGCAAAACCCTACAAATACAAAAGAATGCGCTTCAAAGAAAGTTTAGACACAGATGTTTCAATTTTCTCTTAGCATCTTTCTTCAGCAAAAGAGTCGGTTCATTGTATTCGAAAAAGGGAAGGGAGAAAGGGTGAATTTATATTTTATGGGGGGGGGTAACATTGTAAGTAGTATAAACAATACATACCGCTTCCGACTCGACCCTCATCCTACCTCAAGTTGTAAAGTAGAAACTACTAGAAAGGGACAGAAGCAGGGGCGGATCCAGAGGGGGGCGATCGGGGCGATCGCCCCCCCCCACAAGAGAAAACTTTCTTATTTTATATATAAATAAACCCATCCATAACAAGTTTGGAGCTCTTAAAAGTAGCAGTATTACCGCCGACCGCCCCCCCCAGAAGTCCGTCCTGGATCCGCCCCTGGACAGAAGTATTCAACATGACTGCGACTTGAGTTTCAGTTCACAATACTAAAACCAGTGAGCAAGTAAACAGTCTTTTGTAGGATCGTGTTTTACTTCTTGAATTTATTTTTGAACATTTCTGTGAATTCAACAACAGAACGCAGTAGAAATACGGACTAGTTTTTACTTCAACCATTACTTTCGCTCCAACCCAGGGATGCCACATTTATGATTTCGTATAATACTAGATTTAGTGATTTTACTATTGAACTAGTGATCTAGTACGTTTGGGTAAATAGGCACATTCTAGTGATTTTTTTGCATTTTTTTCTGATGCAGACAAATGACAAGGAAATGGTTCTTAAAATAAAAGGAAGAAGTATATTGCAGTTCAAAACAAATGTAGAAACTTTAAATTATTTTTTTTTCTCTCTCTGACTGAGTGAAACCCCTGCTGTGTAACGACCTTAGGTAAACAACGGCTATCTTTGGTCCGCTACCTCCTTTTGTTAGCCGACATTAGATGTGTTACTTTTTTTTTAAGAAAGTGAAGAAATAATTATCCAGTACATTTACGTTTTGTCAGGCACACAGGCGCAGTCTGTACTTGTTTCCTAACGAATTTTAGCAACATAACATAAATGAAACATGTGTACCAGAAAATAGAGGCAGTACAAACGGACATTTTCATCTGTGACACATTTGATGAGAAATATAGTTAGATGTCACGTGCAAGCACTCTAAACATGGCTTATCCTTTAATTCTATTCGTATGTTTATGTAGGTGAGACTGAGAAATCAAGAAACAATAATAACTGGTTTTCTTCCAGGGCAAAAATCTAAATGTGAAGGGGTGTTACACTGGGACTTTAATTGCGTCCTTTGTACAAGATTGACAAGTAATCGCAATTTTACAAGATTAACAAGTAATCGCAATTTTTTAATTTATTAGTTCTTGGGGAGAGGAAGATGGAAGCGAACCCTCGTAAGGACCTCTGCAAGAAAACATGAATACTATCCGCCACTGTTTGTTACATTACACAAAATAGTTATATATATACAGGGGCGGATCCAGGATATGATCAAGGGAGGGGCTAAACCATATTTTTCCGTTTTATCCAGTGTAAAGCAGGATTGAAGTCCATTTTATCCAGTGTATACCCGAGCGTCAAGGGCCTATAGCCCCTATAGCCCCCCTTAGATCCGCCACTGTATATATATATATATATATATATATATATATATATATATATATATATATATATATATATATATATATATATAATATTGAGTTTTAGTGAGGGTTTTCATTCTGCAGGAGAGGGGAGGATAGTAATACCTGGCGAACATTTTCTATTCTCAGAGTGTTGCAAATGATAGCATTTCCTTCATTATAGCTTGGCCAAGCTAGTTGCATTATATATAAGGATTAAGTTAGCCTAAAAAGCTTAAATTTTTATGGCAGTTTTACTCTGTAGCCATGTTTCTCATTTTCGGTCTACGGGACTGTGTTCGGAAATTTTCGATGGCTTCCAAGTCGGAAAATAAGTGTATCAAAGGCATATATATTATATGTATGGTTATATGAGGCATGGATCTACAGTTTAAAGTGGAATACCGGTAACAACTTCATGAGCTTCCACCGTAAATCGAAGCAGAGTCTCCCGCGATCAAGGTGTATGTGTTAACCATACAGCCACGAGGAAATTCACATAAGCACACACACATATATATTGTTGAGTTGATTTTGACTTTACCGTCTCTTTCAGCAGCGAGGATATATGAAGTGTAGACCTACTGATTAACGTGGAATCCGAACTACATGAGCTCGCGCCGGGAATTGAACCCGAGTCTTCCACGACAAAGACGCGTACACTTAGCCACGGAGTTCACACACACACACACAGAATCAGAGTCCTCACACACCAAGGGTAAAAGCTGTGCCACTGAGTCACACCAGCCACGAGGCTAGGTCGAGTCCACTTTACGTTCATAGTTTCTTAGTACATAAATGTTACGATTATGAAATAGATTTTCCTTAATGAGCTGCATATAAACAAAAGCTTTCGAAATGTATTAAACAATTAGCTCGATTTGAGTGTGAACTTAAAGTTATATCAGAGTGTAAATACGGATACGCACCAAAGCTCGAAAACTTAATACACTATTTCTCCTATATAGTCAGCATGTACCAAGCAATCGTTCAGCTTTCATTTGAGAGGATGGAAATCGAAGGCTCCTGAACAACTATGTTACTAATGTGCGGGATGTATTTATCTTACAGTGAACTGCTTCGATGCCAAGTGGCCTAACTCCAAAATTGAAATTTTCCAGGAGTGAAAGTTAAAGTTCAATATCTCATGAACAATTCATATTTCTTTTATGTTGGGAACCAAAACCATAACTACTGTATGTAGTTCATTGTTTTATAATTTAGTGTTTACAAAAATCCCTTAAAAAAATATCTATTCACAGAAGTGAAAGGTACTTATCTGTACTAGTTCTTGGCATCCAAGCAGTCCATTTACTGTAATACTAGCTTAATATACCCATTCTTAGCATGGGGGCTGTATTTGGAAGTCAACACCTGTGGAAGTATCACCATTCATTTCAGCGACCGCGAAAACTATGGATTTGACACTAGTATCAATCAATATGGGCTATTTATACATGTCTCGGTATTCCTCACCCGCTGACACCCGGCCCGCGTACAGTGGTAGCTGAATTTGCAAGTCATCGCTGATGGAAGTGTCACCATTGATCTCAGCGACCGTGAAAACTATGGATTTGACACTAATGTCGATCAATTTGGATTACTTTTACTACATGTCTCGGTAAACGCGCCCCTGAGACCCCCTGGTTACAACTTTGACAAAAACGCTTTGCTTTAGACTGGGACCTGGACCAAGGTATCCGTGACCAAAATTTGGTAACTCTCGGTCAACTTGTCTGGTCCTCAGGTCGGTCCCAGTAAACGTCCTCTCCGAGACCCCCCTGGTTCGAAATTTAAAAATAAACGCTTCGTCTTGATCTGGGGCCTGGACCAAGGTACCCGTGACCAAATTTTGGGAACTCTCGGTCCACTCGTCTGGTCCCCAGGTCGCACACAAACAGACAGACAAACTCACAAACAAACTCTTTATTTTATTTATATTAGATAAGATATACTATGTAAAATAGTCTCGTATCACAATATGTGATGTACAACAAATGTTTCATTATATATTATCCGTAGCTCTTGATATGCTGCAACATATTAAAGCCTCAAAATAGTTGGGCAAGCGAATAATCCAGAAGTTACGTAACCCTATTGCGTTCATGGGAACAAAAACAATAATTATAACTATGCTAAATTACTATAGACTATCAACTGCTCATTCAGAGAATTTATGAAGTTCACTTTATCGCAATAGTTTTATACAAACTAGATTTAAACTACGGATAATAGTTTTATACAAACTAGATAATCAATTATTATTATTATCATTATATTTGCAGTACAACCAAATACAACAACATTAACTATTAGTTCTAATTAACTGAATTGAGCTGAAAATTAAATCTTGATCTTTAAAGATTAATTATTAATTTTATGCGTTCTGTACCTTTCTGAAGGAATAAAAGCTGGAATTGGTTTCTAGGCTGTTTCTGAGTGAATACTTTCTTCAAAATAATATTAAAAATTATAGAAAAATTTTCGAGACATTCGAGTCGAGTCGAGATTTTTAAGAGCCGTCTCGACTCGACTCGTGTCTCGACTCGAAAATTCGAGTCGAGAAATACGTTTGTCTCGACTCGTCTCGAATTTTACAAAGTGTGTCTCGACTCGAATCTCGACTCGAATTCGAGTCGAGTCGAGTCGAGATTCGAGACATGTCTCGACTCGAGCGCATCCCTATTAATGATGAATTCAGCTTTCAAATAATCTTGAAAATTAGGACTTCGTCACACAGCAACTCCACGCACAATATGAATATTGGAATTGAGACCTCTTGACCCACATTCTCTTAGTTTATATAGTTGCCGTTTGCGGAACTCTACTTTCTAACAAACGGATTTCTATTTCAGATTTAGCTACTGAGAGTTAAAAGAGAATACTGGATCCTGATTTCTCTTTCTATCTGGACTACATACACAAGAATAACCTGTTAACCAAATGATGTTTTCCATTTTGCAATTTTTAAATCAAAATGAATTTATTATTTTTTCATATTGCCCTGGTAATGTACGTGGTGATGTTAAAGATTCATCACACTTGATATTCGCTTCCCACGTGCAGGTCCAACTGCAGGGCCACTTCGCTCCCCAGACTTAACACCTATGAATTTCTTTCTGTGGGGTTTTGTTAAAGATCGAGCTTCTATTCTTGCAGACCTGAGAAATCATATCTACGCTGCCGTTGCAGAAGTTACGCCCGATCAGCTGGGACGAGTATGGGAAGAAATTGAGTTAAGATGGGATGTTTACCGCATTGCCAACGGCAGTCACATCGAATCAAAATGAGACTTTGACGTTAAACTTGAACCGCCTTATGCAGAGTCGTTTTGACGTTATGATTAGCGTCATACTAAAAGCCTGACTACTGCAGGGAACATATGTTAGTCGAACTCTTTTAGTATGCCACTAATCACGCATCAAAACGACTCTGCATAAGGCCCGAAGTGTTTTGCTACAAATTAACGACCTCTCTCGTTCTTGTAAGTAATCTGAATAAATTTCTACATGGTTTCAAAGTTGTAAAGTCTTTTTGACTCACTCTGTATAATGAGATTTCTAAATGTTCAATATTTATTACTGAAGACGAAAAGTTCCACACTGAGATGGAAACTATTACTGTGATTCACTAAGAATAATTACATACACAGCTACCAGAGGGCAGTTGAAGCGACTTCCTCCGGTAACATCTAGCGTGTCAGGAACAGAGTAAATGCTTCCGGATCTTCAAGTGCTTTGGCCTAGACATTGATAAGGCAATCAGTCATTTAGTCGTAGACAGGATTTCTTCTTTTATAGACAGAGGTTACTGAAACTGAGCCTGATCCTAGTACTTGACGGGTTGCTTGTTGAGTACCGGCTTCATTTGTTGATCCCTTGCCTCACTTGACACAATGCAGACATTATATATTCTATCTCAGCGGCTCGTAAACTTTGTGACTGCGAGGACTTTTTTGATATGATCCATTTTGTCGGACCAATAACCAATTCTTTAAAAATAGAAGATAAGTAAATGTTTTATATACGATCTAGTTTTCACTATATTCACTATCCACTAGTGCTTACAAACCGCGGTAGCTCGGTGGTAGAGCGCTCATTGTTGTTGCATCGGGTTTCTGGTACAGCCCCAGCTCGCACAAAGTGAACTTTGTGGTAAACAAATACCATGTGGATTGGTTTTCTCAGGGTCCTCCCGTTTTATCTTTCTTCTTTCCACTATTTCATTAATTTTCATCATCAACGTCTCCGTCAGCTTGGGAATATAATTCCGGACATCAAACTTTTAATCAAAGTGTGGGGGCAGCAGTGGTCCAGTGGTCCCCTTCTGGCAGGTCTAGTGGAGCCCTCCCCGCTGGTCTAGGTGTCAAGTGCCTGTGGAAAATGTGGAGATGACGATACATTAATACGTAGACTTACAAAGTGTACTACCGTTAAGGCCCTTTGGATACAACTTGTAACGATGCTAGCGTTAATATGTCGTACATCCCCCAATGCTATTTTGCCTGAAATAATAATTTACCCTGACTACAAGTACTATCCGAAATCTAAAAATAACGCTGTATCATGGCTAATAGCCAATACTCTTTGGTATATTGACAGCTATAGATCTTTCCTCACAGTGGAAGATTTGAGAAGAACAAGATGGAAGACGTGTCAGTTTTTGGAGGAAAACAAAACGTTTGAAAACTTTTCTTAAAGTGGTATTAGACAAGTAGGATAAAGCCATCACTTTATTTCTTCACTTTGCTGATCAGACATGTTTGTTCTCCATTGTAAATCTACTCTGTAATACCATGTATATAGGAAAATAAAGTGACTATTAAAAAACAAAAAAAGGTGCTAGCACGTCCGCCTTTCGTGTACGTGCTCCCGGGTTCGTTTACCGGTAGCAGAACTTTTGGAATTTTAACTGTCTTGGATATATATGTGTTCGTGTTCCTGTCGAATTTGGTAAAGGTTAAAAAAAAAAAACTTGTATACGATTAACTTGGGTGCTCAGGAAACTGAGGTATGATCGGTTGATTTTTTATTTTTAAAAAGTGACTAGCAAGGGCGCCTTTGGTGTACGGGGTCCCGGGTTCGATTCCTGATGTGAGAGCCTTTGTGATTTTCACTGTCCTCGATATTTCTGTGTTCGTGTTTCTGTCATTCTCGGTAGTTGGAAAAACAAGTTAAACGAGTAAAGCAAGAAAAAAATAGTAATAAGTAGTTCAAGTAAGTTACTAAAAAAAGTGGCTGGCGCGTGCGCCTTTAGTGTACATAGGCCCGAGTTCGATTCCCCGTGGAAGAGCCTTTGAAATTTTAACTATCCTCGGTGTTTGTGTGTTCGTGTCCTTCGTTATAAGTTAATTGTAGAAACCTTAAAAATGAAATTAAACATACTGGTAATTAGGTAATTAAGTTCCTGAGGAAGGTCTGGTAAATCTGTTAACTTTTTTTTTTTAAAAAAAAAAGGATAGAGCGCTTATTTCATGTGCGTCGGGTCCCTGGTTCGAGCCTCAGTCAAATAAGTTTGTGATAGAGAACATCGTGTCTCTGGGTTTTCTCGAGGTATTCGCGTTTCTTCCTACATTATCATTCCACCAATTCTTACATTATCATTCATTTACCTTAAGAGTCTTCATCCCGGCGAAATTAAAATACCGCTAACTTTACAGTAATTATGTGATATCTTCAAATAGATAAAAGATAATCGAAATGTGGAACAAGACCGCCCTAGACAATATCATTTTACATAAGAAACCTTTATCACGACTCACTTATCTGCTTTCGATTTCGAGCCATTTTGAAAATCGGCATTTATTTTCGCGTTTCTAAACAGCTGAAAACGGAAAGCCACAAGGTGATTTGTGATAACGGTACCTCACGCAAAATAATATTGTCTAGGGCGCTCTCGTTCCATATTTCCATTATAGTTTATCTATTTGAAGATATCACATAATTACTGTAAAATTAGCGGTATTTTAATTTCGCCGGGATGAGGCCTCTTAATCATTGTCTCCGTTAGCCTAATCGTGGGATGTTAAACTGTAAGTAGTCATTTCATTTCATTTTGGGGGATTTCAATACCAGGGAAATTAAAAGTAGTGCTATGAGTTGAGTTTGAGTTTAACGTCCCGTTCAGCAGGGAGGCTATATAAGACGTGGACCTACTGATTGATTAATGTGGAATTCGAACCACATGAGCTCCCGCCGGCATTCGAACCCGGGTCTCCCACGCCAAAGGCGCATATGCTAACCGCTTAACCACGAAGGAGCTCAAAAGAAGTGCTATGAAAGTACTTGGAATCCTCATTGAGAACAATAGAAGATATGGCTCCCGGGGAGGGAATTTCGTAGCTCCGGGGAATTTACTCCTAGGGACATCCCCTGGAATCATCGCTGGTTAAAGAAACCGTTTTTCATTTTATTCCCCCCCCCCGTTTTAAGGCTGACCTTTAATTTCTATTAAAACAGTATTTATTACGGTACGATTTTATTATGCGAAATCAATTCAATTACAACTTGGACCGACCATAACTCGTGAACCGAAAGTCCACACACCATAATATTTCTCACCCTAGTATAGCAAATCAAAATCTACCACCGTGTCAACTATGATCCAAATCGGATAAGTTTCGTGTGCGTTTTCTGTTTCTAAAGTCGGGCTCAAAATTTCAACGCTCATATCTCGGGAACAGAATTGCTTCACAATATAATGTTTTACATGTTTATGTAGCAGGTCAAGGTATACTGTTGGTCAAGGCATGCCAAGTTCGATCCCGATCGAATGATTTCAGTGTATGGTTTTGTTTTCGAAAATATAATTTAAAATATGACCCATTCACACTCGGGAACGGAGAGCGTTCAAAACATTCAAGGTTTACTACTATGCCAAGTTTAATCCCTATCGGATGAGTTCGATCAAATTCATACATTTAAGTGCGTACTTAAAACGACTGCCAAAGCAGCTTCATTAATAACACGAAAAAAAGTTTTATTTAGCACAATATCATTATTAACGTATTTTTTTAAGGATGAAGTTAACAGAAATTAGGTGTCTGTAGACCACAGTTTAAGGATTTCTTCCTTACCCTATGGTTACCGAAGCGGGAGGGGCTGGTTCGATTCCCGATGGTCATGTAGTTCGATTTAAGCCGTCCGTCCACGTTTCGCATCGCCTCTGTGTTAAGATTGGCGTTCAAGTAGAAATTGAACCAACCTTTTGAGTTCTGAAGGTCCTCTACATCAGAACAGCAGAATCATTTCAGATTTTGCTTAGCGCGGGGATGGGGAGCAAGGTTCTCCACCGATGTTTCACGTATTTAATCCGTACCTTAACATACTATTGATTAAAAAAAGAATGATATGTGTAATACTGTCTGGAGTCTGGGGAATTACCTCCTACAGGAGCTCCTTCGTTGCTAAGAGGATAGTGTACGCGCCTTTGGCTTGGGAAACCCGGGATCGATTCCCAGCTGGAGCTCCTCTAGTTCCGATTCCACGTTAATCAGTAAGTACATCAGAGATGGAGTGGGTCAGTGGGTCAAGTGGGTCAAGTTTTCTGAGTGGGTCAGTGGGTCGTGGGTCAACAGCATGTGACCCACCACCCACCGTGACCCACTGCGACCCACCACCTACCATGACCCACTGCGACCCACCGACTCAGTATGATCTACCGACTCTCTCTGCTCACTGCATTGTAGACAGTATCTTCTGAAGACTGGTAAATTTGTCTTCGTTTTACTTCCAAGACCTTCATTTCCCTTCCTTTTCCACTTGTTTCTGTCTACTTACCTGAGGTGAGTATATCTAACCAAGTGAAAAAAGAACTTCAGGCACTTTTGGATATAGATATTTTTAATAGTAATAATAGCAATAGGACTTACACTACAACTTGGCTTTCGAGACCTGTGAGTTTTTAGAGCTAACTACTGGAAAAAATACATTTTTGAATCACTGTAATATATAAATTATTATATAAAAAATGAATGTAACTATGTGTGCCTGATCATCACGGTCAAATTGCAAAGTCAAATGAAATTACTTTTGGTATATAGTTAGGCCTTAATCCAAATTGGGATGTTATATTGCTTTTATTATAATGCATAATATCCTAAGGAGGATCCGAAGTTTTGCGAAAAAAAAAATGAGTATCTCGCAAGCCGTTAAACTTACGGAGCTGAAATTCAGTGTATTAACTCTTTATTGAAAATAAACAGAATGTATTCTAGCATTTTTTTAAAATTATTCTTTATGTGGGGAAGGGGCACTTTCTATATATGGAGAATTGGTAGCGAGTTGGTTTGTAAAAATGATCGAAAACGATCGATGTTATTTAAGAAAAAAAAATCAGAAACAAATTATACAGTGCTTGGCTTCATATATCCATTGCTTCCTGCTATAATAATTGCTGAAGCTTATGTTTATTATATGGAGCGCTTACAGCACAGGGCAATCAACCCATAAAGTTGTGAGAAAAATAGGCATAAAATTTGTAGTGTAAGCTTAATTACACGGAAATTTGAAGTTTGGATTGTACGCATAATTATATGGAAAATTTTACACTCCTCCCCCCCCCCCTTTACGTTGGTCTACTTACCTTGATTTGGAACTTTCAAATTTCATCCTTTTTTCACTGAGAAGTATCGATAATTCAACATTATGATAATTTAATTGAAATTCATCGTAATTTGGCACATGGCAAACAGCAGTGCGGTAATTGAAGTTGAAGAAGAAGGGAAATTCCCATTCAGCTCTGAACACTTTCCAGGAATCTCGTTCCCTTTCGCTTTCTAGACGGGGTAGGGAACTTGGTAATGGCATCAAACCTTCATGTGTAATTACAAAAATTAAATTTATAAACAAATAAGAAATCATCAGTTTATCAGGCTTTAATTGATAATTTATTCACAAGATTCGCTATCGAAGGCGTAGTAGACGAAGTTTCTGTTCTCCATGAATCGACATTGCCAACTGACATGGTCGATATGGAAAAGATGTTGTATGGTGATAGAGACAGATACTTCTTGCTGAGTATTTCAAACCTGACCAAGAAAAATCGTTATCAGACTTAAGTCTAACGAGCAGATGGTCGATGAGGAGTTGCAGAAATCGGGTAGAAGTATTATCAATTTCCCCTTATGACAGAGTGCGAACGGGGATTTCCCCTTATGAATTTACAGATGACTGATATTAGAAATAGACTAAGTGCTCAAACATTGTCTAACTTGTTGTTCATCAATGTTAATGGCCCACCGCTAGACAAGCTCAAAGTAGACGAGCTAGTTATTTCTTGGCTGAAGGATGGACATCATTCCACTGCGGATGATTTCCCGCCAAAAAGTTACCAACAAGAAATAAATCCATTTCAGATTTGTTTTAAGGTGGAAAATTACGAGTATGCAAAATTACAAGTACGCAAAATGTATACTTGTATTACTAATGGCTTATTTGTGTTATTCAACTTTGTACCTATTTTTTAGTAAGTCCCTTCTTTGCTTTAGGCAAACTACTTTGAATAAATATTCATAATAATTGCAATTATGCATATTTGTAATTTAAATTTAACGTGGTGTTTTAGTGATTACACAAATTACAATTATGAGCATACTTTATGGGGATGCTCTCACATAGGGTACCCGAGCACCTTTATACCCTATGAACAACTGATTTTCCAAGTCTTTTGTGAGAAAAATACTGTGAACTGAGAAACCATAACCTTTTCCATATTGTTCAGGGGTATTTTCCTTTGCAAGAATACTCTCTTAGTACAAGTATATTTTAGGTACACACTAATTTCCTTCCACCTCGAACTCTTTCAATTTCCTCACTGACAAACACTTTACCATATTATATCGTAAAGGTCAGATCCACTGTTATTGTAACAGAGTGGTGCTTGAGCGATTGACTAGAAATTCAAACTCCGATTAGTGACAATTTCACAGTCTTGTTTTATTACAAGTGTAAACTCTTTAGTCAGTTCAGAAGAGGCTGTGGATCGTGTTCAGAGTTGATGACGATGGATTTTGGTGATTCAGAGTAGGTCAAAGTGGATGAGAGTGGTTGATGGTGGGTGGTGGGTCATGGTGAGTCGTGGGTCAGAGTGGGTCATGGTGGGTGGTGGGTCAGTGGGTCGTGGGTCACGGTGGGTGGTGGGTCAAGTTTTCATTGACCCACGCCAACTCTGAAGTACATGTCTCCTTTAGCCTCACCGCTGAAAGCAACGCTGAACTCAAAAAATCAAGTCAACAATTACCTCCTACTTTTTCCAGTGAGATCATTGGGGTCTTTTAAGGGGGTCAGTTGCCCCCTTTCCCCGAGTTTGTTCCATGTATACATTTTAAATTAGTAGTATAACAACATACTAATTAAAAAAAAAACATGAAAATCTGCTTATATCGGCAGTAGCGGATGTAGAAGATAAAAAATAGGAAGGCAGAAAGAACTCAGACTGTGATAGGTATATCATGAATTTAATATAAGCTTTCAAAAATATATAAATAATAGCTTAAATTATTTTTATCACTCAAAAAACCTGAGAGGCCTTGGCCCCGGGCTAGTTCCGCCACTGTATATCGAAGTGTTGATCTCCCAACCCCGAGCAATACCTGCTATGGGTGAGATCTCAAACCGCCACATGTTCCGATTTTATATATTGTCCAAGTTATACATTTTAATACATTGTAGCTATCAACTGATAAATGTAATTACTACTGTGAGGTGCACATTTAACCCTTATCCGGGCAACCGGGGCCTCCCAGGCCCAGTAGCTTCATAATTTTCTTCGAATTTCTTAATAACCATAAATATTTCGATGTCATAAAATTCTGAATTATTCTATCTTTGGTCGAAGTTAAAGTTATGAACATATTGAGTTGGTAAGGCTAATAGAGTTGGTAAGGCCCCAGTTGCAGTCTATGTTACAAAAATAGCTTGCCCGGATAAGGGTTAACTGTGGTTAATGCGAGGAATCGCTAATCATTGTATCATCAGAGGAACTGGTAACAATGATAGTAGATTATCTTGCGCAAAGTACTATAATGTATTGTTACGTTTTCCACGTTTCATCAACTAAACATTTGCGTTGCGTTATTCCAAACAGAGTTTGACGTGCCTTAGCACTTCCGTTATAACTTTAAAATATGACGCAAGCAAGGTTTGTTATCCACACCGGTAGAAAGGCTCAAGGTCAAATGTTTACTTTAAAAAAAAAAAAAATAGATAGGATTACTAAAGAACTATATTATCATGAACACAAGTTGTATCTGTTATTATCCTACGGTGGTTTTTCACGTTTTTTAAATCATTGTTTGGTGTATACATAAACAAGACTGGCTCTTTCAACGTGGTTATTTTTAAAAAGACAGTTTTAAACGATTTTAATTATGTAGGTTCTCTGCTCTCTAACTGTAGGTTTGTGTGTGTTGCCTGGGTGTTCTCCCCGAAGGAATATTCTAGTCACTTCGACAAACGTGGCTCGGCGGAGGGCAGAGGACGGATATACAGGGTGGCGCACGAAATGTCATACACTTAAAATTTCCTAATATAATTTTAATATACAAAATATGTGATAGAACGGAACATCGATTTATTCTTTGAAACGTGCATGATTAATGGTCATGAAGGACATATTCAATATGTAAACCTGTTCGGTATATTACTTCAATGAGACGAACATTGATGTTAGTTATAACCCTACGACACAAATCCAAGGGCGCCGATTTCTCTATAAATTTGGGGGGGGGCCCATTCAGATGCAGAAGGTATATATATGAGGGTTTTAAGACAAATTGCATTCAAATTATGCGAAATATTGTATATTCATAAATTCAATAGGGGGCCCACATGGGCTTTGGGGGGCCGGGCCCCTTGCCCCCAGGGTCGGTACCCTTGTACAAATCCTCCCCAACTCTGAAAAATATGTCAAAATGGTTGTTTGCTGTTCCATGAGATTTCGTGGTTTGCTCTGGTAGACAGTTTCATTTAAATATATCCATAAATAATCATAGGGATTATGATCCGGACCAGGGTGCGAATTGGCGGGGGGGATGCCAGGGATTTCCCCCCTGACAAAAATCTTTCCCACCCTGGAGAAGAAAAATTTTATCCCTGGCAGGGATAACTTTTTCCCCCTCTGGAGTATTTTTAAGTGGACATAAAGATAAGTAGGTCTACTTTGCTGCGTAGCTAACCTAAATATTACTTGAGTGAAAATTTATGAAAGATCTCACATCTCAACTGTTTTGTACTTGTTAGTATATATATATATATATATATATATATATATATATATATATATATATATATATATATATATATATATATATATATATATATATATATATATGGGGGGAGGACTGGGTGCGCATATGGGTAAAATTCATCCCCCCCTAGGAAAATTTTTCAATTCGCACACTGATCCGGACTGTGTGGCGGCCACATTACATCATGTTGAAAATGTTCAGGATGTCGACGTTACGTCACACGGAGCTGAAAATGTTCATGCAGAAAATCCAGTACAACGTTTGTTGTATGAGGTTGAATTCTTGTATGAACCATTGAGTTTACATCCGTAACCCGTGTAAAGAAAATACATGAGATTGAGACTTGGACCCCCTTGATGAAGTTGTGACTACGCCGCTGTCTGTCAGTTCGTCTATCTCACCAGGTCCGCAACCAGAGGGGGCTAGGGGCCTGGCCCCCCTAAACTTTTCGTGGCACCTCCAGACCTTAACACAAAATGCTATTATTAATTTTAAAAAAACACAATGTAGCTATTTGTAAGAGAAATTTTAATGACTTAACAAATTCATGGCCCCCCAAACATACTCATGCCCCCCCAAACCTCTGTAGCTGGTTGCGGGCCTGTATCTCACGATAACTCTCATAAAACTTATCCGATTTTAATGAAATTTGGGATACGCCTTCCATCAATTTGCAGAAATAACATTATTTTTTGGACTAGCAATCCATTAAGAATAACGGGCTGCGGTAGGTCAGTGATAGAGCGTTCTCCTCTGGTGTATGAGGTCCTTGGTTCGATCTCAGTTCGCGCCAAGAGAGCTTTGTGGTGGACAAACACCGTGTGCGTGCGTTTTGTCGGAGTTCTCCGATTTCTTTCAATTTTCTTTATTCCATTATTTCATTCATTTTTTCACCATCACCGTCTCCTTTAGCCTAGCCGGCATAAACGTGGAACGTGAAACTTAAAGATTTTATTTCCATCAAGAATAAGATGGTAAACCCGATCTCATATTGTCATTTGAATATAAAGGGTAAGCTAAGAATAAAGTGCTGGATTTACCCACTGGTATGTATACTGTATATGTCCTACCCACTGATATAGGAAAGGCCCATATTTTGAGAAATGATAGCATGGGTCATGACAAGCATAAACCATGTTTTCATCCGCTTCGTTTTAGCAGCGACGCAACTATGCTAGTTGTCACCCAAGGCAAGAACTTGCCTTAGCGCCCCCTGACCAACCAAACCAAAACGCTCCCCCAAATATTTGCCCAATTCGGCGCCCTCTCAATCTGGCGCCCGAGGCACAAGCCCGGTTTGCCACCCCTAGTTACGTCACTGTGTTTTAGAGATATTGATTGAAAGGCCACTCTATTTCATACATATTGCTCTCAAGGAGCATATTTCCGGAACTAATGAAGATACCAGAGTCTCTCAAAAATAGGCAGGTAGTACACGTAATAGGCATTAATACGTATCACATTTGGTACACTCACAGATCAGGCCCGTAGCCAGCCCAAAAATTAAGGGGGGTCCGGTAGAAGTTAGGGGAGCCCGACCCAATCATATTATACTTCATCACCATATTATAGTTCATTTGCAAGCCTACCGTGAGATTTTATGGGGGCCAGCCAAAATTTTAGGGGGGCCCGCCCCCCTTGTCCCCCCGTGGATACGGGCCTGTCACAGATCCGAGTATCCCGGACAAAATCCCGGATTCAAGTATTTCCACATTTTGATCCTCAAATCTGGGTATCGTACCCTAATATCTTAGAATATAATGAGGAAAAATGATCAGTTTCACTACCCAATGTATACACAATACGCTATAATACATTTCAGGTAAATAGTAAAAAAAATGTGTTGTATTAATTAAATTTTTTAAGTTTTACGTCCCACGCTTATGCCGGTTAGGCTACAGGAGACGATGATGAGAAGTGAATGAAATGGTGGAATGAAGAAAATGGAATGAAACGAGAAAGATGAAATCTTTCAGTGTAACGTCACACAATTATACCTCTTAAGCTAAGGGAGACAATGATCAAAGCAAGAGAATGATGATGAAAGAATTGGTGTAATGATAATGTGGAAGGAAGCGGAAGTACTCCGAGAAAACGTACAGACACGATGTAGTCTGCCATTAAGTTATTTATCCGGGAATCGAACCAGGAACCTTACGCACCAGAAGTAAGCACTCTACCTTTTTTTAAAGAAAAAAAGTTAACTGATTCGCCAAAAGTGCCTCATTAACTTGCTTAACTGCTTATTACTAGGGTTCTCTTTTATTTTACTCGTTTAACTTTCAGTAACCTAGAACGACAGCGACACGAACACAGAAACATCGAGGACAGTTAAAATTCCAAAGGCTCTCCCACCGGGAATTGAAACCGGGATCCGATACATGCGCGCCGACTACGTGGGTGCTCCGGGACTCTGGCACCCACAAGATTTTTAGTTTGGACTTGGGTTTGAACCCGTTTCGCTTGCGTTTAAATCAGTTGTGTTACCGACTGTGCTAGGGCAGCCCCATATAGTACCGACATATTTTACTTTATCACAGCACAGTCCTTTATGACAGTGTTCATAACAGATTTTAATTAAAAATAAATCAATCGCATATTGAGATTTCCCTGTAAATATATAGGCTAACACGTCCCGACATTGATATGCACCCACATAAATTTTAAAAAGTCGGCGTCGTTGACCCCGTACACTAAAGGCGTATGTGCTAGCCACTAGGTCAGCGGGCGTGGGCAACTATTGAGCTACCGTGCTCCCTACACAGATCATGAACAACTTCAAGAGTGGACTGCAATAATCATATGTTATGCGTAAGTAAAGGAGAGAAACAAATAAACAAGGGACGAAGGGATTAATATTGGTAGGATTATGATGAGGAGATGAAGTGCCTTGGACGCTACAATACACAGGGAACACGATTTAACCCTTGGCGACTGTATTCAAATTGTAGTCTTCTATCGCTGAGCCAGTGTACTTCTCTAGCAGCAGAGACAACTTGCAAACCGCTTGCTATAAGTTTGCCTTGGAAGTCGGCAAGCTTGCATCCAGCTTGATTGGAAAGCGTGCAAGCATGCCGCAAACTGGATTCCAGTAACGAAGTTAATGGGGACAACCTTGCATTTAGTGTTCCATTCAAGCTCGAAGCAAGCGTTTAACGCTGGCGACAAGTCAATAGCCAATGAAGAACCAGTGATGCTATGACGCTCTGCGAAAAATCTAAAGTAGGCTATCACTTGCAAGTACAACAAAAGGCAGATTTTATAAAATCACGCGTTGAACGGGCAAGTGTAGAAAGCCGAAAGTCAAGCACGCGCCAACTGGTCGAAAGCTATCTTGCTATTTGGGTTATCACGTCTACTCAACTAATCTTCTGGCGCAACAGTCCTTAGGGAACCAGAACTTACCAGCTAGTTTGTAGCTCTAATGACTTTTAAGGTGATAAGTGGTTAGCAAATCGATTCCCCTCGCCGCTTTTGAGATCAGAGTTTCACTGCTTCTTTCCTTCAAGTAGCTCATCAATTGTCGAGACCAAGGATCTTATAAAATAGAGGATCTGCCCATATGTATCTTCATCCTATAAAATAAATGAAGCCAAAAAAAAAAAAAAAAAAAAAACCGATCGTCTGATTGGCTACTCTCGTTTCCGTCATTGTCTGATTGGATACTTTCGTTTCCGCCATGATTGTTGGCTCAAAACATTGCGATCCTATTGGGCGGAGTGGGCAGAGTGGGGGTGGCGAAACTGTGACGTATGGCTTCAAGATTTTGTTGTAAGGGCAGATCCTCTACTTTATAAGATCCTTGGTCGAGACTGCAATTACAACACCATCTGGTGAGTACGGTCGGTCTTCTGGGTAAAATGCTGATCTCACGAGCAGCGCAATATTCCAGTCCGGCAAGGACGTTGGAAGTGATGTCTACTACATTATCCAATTAGCTCCAGTAGCCGATGTTACGCGTTGGCCGCAATTGAAAACATGAATATTCGCTCCGACGATGAAGCGTCTGGTGGAACATATTTGCATGACTAAATAAACTGATGACTGCACTGTGTATAATGCAATATGACCATAAGAATTACATAATCTTAGAAGCAAGTTACTGACCAACTTTGTACAATTAAATCATAAATGAGAAGAAATGAGCGGAACATTTTCTAACACACTTCCTCCACTTAGGTACGCGATGGGTAGGAGGAAACTGTTTATAGAACATTAACTAACAAGAGACAAACTATGAAGAACAAACAGAAGAAAGAAAATATGAAAATCAAAATTCTAAAATATGAAATCTCAGTTGAGAAATTTTGCTTCTATGTTTTCTGAAAGATAAACAATATATACAATGGCATACATAAAGAGAAATTTTGTGTATTAACTCGACCTCTTTTAACAAAATATGAATAAATACACGTTTACCGTATTAAAATATGTATACAAAACTCTGAAATGATATAATCTTTTGAGTTTGACACCTCACACCCCGTTGATGAAATTCTGTGTAAGCCACTGTATATATACGGATATATCACTTTATATTTGCGTATCTTTCTAAACATATCAAGCACAGGTTGTTGTTGATGCCGTACATTATTGGTACTATACCTTCAGGATACAATAACATGCAGTAAATCTACTGTAACCCGTGAAGACGCTAAGTCTTCACTGCAGCGAAATTAAACTACCGCTAATTTTAGAGATTTTCTGTAATATCTTCAAAACAAGTATAAATATTCGAAAAGCAGAAACTTAGTGAATAGAAAATACGATTTTGCATGTGATACCATTAACACAACACATCTATCTGCTTTCCATTTGCAACTGTGGACAGATTTAGCATTTTTTGCGGGTTCTGTAAATAGCGGCGTACCAAAAGCAGATAGATAAATTGTGGTAAAGGTATCAAATGCAAAATCGTATTGTCTAATTCACTACCTTTCCGCTTTTCGAATATTTTTTAGTTTTGGAGATATTACAGAAAAAAACTCTAAAATTAGCGGTAGTTTAATTTCGCTGTAGTGAAGACCCTTCATAGATTGAATCTACCAATGAACTTTGCCAAAAAAAAAGTCACTTTAGCTCTCTATTAAAAAAAATAATTAAAAATTAACTTTCTTTCAAAACATGTCATGTGTAAAAACTGACGGACCTACAAAGATTACAATATTATAAGGCCGACTAGCGTAATTTTAATAACATTATAATCTTAGAAGGCTCATTAGCGTAATCATAATAAAACAAAGGGATATAAGCCTGGGAGGGTTCAATGTCACTGTCTGTGAATGGAATGCCTTGATACGTGCAATAAAGAAATTAAATCCACACTGAAAATGAAACAACCAATTTATTTCTACTGCACTACAATATCTAAGATTATAGATGTTCAAACTGTACAAAGGTAACAAATGTTCAACACTGCACTAAATAATTGCTCTAATCAGCCTGATAGAAATTGTTCCTCATCTTATCATGTTGATGCTTGAACACTCTCACTTACTACTGCGTTTCACTGTTGCCAGATCAATCACTACTGTTTAATACTGTTGCCAGATTAATGCAGCGGCGTAGCGTAAGGGAACGCCGGTATGCCCGGCATCCCCTGTTAATAAGAAAAAGTACGTATTTCATTATATATAAATTGTCTGCTTGAAATTATCACAATTATTTCCACTGCAATCTTCTGGCGCGCTCTCTCGACTTACTTTGACAAGAGGAATCTACGCATGCGCGTCGCTCAGATGCACATTTTCTGTCTTTCCTCCTGTCGTATGCTATTTTCCTCGGGCTTCCAGGCCTACTGAAAGCATCGGGGTTTTCGTCTGCTTTCTGTTGAATGCGCATGCGCAATACTTCCCTTCTCACTCCTCCTCATCCCTTGCGACCCTACATTCGCTTTAGATATACGCTGGCATATTCAAGTATTTCCAACTGTATATATTTTGAACTAAGCTATAGTTTCTGAACAGAACGTACAAGCCCTAATATAAAGGAAATAGAACAAAACGGAAATGGTTAGTTCAACGCATTTTTGAAGCATGCCGGTTATGTAAATAATAGTATTAAAATAGTTATGCCTTAATCGTAACTAAATGCATCGTAATTGTAATCTTCATCGTAAAGGAGCTGACAAGAGAGCCACCACTCCCCGTCACTCGCAAAGATTGTGCCAGGGCCCTTCAGTCACTGCCACAAATCTCGGGGACATAAGGGGAACATGTTCCCTACAATCTTGTCCACCCCCCCATATTCAGAAACGGGCATCTGAGTTCCGGACCCAAGATGACAAATTTTTAGGGGCGATATATATATATATATATATATATATATATATATATATATATATATATATATATATATTTTTTTTTTTTTTTTTTTTGAAAGAACGAGATTGACGTGTGGTATGTGGAGAAAAAAGCCGCCCACGAGAAAGAAATGAAGGGAACGATACTGGAAACAATGTTCATACAAAAGTGGGGCCTAGTTTTCTCGTCACAACGGTAGTGGCAAGAAGGAGCTGAGACAATTAGTTATTAAATTCTAACGTAATCCACGCATTCGCTTCTCTATGCCCCACTAGACCTCCAATTAGGGAGGCTTCCTCCTAAATTTTGTATAACCCTATATTTCCATTCGGAATAGCTATGTATTGCTGCTTGCAGTAGTACTATATCGCACAAATGACTAACTTTGGCATCCCCCTTTCGGAATATCACGCTACGCTACTGGATCAATGTAAAAAATATTAACAGGAGATTACAAAAATCCCCAACAGTCACTATACACTAGAGGCACTTCAAAACTGAACGTTGTTAAACTAAAGCCCTACAACTAAAACGAAGTTTAATTTAGCTTGTGAAAAAATTTTGATATTTTCTTTTCTCTGGTGATTCAGTGAATCCAGAAATTCGGTTAATCGGCATTCAGTTCAACTGGAATGTATTAACGGTACAAGTAAATCCTACGGTGGCACTGGCACTGGTTTTCATTCTCATAATGTAAAGTGAGCCAAATATGAAGATATGAAAATATGCAGGGGGAGGAGAAAGCATTTCCAAATTGGCATATGGAAAATGTCATTGGTTCCGGTACTACAGGTGATATCTCAGCCTTAATTTATGGTAAGCAGGACTAGGGTTGTATCCCATCCCTTGATTTCAGATCATGAGTTCGACTCTGCCATGTTCTGGTCATACTGTAGGACTCGATATCTAGCGATGTCGGACGCTTATTTTCATCAAACGAAGTGTAGTATTGGCTCAAAACACCGCGGTGTAAATACTGGAAATGCTGACAGATTTCCACTTGCTATGATAGTTTTCTTTTTCAGTAAGTATAGCTGGGACGTGGGATTCAGTGCATCACTGTTATTCTGCTCAGAAAGAAACCTTCCATACTACATTGGGGAGGGAGTGTACTCTTAACTTTGAAAGTGACGCAAGGTCACTGGATTCAACAAAGTTAGGCACACTACATACGTAGAATATGAAATGAAATCTTGAAGTTTTACGTCCCTCGGTTATGCCGGCTAAGCTAAAGGAGACGGTGATGATGAGAAATGATTGAAACGGGAAATGAAGAAAGTGAGAGGAAACAGGAGAATCCCGAGAAAACCACGCACATGGTGTTTGTTCCCCATAAAGCTCACTTGATGTGAGCTGGAATCGAACCAAGGACCACATGCAACAGAGGAGAACTCTCTACTACTGAGCAACCGCGGCCCCATGCGTAGAATATGAAGAAATGCTTCTAAATACGGAATATGAACATTTAGAACACGTTATTTTGCTTCGACGTATTATGAAACGTTTAAATGTTTGTTCCCATTGTCCTACGAGTTACGGTTTAAAATATTAAATACCATCTTTTGTCTCTCTCTATTTTTAACTTTTCCAAATAGCCCTACTAATGGATTTTCATCCAACAAATGTACCCATTCTATTTCTTAAAGTGCTGGAAATCTAACAACAGTTTTATGTTTAATATTTTAGTGGCAGAAGAGAATTTAAAATGGCGCAATGTTCGTCATCCCGCGAGAGGGCTCAACTGGGCTCAAGGAACGAAGTGTGGGGTTCAGTGGTAGGACTACACGTGCAGAGATGGTGGCGAAGAGTGTTTGGAGCTTGTACTAGAATGTTTTCAAAGACGGTTGCGAATTATCAATCGAAGTTCTTTGGAAGGTATTCCAAGAAGTGGTCGTCCCTCCACATCCAGGTAAGTGGCGAAACCTAAGATTGGTTCAGATAATCACACAAAGTACTTACTTTTCCTGCGTTACCTGGGGATAGTACGCGTGTCCTGCGAGAGAGTGTACAAATGGCATCCTTTAGGTGCTGTAGCTATAAAGAAATCGGGTGGAAACAAATAGAAATGTTTAGATACGAGTTACATGAGATCCAAGGATAGATTAAATTATGGTTTGATTGTACTTCAGCCATTTGGATGTGATAGTTCTGCATTAACTTCGAGGTTTTGGATGGCAGAGTTTACTTCGTGGTCGTGGAATTTCTTGCTGTTTTGTTTGGCTCGTCCTGATGGCTTGCAGCTTTTCTGGTTCTTTTCCCCATTGTCGATCCTTGAATGTGAGTGAGCATCACTGTTCTCCCTCTTCGGGGATCAAATTGGCAATTATGGGTTCCTTTCTTTAGGGATACGTGGAAAGAATGACACTGTGTCACTAGTTTGGTTGGAAAGGTTATGGCTGACCCTCCAGGATAAGAACAGGCTTGTCCCATCTCCTAAATGGGCGACTACTATCTGCTATTGGGTTCCTACAGTGCACGTTGTAACTGAGCACATAAAATTGGGGTAGGCAGAACTGGGATTAGCAAGTCCCTCATCTGGACTCAGAAATTGGTTGTTCTCTGGCAGAGTTGGGGTTGTACTGTGAGATTCGGTGTCTTGGATGTCAGAAACATTTCGTGACACCAAAAGGGGCTTGTGAGCTTGCTCTTAAACGCTCCGATGCCGATCCTGGCAAACTCATATTTGCTACACCTGGGTTCGATTCATAATAGAAGCTCATGTGGTTCGGATGCCATGGCTCACATAACCTCACTGCTGCCAGGAGTAGGTATTACTGGTGGATCAGCCCACTGACTGATAACCCACTACCCCACTTGTGATCTGGACGTTTGCGACTGCTCTAGAAATTGTGAGAGGCTCCTAAGCAATGCTAGTAAAAGTTCAATCGTGGTTCGATGCCACCAGTGAAACCTTGAAGAGGATTATCTCCGTATATCACGCGTATCGTCATTATCCACTTCATTGGATTATGTCCAGAGCGTTTTGGTGTCTACGCGCGAAACAGCAGAAAACAGGGAGATGGCAGTGGATCACAAGGTGATAAAATACCCACAGTAAGGACCTGTGGTCAATCAGTGGATTAAAATATCTAGTCATCGTCTCAATATAGCATCTCAGTGATGGTCTATCGTCATGAGATCTGTCCAGTCTGACTCCTTAACCTCGTCTTCCCACCACCACTTCTCGACCTCGTTGATCTTAGAATTGATCAAATTGTCTATCCCGAAAATCTCTAAACAGAATGTTTTACAGTGATTTATCGAAGTTCTTCTTCCGTGTCTGCGTCATGCAATAAACACCTAAATCTTCAATACTATAATGCTTTCTTACTTGTGACTTTTTTCTGTAAGACTCTTGTATGGCAAAATGGTTTTATCACACCAATCTATAAACTATGCAGCAACTACAGGATTGCATTCGTCATATGTTAACCAATATTTCACCGGATCTCCTGTCAGGCCCGTAGCCAGTCCAAAAATGTAGGGAGGCGGTTGAAGTTAGGGGGGTCCGGTCCAATCATATTAATTATAGTTCATCCTCATATTATGGTTCATTTGCAAGCCTACCGTGAAAATTTTAGGGGGGCAATAAAAATATAGAAGGCTTCGGAACCCCTAGACCCCCCGTGGATACGGACCTGCTTCCTGTCTGTCACCAGCAGCTGTTCAAAAAGTGTTCAAGAATTCATGGACAATATTGATGTCAATGTAAAATTTTAATTGTGTGTACAAATTATTATATTCTGATGTTCCTATTCAGACTCCTTCACTTTTATTTATTTCTTCTTTTTAGTCAGCCAACTCCCGATTGGTTTGACAAAGCTTATAATTTAATTTCCTTGTAGTTTTTCTTTCCTATATCTTCTATTGCAGTATTTAGTCGGTTTCAATTCCTCTACGTATTTTCCTTCTGCCTTCTCTCCATACTCTAGTAGCGTGATTCTTCTAAGTCTCATAATTTGTCCATCATTTTATTTCTTCTTTTCGAAATATTCTTCACTATACTCATTTTCTCCTACCATTTCCATCACTTCTTCATTCAAGATTCTTTTATTCTATCTCACTTTCAACATCATTAGATAGCACTACATTTCGAAGACTTCTAATCTCCTTTTTCTTCTCCCAGATTTTGTCTCACATTTATACAACACCACACTCGATACTTACGCTTTCATCAGCCTTTTTTTTTTTTTTTTTTTTTTTAGTTCACGTCGATGTTTCCGGTTAGAAGCTTCTGATTTCCTTAACCTATAATCCATGTCTCACATCCATACAACATCACACACTATACTTACGCTTTAATCAATCTTTCCCTCACTTCTATGTCGATGTTTCCAGTTAGAAGCTTCTGATTTCCTTAACCTATAGTCCATGTCTCACATCCATACAACATCACACTCTATACTTATGCTTTAATCAATCTTTCCCTCACTTCTATGTCGATGTTTCCGGTTATAAGCTTCTGATTTCCTTAACCTATAGTCCATGTCTCACATCCATACAACATCACACTCTATACTTATGCTTTAATCAATCTTTCCCTCACTTCTATGTCGATGTTTCCGGTTAGAAGCTTCTATTTTTCTTATCTTAGTTCCCATGTCTCACATCCATACAACATCACACTCTATACTTATGCTTTAATCAATCTTTCCCTCACTTCTATGTCGATGTTTCCGGTTAGGAGCTTCTATTTTTCTTATCTTAGTTCCCATGTCTCACATCCATATATCACTACACTCCATACTTATGCCTTCATCAGCCTTTTCTTTATGTCAATATTTCTGGTTTTCGGTCACAAGCTTCTGTTTCTCTCCGAACGCCTTCTTTGGCTGACTTATTTGTTTCTCTTCAATTATCTAATTATTTTTTTTTTTTAAAGTTATACGCAATTTTCGCCACTATATAACATTTTTTTTTATTCCTGGGGAATAAGTGTTATTTTCTAATTGCGTCTGACTAGTGGAATTAGAAAATTTCTATTATTCGACTAAATGCTTGTTTTTCTTACTTTTGTGAAAGTAATGCCAATTGCACAATCAAAGCACGGAATTCAGCAAGAGTGTACCTAGTTCACAAAATTACAACAGATGGCATTGGCTAAAGTGCGTTGAAATAATAAGTCACAACGTATCCGGTCAGTTTGAAGTTATAGGAGTAACCTGTAACCCGAATGGATGGTATCGGTACCTCTTCATAGACACTCCAGCTTTGACCTTTATCAATTCGAAATGAACATGTATTCAAGGTAAAAATATTACTTTTGGAAAAGTCATTCTTTATTTCCCAAAGACAAACTTTAGTGTGAGCAATTCTTCGCCTTCTACATCTTTATGTTTCTGCACCTCGGCAAAAATTTATGTTCATTTCGAGCAGAAGCATACCCAAAAACTTTTTCTTGGGAGGATTCCAAAAATTTTTGGGAAGGTCCAATACGTCTATGTAGTATTGAAATACGATAAACAATTATTAATTGCTGCCACCCATATTTTCAGAAACAGATGATAGAACTAGATTATTTTCATAAGAAAAGAAAGAGTACAGACGAAGTGTAAAATCCAATCTTTAGGACACACAAGTATAGCTGTATTAAGAAAGTGTACGAACGTTATTTGAGCTACGAAATTTGAGGTGGCCTGAATCCGGTGGACCTCACGCGTGAGTACCCCCTGATTTCGAGTCATGTTATAAGTCTTTTTGCAGTGGCGGATCTAGCCCGGGGCTGGGGGAGCCTAGCCCCCCCCCCCCAGTTTTTTGAGTGACGAAAATAATTGAAGCTACTATTTATATGCAGGGTTATTATAAATGAAGGACCCATTTTTAAAGATGTGTATTTATTAAAGTACAAATCCAAAATGAACAATCTTTATACCAATGGAAAGTGGAAGTTTCAGGTTTTTTTTTTTTTTTTTTTTTTTTTTTTGCAATACATTATAAATGTTCAATGTGTCCACCGTCTGCTGCACGGCAAACATCTATGCGTTAGCTGAACTCGTTCCACACACGAGCAAGTGTATCTACTGTTACTGAGTGCATGGCAGCTGTGATACGGTTCCGCAGATCGTCCAGAGTTATCGGTAGAGGTAGGACGTAAACAGCTTCCTTAACATAACCCCATAAGAAGTAGTCACATGGGGTGAGATCAGGAGACCAGAAGTGTAGAGCCAGGTCTTCATTTCCCCTGCGACCTATCCAGCGCTGAGGAAGGGGTACATTCAAAAAGCCTGGTACATGAAGGTGCCAATGGGGCGGAGCTCCGTCCTGTTGGAAAATGAAGTCCTGTGAATCTTCCATAATTTGAGGGAACAGCCATTGTTCCAACTTGTCCAGGTACGTTGTTCCAGTTACAGTTCTTTCCGCAAAGAAAAATGGCCCATAAACCTTTGTGCGGGATATGGCACAGAACACGTTTACCTTCGGTGAGTCTCGCAAACCCCATATGCGAACATTATGTCTGTTGACTTCTCCACTAAGGTGGAAAGTCGCTTCATCGCTAAAAAGGATGCGCTGTAGAAACGCGTCATCCTCCATCATTCCTGGCACATAATCACAAAATTCGAGACGCATCTCTTTGTCATTAGAGTTGAGAGCCCTCACAAGTTGTAATGGGTAGGGCTTGTACAGCAAACGCCGTTTGAGAACTTTCCAGACAGTTGCTTGGAATATTCCAAGTTCTTTACTAACTCTATTGGTAGACTTACGTGGACTGCAAACAAAACTTTCTTCAATACGTCTGACATCATCCTCTGACACACGCGGTAGGCCTGTGCTTTTCCCTTTACACACACTTCCAGTTTGTTGGAATTGTGTAAACCAACGCTTAATGCTTTTTCTAGTTGGTGGTTCAATACCGAATTTTGTACGAAATGCCCGTTGCACTACAATTTGTGACTCACTTCTTACGAACTCAAGAACGCAGAAAACCTTGTGCTCAATGGTAGCCATCTCACTCAGAACTGAGAGGGGGGGGAAACGAATGGCGGCCTATTGCCGCGCGAACTCTACCGGCCGCTTCGGGAACCATCATTGCCCACCGAAACTTTCAACCTTCCTCTTTCCATTGGTATAAAGATTGTTCATTTTGGATTTGTACTTTAATTACTACGAATTTTTAAAAATGTTTCCATCATTTATAATAACCCTGTATTTTTGAAAGTATATAGTAAACTCATGATATACTTATCATAGTCTTGTTTTGGTTGCTTCCCACCCCCCAGTTTTTATCTTCTAGGTCCGCCTCTGTTTTTTTGTGTGTCAATCAATAATATTCTGCATATTGCCAAATTTTAATTTTTTAAAATTCGTTGTCCTTTCCACAAAACAAAACTTTGATCTGTTAAATTGACTATTTGTTTGCATCCTCAACACATGCTTTCTGGAAATAATGCTATCCAGGAACAAAATATGTGTTTCCGTCAATCCGTTCCAAGAATTAATTATACTGAAAAAGTTATAAACGATTCAATAAATTTCCGTCAAATTTATGCTGTAATAAATGCAACTGTTTTAATCAAGTGTCGTCGATTGATCATTTTCTTAGCTCACAGTAACCTGACACTCTGAGGAGACGAAAGTTGAAGGGCAAAGCCATAAACTGTGGACAAGTAACTTAAACACAGCATTTCGTGAGAGCAAAATCTGCTTCCAGTGCATACAACTGTGTACTGGTCAATTGTTATTTAACAAGAAAATGCAACAGTTTAATAGTTGTAAAAAGAAAAAAAAAAGTGAAGTAACTGGAACGTGCGAGGATGGATCAATAAGTAATGTACAACAGTTGACGTAGCAGAAAGCAATAGCGTACGCAGGAATTTATTTCGGGGGGTCCAAACTCAATATGAGGGTATTTTATATTAAAATTCCTAAAATTGCCCCTAAAATTAGGCTAAATTTACACAAAAATCGAAATTTCGAGGGGAAGTCAGGACCCCCAGGACCCACCCCCTGCGTACGTCCATGGCAGAAAGTGTACTAAGAAGCACACAAAAAATATATAAAAAGTAAAAGTTCTTATTAGAGCTACTTTATAGCATAGGCATCAAGTTTCTCAACATATTTCCACCCATCTTAAAACAAGTTTCAGTATACTCTTTTCCTAGAAGTTCGTGTTTTAAGGAGTATAGTCGTCGGCGCTTTACCGATTTGACTTCGTAATCAGAATTGAAACATTAGCCGGTCAAGAGATTCCTCATAGGACCAAAAAAGATGACAGTCGGTTATTACTAGAGACCGGATGTTTAAGCATTAAAAACTTGGAAAATAGGCAGGCAAATAGACACTTAAAATTTAAAAAAATAGGCATTAAAATAGTCACTAAAATGAAACTCGAAATAATGAAGAAAAATACTCAATACAATTAAAAAATAAATTCAAGTCATAGATAACGTTCGAAGAATATAGAAATATACCTGCTTATTAATATCTTCTTTTACTCTATATATAAAAAAGAAGCTTGACATGTATTCCATCCACTAGAGCAAATCCCAGGGGGGATGAGAGGGACATGTCTCCTCCAATCTTGGAACTGGAGGGACTGTCCCCCCCAATAATCCGATTTGAAATGTGTTTTGTGGGGGGAAAAAATGTGATGATTTATGTCCGATTGCCACAAAGGAAAGTAAGATGAAATTGATGACCCTCCAGAATAAGCCTCAAATCTGCCCGCCTCCCAATGTTGAAGGCAACTCTGCTCCCAGTACACATAACAGCCCAAAGTTTCACATCTTATCAGTACAAATAACACTTAGCTATATTTCTCGGAAGAGGCAGAATCCTTTCTTGAAATACTAAATTATATATTTTCCCCCAATAAAGTCTTATTTTGAAGAAATTGCATAGAATAGGCAACAGTAGGCACTAAAGCAATTATTTAGGCAGGACTGGGCTAGATAGGCAAAATAACATGGGCTTAAGTTAAAACTATAACCCTCCATATAAATTTTATAATGTTATTTTTGATCATATGTTTAATATTAAAGAATAAGCATTTTGCCTAACATACGGTCTTTAGTTATTACGAATTGGCTCTTCAATGGCCGTGACATTCTGTTCCCTGACACTGTTACTGGACGCACGGGAAGTGACATATCCGCAATGTTCACACAATCCTTTTCAAAGAAATTGCACTACCTGCAGATGTAACTGGTGTCCATACATTTCTCCCTACTCAAACATCATTTCCCAGTGAATTTCACTCGAGTTTCCTTGTTTGCCTACAAAAATGAACTACACCCACCTCTCCTCTTCAGAAGTAGATGATTGTAACTCTTTATTTTTACCCAGTAGTTCATACCAGTGGCGTCATTTCAACCTTCGCTTGAGGGGGGTAAGAGCACTACCGACATAAGACTTTTCACGTTTTGTACTAGCATATTAGTAGACAATATATTAAAGTATGTGTATTCCTCAAACTCTTGGGGAGGCAATTGCCCCCTCCTGGCCCCCCTAAATGACACCCCTGGTTCATACCTCTGCCGCTCTGCCCTGTCGCGACAAAACGCTGTAACTTTGGCGGAGCAGTTTTGAGAAAAACAGCCGTAAAGTCGCTACAGACCGGCTAATTTCCTACTTACATCGAAATTCTCGTTGGTATATTTTCAAAAGTATTTGACTCAGCTCAATGCTGGGCCTGGTGAACATAAGTATCGGTGGGGGAAATTCAAAAATGCTTATAGCGACAAAACAATGTAACTCAAGTTACAGCGTTTTGTCGCGACACGGCAGCGCTAGAGATACACATAATCGAACTACAGTGATACTGCCAACTACAAGACGAGTTTCAAAGATTTTCCTTTTAAATTTCATGTTTTACATCAGTATAATATCAGTGATACATCAGTGATAATGAAAATATTACTTATTGATTTACCCTCGTATAAAATATTACAATTTTAAGAACTACGAACATTCTTTACTGTGTTATCGAGATGATTTCACATGCTTTTCTGTTCCAGGACATTAACAAAATATGACCGAGTTAAGTGCTCCTTAGTACGTTCATTAACTTACTGGGTTTTGTTCTGCGTGGAATTATTTTATTGACTTGAATAGCTAACGTTGGTTGATGGTTGGACAAGAGATCTTATCACCTTGCCGAAATGATTAACGGAACGAGTGATCTAAAATAAAGTCATTATGAATCATCGCCTCACAAAGGCATTAGTCAAATGGCTTCATTCAATAGGCCATTCAAAGCAATCATTAGGAGAGGTTTAGCACTGTGTTATAGTTAATTTTATTTTTGCTTTTCACGTTCAACGAAACACAAATTAGATCATTGGCTAGGAGAGCTACCAGCTCTCTTCTTGCAAACGTAATTTATTTGCGACGACGACAAAAGAAAGGGGAAAAATGAATTGCCAATTGCAGAATGTTTGAACAGTTGTTAGGAAGAAATGTATCGTATAAAAGTGAACATTACAAGTTATTCGTTTGCAGTTTAATGCTTCTTTACAGCAACTGGGGTACATGAAAGGTGACTCTACAGGTAGAACTTTTAGAAGTTTGATACCACAGGCGTAGCCAGAACTTTTATGATTATGAATTTGATTTTTGGGCTTTCGGCATCTATGGCGATATTAGGCCGACACGAATGAGGGATGATGTCCCTCGGCGATCACACTATCCAAGGGAAGGGAAGGAAGGAAGCGATCTTGACGTATGTTAGGTACCGTCCCGGCATTTGCCTGGTGTGAATGAGGAAAACCCAGGAAAATCTCACTCAGAATTGCTGGTCTGTAAAAGCTGTTTCACTTTTTCGACTGAGTGTACCGACTGGGAATTGAATGCGGAACCACTACGCGCGGCAACTCTCGTGAAAATGAAAAACAAAATGATTTAATGACTATCTTCAATCACATCTGACTCCATTAAGTCGCACACACATTTTGACCGTGACAGTCAACCTGTTAAAGAGTTAACGAAAAATCGACCGTTCGATAGAAAAGTCAAAGAGCACATCGGTGATACGGGGTTTTCCAGTTCAAACGAATTACTTGTAGAGCTATTGGAGATCAAATATATTTCAGTAATATATATACACTATGTGATCAAAAGTATCCGGACACTTGGCTGAAAATGACTTACAAGTTCGTGGCGCCCTCCATCGGTACTGCTGGAATTTATATGGTGTTGGCCCACCTTTAGCCTTGATGACAGCTTCCACTCTCGCAGGCATACTTTCAATCACGTACTGGAAGGTTTTTTGGGGAATGGCAGCCCATTCTTCATGGAGTGCTGAACAGAGGAGAAGTATCGATGTAGGTCGGTGATGCCTGGCACGAAGTCGGCGTTCCAAAACACCCCGAAGGTGTTCTATAGGATTTAAGTCAGGACTCTGTTCAGGCCAGACCATTACAGGGGTGTTATGGTCATGTAACCACTCCGCCAGAGGCCGTGCAGTATGAACAGGTGCTCGATCGTGTTGAAAGATGCAATCGCCATCCCCGAATTGCTCTTCAACAGTGGGAAGCGAGAAGGTGCTTAAAACATCAATGTAGGCCTGCGCTGTGAGAGCACTACGCAAAACAATAAGTGGTGCAAGCCCCCTCCAAGAAAAGCACGACCACACCATAACAGCACCACCTCCGAATTTTACTGTTGGCACTATACACACTGATGACGTTCACCGGGCATTCGCCATACCCACACCCTGCCATCGGATCGCTACATTGTGTACTTTGATTCGTCACTCCACGCAACGTTTTTCCATTGTTCAATCGTCCAATGTTTACGCTTCTTACACCAAGCGAGGCGGCGAGACGTCGTTTGGCACTTACCTGCGTGATGTGTGGGTTATGAGTAGCCGCTCGACCATAAAATCTAAGTTTTCTCACCTCACGCCTATCATAGTACTTGGAGTGGATCCTGCTGCAGTTTGGAATTCCTGTGTGATGGTCTGGATAGATGTCTGCCTATTACACTTTACGACCCTCTTCAACTGTTGGCCGTCTCTGCCAGTCAACAGACGAGGCCAGCCTCTACGCTTTAGTGCTGTACGTGTCCCTTTAGGTTTCCACTTCATTATCACATCAGACACAGTGGACCTAGGTATGTTTAGGAGTGTGGAAATCTCGCGTACAGACTTCTGACACAAGTGACACCCAATCACTTGACCACGTTCGAAGTCCGTGAGTTCCGCGGAGTGCCCCATTCTGCTTTCTCACGATGTCTAATGACTACTGAGGTCGCTGATAATAAGTACCTGACAGTAGGTGGCAGCCCAATGCACCTAATATGAAAAACGTATGTTTTGGGGGTGTCCGCATACTTTTCATCACATAGTATATATAAAGCAAAATTTTACACGAGAACGTTCTTTTACTACCGAATTTTATAATATTTTATTTACAATTATAAACCGTGTAATACAAATCTCTTTAATATAAATAGTTGACTAATACTGGGTAAAAAGAGGTATCCCAAAGCCCGAGCAGCCTAGGAAAAGATCTCCACAGAGTTCAGAGAGAGCTAGGTAAAGTAAATTTAAGATCCCCAATGCTCCACGTAAGCAAAGATGTTTTAAAATCTACAAAGCTCCAAGCAAGCTAAGTAACTTGAGTTAAAAGTTCCACAAAGTTCCAAGCAAGCTAAATGTGTAAAAATGGCCTAAAGCTCCGAACAAGCTAAAAGCTTTGGTTTAGGTAACTCGTAGAGCTCTAAGCAAGCTAAAAGAAGTAAAAGTGACTAGCTAAATACTGACAATAATTGCTAAAACCCTCCTAGTTTTATAGCTGCTCCAGTGTGGCAGTGCCGCTGGTGGTCCTTCGTCGTCACATAACCAGTGGTGTCACTGGTGTCTTTGTCGTTTGTCACTGTAGTAATTTAGAGGAGGACGCACATGATTAATGTGTTAAAATCTACAAAGCTCCAAGCAAACTAAATGAGCAATTAGGCCTAAAGCTCCGAGCAAGCTAAAAGCTTTGTGTTAGGTAACTCCTAGAGCTCTAAGCAAGCTAAAAAGTAAAAATGACTAGCTAAATACTGACAATAATTGCTAAAACCCTCCTAGTTTTATAGCTGTTCCAGTGTGGCAGTGCCGGTGGTGGTCCTTCGTCGTCACATATCCAGTGGTGTCACTGGTGTCTTTGTCGTCTGTCACTGTAGTAATTTGGAGGAGGACGCACATGATTAATGTGTTAAAATCTACAAAGCTCCAAGCAAGTTAAATGAGCAATTAGGCCTAAAGCTTCGAGCAAGCTAAAAGCTTTGTGTTAGGTAACTCCTAGAGCTCTAAGCAAGCTAAAAAGTAAAAGTGACTAGCTAAATACTGACAATAATTGCTAAAACCCTCCTAGTTTTATAGCTGTTCCAGAGTGGCAGTGCCGCTGGTGGTCCTTCGTCGTCACATAACCAGTGGTGTCACTGGTGTCTTTGTCGTCTGTCACTGTAGTAATTTGGAGGAGGACGCACATGATTAATGTGTTAAAATCTACAAAGCTCCAAGCAAGCTAAATGAGCAATTAGGCCTAAAGCTCCGAGCAAGCTAAAAGCTTTGTGTTAGGTAACTCCTAGAGCTCTAAGCAAGCTAAAAAGTAAAAGTGACTAGCTAAATACTGACAATAATTGCTAAAACCCTCCTAGTTTTATAGCTGTTCCAGTGTGGCAGTGCCGCTGGTGGTCCTTCGTCGTCACATAACCAGTGGTATCACTGGTGTCTTTGTCGTCTGTCACTGTAGTAATTTGGAGGAGGACGCACATGATTAATGTGTTAAAATCTACAAAGCTCCAAGCAAGCTAAATGAGCAATTAGGCCTAAAGCTCCGAGCAAGCTAAAAGCTTTGTGTTAGGTAACTCCTAGAGCTCTAAGCAAGCTAAAAAGTAAAAGTGACTAGCTAAATACTGACAATAATTGCTAAAACCCTCCTAGTTTTATAGCTGCTCCAGTGTGGCAGTTGCGCTGGTGGTCCTTCGTCGTCACATATCCAGTGGTGTCACTGGTGTCTTTGTCGTCTGCCACTGTAATGATTTGTAGTAAGATGCACATGGTTAATGCTTATAAATGAGCACGTGTTGGTTGTTAGTAAACAGACCCATGTGCGAGACATTACAGTATAAATTATAATATCATTAGTAGTGTGTTTTGGGGTTAAAGTCATATTTAAATGGGAGCTTAGCCCGAAGAAACAGGTATATACTTTTATAGAAGGAAATTTGAATAAGAAAAATAGAAACGCTATTCTCAAGTTCTCTGTTTCAAACATTTAACACTGTATAACAGTAAAGAAATACCAAACTATGTGAAAAAATGAACTTCTAATTTCATGTTAAGATAACTTCACTCCCAAAATGGTTTTTCAGGACTTTATTTTTTTTTTTCATGCTAAGCTTACATTAAGTTCTAATAAAATGTCGGTAGTCTACAATTAAGTGTCTCTGGAAAGAGGGACGCGCTCCTAGAGTAAATTTTATACAAAATAAAAAGTAGACTTTGCAGTCACCGGGAAGGTAGTTAGGCAGCCAAAAGGACACCAGTGCTAGTATAGGTTGCATATCTTATCCTTGGAGGCAAGCCAAGTAATATCAGTTTGTATACCAACCACGATTTTATCCAGCCCATGATTCAACATAAGACTTATTCTTAAGTAGCCTAGGTATATTGTGAAATCACTTTCCTAATCACAGGATCCATAACCGGAAAACAAAACCTGGCAGTTTTATAGGAAAATCATTTTTAAAAGTAGAAAACAAAAGGATGCTTACTGCGATGGCTCAGTGGTACATCGTTCATTTCCGGTATGTGGAGTCTCTGGTTCGACCTCAGCTCGTGCCAAGTGGGCTTTATAGTAGACAAATACAGTGTCCGTGGGTTTCTCGGAGTTTTCCCGTTTCCCTTGTTATACGTAGAAAACTTCATCTCCCAAAATCCCAATATTTTTGTTTCTGTTGTTAGTGGCAGAGGAGCGAATTCTTCTCAACTTGAAGATTTTTTCACAGTAAAAAAGAAGAAGACGGTATGCGTTGCATTTCAGATTATATAATTACCTTTGTTGGTTGTGATTGAATCGATCAGTGGTGGAGACAAAACTTCACAAATAAGAACAGTAATAAATACTCTTTTTTACTGTGTGCAGTATCCTTCTAGCTCAAAATAATGTAACACTCCCAGGGCACCATTCCGTAATGGTTTGCGCCAACGCAATGGAAAATCTGCGTTTTCATTTACGATAATGGCCGCAGCAGTTATAATTGATATTTGCTCGTTTTTCGTTGTATTACGTTACTTTTTTTTTTCGAAGACTGCTACGGAATGACGCCCCTGATGTAACTGAAAATATTTTTTAATAGTCTTTGATTTGAAGCAGTGCTGATTTCAGAATTTCTCCGCGGGGAGGGGGGGGGGTTCAAGCCACTGGGTTGTGAAAAGTTGTATTACAAAAATACTGGGATTCCACATTGAGCACGTTAGGATATATGGTCCTGGGGGAATTTTCGTGGCTCCGGGTGAGAAATTTCCCTCTCTCCCGGGATACCCCGAGAAATCATCGCTGAATGTAAGTGCAGGGGGTAAAAGTGATGGTAACACAGGGGGACGCCGTTCCCCAGCTTGAAAAAATATGTACGGCGTTCCCCCAGTTCCTAAAAAAAATACAAAGGGTAAAGATAGGCAGGGGTAACGGCTTATATCATGCCGCTACCTACTGTCCCCCACCTTTTCAGATCCACTTTTACCCTTGTGTAAGTGTTATTGTTTTGGGAAAGTTACATGTTTGCAAGTATTGCACGACTTTGAACATGGTAGCTTCATCAATTACTCCACGATGGCTATTTCCTGAGCCTTATTTATCAAGTTTCCGGCTTCTAACTTTTAATGAACCAAAAAATCATGCCAAGAAGAGAGGAACTGAACTCTTGATAGTAGAAAAAAAGAAATGAAGATTTAGCAGATCATCAATCAGGGGCGAATCCAGGGGGCTGATCGGGGCAATCGCCCCCTCCCAGAAGAGGAAACTTTCTTATTTTATATATAAATAAAGCCCATCCCAGAGATTGGAGCTCTTAAAAGTAACTCTAAGTAGCAGTATTACAACCCCCCCCCCCAGAAGTCCGTCCTGGATTAGCCCCTGTCATCAATAGAGTTTTAAAGTATAGGAAGTGGAGCTCTACTTGCCCATTGTAGAGCTCCATCGTGGCTATACGATCAGCGAACACGTCTTGGACGCGGGAGACCCGGGTTCGATTGTCGGTGGTAGCTCATGCGGTTTTGTTCCTCGTTAAGACATAGGCAGTGTTGAATTCAGACATTTTTACCCGGGTAAATGTGAACTCCTCGAGGGGAGGGGAGTTTGGGGGAGGTAATTTCTACATTTTGTGTTTGAAATTTTGAGTTTTCCCGGGGGAATGAATTTTCTTCGGGAGAGAAATCCCCAATGGCTCCGATTTCTCTGTAAATTTGGGGGGGGGGCATTCAGATGCAGAAGGCATATATATGAAGATTTTAAGACAAATTGCACTCAAATTATGCCAAATATTTTATATTCATAAATACAATAGGGGTCCCACATGAGCTTTGGGGGGCCTGGTCCCCCCGGCCCCCCAGGATCGTCGCCCTTGGAAATCCTCCCCCCGGCTCCCCCTGAATTCATCCCTGGTCGTAGGTCCACGTCTCATCTAGCTTCGGTGCTCAAAGGGACGCCAAATCAATAATCCAACTTTCCCCGTTGCGTTCAATGAGCTTTTAAGGTGGAAATGAAAAAGATGAAGATATTGTAAGAGTAGAAACGGAGAAATATTTGATGGCGTAATTGGTGATGAACAGTTAGTTTTCCGCTACAGCCATCATCGGAATGGAACATGTTTTTTGGAGGGAAAGAACAAGAATCATAAACAGTGAACAATGGCAGCCATTCTCTTAGGTGGGAAAAGAATACCAAAAATTTCTGGAACGATGACACAGTGTCACATTGAGGCGAAGCACTGACCCATTTCTGTTCATCTGTTTGTTATTGTGGAGGGAAAGAGAAGCCGGCGGAACGGTCGTGCCTTACCTCCGCCACGCACTGCGTCGATGTCATTCATACACAGCGGACAATGTTGCCAACGCAACGAATTGAAATAAAACTAAGCAATTCATGTAATCAACGTCGTCATGCATGAAGGCTTTGCAGGTGCTCAGAAGTCACAACGTACAAGTTGATTGAATGTTGTTTTGCTCTTCCTCAACCAGTGGCGTAATTAACGAACCCGTTAGGCCCGCAATGTAGGGGAGCCCAGAGCAAAAGTTTCGAAGATTAACTTTGTTAGGTTGTTAAAATTATGTGATGTTAAAAAAAGGGGGGTTGCAGTTGTATCTGATATTTTACCTGTGACGACGCCAACATCTCTGCGATTGTTCAGTAAACTAAAGGCCACCAAAACACACTGACCAGCCAATTCATTATGATCACCGGCGACATCGTTTGGCTGACGTAAGAGCCATGGGCCACAGCAAAATCGCTCGCTTGACGGTGACAGGAATCTTACACGATTGGTCATTGCAATGCTTGCGCGTTGAATGGGGAAGGACTGCGATTTATCAAAGCCTGATAGGGTGGCCAGATAACTGGGAATGGCATTTGGGAAACAGCGTGACTTATCGGGTGTTTGCCATCTGCCATGCTTATTGTCTTTCAAGGATGGGAAATGAACGAGTAAATCCACACCATACCAAACTATAAGAAATTGGAGCGGCCACACCTCATAAAAATGTCGGAAATCGTAGACTTTCGAGGTTGAAAACTCAGATAGGATAAAATATGTGGCAAATTAATAGCAAACTTCAACACTGTACCGGTGGACAAAGCACGAATGTGTCTGGGGTGGGCATTCTGTTCACCGTACACCGTTAGATATGGGCCTCCACAACTGTTCTCTGATATAATCGATAACGATTGGAATGTGCACGTGCGAATCGTCATTGGATCGTACAGCAATGACACAACATTGCATGATCCGATGAATCACGATACTATTTTCATCACCTTGATTGCCGGGTCAGGATCCGTCGTCTTTCAGGGGATCTATTGCTTGAGACGTGTAGATCAGATTGACTACAGGACAGTAGTGGTTCACTTATGATTTGAGGAACATTCACATGGCCAGTCATAGGCCACCCCCAGTGCGTGTGGAGGGCACAATGATGACGTCTCGCTATCGGCAGTTCATTGCTGATCACACGTACTGTACATCCATTCATGTCGACCATATTTTTAGCTGGAAATGAATCTTTCAACACGTTCTATTCCCGGTGGCAGCTCGTGTGGTTCGAATTCCACGTCTAGCTATAAGTTTACCTCTTAAATAGCCTCGCTGAAGAAAGAGTAATTCAATCCGAAACAACAACAACAACAACCAACTGGTCACCTGAATCTCGGCTTTCCCTCATTCTTATCCTTCAACCCTTACTGGCAGATGCTCGCAGTTCATTCTAACACTCCAAATCCAAATTGGTTATCTCTCTCCACTTCTCTTCACTCACCAGCTCCGGTTAGCTTTCATCATTATCTTCTAACTCCGAGTGGTCCTTACCCTCACTACCTAACTCCGAGCTGGCACTTGTCCTTACCCTTCAACTCCGATTAACCCTCGCCTTGTACTTGTTCAACTTCAGTTTGTCCCTTGCACTTTACTCTTGTCCGGCTCTTCAATCTCAAATGTGGTTCTTGCTCCTCCACTCCAACTACCAACTAGCCCTTTGTCTACACGCTCTAGTACAGGGAATGAGGGCAAATGCGATAGTGATAGTTTAATATCATAGTGTGTACAGAAGAGGCGCGCATACAGAAATGTCTGGCGGGAGGAATCCAAAGTATTGGAAGGAGGGAAATACCGTACGTCTATTAATATTCAACCTGTCTTATTCTGCATATGAAAAGACGATAAGTAATTGTTAATCAATGTCACCTATGTTTTTTTTAGAAAAAACGATAGAACTAGATTATTTTTATAACAAAGGAAAAAAGTACACTCATGTCCAAAATTATTGTCATATGTCTATAAACATGTTGTAGGAATATAATTTGATAACGAATTCGCCCGGTATTTCTTATAATGTTAGTATGTGTATAATCGGCAAAGACATGTATGTGACAAATTTCATGTCAAAAAAAAAAAAAAAAAAAAAAACAGTAAATAAGAACAATAAAACGAAAATAAAACTTTCTTGTCCATTCAGCAACATTTTGTTTTACTCATTCTAATTTTCGTATTAATAATTCTTTTCCTATGAAATTTACCACAAATATACATTTCCTGATTATACACATAGTATCAATATTAAAAGTACCCTGCAAACTCATTATCAAATTATATTCTTACAAGAAGACGGTTATAGATATGCGACAATTTTGGACATGAGTGTACAGATGAGGCGTAGTAGAGTTACGAATTATATTTTTGGGGGAGGCGCTTCCGGGCCCGGTGTACCCCTTGAATACGCCCCTGGTAGAGATTTTAGTCGATGAGATATAAACTCAAAGCGCCTTATGCAGAGATGTTTTGACGCGTGATTAGTGCCATACTAAATAGTTCGACTAGCATATGTTTCCTGCAGTAGTCAGGCCCTTAGTATGACACTAATCATACGTCAAAATGACTCTGCATAAGGCGGAAAATTATGATTTATTTTTAGCTAAAATTGTGAAGAAATAAGGCGCATATGAAACGGATTGATCGCATTAAGCTGAACAAAATCACGTTATTGACGGTGAATTCTTATGCGTAGTTTTCGAGACAAGTCGTTGTTGCCAATCTGATGCAGTTAATATTTTATTTTTCTCGAATAAATGATTATATATTCTAATGTACCACGTGCTTGTGCTTACAAACATCTAACATATGCTTGTGTCTACAAACATACTACATGTGCTCCTGTTTATGAACAATAACCAGGTGCACCTTACTATGGAGTACTACAGTTGCAGACGACAGAGACAAAATCGACCCCACCAGCCAGTCACATGACGAGACGAGGGAACAACAGCGCCTATATAACCGAGAGGTTTTCATGGATAGTCATCAGTCTCAGCTAGTCAATTGATAGGCGCCCGAAGGGAAGAGCAGGGTAGTAGACACCTACACGGGCCGGGCTTGGGCGGGCCGACACTTATTTCTTTGGGCTGGGCCGGGCTTGGGCTGGCCGACACTGATTTCTCTTCAGGTCGGGCCGGGCTGGGCCGATCAATTGCAATTCTTTAATAATTATTGACTTTCGTTAAACTATAATTGGAATAAAGCCAAACGTTGAAGAAGTGTGTCCGTGAAAATGTTACAAAGAATGCAATAGCTATTTACAGTTTGTGTTGCTTAGCGGCTCCACTTTCACTATAGAGGATTGCAGGCATTATGCGGTAAATTGAGCTCTGACCTTGACCTTTACTGAATTCAAAATATAACAAGAAGAGGTGGGAATGTTTTGCCTGTCGCTATATTACCATCTTCACTTTATGCTAAAAGTCAATTAAGTTAGATTTTTGTTACAGGGAATGGAGTTTTTGTTCTCTCGATGACAGGCAAAGTTCTACGAGGTAATGGTACCATTCGGGAGGCAAGCGTCAGGTTGTGAACCAGAGTTTAGAGAATGTTCCTGAGGGTTAGGTCAAATTTAGTACTAAATTTTGAGAAAGATTGGGGCTCACTAATTTCTTAAAAAAAATTATCGGGCCGAGGTCGGGCCAAAACTTTTAAAATTTATCGGGCCCGGGCCGGGCTTGGGCCGAGAATTTTAAAAAACTTATCAGGGCCGGGCCGGGCTCGGGCCGAAAATCTCCAGAGCTTTTCGGGCCCGGGCTGGGCCGGACCTAGGAACGTTCGGGTTTGATTGGACTCGGGCCGAAAAATTCGGCACCGTGCAGGTCTCTACAGGGTAGGGCCCGAGCCGCCTGGCTCATGAAAATGTATTAAATTTCTTAAGGTTTTCTTTATACAAATAAAAAATAACAACCATAATATAGAACCAGGAATTTGAGCCCCAGAGAATTTTTGTTCGGGCGCCCATGAGTCAATCCCTCCTTTAGCTTGCTTGGAGCTCTAGGAATTTCCCAATTCAAGCCTCGAATTTTCTTTGGAACTCTAGGCTTTCCTTTCCTTCTGTTTAGCTTGCTTCGGAGCTCTGTCGGGATTTTCCTCAGTCACCTAGTTTGCCCGGGACTCTGTGACTCTTAGCCCCCTCTTTGCTTGCTTCGGAGCATTGGGGATTCCAAATCCACTCCACTTAGCTTGATGCGGAGTTCTGTGGACATCCTGCCCTAGATTGTTCGGACCTTGGGTCACCGTTCTCTTCCTTGTATTAGAAAAAATTACATTATTGTACTATTCTTGTAAAATACTATTTATAGAAGATTTTTATAATAAAAATGGTAGTGGGAGTCGATTCCGGGCTATAATTTACTCTACCAAACCTCTAACTATCCTATATACAGAGAGAATTTTAAAATATGTAACAAAATACACTGTTAAGTATTAGTCTGTTTTGTATCTATGGTTGTTTGGTTTCTCCTAACCGAGACGCACATATTACTAACGCTAACACTAACACTGACACATATTACTAACACTAACACTATAAGTTGTAATCTTCCGAAAATAAATCGACGGAAAATTAATCTTACAGTTAGAAACATTTGGCATTATATTACGTAACACAATAAATGAGAAAACAATACATCGATTTTTAAAAAAAATAATAAAGGAAATTTACACAGTCTAAATTTTATTATTGTCTCCTGTTGCATGTGCACTACACACACAGTTTATGTCTTTTTTGTACATTAGTTTCTTTGAAACTGTAATTGCTATCAAGTCTATAATGGAAATATTGACAGTTATATGTTGTGTATAATATATTTTTTAACAATGTATAAAAAAGCTTTTGCTATTATTAAAATGCAAATATGTCGTGTAATAGAATTCGTTAAATGATTTTGTATAAAGACAAGGAAATTTCAAATTTCACGAACTAAAACATATATATATATACTCATACACATCACATTTTTATACTGTTTTAAATAAGAATAATTATATTAAAATAGCTGAAGTGTATCATATAAAAGGCAGAAAATTCAGTTTTCTTTTTTTTAAAGATTATCACTGTTCAACATTTGCCGCATTTCAACATTATTTCCCACAGTGTCATTTGCCCGGACTAGAGATTAATGAATTTTTACTTATAGCAGTGTTTTTATTTTAAAATTAATGAATGAAAACAGTATGTGGTCACCGCAAACCACACCGAAACGTTTATAAGTAGAACTTAAGATTAGGTGTTGTTTGTCACGGTATTGTTCTTGCTGATTTACGAGGGCTATACAAAAAGTATTGAACCTTATTTTTTTTTCCCCGTGGGATACTTTCTTCAGTGTAGACGTAGAGGCAGTGATGCCAACCTGAAATGTTTCGAAATCCCATTTCGTGAGGCAAAAATTCCCATTTTGTCCTGAAAATTCCCATATTGCACTAATTACGAAATTTGCATTTAAAAACTCCAAATATAACACCCATCTTTCTTAATGTAAGTCTAAATGTTCCAAAAAATTCCAATTCTTCCATAGTAATAACAGATTAAACAAAAATTGAGCAGTCAAGACTTCGACGACGCATTGGGTGTAACATGGGAAATAGACGAAAGAGCACTTGTTTCGCGGACGCACTTGAACATAACATTACCTCCCTTGACCTTTCATTCCCGATCTCTATAATTGAGTTTTCTGCTCCTAAACAAATGCATTTACCTGTGGTTGTGTTTTCCTGGCGGCGAATTGCGACAGCGTGTGGTTGCAACAGCTAGTCAAAACTGTTGTGAAAATAGGACAATACAAGGAACAACCACATTCAGGTTTCCATAATTGAGAAATATGTTGTAGGTGAGGGGAAAATCCCATATATGTGACCAATTTCATGAAAAAAATCTCTTTACCCCATTCTTGAAAATTAAGGCCCAAAAATCTCACGAAATGGGATTTTTCCCACGGGTTGGCACCACTGCGTAGAGGGGACACTCATGCGCAATCGTGATTTTTCTCTCGCCCGCTGACAGCGTCAGTCGCTGGCAGTGACTGAAATAACCTGAGCAGCGATATTGCATCAAATTTTGCTAAAAGCTTGGCGATACCCAAGCAGAAACCATTCAACTGAATCGGTACATTCAATTTTGAACGAGAATTTCTGTATGAGTATCGGTGAAATTTGATTCAGGCTTTTATCGCCAAACACAACATTCCTATGCGTCATCATGCCACCCTACTCTCCCGACATGGCTCCGTGTGACTTTTGGTTATTTTTCAAGCTGAAAATACTAGGGATGGCCAGAACCAGTTTTTCGGATCCAGGTCTGGAACCGGGTTTTCAGATCCAGATCTGGAACCGGTTCCTAAGATCCGGTTCTGGAACCGGGTTTTCGGATCCAGATCTGGAACCGGTTTCTAAGATCCGGTTCTGGAACCGGGTTTTCGGATCCAGATCTGGAACCGGTTCCTAAGATCCTGTTCTGGAACCGGGTTTTCGGATCCAGGTCCAGAACCGGTTCTGAAAACCGGATCTCCGAGAACCGGTCCGGATTTTTGTGGCCATCCCTAGAAAATACGACTAAAAGGAATCCGATTTGAGTCTAGAAAAGACATAATGTGGGATGCGACGGAACGATTGCTCACTATTCCATAAATTGTGTTTTCCAGTAGTGTTTCCAAAAATGACAGGAGCGTTGGGAGAAGTATATGCATTTCCAAGGAGAATACTTTGAGGGAGATTAGTGTTTCGGATTTCCAAATCAGTAAATGTAATCTTGCTAACCAAAGATTTGATACTTTTAAACACACCTCGTATATTGTATCATCATAACACACCTCGTATCATAATCATGAAGATCTATCCAAAATCGACTCATAACATAAAGGTTCCCAAATGACTATATTATAACAATCAAACCCATTCTATTTATAAATAGAAATGTTATGGTCAAGCATGTTATTGGATTACTGCGCTGTCGGCTGTTAACTCTGCACTGTAGTTAAGTTTTTCTCAAGTTGACTTCAGTGTAATCATTTGTGTGCTTACATACAAACCTACCAAATGCGTTTCAAAATTTATATTACACACAAATTGTGTGTGTTTGGATGTGCAGTCAACGTTGAGTCTAGACATATCATTAGTTCCACCTATAAAAGTGGTGGGGACCTGGATCTTTGATAAATTTGTATTTTTCTTTTAATTTTTCATAACTTTTCTAGAGATTACATTAAGCAAAATTAGATTTAAATTTATGGATTTAACAATCTTTTAAACACATCTCGTGACGAGAATGAAGTTTAGTCCATTGATAATATGAGCATTTAGTGACTTTTGTATTGCTCATTGGCGATTTTCAAGATAACAGAGATTATTACAAATATTATTGAAATACACTTGTGGGCAATTTTTTTTTTTTTTTCATAGCCTTTCTGAAACAAGATGGAATATGCACTATGAAACTTACAGCAGAAAAAAAAACTACCAGAAGTAACGAAAGTTTTTTTAAAATACACAAAGCCTGCGCAGTTTGTGCCGTGATGGGATAGCAGAAGTAAACGAGCAGATTATATTTCTGAAAATTTCAACATCTCTTCAATGTTTGAAGGGAAATTTTAGACAATATTGATTTAAGAAGTTGAATTCTCCAGTCGAGAGATAATTCATTTCATACTGAAATGGACAGACAGCTTGTATTTGTTCATATCGTCTATGGAAGTTTTCGCCTACGCTATACTTCACGCTTATCCGCCCTCCTCCTCTGTCGTTACGTTCTATGCCTCTGCCCTCACTTGTCAGAGTATTGTCGAATGTAATGCCACATTGTAGTATATGTTTAACTGCGCTTCTATGCATATTTGCATCGAACTCACTACATATTTCGTCTCAAAATCTACAACGTGCTATGTTGCCAGTGCTCCTACTCCCACCATAAGTACGGAACGATTGCGATCCCGGGTTTTTCACACCTATGGATTTTCTTGTTCACTAAAACAAATCGATTGACCATAGTCTCGTTCCATATCTCGTATGATACCAGAAAAAGTTCCCTTGTAAGTGTGAGTGGACAAACCATTCGGCAGCACCTCCATCAACTTGGGAAGCACTGCAAGTTGGGTCGATGGGTCCCACATGATTTGACTCCGAGCAGACACCTGTGTTTCCTTGCTGTCTTGTCTGAGGAAGGAGCCATTTCTGGGCAGGGTGTTGACATCTGATGAGAAGTGGGTCCTGTACGAAGCTCCACGGCGCCGTTATTATTGGTTAGCATCCCATGAACCGGTTCCAAAACAGCCGAAACCAGCATTTCACCATGAGTAGGTCCTCCTTTGTGTTTGGTGGACTGCTCGCCTCGTCGTGCATCGGCAAGTGCTACCAGCTGGTCACAGCATCAATGCGACTGTGTACTGTCTACAATTGATCGTGTTCAAGAAATACTCAAAACTCTTGAGCCAGCATTTCTGAATCGCAAAGGGATTCTCCTGTTACAGGACAACGCTAAGTCCCATGTGGTTAGAATGGCCCGGGACACCATTCTACGCCTTGGATGGAAAACATTATTGTATCCGTCATACTCCCCGGACATTGCACCGTCCGATTATCACTTGTTCCATTCCTTGAACAATCACATTAGAGGACGCCAGTTCAAATCCCTAGTAGAGGTGCAAAATGCACTTGATACCTTCTTCGCTTCACGGCCAACCTAGTTCTACCGCGATGGAATCCATGGCCTTCCAGAACGTTGGCAGAAGATCATCGATGCTGATGGGGACTATTTTTGATCTTCCAGATACGTCTTAGGTGACATATCAATGTTCGAAGGTGGTGGGTGAAAAAGCTACAGAACTTTCTTGGTTACTTTTATGGAAAGAAGTAGACACGAAGAATTGAGAAAGCAAGATTTATTTAATGGGCTGCGTGACAACACTGTGAAGGAATCCAAAAAGAAGAAGCATTACAGGTAATTATTAAAACGTCTTCGTAATGAAAACATTCTAGGTGACCAAAAGAAACTTAGTTTATTCATTATTATACAAATGTAAAACAGAAACAAAAAATTCTCGCCACTTAAAGTTGCTTGCCTCGACTTTTTTATTTTATCTATCATTGTTTTTGCAAATTTCAGTTGTATATTCTTTTTTTAAGTTCTATCATTAAAATACACTCTACGCCGCAATTTCCATTCCCATCTGACATCTTACAGCTTATCGCACTAGTGTCCTTGTTCATGAAAAGAACGTCAGCTATATATAATGTCTATTCTGTGATATTTGGTTTCATTAGTCCTTTTCTAATGAAATGCCTTGATTAGCATTAGTCGCTTTTTCCTCTATTCTTTGCCGATTGACTTTCATTCTTTTGCTCTTATGATAATATTACGAGGTAGGCGAAAGAAAGGAAATTTATTTGTCGCGTGTGACACGCGATACAATAACTGTGTAATAACAAACTATCGTTGTTTATTCCCTTTTTTTTTTTTTTTTTTTGTCTTACTTAATCGGAAAAGAGTAATTTATAGAAACGCAAATGATTCGCAACTAGGTTCAGAAGTAGTGTGCAAACATTCTTTGTTTCTTATGTGGTTCGTACACACATAAATTCACATATTAATCTGTCAATGTGTTTTTAGTCATGACCATTAATAGGTGTATTATAGGAGTGAAAGAAAGAGGTATATCCAATAATGGATGACGGAAGAAAATAATGTAGGCGTTTACTGGATTCTTTTCTTTCAGTACAGAATATTTGTCTTCTGGTGTTTTATAGCCGACCGTGCTTATACATTGTCAAGAATGTACCGGAAATTGAGTTGAGTTGATTTGATTTTGAGTATAGTGTTTCTTTTAGCAGAGAGGCTATATGAGACGTGGACCAACTGATTAACGTGGAATCCGAACCATTTGACCACCCGCCGGGAATCGAACGCGGATCTCCCACGCCAAAGACGCGTGTGTTAACCGCTTAGCCACGAAGGAGCTCTACCGGGAATTGATCAATAAAACACAAAATATGCATTATTCATCCAAATTTATTGTATCGCCTTCAAAGTAGGTCCCTTCCGAGATAATACACTTATCCCAACGAATAGACCAAATAATCAAATCATCAAAAGATTTTTGAAACGCATTTTCCGGAATCAACTTCAGTATTCACCGCGAATTCTCTTTGCTGTACTCTATCGACTCCAAACGGGTGCCTCAAAGTGTAATTTGGGTTTTGGAAAAACAAAAAAAGTCGGCCGGAGCCAGATCAAGGGAGTACGGTGGTTGTACGAGAAGATTTGTTGAGCTTTTGGCCATAAAATTCGTTCACAATGAAGCCTTGTGAAATGGTGCGTCAGGACTAGTCGAGTAGCAACACGTTTCATGCCCAAACAAAAGTTTGAAATGGTACAAATTTCAGTAGCTATCTCTCTCAGACTTAAACGACGATTTTCAGTCACCATTTCCTTTACTTTAGCGATGTTAGGTTCAGTTGAAGACGTTGATGATCGACCAGAGCAAGGCAGATCTTCCAGCACCTCTCGACACCTTCTGAATACACTGTACCACTCATACGCACGGGTTTTTGATAAAGTGGATTCACCGTAAGCCTTATGTAACAAATTTAATCGCTTCGACACACACAATTCCATATGCAATGCAAAGTTTCAGACAGATTCTTTGTTCGATAATTTTGTCCATTGTAAAAATCGCCTACTCACACTTGCGATGAACTAACAAATGGAGCACTGTAGACAAACAAAGTGACAAATGGCGTTCCAACTCCGCGTGAGTATAAAAGGCAGTTGTGCTAACGTAACGACAAGAAGAATTTCGACGCTCCCTTTCCAGGGCCGTGCTGGGATATTAATGAGGGCGGTGGACAAGTCTACTAAAAGGGCGCCCATACAAACGAATATATATATATATATATATATATATATATATATATATATATATATATATATATATATATATATATATATATATATATATATATATATATATATATATATATATATATATATATATATATAGAGAGAGAGAGAGAGAGAGAGAGAGAGAGAGACTTTGAAAGAAAGTATGGGTGCCATTTTAACCTCGAATCGAAATCCTCTTTACTACAGAAAAACTTTTTAGTTCCTGTAATAACATTTCTGCCAAATAAAAAGAAGCTAAATGTATCAACAACTTAATATAGCACGCCTATGGACACAGGAGGCTCATTGCCGCGTTTACTAAAACTCTCCATTGATTTCTGTCCTTAGAAAACTGAACCCAGTTTCTACTTTATATTTCAATCTCTGCGAGAACCATTTTAATATTGTCCTCCCATCTGCGCCTCGGTCTTCCTAACGGCCATTTTCCTATTTGGATTTCCAATTACAACTTCGAAAGCGTGTATAATTTTTTCCATTCTGGCTACAATAACTGACCATTTGAGCCTACTAGACTTGATGAATCTAACAATGTTTGGTAAACGGTATTAAATTATGCACTTCCTCCTTATGAAGTTTCCGCCTTTCCCCATTCCCGTTCCTTTTGGAGTTCGAATATTGGTTATTAATCTTGTTTTCAAATACTTTCAGCCTGCAATTTTCCCTCAGAGTCAGTGACCATGTTTCGCAACCATACAGCACAACAGGCATGATTATCGTTTTATATTTTGAGCTACAAATTCCTCAACAGAATTGGTGACAACAAAATATTTTAACTGAATAATAGCACGTAATCCCTGCTTTCAGTTGACATAAATTTTTTTTTTAGTGATTATGGTTTTGGTCTGTTAATAATGATCCAAGATATTTGAAAGTATCCACTTTGTCGAAAGAAAATATTATTTGGAATTTTAACGCATCCATAAAATGCAGTATTACGATCCCAACAAACTTCCATTTATTTAGTTTTCTCTGCATAAACTTTTAAGCCTATATCCCTGCAAGCGTTAATTAAAATTTCTGCATTCCTTTCTATTATTCTATCATTACCTATTAAATTTACATCATCAGCATACGCCATAACCTGGCAAATACAATTCAGCTCTAGGACCTGATTGCTGTCTTTGATTTTTCTTATCGTGTTCTCCAGAACAAAGTAAATAATAATGACGACAACGCATTTCTTGTTTCAGGCCATTCTCAACGTGAAAGCTCGTGAACAAGAATTTCTCTACTCGAACCTTACTTTGGGATTCATTTAAACACATCTTAATTAATCTACCTTTTTCGGTATTGCAAATTCTGTAAGCATGTTGTGCAATGTTTCCCTCCTACCAGAATCTAAAGTCAATAATTGATATGCCAGGATGTTGTATTCTCTCATTTCTTTTGAAGTATTAGTCGAATGGTAAATATCTGGTCGATAGTTGATCGATTTTACCTAAATCCGTTCTGATAATCTCCAATAATTTCATCTGCGTATGGAGTCAATCTTGCTAATACAATGTTTAAGAGGATTTATTGGATGTTGACAGAAGAGAAATGCCTCGATAATTATTAAATCTGTTTTGTTGCTTATCTTCTGAACTGGAACAATGATTGATTCTCTTCACTTTTGTGGTAATTCCTCCTTGTTCCAGATAATGAGAATGAGTTTGTGTATCTTGCTCTACAATTTTTCCTCTCCAGCTAAAATTAAGTCAATCAGAATTTCGTCTACACCCGGAGATGTGTGTTTAACTTTTTTAAATAGCGATTTCTATTTCTGTCTGGTTAGGTTCTGGAATATGCTGCTATCCTGCATGCATTTCACTTTCTCCACGCGCATTAGTTTTTGGCTATGTGTTAAGCAAATCGTCAAAGAAATCTTTCCATCTATTTAAGATGCTATCTGTATCAGTGAGAACTGATCCTTTAGGTTTTTTTAATATATAAGCACGAAGTTGATAGCCTTTCTTAAGTTCGTTGATGCATTTATACATGTCCTGAATGTTTTTGTTTTCACTATTATCTTCAAGTTAATTAATTTTAACTTTCAAAAGTCGCGTTTCTTTGTTCTAACAATTTTAGAAGTTTTCTGCCAGATGACAATGAAATTTTATGTAGTTATTTCGTTCGGATTTTGTGGCCAACGCAGTTTCTTCTTTTTTTCTCTTCTTGCTACATTAGTACATTCCTGGTTGAATCAGGTTTGTTCCTACGTATTTCTGCGTGCTCCAATATCTCTTCTGCTGAAATTTTAATGTTATCTCTAATTTCAACCAAGTATCTTGAACACTAGTGCACTCCGAACCTTCTAAAACCGAGAATGTATTCGACACTTCAGTCTGGCTCCCCTCTCACCTGACTCTCCCCTATTTAAAAAAAAACGCTCCGTTTTCAGATATTGAATATTTCCTTTATTCAACGATAGTCTCTCTCTTACTATCACAATCAACTCCTCTGAACGACCGAACATCAGTTGTGCTAGACTGTTCTTTTCTGTCTACTAAAACATGATCAGTTTGAACGTGTGTTTTTCCATCTGATGAAATCCAAGTATATTTATGAATGTCGCGATGTAGGAATTTTGTAATCTTCACGATAAGGTTTCTGGATATTGCACAGTTCACGATTCTAACGCCGTTGTCACAACCTTCCTTATGCAAACATTTATTCCCTATAATCGGTTTGAAAATACCCTCTGGTCCTACTTTCGCATTGAAACCGCCTAAAAGCATTTTCATAGTATTGTAGGAGATGATAAATACCCGTTCTATTCTTTCATAAAAACTGTATTTTTTAAATCGCCATCCTTATTTTCTGTTGGGGCATGTGCATTTAAAACAATAATATTACACCACCAATCTTTAAGAGAGGTAAAAGAAAATCTATCATTTACAATCAACCTGTGTAATTGCTGATATTACGTATTCGTTTGTGAACGGAAAGCCCTGTTTCCAGTTGGTAATTTTTAATTTCTTCCCCGTAAAAGAACGTAAAATGTCCCGACTTGACTCCTCCATTTCCTTCTCATCTAACTTCCTGATATCCCAATAGGTCCAAACTCTATTTCTAAACTCATATTTTACAAATTTTAACGCGCCTGCCCTATAGAGACTTCTTATATTTCATGTTCCAAATCTCATGTCGATTTTACTTTGCGGAGTTCGTGCAAAGTTATCAGTTCTGATCCGAGGATTCTGCGAACTTATTTGAACAATTTTTTTTTTTTAAAACAGGATGAGGTTGTTAGCCTCACACCAAATTCTCAAGCTGGATTATCACCCCTTGTCTGTCCGCCACTGCTTACTCAGTATATTCGCAGCTAACCTCTATATCCCAGAGGCCTTCTCCTCCATCCACAACCTGAGGACGCGCCGTGCCCTGTTGACTAGAAGACTACATTTTACGGAAATTAATACAGCTATATTTCAGAAATACAACAGGTACTGATCATCCGAACACTGCTTTAAAACAAACAGAACAATGAATATGTTCGGATATATGGATGCATATTAAGATTCTGAAAGCTTCGATGCCGTAAAGATCGTAAATTAGAGACTAGTGTCAGTGTAGTATTACATAAATGCATCGTACGTTTGACTATCCGAACTATTCTTGATGTATCACATTGTTTCGTTTTATAGCTATATAACTTTATAATATTTTTGTAAGTGATTATACTGTTTACCTGTTCTCTGCTAATAGCAACTGTATGAATTTATAATACAAAACTGAAATACAGAAGAATGAAATAAAAAAAAAGTGATATTTCGCAGGGCATCTTATGTAAAGGGCGCCTTGTATTCTTTTTTTTCACAGGTTCTGTACTACCAGTCAGTATTTGGATTTATCAAACAAAGTTGGTACCGTAGATACGGGCTACTTGGACCCAATTTTGCAACAAATTCGTTCTTTCGGCCTATTTTCATCCACGAAAACTCGAAAGTTATTGTCATAACCCATATTAAGTGAAACTACAGGCTTTATTGCATATATCGAGGACAGTTTTAGTTACATATATTGAAAACAAAGCACAGGCGATTATTGTAAAAAATGGGTCCAAGTAAGACTCGCGTTCGGGCTACTTGAACCCACCCCCATATTTTCCTACAGAAAACCATTGAAATCTGCTCTGAGACTAAATAGGACGTAGGTGTTCCAAGAACAACACTTTTTTATTTACTGCAAACCACAAACAGAACATTTTAAGAGGTACTATCAAATATAATGATTGTAATAGCTGATTACGTTTTCTTCTGCAGCTGCACGAGCCCTATCTATATTAGCAGCGAATCTAGTCGTTGACTGGAGGTGCATTTTCTAAAATAACTTCACTCAATCTCGACTGGGAAGATTGTCTTAGAAAGCAATGACAGTTCTCCCATGCATGGCAAAATAGGACTTCACAATAAATCTGAAATCAAGTTAATTAACGAGGAATCCGAAATCACAAACTCTATCAAGATGACTAGCGAAGGTTAATTCTTCTTCTTCAGTGAACACTTTCAGATGGCCCGGATTCTGCCTTGACCTATTCTTTAATCTTCTTTCTATGGTGGAACGACTTATCTTGAAGTGAGCTTCTGTTTCTTTTCGCGACATTTTCCGCGACTGAATTGCTGGTAAACATTCTTCAAGCTGTTATGAAAAATCAGCAATCTTTTATATTGTTGTACCATTTTGAACCGGTATCCTTAAGGAAACAATGAAAAATCCTTACTTGTGTGACACGTGACAACAGACCTTTATTTTTTATTGATAAAGATAACAAAGGATGGGGTGGGATAAAGATAACAAAAGATGTGGGACAAAATATCCATGTTTTCCAGGTCATATGTACACACTTCATATACTGTATAATGCAATTACGCACACATCTTATTGTATATGAGAAAGTTTACCATGTCAATTTCATTAACCTATATGTAACTACTTATGTGTTTACTTAGCATTGGTTCCACTTCCTTGCAAATAGTGTCCACACATAAAAGTTTGGCGCTTAATAAATACACTCTTTTCGTCAACGACCTTTCTCACCAATGCTGCTCAATCGTAGCCTACCACAGAACTAGTTTCAATATGTGTACGCCTGCATTATGATCCCATCTAACGGATCTAACTCTGAACTCACTCATTATTGCATTGCACATGTGACTTTAAACGAGTTTTTGGTATGGGTCCAAGTAGCCCCTTAAGGGTCCAAGTAGCCCGCATTTACGGTATACAGGATAACTAAAACCACTTATCTATAATGTGATGTTTCGTAGGGCGCCTTATGTGAAGGGCGCACTGTGCCTTTCACGGGTTCTTCGCCAACAGTAACTGTGTGCATTTATTGTACAGAACTGTGCTATACCAGAAAAGTAAATAAAATCGTTTATCTTTGATGTGGTCTCGGAAGGGCGCCTAATGTAAAGGGCGCACTGCACCTTTCACGGGTTCTTTACCAATAAAACTGTAAGAATTTATTACTAAAAACTTGTACCTTTATTTTTTCTGTGATATTTCGAAGGGCGCACCGGGACACGTCCCGGTGTCCCGGTGGGCCAGCACGGGCCTGTCCCTTTCATTGGGCTTTGTAAATGTACAATTTCCGGTACTTTCTTGAAAAAATTGCATATCAACATAAGATGCTAATTTTGAAAACAAAAACAAAAAAGGCTGGCTCATTCGAACTCAAAATTTACTATCCTCAATAGTGTTATCACTAGATGAGACATTTCTCGTCTTGTCTCAAAAATAAGACAAGAAGTATTTTTTTAAAATCGAGACTAGACAAAAAAACGACCATTCTTAACAAGAAGTAAACAATTGTTTTCTAGACAGGACGAAAATTTCACAAGTTTAATTTGAAATATTGTTTAACCCAATCTTAGATCTCAAACACTGTTTTATTGTTACAAAAACTACAAATAGATCAAATGATTGCAGGACAGACAAAGACATTAGTCGAGGGATTAGTGTATGGTATTTTTTTTTAGTTGCGGAAAGTAATCTGCTCGTAATGGCAGACAGAAGAAAATGCTTATGATGATACAATCCTTACAAGACCATTGAAAATAGCTCCAATTTCTTTAGCTCTCCTCGCTGGTCTAGTAGCTAACACTTGTGTCTTTGATGCACGCGATCCCGAGTTCCTACCCCGGGGAAGAACATTGAGCGGATTGATTTAGCTCGTTTCGATCTTAAATTGTAAGTTAATGCTGATGTGTATATTCCCCTCAAGGACTTGGGGGACAACCTCTCCCAAATTTACCGATCTTCCTCCTCCCCAAATGTACCATTCTGACCCCAAATTTACCACTTTCTCCAAATTTACCATTCTAAACTCCAAATTTACCATTCTCTTCCAAATTTACTGTTTGACCTAAAAATTACCATTCTCTCTCCAAATTTACCATACTGACCCCAAATTTACCATTCTGATCCCAAATTTACCATTTTCTCCCCAAATTTACCATACCGACCTCAAATTTACCATTCTGATCTCAAATTTACTATTCTCCCCCAAATTTATTATTTTAACCCAAATTTACCATATTTTACCCCGAATTCACCATTCTCCCCGAAATTTACCATTCTGTCTCCGAATTTACCACTTTCCTCCAAATTTACCATTCTTCCCAATATTTACCATTCTGACTCCAAATTTACCATCATACCCCCAAATTTACCATTCTGAACCCAAATGTATTATTCTCCCCCAAATTTACCATTCTAAAATAAAATTTATCTATCATTTTATTTACTATTCTAAATTTACCATTCTGACCTCAAATTTACCATCCTCTCCCAAATTTACTATTCCTACCCTAAATTTATTATGTTATCCCCAAATTTACCATTCGTCCTCAAATTTACTCTTTTGTTCCAAAATTTACTACTTTGATCCAAAACTTATAATTCTCCCACAAATTTACCACTCTGACCCGAAATTTAGGGTCTACCATTTTCTTTTCAAATTAGCAATTTGACTCCAAATTTACTATTCTCTCCCCAAATTAATCAATTGGACCCCAAACTTACCATTCTGACCCCAAATCTATCATTCTCTCCCCAAATTTACCATTCTCCCCTTAATTCATTATTCTGACCCCAAATTTACCATTATCTCCCAAAATTTATCATTCTCTCCCCAAATTTACCATTTGTCCCCAAAATTACCACTCTGACCCTAAATTTACAATTCTCCCTCCAAAATTATCATTCTAACCCCAAATTTACCATTTTCCTGTGTGACTTTATCATTTTTAATGAAAAAACTATGTTCTCGCAAATATTCTCATGGACGCAACCTGCGCGCTATAACCCGCCTGTGACTACCCCTAGGTTCACGTCTCATATAACCTCGTGGTCGACGCTAAACTTCAACAAATAAACGAAGAAACCTTGATGATGGCGATTAGGACTATTGAAAGCAATCCCAAGTTCTTTACAATTTCTGTAACGGAAAGTTTAATTTCTGGTTATGTTTGACTTCGTTTAAGTCATATATATTCTGATAATAAGGAGGGGAGAAACTCCGTAAACTATTTCCCCACCTGTGTTTCACATGTTGATTGTGATGCCTCATTTCTTAGTCGTGAACTTTCTCTAGTTTGGTTTTATGACAGACAGATAGGAGGAATGACAAATTAAGATAAATGTATAACACTTACCTATTTTGCAGCAATTTCTTCCATTTTAGTTATGTTTACGTGGTTGTCAGACAGCTTGAAGGAGCAGTGAATAAATTATGTACGGCAATTTTATCGTAAACAATATTTATGTCGGCCTTTTGCTATATGTACAGTCCTCAGAAAAAAAACCTACAAATGAGCATGTAAGTTTATTGTGAAACTATGCCTAACAGCGTAGGGAATCAACATAACGTCTAAACGGCGCGAATCACGCAGTAGAAACCTCGGCGTCGTACCATGTATACTTATTTTGAAGCAAAATACTTCGTTGTTTCACAATAAACTTACATGCTCATGTTGCAGCTTGCAGGGTTTTTTTTTCCTGCGGACTGTACCTATTCTAATCTATCTTCACACTTAATTTTTTATTTTGGTTTCCTTTTATTTTCATTTATTGGCCGTTCTTTATTCTGTCTTTATGCTTTATTTTAACGATTTAATGGCATGTTTGTCTCTTGTTTTTTTTTTTTAACAATCCAGTTCGAATTTCTCTGAGTTTGCACAAACTCTTTTTTTTTTAAATTATTATTATTAAGAATCCAATCTTTAAAACTTTTGTTTACGATATTTAAAAGCAATAGTCTAACAATTATTTGTTTTGGGCCGCGGCGGCTCAGTGGTAGAGCGCTCACCTCTGGTGCTCGGGGTCCCGGGTTCGACCCCAGCCCCCGCCAAGTGAACTTTGTGGTGGACAAACGCCGTGTGCGTGGGTTTTCTCGGGTTTCTCCCGTTTCCTCCCACTTTCTTCACTCCACCATTTCATTCATTACTCATCATCATCGTCTACTTTAGCCTAACCGGCATAACCGTGGGACGTAAAACTCAAAGATTTCATTTTATTTCAATTCAATTATTTGTTTTGTTTTTGTTGTGTAGGTGTGGAAATGTATCGTCTCGTCCCGATTTTCATCTCGAAAACAAGACGAGAAGTGTATTTCCAGATTGAAAATGAGTAAAGAAAGTTCTGGAGGCTCATGGGCAACTGTAGTTCACCCTTGTCTTTGATGCCAAACACTGCTGTAGTATTAAATGATTCATAGGATATAAACTATAAATTGATGAAATGATTGTACGAACACAATGAAGGGCATTTATCAACGCTTATGAATATGCAAGTCATTATTCAATAGGCTATTCTCCAATAATAAATATAGTTTGAATGTTGTTATATCACACCCTTCGTGCACCTCTCGCGACGTAAAATTAAAAACAAAACCAGGAAATAAATCTTGTACATAAATTTACGAAAAAAAAAAACAATACAAGAAAATTTCCGAGGTAGGATGAGAAAAGCTTTTAAAGAATCGAAACGTGACGAGAAGAAATTATTCGAGACGAAAATTCGATTTTGAAACATTACGAGACCACTAGAAAACCTAATGTCCAATCCCTTCTCCTAAGTAACACCATGTATATGTCTTTTTTAAATTAAATTAATTGCGATTATTTGTTTCTTGCCCATTCACAAACTTCGATTAGGGCGCAAAATGTGAATTATCTCTTCCTTTGTGACCATTCTTACCATCAGAGAGTGCTATGGGGCACGACATCTCCCTTAAATTCTCCCTTCCGTTGTAAATTATTCCTAACAATATCCTAGGAGATCAGGATCGGATTAACACACTTAGGCTGAGTACGCCGGAGCTATTTTGTCTCCGTTTTCTACGTCTTATACGGTACAGAATAAATTACTTTACTGTAGTATGAATTTCCGTGTGGCCGTTTCTGAATTGTAGATACAGTAATATAATTTTCCCTTTTCAAGATCAAAATGTAGCTTGATCAAGATATATAAACTCTGGTCCACTGTAAAAAGGATAAGGCACTAAGAAGTTTCAATTTCGTCCGCTAGATGTCAACCAGTGGAGGATATTTGCTGTCATCTAAATGGTGCGATGGGTAACTTCTGTTACCTATCAATAGTGGAAAATGGGACATGGATACTACTGTTAAATTCATCGTGGGACATACTGTAAAATTCATCGTGAGCCAGGGGTACTGCCGTTAAATTCACCGTGGGACATGGATATTGCCGTTAAATTCACTTTGGGACATGGATACTGCCGTTAAATTCACCTTGGGACGTGGATATTGCCGTAAAAATCACGGTGAGACATAGATACTGCCCTTAAATTCACTGTGGGACATGGATACTGCCGTTAAATTTACCGTAGGACATATATATACTACCTTAAAATTCACCGTGAGACATGGATATTGCCGTTAAATTCACCTTGGGACATGGATACTGCCGTTAAATTCACCTTGGGACATGGATACTATCGTTAAATTCGCCGTGGGGCACGGATATTGCCGTAAAATTCATCATGGGACATGGATACTGCCATTAAATTCATTGAGAGATATGGATACTACCATTAAATTCACTGTGGGACATAGTTACTGCCGTTAAATTCACCGTGGGACACGTATACTATTATTAATCACTGTTACCTTTAAAGATATTAACAGATTGACTTTTTATTAACGGAGTTTGCAAGACAACAGAATTAAAATATTAGTTTTCTTTCAAGAGTTATCTTGTGGCGTAACGGACTAACATTACAATATTATAAATCCCATTTACCACGATGCTGTTGAAACAGTCATCATAGATTAAAAAATGGACAAAAACAACAAAAATACCTTGTAGGAGAAAAGTAATAATAATAATTTGAAAATTTTAGATCGGTAATTGGATATTCACTGACAAGTGACTGTAACTAAATACAAATCCTTGCAATCTGGTTAGGAGTAAGTTCATCACTAATAAGAGTATATGTATCACTGATAGGGATATGTACGAGCTTAGAAGTGTGTGTGTGTTACTGGTAGTAAACAAGAAGGATACAATCTACTGCTTAACAGTGGATTGCACAAATAAACACTGTTCCAGCAGAATAACGAACCTTTTCGCAACGAACGATATACGAGGGCCACTCGGAAAGTAATTTCCGATTGGTTAAAAAAAGAAGAAACACCAAAGTAAATGAGAATAATTTACTACATACATCTCAAAACTTCTACTTTGCTCTATTTTTCAACATAGTTTTCATAAACATTCGAGCACGTATCATATTTCTGCACTAGCTTAAAAATTCCATCAGCGTACGAAATCTCTCGCCTTTGCCTTGAGTCAGGCTGTGACCGCATCTTTCAGCTCCTCGTCATCACCGGAAAGCTCTGAAATCCTGGAAATTTGTGGAAATTCATCAGAGAGCTCTGAGATTGTGAAACGTCGATTTTCACGGACTTTTCCATCAATTTTCTGAACGACTTCATCAGTGACCACTGATGGCCTGCCACTCCTCTCTTCGTCATGAATGTTTGTTCGTCCACTTTTAAATGAACAACTCCACTACTCATCACACTTGGTCCGTACACGGCACAAAGTTCCCGATGAATAGCTGCTGCCGAATATTGTCTTGTCTTAAGAGTCTTCATCCCGGCGAAATTAAAATACCGCTAATTTTACAGTAATAATGTGATATCTTCAAATAGATAAAAGATAATTGAAATATGGAACAAGAGCGCCCTAGACAATATTATTTTGCGTGAGGTACCGTTATCACAAGTCACCTAGTGTCTTTCCGTTTTCAGCTGTTTAGAAACGCGAAAATAAATGCCGATTTTCAAAATGGCTCGAAATCGAAAGCAGATAAGTGAGTCGTGATAACGGTATCTCATGTAAAATAATATTGTCTAGGGCGCTCTTGTTCCACATTTCGATTATCTTTTATCTATTTGAAGATATCACATAATTACTGTAAAATTAGCGGTATTTTAATTTCGCCGGGATGAAGACTCTTAAGAAAACGTATAACAGCTCGCACCTCGCACTTGGCAGGGTTTTCTACTGCAGTACCCATTTTGAGACGCTACAAAAGTAGAACTAGTGATCAGACAACCTTCACTCAATTACGGCTGGATGCAGACTAATCTACCGCGCACGTCTGTGCAAAGATGGTACCTATGCCTTCACACACAGTGACCAATGGAAGGTTACTTTCCGAACGCACCTCGTATGTTTTTAGCGCTGTAAAAATTAGTTATTCGATTTTCTCGAAACTACACATTAGAATTTATCCTTAACAGCGTCGTTTTATTCAGGTTCATGCTATCCATTAATTCATATGTGTGTCATATCGAAAATTACAGTTTTTAGAATTAATTTTTGGACCACATCTCCTTAAGTGTCTTCATCCCGGCGAAATTAAAATACCGCTAATTTTACAGTAATTATGTGATATCTTCAAATAGATAAAAGATAATCGGAATGTGGAACAAGAGCGCCCTAGACAATATTATTTTACATGAGATACCGTTATCACGACTCACTTATCTGCTTTCGATTTCGAGCCATTTTGAAAATCGGCATTAATTTTCGCGTTTCTAAACAGCTGAAAATGGAAAGCCACTACTTGGTTACTTGTGATAACGTTACCTCACGCCAAATAATATTGTCTAGGGCGCTCTTGTTCCACATTTCGATTATCTTTTATCTATTACTATCTATTTATCTATTACTATTCGACTACTGTATGAACTATCGTCTCCCTAGGGTTACAATGAAGAGGTTGATGAGGTTGTACCTCAATATCAGTTTCAGCCTACTAGGTGGCGTTGTTATCGTTCAGTATCCGTTTGAGGTTTACAAAAATAGTCTCCCCCCCCCTCAAAAATTACACATGAGAATTTACAGTCACACATAATTTTGCTCACCTCAATAAGACACGTTGATTAGTGTGTTCTCATCTTTGGATACTTTTTTTTCAGGTATATGGTAAGTCTCCAGTTGTCTGATAGCTAAGCGGTTAGTTTATGTGCCTTTAACGTGGGAGACTCGGGTTCGATTCCAGGAGAGAACTCATCTGGTTCGGATCTCACATTAAGTTGTAGGCAAGACCGGCCCTAGGCAATTTGCCACCAAGCGCAATGGCATTATTTGCCGTCTCCCTTTTCTCCAGAAAGAACAAATCTTCAGAGCCACGATTTTAAGTATGCCACCAAATCATGAACAACGAAAGGGGAGAGAAAGTGCACTCGCACTCAGAAAGATCTAAGCACTACAAATGGAATCTCGTTGTGCCTGTATTTTTTTCTTTAAATAATAATCTATTACGTTAGTGAAAGATAAAAGCAACACATCTGCAGAGGAAAGATGGTAATCCTTTTTATAGAATTCCATATCAAGCTTCAATATCAATATATCAGTTTGCAATTCCAGTGCAACTAACTGTTTTACCTTTATTTCTTGATTTTCCTTCTGCATCTGTTAAAAAAATTCAAAACCTTGTTTCCACCTTCAGTGATAAGGAACTTTTTTGTGACAAAGACAAGACTATTTTTTATATCAAAATTGTGATAATTAACTAACTGGAACAGGAGTTCGCTACTGTTCGAGAACTGAGTTCTAGTATTTGACAACAATCAAGCAATTCATGTTGCGATTTGTTTGACCGTTTGCTTTATCACTGTCCATGTGACCTTAAACTAATGCGACCTAAAGATGATTTATGAATGTAGTATTCAAATAGAAGATCAGTTTAGTAAATTTTACTACCATCAGGCACGTAGCCAGGATTTCGTGAAGGGGGAAGGGGTCCGTGACATGAAATACTGTGATCATCACACCAGGGGCTCGATCATTCTAAACTATTTTACTGGAACATATATTGGTTCGTTTAGCCAGGATTTCGTAACGGGGGGAGGGGGACGTGATATGAAATTCTGAAGGCTCAGGAGCTTGATCAATGTAAACTACTTTACTATCAACATATATTGGTTTGTTAGGACAATAAAATGAGGATATGTTGGCAAGTATTTTAATAACAAACTATGAAGAAATCTCGAGTAATAAAAGAATCAAAAAAGTATTGAAAAAGATTTTACAATATTTATGTTCCTTTCTTTGTTCATTTAAGTATAGGCCTAACAATTTTCCTTTCATTATGATCTCAAGTATTATGAAAAGTACATACTCAATAATGTTTTGTAAAATATTTTACAATATCTGCGTTCCTTTTTCTGTCGAATCAAATATTAATAGAATTCCTTTTCCATATAAATCTTTGTATTTATTATTCCGTCAACTATTGTCGGTTCCAAATGACAGGTTAAAGGAGCAGTAGAAAATTGTTTTTGAAGTAACATGTTTGATTCTGCAAGGATGAGATGACGAAAAATTATGATAAAAAATGTCCACGCTGTTACTCAACGGCACTATGCTTTCGGAAGCTTGCAATCTCCCTGACTAGTAGCAGAAATTCTGAGAATTCTGTAACTTTTCTAGAAAACTCTTATGAGGATATCTCGCTCACCTCGCCACCATGTACTGCAAGTAATACAAATCTCCTCATAAGAAAGAGTAACCAAAAGCTTCCTGTAGATTTTTTTTTAAATTTTTAATGCTTATCCTTCTTTTTCTCATTTCATTTTGTTTCATCTTCCTTATTTTTTTCATTTCTGGTCTCGAAGGGGGGAGGGGGCACCGGACCCTCCTCTTGGTTGGGTGCCTGCTACCATCATCATGAAATCTTTTTCCAACAAGAAATGTTTATTTTAAATAATGTAGTTATGACAGGTCTCATATGGCCTCGATACTGAAAAGGACGCTAATCTCAAAATCAAATCAAACCAAATATGCTAAGAGTATTATTGTAGAGCTAAAACAATTGGATCGATTCTATATAACTTGCTGCTCTGTGCTGAGAACATAAAATAAATCAACAAACGAGAGCAGTATTATGTAACTGTGTGCATAGCCCGTGAACGTTTGTAGCAAATTGTCTTGCTTGTTGGCTACACTGCAGCTCAATCAGTCAGTTGCAAGGCTTGTTACAGTATGTGCGTGACAGTTGTAGTGCCGAAGAAATCAGTGAGTCTTTCGGTTGGTGTAGGTGCTGAGAAAGAAAAAAAAAAAAGTTTCCGACGGGACATACACCGAGAGGAAAACGGAAGGATGAAGGACGTTGGCATTTGTTGACGGACGCTGTCAAACAAAATACAAAGTACAACGAAGAATTGTCGCACGGAAAAGCAACTTAACCATGTCGCGCGATTCAAAGGTAAATAGTATGATAAATTTCTTTTTCAAAAGAAATATTAGTTACTGTATAAGAAGTTGTCTTAGCCAAAATTAAGTTGCATGCACTTTCAACGAACTTTAAAAAGTTCGTTAAAGAATTCTCCGTGTCTGTGTGTGTGTTAATTGCTATATATATATAATTTTCAGCGTTCCATTCGATATGAAATTTTGATTTCGATTCCATATGAAAAGCTATATGAAAGAATAAATGAAATTTTTCTTGTCTCACTTACCGTTCCCGAGATATTGGCCAAAAAAAGTTCCGATTTCGGGAGATTTAAGAAGCCATCCATACCTCGGTAACCGTAGATCATAGAGAGATCATATTTTGCGAATTTTTCAGTTGTGAGCCCTCCATTTTGAGTATGTCTTCGTAAAACAACATATCGTAGAACTTTTTTTTTTTTCAGAACTCGTAAACAAGACATGTGGAACAGGGGCGCCATTTCAGACTTCGGTTGGGGCGGGGGGACAAGAGCACCACTGACATAAGACTTTCATGTTTTGTACTAGTATATTAGTATACAATTGATTAAATTATGTGTGCTCGTCAAACTCTTGGGAGGGCAATTGCCCCCTCCTGTCCCCCTAAATGACGCCACTGCAGTGCACTGATGTGGAAAAAAGTTAAGTTCTCAAGGAAATTATAAATGGGTAGATATATTACAAGAATTGTTTAATGAGTATAATAATAAAGTGCATTGATATAAAACCTGTAGAAGTTAGTAAGAAAAATTAATTCTATTTAAGTTCGTTCTGGCAATGCTCTTGGCAAGGGCGCCGATTTCTCTGTAAATTTGGGGCGGGAGGACATTCAGATGCAGAAGGCATATACGAGGATTTTAAGACAAATTGAATTCAAATTATGCCAAATATTGTATATTCAATAAATACAATCTGGGGTCCCACATGAGCTTTGGGCCCCGGGCGCCCCAGGATCAGCGCCCTTAGCTCTTGGAGCATTCTCAACTGGTTTCCTTTTTATTCTGCTACCACCGTATTCTTTGAGAAAAATCTGGTTTCTTGATAGAAGAACACTATTTGCCGGAGTAATATTAATTGATGTATGCAATTTAGTATCTGTATGATTAAGTAACAATTAGTTACTCCATGTGCACGTGCTTTTCTAACCTTAATTATCCATCCAGTCCTTTACTGTCCGCTGTTACTTTCTAGCACACGTACAACTTTACAACCAAGGGGAAAGCAACTGGTCGCCCTACCCTTGCTTTAATGGTTTTTTGTTTGGTTGATTAGTTCGAAGTTAGTGGCCTTGTTCAACACTGAGCCTATACGATACGTGGATCTACAGTTTTAAGATATAATTCGAACTGCTATAATACTTTCAAATTTCCAAGTCTCTCCTACTGGGAATCCAATCTGGGTCTCCGTGCACGCGCTAGCAAATAGAACAGCGTGAAAGGCTAATGGCTATTAGTGATCGTACTTGGCAAAATTAGGGTAGATTGGCCAGAACCTGCATTCTGAGGGAACACCCAAAGAAAGACTATCCTTGTATGTATCAAATTAAAATTTGCAACACCGATATGTGTTCCATGAAGGAACGCATATAGTGATTATTACCAGACCGTTTTAGGGAAGATAAAATCAGTGGCGTCCCTAGAGTTGATGTTATTGGGTATCATGTCACCTGTTCTTAAATAAAATAAAGAAATAAATAAAAGATCGAAAGCCATTTTTAGTCTTCAGGTCTAAAAGATTCCCAATTAATAAACTGAGAATTAACCAGTATACATATTACGAGTACAAATGAACTTTCTTGACAACTCTGGTTTTCTAATGTGCAATGGCGTTATAGAGTAGGATATTTTGTAGAGACTGGGTGATCTCTTACTTCTGAGAGTTACAAGAAAGTAGTGCAGTTTCACCCTGTAGACCAATAGTATTCCAGAAAGCTTTTTTCCCTCTCTAGTTACGCCTATGCGACTAATGCTTTTAAAAAGCCTCATTCTAGAGACCCTTTTCCATTTTTACGGAGACTTGCACGATGGGATTTGTTTCATTCGTACCATACTGGGAGACCTCACTCAGGCGGACATGTAATACGGAAGGTTAGGGTTTTGATGACACAGAGGCAGGCGGTTGTTAAAGGCACTAGGGCATACAAATACCTTGCTGAATTTCATATCGGATGTCGAAGTATGTTTAGTGTACCTACTGCTTCTCTTATGGAGGATTACATCGAAATAACGATTCTTCTTTGATGGTAAGGCAGTATAATCGTTAGGCCTCACCTGTGTATCACGGGTTCAAATCTCGTTCATTGTATAAATGTTATTATCTTTTCCCCATTCATTTCATTTATCATAAGTCATTTATCATCTTTTCTTGCTGCATAAATGGTAGAATCGCAGGACGTTGGAAAGGACGCTACACTATTTATGTTATTTTCGGTAGAGATTAAATTCAAGGAGAGTTCGAAGGGAGACCCCTGCACCAATTTCATAGAGGGAATCGCAGCCCTCACGGTAAATCGCTGAGTTGAAACTAAATACATCACTTTCAAACATTTATGCATAAAAATAAATATTTTATAGTTATGTTAGTAAAAAATGAAATTTTTGAGTTTTACGTCCCACGGTTATGCCGGTTAGGCTAAAGGAGACGGTGATTATGAGAAATGAATGAAATGGTGGAATGAAGAAAGTGGGAGAACCCCCGAGGAAACACACGCACACGGTGTTTGTCCACCACAAAGTTCACTTGGCGGGAGCAGGGTTTGAACCCGGGACCCCATGCACCAGAGATGAACGCTCTACCACTGAGCCACCGCAGCCCCAGTGATGTTAGTAGTAACAATGTCATACACTTACTACACGTCAGTTATTTAGTTTGTTTTAGTTTCTTATTTCTATTCATCCTTTTCCGTAGATATGTTCCATATATACAGTTCATTTAATAATTTATTAAAGGAGACACGGGACCTCAGTGGTAAAGCGCTCACATCTTATGCGAGAGAACCCTGGTTCGAACCCAGCCCTTGTGAATTTAAAGTGGACAACACCGTGTCCATGGGTTTTCTGCCATATTTTTCGTTTCACCAATTCTTTGTAATCAGTTCGTTTCATTTAGCACCCTCCTCCTTTAGCCTGAAGGTCATAATCGTGAGACGTAAAACCCAGAAATGTAATTTCATACATTAAGGTATTAACATGTATTTAGCTTAATGGTATCTTCGAACTACACTCTCGAGTCAAGATAGTTTGGTTGATTGGAATTTATATCTAGTTTCTATGTTTCATCTTCATGCATTAATCCATATTATAAATAAAATTTAACTTTCTTGCTGGGGGCATTCGTAATCTGCATGAAAATCTATTCGTTACTGGGCAATCTCCAGTGGCGGATCCACCCCGGGGCCCGGGGCCCTAGGCTCCACCAATTTTTTAGTGTCAAAAATATTGTAAGCTTTAAAGTTTATAGTAAACTCATGATATACCCCACATAGCACACGACGTCCATAGGACGTCCCATTTTGATCCCAATTATCCTACACAGTTCCCGGGATTATCAGGACAATGAGTAGAGATCCCATAGACGTCCTGCATGGGACATTCTAGAGGATTTCCACGTAGGATGTCCACGGGACGTCCCGGATGAGACAGGAGATCACAGGGAAATCCCACGCCGAACATACCTAGGACCACATTATCCCACGATTTACCAGTGGACATCCCTTTGAGGTCCCGTTGAATATCCTGTTTTCCGGAATATTAGCTGACATCTGGATATCCTGCGGAGGTTTTATGGATGTCCTAGGAGTAAATTTGGATGATTCCAGGATGTCCCGTTGTTCATTGCGGATCAATCTCGGATGTCCCGTGGACGTCCATGTGCTATATGGGACCTATCCTAGTCTGGGTTCTGACTGCACTCCGAGTTTTTATCTTCTCGATCTGCCATTGCCAATCTTATTTACAATTGAGCATCATTAAAGTAACAAAGAATGTATCTTTTAAATGCTTTTGTTTTTAATGTACTTAAAGAAGATCTACACTTGAGCACCACGAGACAAAAATGTTATACGAAGAAGTTGCAAGATTATATCACTATATATTATTAGATTATATCACCAATTAGTCGCTACATTTTCCACTGTTGTGCAATTATTTTTTTGCATCAATACGTGCCTACAAATATTAATTATTCCAATTAATTCATCCCACTTCAGCAGCCTCTTGGCAATTCATCAACTACGACGTGTGACAATGCAATAATTTCCTCTTTCGTGTGTGTTTTTTTTTACGCTCAAACTTTTTCAACTCTTGGAGGGGGAGAAAGTGTGTGATGGGGAACGGCCTGGACTGACAGTTGATCTTACATGATGGTCTGCACACTCGCCAACTACACCGGACTCAAGAACTGGACGTGATTTGGAGACAATACTAGTGGCAGGTCATGACCATAATACACTCTCTCCTCTTTCCTGCCTTTCTTTCCCTTTCTACCTTTTGCAATGGAGGAAGGAGAGAGAGAGAGAGAGAACAAGAGGGAGAGAGAGAGAAATTTCTCTCTTCCTTCTCTTTCTCTTCTCTTCTCTTCTCTTCTCTCTTTCTTTCTCTTTTCTCTTTCGTTTCTTCTTCCCTTTCTTTTTTCCTTTCACCCTCTCTTTTCTCTCTCTAAGAGAGGAAGAAAGGAATGAGAAACGAAGAAAACTAGAGAAAAGAGAAAGTAAGAAAGAGAGTAGAGGAGAAGAGAGACTTCTTTTCTAGAGAGAGTGAGAGAAAGAGAAAGAAAGAGAGAGTTTCTTTCTTTCTTTCTTCTTATTTGGTATTTCCTAAAGATAACACCCAAAAAACTCAAATTCAAACCCAACCTTTCAAGACAGATCACTATGGGCAAAATAATAGACGTTATATAAGTACAGTATGTAATTCTAGCTACTTGTATTATAAAATATATTTTTATTAAAATGTAAATAAATTTCCGCGGAAGGTTGAATAACAAACTCTGATGGACTCACGTATTAGACGGACAAGAAGGATCACGCATTAGAAGTTTCAATTACGTTCGGTAGATGGCAATCACTGGAAGTTGCTTCTGTTACCATCTAACGGCGAGATATGTAAACTTTTGCTACCGTTGTTTCATTGGTTGAAAATGGGATATGGATAGCAACTGTTAAACTCACCGTTATGATGTTAACGGATGGATTCCATTAACGAACGCTCCCGTTTACGTTCAAATGTTATCGTGTGGACTAACTGACGGACGTCAATCGCCGATACCCATTAAAGTATGAACAGATTGTCTACATTAACAAAGTTGGCATAAATAATTGGTCTAGCTATATATTGCAGAAAAGAGAATTTATAAATTCACCGTCTTTCAGGAGTTATCGTGTAGACTAACGAACGGACAATAATAACCGTTAGCCGTTAAGAGTTAACGGGTTGATTCCGTTAACGCATTCGAGAGATAATCGTTCAAGCTATCTATTGCTAAAGAAATAGAATTAAAATATTCGCTTTCACTCAAGACATCGTGTGGACTAGCTAACGGATGAACGTAAGTCGCCGTTAGCCGCTAAGATGTTAACGGATTGACTAAATTAATATAATGAACTCGGTGGAGTAATGGATGAACATAAATCGCTGTTACTCGTTAAGATTTTTAACAAATTGACTCTATTAACGAGGTAATTGCTCTGCCTATCTATTGCGAAAAAACATTGAAAATTCTCCTAAGTTCATCTTTTATTGTGTGGAGTAACGGACACACCAACGTTAGAATATTGTAAGTCACGCTTGCTTGATCCTAGAAATATGGATTGTCACTTTGATGACTTGTGTAATCCGTAATCCTTTTCTCCCTCTGTAGTGAACCTGCTAAGTTACCCCAAGTATACATAATCCTGAAACAGATTTATATGACACATTAATATTCGTAAATTGAACAAAATATACATTGAAACGTTTCTAAAGGCACAAACATATTAATACACTTAGTACAAAATATATACTAAAATGTTCTTGATACACATAAAAACGTATCAATGTATACACTGAAACGTTTCTAATGATACATAAAATGGTTGTAAGTGCTGAGAAAAAAAATGAAATGAAATCTTTAAGTTTTACGTTCCACAGTTATGCCGGTTCGGCTAAAGAAGACGGTGATGATGAGAGATGAGTGAAATGGTGGAATGAAGACAGTGGGAGGAAACGGGAGAACCCCGAGAAAACCCACGAGCACGGTGTTTGTCCACCACAAAGTCCACACGGCGCGAGCTGGGATCGAACCAGGGATCCCAAGCACCGGAGTTGAACGCTCTACCACTAAGCCACCCTGTAAGTGCTGAGAAGAAACTATACACTAAAACGTTTCTAAAGACATAAAAATGCACCAATCGTACTGAGAACAAATTCTATACACTACAACGTTTCTAAAGACACATAATAATACATCAAAACAGTTAGAACAAACTATATACACTACAACAACGTTTCTAAAGACACATAATAATGCTTCATCGTGCTTGTTGTTGTCACTCAAGTGTCACGATTTGTTTCATTTTTCTTAGTGTTAAAATATTTAAAGTATTTTATTTGATTTGTTTATTATTTAGATACTCCAGTTCAAGGGCGCCCATGTTGTGGTTTCCCAGAGGGGGGCAAGTATAAGCGACGTTTCAAAAATAGTTTCAAATTTTGCTGTAACTAATGTAAAAATTCTATTGGATTTTCGATATTCTGAAGTACAATTTCCTCTAGGGGGGCAAGCGCCCCACCTTGCCCCCCTGATCGGCGCCCTTGCTCCAGTTATATATGTTACTCCAGTATGCTATCTTCGGTTTATCCAGATTAGGCATTAAGACATAAATTTAGCAATAGTCCGAAAGGATACTACGAGTTTTAAAGGTTAACAAATCTTTCTCTTTGTCTTTCTGGTTAAATTTTGAACATTTAAGCTAATCTGGTATCGAGAGTATGTGTACTGAAGAATTTGACTTCCACGGAATATGTTCCTTTCTGGGTGAAAATGAGTGATTTGACCATAGTTTCAAAATTGAAACGTGAAAATTACTCTGATTTGTACAAGACATTATATTATTATTATTATTATTATTATTATTATTATTATTATTATTATTATTATTATTATTATTATTATTATTATTATTATTATTACTATGTGCTTTCTTCTGCTGGTCTCTTCGAGACTTCAGCATCCATCACGAACTTGATAAGAAGAAGTAGATTTTATAATTTAATGGGACATTTCGAGCCACATCAGCTCTCTTCCCACAGAAAAATCCTATGGAGGTTCAATAGATTAGAATCTCAGGATATTGGGATGTCCATGGAGTGGTCTAATTGTAACGTCCGCTTTGTCCTAAAACGGGACTTCCTGAATGGATATTTCTGGGCTCTTTACCGTAAAATGATTCAATGACTTTCGGACATCTTAAAATTTTGTCGTATAACAGGCACATATCATTAATTTCTAATGTCAATCCATCAGATATTTTCAGTATCCTTAAAGTTTCTATTGCGAAACCAAATGACCCGGGAGAATAGTGTTGTCCATGAGGCGAGGCGAGAAGAAAAATAAGGCTTCCTTATCTTCTCTCGTAACTGATTTAGTAACCGTCGTCTTGTTTCTCTTCTCTAGAAATTTCTTCTTATCTCGTTTCGATTATCGGAAAAGTGTTGTCATGATACAGACGTTTAAATGTTTCCGCATAAAACAATTACGAAATCTTTCGAGTACGTGGTCTCCCATAACTGCTAGTAGATTTTGATTCAAGCTTATGTCTATCCCAAGTAACAAGAAAGCGTTTGGCCAGTTGGCTTTTGGCTTTCTACACTTGCCCTTTCAACGCGTGCTTTCACACAACCTGCCTTTCGTTGTACTTGCAAGCGATACTTTAGATTCTTCTCAGAGTGTCATAGCCGTTCATTGGCTATTAACTTGTCTCCAGCGTGAAACGTTTGCGTCAAGCTTTAATGGAACACTGAATGCAAGGTTGTCCCCATGTAACTTCGTTACTGGAATCCAGCTTGTGACATGATTGCACGCTTTCCAGTCAAGCTGGATGCAAGCTTGCCGACTTCCAATGCAATCTTAAAGGAAGCGGTTTGCAAGATCCTTCTCAGAGCGTCATAGCCGTTCATTGATTATTAACTTGCCTTCAGCGTGAAACGCTTGCGTCAAGCTTGAATGGAACGCTGAATACAAGGTTGTTCCCATGTAACTTCGTTACTGGAATCCAGCTTGCGGCATGATTGCACGATTTCCAGTCAAGCTGGATGCAAGCTTAAAGGAAGCGGTTTGCAAGATCCTTCTCAGAGCGCCATAGCCGTTCATTGACTATTAACTTGTCTCCAGCGTGTAACGCTTGCGTCAAGCTTTAATGGAACACTGAATACAAGATTGTCCCCATGTAACTTCGCTACTGGAATCCAGCTTGTGATATGATTGTACGCTTTCCAGTCAAGCTGGATGCAAGCTTGCCGACTTCCAATGCAAGCTTAAAGGAAGCGGTTTGCAAGATCCTTCTCAGAGCGTCATAGAAGTTCATTGGCTATTAACTTGCCTCCAACGTGAAACGTTTGCGTCAAGCTTGAATGGAACATTGAATACAAGGTTGCCCCCATGTAACTTCGTTACTGGAATCCAGCTTGTGACATGATTGTACGCTTTCCAGTCAAGCTGGATGTAAGCTTGCCGACTTCCAATGCAAGCTTAAAGGAAGCGGTTTGCAAGATCCTTCTCAGAGCGTCATAGAAGTTCATTGGCTATTAACTTGCCTCCAACGTGAAACGTTTGCGTCAAGCTTGAATTGAACATTGAATACAAGGTTGCCCCCATGTAACTTCGTTACTGGAATCCAGCTTGCGGCATGCTTGCACGATTTCCAATCAAGCCGGATGCAAGCTTGCCGACTTCCAATGCAAGCTGACAGGAAGCGGCTTGCAAGTTGTCTCTCCTACTAGGGAATCTTTCCCTCTTACATGAAATCGAACCCGTGACTTATAACAAGATAGCAAACAAAATAACTTACTAACCTACTTGGATTCTCTTTGCTTGGAGATACATATGTAACTGTGTATTTTTAAACAAACATTTTTGTATGTATAATGTAATACAAGTAGTATAAATAAATAGAAGATTCTGTTTCTTTCGAAAACAATTTTAAAAGAAGCATTTCTTTATCCGGTTTAGGCAACGTGATTTTTTTCTTCGCATTTTAAGTTTGACTATGTCATAATCCATTCTTCCTCTCTCTCTTTCTCTCTCTTTCTTTCCTTCTACTCAACATATGAACTCATGATTGCTGAACAAATACGTAGGTGTCTAAATGATAACATAAATCACTCAAACCAAACTTTAGTGCTTCGAAACACTTTAGAGCTGATACAATTAGATCGGTACAAGCTTTCTGTTTTATCTTTATTCCTATAACTGTTCCTCTAATTCTTTCTCTTGTTAGTAAATAAAATTCTCATTGTTCTTTTGTGAGCTATAGAAAATGTATTTAAATAATAATTGTCACTTTTTAAAAGTGATTCCAATTGTTATTTTGAGTTTATATATATAGTGGTTCAGGGTGGTTGTAAAGGCAGTACCTATTCGTAATAATGAATATTTCCATTGAATACATTATTAGAATTTACCATTTGGTTATTAAGTTACATTTCCCCGAATTTTCCATACACTTCTGGAATCTTTTAGGAACAAAATCCACTGTTCTTCTTAGAATCTCAACTGGAACATTTGCAAACACTTCACGGATATTTTGTTCAAGACTGTTAATATCCCTTGGTTTTAACGTGTACACTTGTTCCTTAGTCCAACCCCAAAGGAAGAAGTCGCATGGTATTAGATCAGGGCTGCGTGTAGGCCATTCTGTCGATCCCAGACGCACCACCGACCTCCAAACTTCATACCTGACGTTGGTCTTAGCTCTGTGTTCTACACTGTATACAGCAGCCATTTTGCGGTTTTCATTGGATCAACTACTGAAATCATAAATGGTAAACCTCACATTAGTAAACAGTGTCATACGCCAGCTAGAACTGGTCCTAGTTTTTAGGATAATCTAAATGAAAAATAGGTATTGAATTTAGAACCAGCCTATGAAGAAGAAGAAGAAAGAAATTTGCATTACAGGAAGAAAAACAAAAACTTGGAAAACAGAGGCTCTAGAATTCATTTCGTTTGTCTGATACAACTGTGCTGAAGCAAGGAAATCCTCAGGAGCACCTCTCAAACGTCGTCGGTGTTGTTTTGAAACACCCTGTATAAAAGTGATCGAAAATAAACAGTATTAGAGAGCACTTCAGTAATAATAAAACGTGACTGACTGACGGGATATATTATTATTTTTTCTTACTTTAACTCAGCGTAGCAGGTAATTGACGCTAGTGTAATTATAAATTAGTTAGCAGTTCTGTCAAAGGATAGTATTGTAAGGCGAACCGTCGGATGGTACCTTTAAGAAGACTCAGGCTGACTTCTTTAACCTTCTTTTTCCCATAGTTGTTGTTTACTTGTTAATGATTCCAGTCTAAACTTATATGACTGTATTTAGAAGATTGTTGAATACATAAATACTCTTGAATTAAGGAGCAGTGAACTCTAGTTCAGAAAGACAGAAATTAGGATGATGATTTCAATATGTTGGACACATATCCTCCAAACCTTTAAACCTTATTAAATCCGCCGTAGCTCTCCATTAGTCATAGTAGGCTGAAATATTCGCTGTTCCATCATTCTGCCTTTAAAATGTCTTAGACAGTCTGGTGTGCATATGGCAAAAATCGTAGCATGTATAAATAAATAAATACAGTAGTGTAAAGATATATGGAGCAACACAAGACATTAGAATGAAGATTCCCTTGGCCTGAATTCAAGGCGCCACTCATGCTGTGAGAATGATTACTGTATATATCCATCCACACTTACATTGACACACTGTTTTCTCAGTCTGTGAGAATTTTATGTTGCTCTTTCCGAGAATAGTGAGTGTAAAAGGCTATTAATTAAAAAAAAAAAAAAAATGCCATGCGGTGGTTTGTATTTTTCCCAAAAGTCGAATGGTATATCTTCCTATTTCTCTTGGTTTTTGGACCAGGCTCTTTACTAAAGGAATAATACTTCTCTACGTGTGGTCGTAGGACTTTTTGAGGTTCGTGAAACTAGTTAAAAAATGATTGGTTGTTGATTTTGACTACTTTAACGCCTCGTTAAGCACTGAGCCTGTATGAGACATGAATTTACACCTTAACGTGGAATCCGAACCACTTGAGGTCTCACCGGATATCGAACTTGGCTCTCTAGCACCGAAAGCGAGTACACTAAAACCATATAGCTGCGAGAAGTCTTGGCTCGAGAATGAGTAGTACAGAAGAGAAACAATCAAAGTCCATAAACTGAACGTTTTCAGGAGAACTAAACCAAATTTTGAACCACAAAATATTATGCAAAAACTTTCAATAAAATGAAGTCCTAGTTGGGATACCCGTTTCGTTAACATTTTCAAGTCAGTTGACACATTTTCCCTAATGATTACTAAAACGATACGTACATTCCCTGCTTCACTAAATTAAATAATTGCGAGATTCCTTCGTTGTAAATCTTTTATTTCCCATGAGTTCTGCTGTATTTTATAACAATGTCGTGTGTCTCTATAATAATTATAATTATGATTTTTTTTTTTTTTTTAAATATTCGGGCTAGTGCTAATTTTAACCTTCCGATGGTAACAAGGGTTATACGTAACCCCAGCGAAAATATTTTTTTTCTGTATGTACCTAGCACCACTGCACTTAAGTTTCAGTCTTTGTGTATTCCTGGAAAAATTCAAAGCGTAGTTCGCGGTGCTAAAGTGTTCGCGGTGGAATTCGATTTGTCTACCGAGAAATAGAGCTGTTGGGGTGGTGCGTCACCCCTGTTACCATTCGTGTTAGTGAAGTTTTGAAGCGTAATATTAATATTTTTCTTGTATAGTGGCTAGTATCAAGGTGTCTGCTCCACATTTTAAGGACTGTTTCGTCTATGTTAGACGAAGAGGCTGAGGTTAAGTGTTGATGATATTTCTAGTGAGGAAGAGGATAATAATGAAGTGTAATCGGATTCATAGTCTGAAATAGAGACAGAAGCTCCAGATTGTGACATCGAGGAAGAGTGAGATAATATACTAAAAGGTAGACAACCCCTTTGGTCCACTGTGCCTCCAAAACGTTCAAGGATCGTTGTCCGTAATAATATGGAGATTCTTCGTGCTTACTGCCAATATCAAAGAAATTTGGGTATTGACAAGAACGTTGACAATAATGATCCTTCTCAGAAATTGTCCAAGCAAACAAGATGTGGAATCTGTCGTCGTACAAGGGACTAAAGGGTGAAAACAACATGTTGCAAGTGCTACTTACCTACATGTAGTGAGAACCGAAGAGAAATTTGCATCCACTGTGTGTAATGACTTACGTGATACCGAAAAACCATTGCAGTCAATGATGCTGTACTTCAATATTAAAGTGTATTTTAAAAACACGCTTGTATTATAAATTACAGTTATATAAACGTTAACATTGTAAGCTTAGATTATATATAAAAGTTATTTTACATTGTAAGTGGGAATGCTTAAAATGTGGTGTCATTTTGTACAGTTCTGGCGTTGGGGTTATGTGTAACCCCATGTTACCTGACTAGTTTGTTCAATTTATGTTACTATCGGAAGGTTAAGCACCGTTGTGTTACAAATTTATTATTTTTATGGTCGGAGAATTTTAAAGGTTATGAACTTCAAGTATTTGAGAATAAGATCCTAAGACGACTATTCGGACCCAAGAGAAATGAGAATAGTGAATAGCAGAAACTTTATACGAGGAACTACATAATTTATATTGTTTACCAAACGTTGTTACTTACGGTCATTAAATCTAGGAGTCGCAGGTGTGCAGGTTATGTAACCAACATGGAAGATAGTAGGAACACTTCCAAAATTTTAACTGGAAACCCAATCGGAAAAAAGACCTAGTCGCAGATGAGAGAATAATTTTAAGATGGAATTCGCAGAAATAGGAATACAAAGTAGAAACTGGATCCAGTTGGTTAAGGATAGAAGTCAATGGAGAGCTTTTGTGAACGCGGCATTGAACTTCTGGGTTTCATAGGCCATAGAGTTAGTTATGAACTTCTGCCATATTAACATTTAGAAGGGGAAAAACTTGTAAACTTAGTATTTCTTTATTGTTAAACGAGCTTTTCTACACTTATAAAATAAGGAAACTACTTCTTATGCTTACTTCCAATATTCTAAATATCCATATAAGGTAAACGCGCCTGAATTCGACAGGCACCCGAATTCGACATACCAGTGCTTAAATGTTTTGAAATAAGCGTAAGATGTCATCCCTGCGATCGTGAATAGAAGTGGCAACATTATGAGAGTGTCTTTTCTCGTGTCAAAAATGCGGTTACAGTAGATGAGTCATACGCATGGAGAAAAGAAATACATTGTTGTGTGTGTGATACACTCTTCGAGAAAAACATATAATCCTAAGAAAATCATAAGACGGCAGGTAATTTTCGTAAGACTTTTATTAAAGCTAGGTTCGCTTCAAGCAAATAGTGGTACTTTAATGTTGTAAAGGAGTTTCAATCAGTGCGTTTTGTTTTCTTCTGTGAGGACAAAGGTTGTGATGTAACATGAACGGGGGGTTGTCGAAAACACGAGCTTTTATTTGTAACGTGAACCGGATTTCGACAAGGTTGTCGAATTCATACTCAGTAGTGCAAATATAATTTTAACTGAATATCTAAACGTACAAGTATGTTCAAAGTATTTCATAAAGCTATTTGTTGCATAATTCTCCGATAGTTGTAACCTCAGTTCGATATGGGATGTCGAAATCAGGTTCCTGCATGTCGAATTGAGGATCATCGAAGTAACTACTCAGTTCAGAAAATTTAAGTTGTGGTTTTTTGCCCGTCTAATAATTTCTGCATAATAATAAAACAATATTTGAAGCTGAGAAGAGATTACTACTAATAATAATGCAGACTTAATGTTTTACATGGATATAATTGAAGGTGTCGAATTCAGATACCGCAACTGTCGAAACCAGGTGAAGTGTGTCGAATTCGGGTTTCATTGGCGAGTTCCAGTTTTATAAAAAATTTTAACATTAGCATTTGAGCCTTGAAGTGACTTTTAGTATTAGTAGAGACTGTACATTTCAAGGAAAAAAATGGGCCAACACCGACCAATATTATGGCCATAATAGGCAATTGATTTTGAAAGAGGTCCTTAACCTGTCGAAATCCGGCGCGTTTACCTTACTATGATTTAAGAACTTAGTTGAAATTATGAACTGAAATCTTTAAATTTTAACATCGTATGCTTGTTCCCTGTAGTCTAAAGAATACGACTGATTACTGAAATTGAATGTTTATGATATACTAGATTATTGGAATAATTCTCGCTGTTTTCTACAACAAAAACTCACGTTAATTTCAAAAGTATAGTATGTTATATTTTATTGAAAGTAGTATCCTTCCAATGCTGCAACCTTTTGGGTAACATCATGGATTCTGCGATAAAAATAAATGCAGGTTCTTCCGAAGCCATCCTTATCGATCTATTTTTTGATCTTCATTCAAAAGATTTTTAACTGTTGTTTAGAAAGGTCATGTTGCATGAACAGAAACATATGTTAATCTGAAGGAGCGACATATGGTGAATAGTATGGAGTGCGCATCCTATCGAAGTATCAAATTTCAAGGCCTTTCCACGGGAAATCCAGACGGAAACTCTTTACACGAAAGGCGTCCGCTAGCCACTAGACCAGTATCTTTTACTGCTCCTCACGTAGTCCGGCGGAGCTTGCCGTAACACATCACCATCAACAGTCCGGCCGCTGTAGTCGCCGTTTGATGGTTGCCAACCAATTCCGATGTCATCGACGATTTATATCGAAAAAGGCCAGCCACGACTTTTCCGCAGGAACATCTGTCTATCTTACCTCGATTACTCCTAATGTGTTTGAACAACCTTGGGGGAAGGTCATGGCTGGCCTTTTTCAATATAAATCATGGATAATATTAACTCTGGTTATTACCTTAAAAAAAAAAAAACTTCGAAATGTAGCATTTTTATTAATAGAGTATTGTGAGTATATCCACATTGGTAGCATTAACTTGAGATATATTTTTAATTACTTATATTATTAATGTTTGTTAAATGAACCCACTTAAGAGCCTGACATGCTAAAAATAATACAAAATTTACCATTTTTCGTTTGCTTGTTTTTCATAAGTGAAAGGAGATAATGAAATGCAACTTGTCACAATCATAGATAATGTTATTCTACAACAGAAAATGTGAACCTAAAGAATTTTCAATGTTGCCATCCATAGAAATTACAATGTTGCCAGAATAACATTTCTCCCAAAATCTAAGTTAAGACAACAACTAGAGGAAGGAACTCAACTGCACTTGATTACGTACCATGTTGTCTTGGAATCGTGTCACAGGATACCTAAACAACATGATACGTAATCAAATGCAGTTGAGTTCGTTCCTCTAGTTGCTGCCTTAACTTAGATTTTGGGGGAAATGTTATTCTGGCAACACTGTAATTTCTATGGATGGCAACATTGAAAATTCTTTAGGTTCACATTTTCTGTTGTAGAATAACATTATATGATTGTGGTAACTTGCATTTCATTAGCTCCTTTCACTTATGAAAAATAAGTGAAAGAAAAATGATAAATTTTGTATTACTTTTAGTACCGTATGTCAATCTCTTAATAAAGTAGAGTGAGTTTCAATATCAGTTACTGCTCAATAAGTGGCATGGTTCTTGTATCAGCATCAGTTTTAAAGTTTAGAAAGAAATTAGTTTTCCTCCATTTTCTGAAAAAAAAATACGCTTTTTTTAGTCACGCAGGCCGGTAGCCAGCCCATAAATGTAGAGAGGGCTTGGTAGAAGCTAGGGGGGCCCAATCCAACCATATTATACAGGGTGGCCCAAAAGTAGGTATACACCCTTGCATTGATCAAGTATAACATTCTAGCTTATAGGTTTATTTGCGTCGACTGTTCCGAGCTTAAGGTATAAGACATTAAGAACAAATAGTAAAGAAACTAAGTCTACGTGATGGATAACGATAAGAAATGATATAAAAAGTAATGAGTTGATCAGTACGGAACTGTATACCTACTTTTGGACCACCCTGTTGTTCACTTACAAGCCTACCGTGAAAATTTTAGGGCAGCCAGCAAAAATTTAGGGGAGCCAGAAAAATTTAGGGGAGCCCGGCCCCCCTAGATCCCCTTGGATACGGGCCTGCAGTCACGCACATAATTTGTTTAGCTCGGTAATGTCTTTTTATTGGAAAATATCTCATCTTTCGACAATCCTCTCCCCGCGTTAAGTGTTAGTAATATTGAATTAAATAATAAAAAAAAATAATAAAGAACATTACGAGGCTAAACAAACACAATGGAAAATTGCTGAGTCAACTGTATGAGTAGCTGCCATTAAATATTTGATAACAGAGTGATAAAACGTTTTTCAAATAACTTTATTCATTCCAGTTTATCTGAAATATGCTTGTTTATACAACAACTTTTAGAGAAACGAGTGAATTGCTTTTATTCTTCAAGTACGTACGGCAATGTTTCCATAGCCACCTGGCAGACTCGATATCATAGTTTTCAAGGTTTAAATAGCGCGGATATGTGGGAGAAATCTCTAACAGTCATAGGACAATTTTGTCCTTCAGTAGCGGATAGAGGTCTTGCACGGGCCGGAATTTTTAGCCCAGTTCCGACCCGTGAATTTCTAATGTGAAGCCCGACCCTAGTCCGAAATGTTTTATTCCTTAGGCCGAGCTCGACCCGAGCCCGTGTAATAATGAGCCCGAAATAAGCCCGAATTACATAAACTTAATAATTAACGCAAAATTGTATTTTTATTTACAGCAATTAGAGATTTAATTTTGCAGTTGTGCTTTAAAAGTTGCTCCAGAAAGAACTGTCCGATAAGTATCATTGTACAGTATATTTACAAAATTAGTCCCGAAAAGGCCCGAGAAATATCATTGTATATTTAAAAGATTACGGCCTGAGCCCGAAGTGATCTATGGTTTGTATGCCGGAGTCCGGCCCGCGGGCTCGTTCCGAGCCCGTGCAGACCTCTAGTAGCGGGTAGCGTAGTCGTTATGACACCTGTTGACTTCATGGTTGGGGTTCGATCCCCATTTTCTCGTTCTACCCTCTGTCCTATACAGTTCAGTGAGTTACCCCTCTGTAAAATGGGTGTATTGGAAAACCAAGGTGGGTAACTGGGATATTATGTGAAGAACGATATTAGTGGATATGACACAAGATAAAAGCAGATGGAGAACAGTGATCCAAAAAGTCGACTCCAGCCAACTGAAGAAAAGGTTTAGAAGAAAGAAACTATGGAAAAACAGATTTGAATCATAGGACCGACTTAAGGTTTATTTGGTGCTACGGACTTCTTCAATGAGAACAAAACAAAATCATTGTCTAATGGATTGCATCCTACGAATTAGGCAACCCAAAAGGCCCAAGTACATTGCGGGTTGTATATACATAAGGGAATAACTATGTTATGTCCCTTTAGGTGCTTCATTTATCCCCCCGCCCTGAAAAATCAAAGACACTGGATCACGTACGAGTTTACCCGAACTCATCCAATCGGGATCAAACTTGACACGATCATAGACCTTGACTTGCTATATAAATAGTAAGATTCGGAATTAGATTCTGAACTTTCTGCGTCTGTGGCCATGTTAGCCCGTCACATATGAAGGATGACGTCCCTCGGCGATTCCACTATCCGGGAAACTGAAAGGGAGGAAAGGAATGGGGAAGGAAGGAAGTAGTCTGGGATCATTATGTTAGGTTCTATCCCGGCATTTGCCTGTTATGTAATGAGGAAAATCTTACTCAGGATGGCTGGCTTCAACAAGCTTTTACACTTTTTCGGTCGAGGGTACCCCCTGTGAATCGAACCTCGGACCGTTCTCACCCAGGCGGCGCGGGGCCGCTAAGTTGTAGGGGATCAAATTTTGCGTGATATTTTCGAAAACAAAAACCAATACACCGAGGTCACTCGATCAGGATAAAACTTGTCATTAGGGATGGGCACGAGTCGAGCTGAAACTCGACTCGACTGGAATTCGAGTCGAGTTTCGAGCCGAGTCAAAGGTAGTTTTCTCGAGTGGAGTTCCGAGTCGAGTTGCTGTTTTTGAGATCGAGTTTCGAGTCGAGTCGAGTTTGATACATGGCTCGCTCGTTTAGCTCGTTTTAGCTCGTTTTGAAATCATGGTCTGATTAAAATGGAAAGCGAAAGCCATGAGAAATGTGAGCCGTAATGTAGAATACATTTAGTGTTGCTCACGAGAGGGGACACTGCTTGCATCTCATCTCATGTGTCGATAACGAAACCACAATAGATTTTTTTAAGTCGAGTTTCGAGCCGAGTTCTCGAATCTAGTTCAAAGGTGTCTGTTTCGAGTCAAGTCGAGTTTCAAAGAAAACTTGCTCGAACTCGCTCGTGCCCATCCCTACTTGTCATGGTGTTAGATCTTAATTTATTATATAAGACTGAGATAAGTTATGTTGTACAGGCTTTCGATTTGTGTGTTATGGCTGTAAAAATTTGTGCCATATATTCGAAAACAAAAACCCATACAGGAAACTCATCCCATCGGAATCAAACTTGGCATCGTGGTAAACCTTGATCTGTTATATTAGCGTGTGAAATAGCAGGCTTTGGGTTTCCAAATTATGCACAATCAAAATTTCTAAACGAATTCATTGAACATAATAATTTCCATTTAAATACCAATTCAACGTTCGTATTGGAGAGAAAAATAAAATTTAAGTAATGATTAATGTTTTGTACAAGTAAATTGTATTTCATTTGTTTTAAGATATTTTATGATAGTTCTTTTTCATAATATGTTTCGAGTGTTCACGTCCAGCAAAAAGACTGCCTCAAATAACTGGGAGTCATTGTACTGAAAGAAGTTTATGGTTCGATACCAGGCCATGTAAACTGAGAAAAAAGTATGTGGCGTACGTACATTACATACGTAAATCCTGTAGTTTCCGTATAACTGAAAATGTATGTTTTATACGTACTTTCCGTATTAAATGATCCATCTATATGTACTTTCCGTATGAAAGAAAGGTAGACGGTAAGGATATCACATACAGATGAATGTATATAATATATAGTTGACGTATGTAACAAACGTATACGTATGTAATATACGGAAAATTGTTAGATGTTAGACATTCTGCAGCGGAATGATGTAACATCTAAGCGGAAAAGTGCGTAGCATATGGATAATGTATGCTCCGTACAGATTTCCGTAATAAACATAAGGATTTCGTATATTTGTAGTATATACCGCTGTCCGCATAACGGCTTCTTCTCAGTGTAAGTTTGTGATGTACAAAGTCACGTCCATGAGCTTTTTCAAAGTCTTTCTGTTTCCTCTCACATTGCCATTTCATCAATCCCTTTCATATCATTTTCATGAATCACCCATCTACTTTACCCTACAGATGACATAGGCGTGGGACGTAAAACTTAGATTTCATCTTCAATGTAGTGAACATATAGTATACTATTTAACTAAAATGTCATGTCGCCTTCGAGGATTGTAATTCCGTGACAACAACAGATAAATTTCTGTTCCCAAAATATCTGTGTTGTAAAACGGAAGATAAAAGACACAGATTTTTTTTTTCAAAAGTACCTCTCAGTAAACTATAGTTATCATGGATTAGAAATTGATGGATTAGCAACAAGTTTCTTATCGTGAGTTTTTAGTGTTATTGTTTTGTTTTTCGAAGCTAAGATAAGAATAATGTCTTTTATGTGAGTGTGTGTGCATGTGTGTTAAGATCGTAAGTTTTATTATTATTATTATTATTGTCACGTAGAACGTAAACGGCTGGATATAATATTGTGTAAGAGGCAGTGTCATACGCAATAGCAAAATATTATGAAAAGATAAGTATTTACGATATTAAGATATACATGCAGTGGGTCTCAAAAGCCCCCTGACATAGGGTAACTCTGTTATTATCAGAGTTACAACAAAATGTAACAGAGGAAGCCGTCTCCAAATATGATGTTTGCAATCTAAAGTGAATGATTTTTTTTTTTTTTTTAATCGAACGAGCCGTTTGGGCTGTACACTCTTTATGCGCCTAATGTTAAATGAACATGCAACGTTGCCATTTACCTGAACCCACAACATAAGTGAATGAAGCTACTGTCTTTACACTAACGTGTAGATGGGCAGCCCCCATTTCAGACATTCCCCCATTCACTATACTCTTACAAAATGTATCCAGGTCCAGGTAAATGGCAACGCTGCATTTTCATTTAACGTTGGGCACATAAAGGGTGTACAGCCGAAACGGCTCGTCCGATTTAAAAAAAAAAAAAAAAAAACCTTCACTTTAGATTGAAAACATCATATTTGGAGACGATTTTCCCCTCTTACATTTTGTTGTAACTCTGATAATAACAGTTATCCTATGTCAGAGGACTTTTGAGACACCTTGTAAATATATACGAAAAATCATGCTTCTTCTTAAAAAAATGAGATTGAGTGCATGAATTGCATTCCCCCTTAATGAAATTTTGCGTATGCCATTGACAAGAGGTCTCGATAAATTCATCATCATCTCTGGAATGACACTGGATTTGTATACAATCACAATTAAATAACGAGACTGATTTTATTACAAAGAAGACAAACAATACTATAGATATACCACATTGCCTTGATCCCTAATCTTCCGTTGCAAGCGCTGCTATCGGCGGAAGGAATTCCACTCGCTTTCTCTCGCTTAGCAACAGCTGAACCCTTATTGGCTCAACGCGTGGGTGGGTAAGCTTTAGTTCGCATTTTTGCCACGTCTCAAGACATTTTGGCAGCACAATAGCAACAAATTATTGTATGCCATCGGAGTGTGTAACATTCATTTACAAACTGGCAACATTGCACCGCTGTACGCTTAACATCAACATTAAGAGGGAGGCACGGTGGCTCAGTAGTAGAACGCTTGTCTCTGGTGCGTGGGGTGTCTGGTTCAACCCCCAGTCAAGTAAGTGTATGGTGGACAACATTGTGTTCGTGTGTTTACTCGAGGCACTCCTGTTTTCTCCCACATAGTTATTCTACCAATTCTTCCATCATCGTTCACCTGCAGGGATGCGCATGAGACAAGATTTGAGACTGTCTTCTCTCGAAAATGTGCTGTAAAAGTGATGTCTCGACTCGAAAAATGTATATTTTTTTTATATATATATTGGAAGAGCCATGTCTCGACTCGAATTTTGTCAGGAAAATCTTGTCTCGACTTGTCTCGTGCGCATCCTTATTCACCATCCGCCTGAATCATCCGCCTCTCTAAGCCTATAGCACATAACTTTGGGAAAATAAAATGAAAACTTGATTTCATTTCTTTCTTTCTTTCTTTCTTTCTTTCTTTCTTCTTTTTTTTCAAATATAGAGTAGTCATAGCATAATGGGAACTATGCCGCCGTATTAAGAGGCCTCATCCTGGCGAAATTAAAATACCGCTAATTTTACAGTAATTATGTGATATCTTCAAATAGATAAAAGATAATTGAAATGTGGAACAAGAGTGCCCTAGACAATATTATTTTACGTGAGGTACCGTTATCACAAGTCACCTAGTGGCTTTCCGTTTTCAGCTGTTTAGAAACGCGAAAATAAATGCCGATTTATCAAAATGGCTCGAAATCGAAAGCAGATAAGTGAGTTGTGATAACGGTTTCTTATGTAAAATAATATTGTCTAGGGCGCTCTTGTTCCATATTTCGATTATCTTTTATCTATTTGATGATATCACATAATTACTGTAAAATTAGCGGTATTTTAATTTCGCCGGGATTAAGACTCTTAAGTCTGCAGTAGGAGACTGTTGATATATCACCTCTCCATCAATGAACGTGGTTCCTAATTTTTGTCTCTCTACATCCTGGTCAAAATTTGTTTTGATCCATCGAGTAGTTTCAGTGATTTATTTGTCTCCCTGAACCGGACAGAGGAATACACATACAGTTAATATACAGGATGTTAACAAAAATGTGTCACAATATTTTGGGAATAGATTCCTCACATCAAAATAAGAAAGAAAAAGTTGCTGGTATGGACCTGTGGTCGGAAGTAGGGATGACCAGAACCGGTTCCTGGTGGAACCAGTTTTCGAGTCTGAACGGATCCGGTTCTAGAAGATCCGGGTTCCGGAACCGGTTTTTCGGATCCAGGTCTGGAACCGGTTCTTCGGATCCATGTATGAAACCGGTTCCCAAGATTCGGTTCTGGAACCTGATGTCCGAGAACCGGTTCCGTTGGAACCGAAACTTTGTGACCATCCCTACGCTAAACCCGAGCTGCTGGCAGGCTGTGAACAGTATGCTAAATGAAATGGAAGCGACAGATAGGCGCCCAGGCGGCGGCCGCTTGTCTCATTTGGCTAAATAAACTCATTGGCTAAACAGGCAAACTGGCCAACTCATTTGGCTCAACACCCACTGGTGGACCAAATTTTTTTTTCTGGGGGCACAAGCGGGTCTGGGCGGGGAAGGCACAAGCGCATGGTCCTCTTTGCATTATTTTTGAAGGTGAACTTTGTGCCTCCTTTATGGGTCTTTGGGGGCTTTCGGATCCAGATCTGGAACCGGTTCCTAAGATCCGGTTCTGGACCCGGGTTTTCAGATCCAGATCTGGAACCGGTTCCTAAGATCCGGTTCTGGAACCGGGTTTTCGGATCTAGGTCCGGAACCGGTTCTGAAAACCGAATCTCCGAGAACCGGAACTTTGTGGCCGTCCCTAGTCGGAAGTGCATAATTTCGTAGTTATAAGGATGGCGAAAACGTCAAAAAAGTAACTTTAAACAAGGTCCATAGTTCCACTAATATATAGGACCGATCCTAGTCGGCTGAAGACATCACTGGGGAACCAGTATGTGACTTATCCAAATATCCATCTTTCAGAACCTCTGGAACTTGAACAATCATTTTTAGAGAGGCTGTTTGGGAATATTTGATCACTCTCTACCTACCTCTCTAAAAATTGGTGTTCAAGTACTGGAGCATTCTTAAACATGGATATTTGGATAGTTCACATACCAATTCTTCAGTGATGTCTTGACCCGACTCCGATAGGTCCCATAGTAGTGGAGCTATGAATCTTTAAAGTTCACTTATTTTACGTTTTCGGCACACTAAAACTCCGAAACTATTCACTTTTGAGCACAGGTCCACATGAAGGTTTTTTTCTTCTTATTTTGATGTGAGAAATCCATTCTCATAATATAGTGACACATTTTTTAACACCCTGTATACAAATGAGGGAGCCGCTCGCATAATTTAAAACTCACAAATTGTTACTAAGTAATCTGGTAATACTCATTTTCAAGATCTATCATATAATGCAAAAAAATTGAGTCCTTCGAATTTATATCACGTCATGAACTTCACACCAGTTTTTCTAGTTTAGACTAGGGATGACCATTTCCGGAAAAAAGAGTTTTCCGGTGTCCAGAAATCACATTTTCCGTTTTTGCGGAAAATTTTCCGTCTTCCGTTTTTCCGGAAAATTTTCCGTCTTCCTTTTTCCGGAAAATTTTCCGTCTTCCGATTTTCCGTTTCCGTTTTTACGTAAAATTTTCCGTCTTCCGCTTTTAAGGAAAATTTTCCGTCCCGTTTTTCCGGAAAATTTTCCGTCTTCCGATTTTCCGGAAAATTTTCCGTCTTCCGTTTTCAATTTTCCGGTTTCCGGAAAAAGTATTTTCCTTTTCCGGAAAATGTGGCCATCCCTAGTTTAGACTATACGAAAAGGTCTGGAAATGATTTTATAGTATTTCGTAGATAATACTATCAGACTATGATCATGCTTTTCTTTATCGTCCTTGAATTGTATTTTCCCCATAACTCTTTGTTTAGTCTATAATCTATCTTGAACACGAGGTGTGTTCAAAAAGTATCGGACCTTAATTTTTCCCGCGTAAATTAATGAAGCGCGGAACACTTTCTTCAGTGTGGATGTAGAGGGGACACTCATGCGCAGTCGTGAATTTTTTTTCCGCCCGCAGAATGCATCAGTCGCTGGCAGTCAGCCAACGAGTGAAGACGTGTTGTGAGCGGTTCTCGGATTTGAGTTTTATTTATTTATTTATTTATTTATTTATTTTTGGGAAAATGACAGTAAAACTTGAGCACCGATATAGCATCAAATTTTGCTAAAAGCTTGGCGATACGCAACGGAAACCATTCAATCTGATCAATACATTCAATTTTGAACGAGAATTTGGGCATGAGGAGAATGTCTGCGAAATTGGATTCAGGTTTTCATCGCCAAACACAACATTCCTGTGTATCATCAGGCTCCCTATTCACCCGATATGGCTCTGTGTAATTTTTGGTTATTTCTGAAGCTGAAAATGCCATTAAAAGGTACACGATTTGAGTCAAGAAAAGACATCATGCCGAATGCGACGGCATTATTGCTCACCATTCCAAAAACTGCGTTTCAGAAGTGTTTCCGACAATGGTGGGAGCGCTGAGAGCAGGGATGCCCGAAGAAAATTTTCTAGAGGGAGGGCTAGCTCCATGATTGCTATATTAGTATGGTATTTTTGGTATTTAATACATGTGGTTTGCTATATTAGTATACATTTTCTTGAGCTAGGAGGGCGACCTCCTGTCCCCAATTCGGGTGCCCATAGCTGGGAGAAATGTGCGCATCATCAAGGAGGCTGCTATGAAGGGGATTAGTGTTTCGGATTTCCAAATCAATAAATGTAGTTTTTCCAACCAAAGGTTTGACACTTTTTTGAGCATACCTTGTAGGAGAGAGGAAGGGAATGGTGATCAGCCCACTTTGCCCATTTGCATGACCCGAGGAGAAGTCAGACTAGTGCTGCCATCTGCCTCTTGTAGCAAGGTTTCTTGTGTATTGACGAGAGAAGACTGAAGTCTACAGCGTGCTGAAACTTGTTTTTGTTGATTTTCTTATAAGGATCTGCATATTTCAACTTACGATGCGTACAATTTTAAGTCGTAAGATCTTGAAGTTACTAAGATTCATAACAAGTTATATTTACGTCTAATGCACGACACATAGTTATATTTCAAATAAACTACGTTTTACAGTATAACCAGCTCAATTTTCAAAATGGCGCAATGTTGGGGATGCCGATCAACGTGATCGGTTTACCATCATGGTGATCTCCATTTCTAACAAACATTTGGAATACTTCTCCAGCCAAAAATTATAAAAGAGGCTGGACCTAAGATAGGTAATACGCCTACTTGAGTCAAACACTGAAACTTTGGTATCGGTGTAACCTTTGTGAATCGTGGGTGCATGTTGATTGTACTCTTGTGGACGCACCACATGGATATATCTGTGACATGTCTTTGAAAAAAAAACGTTAATAAAACATTCAGTTGACGTTTCTCAGTCTTTCGAAGGCGTAGTGTAGAAAAAAAAAACTTGAACTGCCTATGAAATTGTGTGTGTTTATTAAGCTTGTACTGTGATCGCCATTACCAGCATGTGATGGGAATGGCGACCAAAGTAGCAATTTGAGTTTTTTCCATCGTGTTCGCGAACTGGAAAAATGATCCTCTTTTTATTTTACACACTTATTGTAGAAGGATTGGAGTACGTATTTACAAATTTGTTTAAATATATTTTGCAAATGAAACTAAGTAAAAACCCATTTTTCTTAGATGATCGCCATTGCCCACCTCTCCCCTATATAAAAGAGTAGAAATGACTAATTCATCATTGTCCAGGTCATACTATAGTTACGAATGTGAAATTTGGACAGAAAATTAATTTTGTCGCGAAAGCAAGGGATAAATTAGGGATTTTTGGAAATACTTATCCTAAGGTGGGAAAAGGTGCTTCAAAATTTTTCGCAAGAATAGTGTATCTCACGAATTCCTGAAGTTAGGATCATAAAACTAGCGTACAAACTTTTCGTTAAAATCAAGGGAATGCGTGTTTCAGCGTTTTTCGAAAACTTCGTTCTTATAGGGAGAAAAGAAGGATCATTTTTATAATATCCAAATTTCCCTTTATTTATTTCGAAAATACCGAAATTAAGGATTTGCTTAAGCTGGAGTTTGCAAATTCAGTGCATAATCTTTTATTAGAAATAAGGAAATACATGTTTCAGCGTTTTTCGAAAATGTTGTTCTTAAGGGGGGGCCACTTTCACAATATTCAAATTCCTTGTATTTATTGGGAAAGTGTCCAGTGCCAGTAAAATTCAATATACTAGTTTTTAATGAAAATTAAAAGAATATATGTTTCAACATTTTCAAAAATTCCGTTTCTAAGGGAGGAAATGCGTGGATGGAGGGTGGCATATCTGCAAGGTTTAGATTTCCCTTTATTTATTCCGAAAGTGCTTATGTGAAGATTCATTTAAGTTAAAGATACGACATTCCATACATATATACATGTGTTTTAAATTCTTAGATACATGACCCTCTTACTGCAGAAAGTAAACATGTCCAATATTTACACATTTCCTTTTGCGTGGTGATAATGATGTGTAATTGTAATAGGTCAATGGATCGTGTAGCACCGAAATGACACTTGTCCGCTCAATGACAACGGGCATCTCGACGCCTTTGATTTTCCGAGTTGTGGTGGAAGTATCGTAAAGATATTTTATTCAGTTTTTTGCCTCTCCTGCAAACGTTACGAAATGTGGACATGTTTGCGTTCTGCAGTAAGCGGTTTACATATAAAAAACATAATTTAATCGGTTTACCAAACATTGTTGGGGTCATCAAGTCTAGGAGGATCAGGTGAGCAGGTGAGTAACCAGAATGGAAGAAAGTACGAACGGCAGGTTAATATCAAGATAGATGTCGCAGAAATAGGAATTCAAAGTAGGGACTGGATCATGTTGGCTAAGAACAGAAGTCAATCCAAAGCTTTTGTGAATGTGACACTGAATAAAATAGTTAGATACATATAAAAAGACAGACGTTTGTCCATTTTCGAAAATCCGTTTCTAACGGGTAAAGGGCTTTCTTTTTCATTTCAGATGATAATAGCATGGGAAAGTATAACAGTTGTAGCCAGGGACGTCATTTATTGGAGCAAGAGGGGGCAATTGCCTACCCGAAGAGTTTGAGAAACACATATACTTTAATCGATTGTCTTCTAATATACTAGTACAAAACGTGAGTCTTATGTCGGTGGTGCTCCTGCCCCCTCAAGCGAAATCTGAAATGACGCCTCTGGTTATAGCATACATCCAGTATTACCAAAGGGAATTTCCTCCTCATCCTCCTTGTAGTTCGCACAGTGTCCACGAAGCGTCAAGATCATGTTTACACAACGACTGTAGTAACAATAATATAACTCGTGATATCAATATATTTACGGAATAGGTTACATTTTGTTGCTAGTTAACATGGAACATTGACAGGTTTTACAACTGATTTAAACATTTCTATTGTTTTATGCATTATAAACATATGGTGAATTAATATTTTACTTGTAGTTACAAATGACTACTTTATTGATAAAAGCAAAAACAAAAAAGTTTGACTAGAGCGGGAATCGAACCCGAGACCCGTGGCATGTGAGTCGTAGATGCTTCTCACTCTGCCACGCTATCACTTGATGACTTTATAAGTCGTATCATATATGCGGCGAGTCGGAAACTTTAAGGTGCTTTTGCTAGGCTATTTCTGGCTATTGCGTTCTCCCACTTTGTAATATTAACACTTTAAATGTGCACTAGTACCTCGCGAAAGACGGACCTGAAGTTCATTTACCAAAGTCTGCTTTCTCCTTGCAATTTCTATAATACTCTTCCTGTGCAAAATACGAACATTTTTGCTAATTATTTGCTAAAATTTTAACATGGGAGAACACGGAATTTGAGAAATAATGTAGACTTACAAACTATGCGAATTGAAGAGTAAAACCGGTGGTAGTAGATCCATACTTCAGGTTGCCATAGGAGGATAAATAGAGAGATGAAACCTGTTTTTTGGACGCTGAATCCATTTGAAAGCCAGTTTCTCGCCATCTTTTGCAGATATTACTTAATAGGAATCAACATTGAAACGTGAAGTCGAATTACTTTTAACTTCTTCGCAAGATGTGTCCAATCCAATTGGCGTTTCTACGAAGGACGCTGGCTAAAGGCGTTCTCTTCTCTCCTATCTGTTTTAAAACATCTTTGTTTGTTACTCTCTCTGTCCATTTTATCTTCTCCATCTTTCTCCAACACCATATCATCACCAACTTCCGTAATGTTCAAGTCTCTAAACCTTACAGTCCAATACTCCATATATAGCACTTGGCCAACTTCTTCCTTAGTCAGAATAATATATATATATATATATATATATATATATATATATATATATATATATATATATATGTGTGTGTGTGTGTGTGTGTGTGTGTGTGTGTGTGTGGCAGATTCATGTCCTGATATATGCTTCTTACTTTAAATTAAAACTCTTTAAACTAAAGGCTAAAAACTCTGGAATTTCGTATGCCAATCCAATATAAGTTATAGTTTTTAAAGTGCAACAACGTCAATTTATTGATTACATGTTTCAAGTCTATATGTTAAACAAAAATTTACAATACATTCTTTATAGTGTTACAAAGTAAGGACACTAGAGATGAGTATCTTAAGGAGTTCATGTAGAGCCAGAATTATGATGTAACACATTTCGATTGGATACAAAGTTACAAGAAATTGAAAGTTACAAGAAAAGAACAAATCTTAAAAGCCACAATTTTAAGTATGTTACTCCATCATGAACAACGAATGGGAGGGAAAGTACACTCGCACTCAGAAAGGCCTAAACACAGCGCCGTAACTTAGATTTTTTCTGGGAGACAAGCATTAATACGCGTATTTAGGACCCCTAGAAAAAGTTATTTTTCTAATTGTTGGACCCCTCTTTCCATCTTTCTCTTACTTCTTATGAGCCCCTAGAGCCTGTGGGCCCTTCCGCACGACAAGGTCTGCGGGGCTGTTAGTTGCGCTCCTGGTCCATTCCATACATGACAAATTAATTAAGGGGACAATATTGACAAATCTCAAAGCCATACGAATAAATATTATTACTAGGGCCCCTCATAGTAGACTTGTTTTTTTTTACTGAAATGGGCCCACGACTCATTTTTGTTTTATTTACCTTTTGTGCGCTGTTTTGTTTATGTAAGGTAGTGGACCTGTTTGATGCTTCATTTGTAATTTCACGTTAGTATCATATAGTGATGAGCAAATGCAAGACCAAGACCAAGACCCGGGTGGTCTTGGTCTTGGTCTTGGTCTTGCACATGCGGTCTTGGTCTTGGTCTTGCACTGGAACCCTCGGTCTTGGTCTTGGTCTTGGTCTTGCACACCTAGTCTTGGTCTTGGTCTTGGTCTTGCACACCCAGTCTTGGTCTTGCTTGCAAGAGTCTTGCAAGTTTTGCTTTTAAGAAATCTATGATTTTCATAAGTAAATTTTACTCTGGATATAAGGAATAATAAATCCTACATTGCGTCAATAGTGAGGGAAATACAATGTATGTTTCTAAATGTAATATATTTTACCTTCGTGTAAGTGTGATGATACTGTATAACATAGGCGATGACCTTTACTTTTTTTTTTTTCAATGGGTGATCACGCTTCACTACTTAGAAGATAAATCACAACATTTCGTAATATTTTTATGTTTTAACAGATACAATACTCCACTGGTTCCCAAACTGGGGAGGCTAGCCCTGACAGTGAGACGCACGAAAGAAAACCAAGACGGCACAGATTACTGAAATACCATAAATTGCAAAATTATTTTTACACTCTAAAGGTGTCAGATTTTTTTCTTTCCAACCACGATTAGCTCATCTTTGTATTAAACAAACTCCCAATTAAATATTGAAATTTTGTTTTACTGATTCTAATATGTACTGTATGGGGCAGAAACAAGGACATTACCGGTACGCAAAAACGATGAAACAGTTAGACTTTCGAAATGTGGGCATGGAGTAAAAAGGAGAGAATCAGCTGGGTTGAACGGAAAACGAATGCGAAAGTTTTAGAAATAGTAGCAGTAGGGGAGAAAAGAAGAATTTTAGATGTAATGAAGAGGAGGACATTGGCTGAGGAGGAACTGTATTATGAGTGACATGCTAGAGGGAGGGGGCGAAAGAGATTGTAGTTGAATAAAGATATTAAGACAGAAAATTGCTACGTTAAGACGAAGAGACTAGCTGAGGACCACATCATTGAACCTTCTCAGCTGCAGCAAGTGACCTGCCAATAATGGCAGAATAGCTATTATTATGACGATGATGGTATGTTTTGCAATATTGACCAAAATAGAGAGAAAAAAATAAAATAATAATAATAATTAAACCTCTTAATATTTTCGAATATGAAATGAAATTAAATTTGTGAGCTTTACGTCCCACGATTATGCCAGCTAGGCTAAAGGAGACGGTGATAATGAAAAATGAATGAAAATGGTGGAAAGAAGAAAGTGGGAGGAAACGGGAGAACCCCGAGGAAACCCACGCACACACCCAAACCCACGTTTGTCTACCACAAAGTTCACTTGGCGGGGGCTGGGATCGAACGCGGGACCCCAAACACCCGAGCTGAACGCTCTACTACTGAGCCACCGCGGCCCCAATATCTTAGAATAATTTGAGTGAAAACTGAAAATGACTCAACTGTCTATGTCTTTTGTGTAAACTCAATTTATGTAAATACTTTTGACCTACATTAGAAATACATAATAACGGCATCAAACTTCAAGTTATTTGAAATAAGTACGAAATCACTCTCAGTTGTAAATATAGATTATTTATTGCTGTATAATGTTATATCGTTAAATCCTAGATATGGCGTATACCTAAGGGGGCTATAAGTTATATTGATAAACAATTATTCAACGTATAAGCATCCACCTATGAAATCAAACTTGCGATCACATGCGCTAAGTTTTTGTCAATGTCATGAAAATGTTATTTCAATATTAATTTTATAAGTACACATTAAACATTTCCAACGGATGCTTGAACCTCAGAGCCAAGGCCACACCCATGTAGTCGGCATGTATGGTGTACGGAATTGCCGATGTTCAATACTACATTTCTTTAGTTTTGGAAGGAAGAACACCATTAATATGTTTTGAAATGAAATGAAGTATCTACTTTAACGTCCCACGCTTATTACACTGAGGCTAAAGGAAACAGTGATGATGAGAAATGGTGGAATGAAGAAAGTACGAGGAAACGGGAAAACCCACGCACAGGGTGTTTGTTCACCAAAGAAGCTCACATAGCGCAAGCTGCGATCGAAACAGGGCCCCATGCACCAGAGGTGCACGCTCTGCCACTGAGCTACCGTGTCCATAACATGCTCTAGTTTATTTTTGCTTATTCATTTCTTATGGACACAACTATTCTTCGTATGATTTCCCAAAATCCAATCATGGGCCGTCGTGAATGATCAAATGATGACCAAAGTAAATCAGACACTGAAGTTATTATAGCTTGTAACAATTCATAGAATTATGCTGTCGGTCGTCTCGTGAACAACCGATTCAAAAAACGACATACTGTAGCTATATGTTACAGGAGCAGATCGACTCACATGGATTGCATAAACTACTGGGAACAAATTCACTCCGGCGGTATTTTCACTGGAGCCAAGAAGTTCACGTGAAAGATATAATGATTTTTCCACTTCCTTTTTACATTCTATAAAAAATCAAGTAGTACCATACTTATGCAAGACTCTTGCGCAAGAGTCTTGGTCTTGGTCTTGGTCTTGCAGGTATGGTCTTGGTCTTGGTCTTGGTCTTGCAGGTATGGTCTTGGTCTTGGTCTTGCATCGGGATTCCTGGTCTTGGTCTTGGTCTTGGTCTTGGTCTTGCATGCAAGACTCTTGCAAAAACTGCAAGACCAAGACTCTTGCGCTCATCACTAGTATCATATATGGAGTAACACAATATTGTCTTAAAATGGGCCCCCTTGAACGGCAGGGAGCTTCCTTGGGAGGGGCAGTTGCCCACAAGTTACAGCCCTGCCTAAACACCACAAATATAATTCCGTTATATATGTTTTTGTTTAAGTAATAATCTATTATGTTAGTGAAAGATAAAGCTAACACACCTGCAGAGGAAAGATGGTAATCATTTTTTTTATATAGAATTCAGTATCGAGCTTCAATCTCAATGTATCAGTTTGCAGCTCTAGTGCAACTAGCTTTCTTTATCTTTACTTCTTGATTTTCCTTCTACATCTGTTTAATAATAATAAAAGAAACTGTTTCCACCTTCAATGATAAGGAACTTCTTTGTGACAAAGACATGACTAGGTGATAATTAACTAAATGGAACAGATGTTCGCTACTGTTCGAGAATTAAGTTCTTGTATTTGACAATAATCAAGCAATTCATGCTGCGATTTATTTGAACATTTGCTTTAGCACCGTCCTTGTGACCTTAAACTGATGCGACTTAAACATGATTTATGAATGTAGTATTCAAATAGAGGGTTAGCTTAATATATTTAACTACCATCATCATGAAGTTTGTTTCCAACAAGAAATATTTATTTTAAACGATATGACAGCTTTTGCTGCCCCGTGCAAATGTAAGTGTTGCACAGGTGGTAGAGCCAGCCCTGTTTATGTTCGTGGATTTTCTCGTGGTTGTCCCGTTTCTTTCCTCATTCTCATTTATCAATTCTTTTCATTAATTATCCGTTTCCTTTTGTGTACATTGCGTAAACGTGGGACGTAAAACTGAAAGATAAGATGCCATTGAAAAATGACTTTTGAAAATATCTCAATTAAAATTTAAAGGATGTCCTAGTGTTAAAAATATACTTTTTATTTTTATAACTTTAGCGAGAGTAACGCCATCGCTATAAAACGTTGTGTTTCACCTATGGTCGAAGGCTGTATTCTTACATCTAATCGAATGCAATATAGCCACGAATGGCGTTCCAATGACGGAGGTAACGCTTGAGAAAACCTCATTACATGCGCCACTAACTTTTATGATTAAGTGATGTCAACCGCTAAGAGATACGGCTTTATTGTTACAATATTATCTATATATATATATATATATATATATATATATATATATATATATATATATATATATATATATATATATATATATATATATATATATATATACATTTTGTATACGGAGCTCTTATGCCACGAAGAACAGAGATAAGATAGCAAATAGTGCGTGTAATTCTTCTTCTGATGACTTCTTTTTTATGAAACACTAAAATGATTGAGTTATTCGTTCTTTAATCTTCTACACAGTTTTAAGTCTTTTTTAAAGAAAGATAGAAATAACAAAGTGTAACTTACCAGTCTGAACAATTCATCGTCACCAAGGGATATGGGCGTTCAGTGCACAAAGGAATCAAGTTGAGATGGAGTGGGTGAGTGGTTCGTGGGTCAACAGGACGTGACTCACTACGACTGACCACCCACTGTGACCCACCGACCCACTCTGCTCAGTGCATTGTAGACAGCGTCTTTTAAACACCGGTGAATTTGTAAACGTTTTACTTTGAAGCCCTGCATTTTTCTTCCTTTTTCAATTTGTTTCTATTTGCTTACCTGAGATATCTAAGCGGAAAAAAAAAACATGCTGGGCAAACTCCGATTAGTAATAATGTCACAGTCTTCTTTTATTACAAGTGTAAAGTCTTTAATCAATGGAGAGGAGGGCGTCAATCATGGGTCAGAGTTGATGACGATGGGTTTTGGTGAGTCAGAGTAGGTCACAGTGCATGAGAGTGGTTCATGGTGGGTGGTGGGTCTGTGGGCCAATTCTTCATTGACCCACGCCAGTTCTGGAATCAAGTTCACTTTTTGGTAATTTTGGACATTTTCGTCATTAAGATCTCTATCTGAAACTCCTTTCAAAGCCTAAAAGATGCATGTCCAGATATTGTAAATATCTTATAATGTACAAAAAAAAAAAAAAAAGTGCTAATGTTTCTATATATGTAAGCGTACCGTAAAAACTTCATTCATTTTTTGTCTCAACTTTAGTAAATGGACTTAGTTCCTTTGTGTTCTGAATGTCTCATATACGTATCTTCTTCAGATCACTTCTATCGCAGTTCGATCCCAGCCCCCGCCAAGTGAACTTTGTGGTGGACAAACACCGTGTGTGGGGGTTTTCTCGGGGTTCTCCCGTTTCCTCCCACTTTCTTCATTCCACCATTTCATTCATTACTCATAATCACCGTCTCCTTTAGCCTAACCGGCATAAGCGTGGGACGTAAAACTCAAAGATTTCATTTATTTATTTTTTTTTCAATTTAACATTAAAGACAGTCGCGTACCAAATAGGGAGGATTCCGGATTCTAACCTCCCCTGTTGATCAAAGTATTTTTTTAAAAAAAAAACTCTGCCTTTGCTATATTAAAATATGTATATGAAAATTCTGAAACGATTATGTCCTGAGGTATCCACCTAAAGGAGACAGGTGATTAATGCAAGTTAATTATTAATGAAGAAATTGGTGAATAACGATGGACGAGAGGGGTACTTGGGATCCTGCAGAAAAAACATGAACACGATGTTGTCCACCAAAAACTGAGATAGCCTGGGATCGAAACATGGAACTCTCACTCCAGGGATGAGCACTCTACAACTAAATTACTATGCCCATAATCCAATATGGCTTCCATTATTTACCTCTCAAGGTCGAAAAGGAAAGTGACATAAACCATTTGTAGAGCTTCTTCGTGCCTAAGCGGTTAGCATCCGCGCCTTTGGGAGACCCGGGTTCGATTGCCGGCGGAAACTCATGTGATTCGGATGTCACGTTAATCAGTAGGTCCACGTTTCATATAGCCTTGCTGTTGAAAGGGACGTTAAAATCAACTCAACTCAAAAACTCTGTAGACCCTATCTTGTGAGAAGCCAATCTGAGCCAAACATTTTAGGTTTTTCTTCAAGAGAGTGGATCTCTCCTTTTTTTTTCTCTTGTAGTCCCAAAACATGGAACCAACCCTCGCCGAGTTCATCTAGCAGTTCCTGTAAACATGGGCTCAATCACAGAGAAAGAATAATGCCTAAGCCACTGCTTTATGAAAGCGGCAAATCTGTAATTACATGGTGCTCCAAAAGTATGAAAACACCCTAATAAAAGTGGTAAATGTTGGAAAATATAAAGAAAGTAACAACGTAAGTGGGGAATAGGGATGAAGAGAAATGTTTGAGGGCACATTACAATAACGTCTGTCGTCTTTAATTTTCACAATTACCTTAAATGGAAATCATAGTATGTGATATGTCGTTTTAATAGCAAATTTTCATAGAAATTGAATGGCACTGTTATTTTTGCTCGAACACTAACCGTTACAAAGCCATGACAGTTTCTTTATTGATACTCAAGCGAAAGAGGTTAATCATACTGCAAGGACTACACACTATTACAGGACACATTTAATGTGTTCCGCATTCCGGTCGATTGTCAGATGCATTTTGAGTTCCTAGTCATGCAATATATGGCGCATAGTGTCGGCTGTAATGTTGGAAAGTGTGTCCACAATTCGTTTCTTGAGATGCTAGCAATCCCAAATTTTCACCGCATATGGATGATGCAACAGGCTTAACATGGTTTTACAGATGGTATTCCAGTGGCGTCAGGTCAGGGAAACAAGGGAGCCATGCCACAGCACCTAGCTGACAAATTTACTCATTTGGAAATTGCTGATCGAGATACCCACGAACATATGAACCGTAATGGGGTGGGGCACTATTGTGCTGAAAAAACTTAGGAAATCACCGATCCTTCGATAGCAGTGATAGCGTCTTCTGACGGAGGTTAAAATCATCTACAATCAACTTGACATTTGTTCTACAGAGATCAGCACGATCTCAATACGCTCTGTAAGCATTAAGACCATCTTCTGCTAGTAAGTCACTTGTAACGATACAAACAAAGCAATATTCGTTATGGTTAGCATTAGAGAAACAATAACAGTGCCATTCAATTTCTACGAAAAACTGATATTATAATGACATGTCACATGCTATGGTCTTCATTTAAGATAATTACGTAAAATTTGAAGATGGGGACATCATTGTGTTGCGTCCTCAAACATAGTCCCCGTCCCTATTCCCCAACTACATTGTAGCTTTGGTTATAATTTGCAGCTTTACCACTTATTAGACATAGGGCGTTTCCACATTTTGGACCACCCTGTATAGTAATGAAGAAGAACTAATCAATGTAACTGTGATTACACTACCAGTGACATGCATGAGAGAAGCACTGCACACAGTATATACACTCCAACACAATATATGGACATCTTTAAAAAAAATTCTAAGGCTTAGTGATTTCAAATAGCGCCCACTTTTGCATCTTCGGCGCCCTAACTTCCTCGCCTCTCTTCGCTCATTGACTGGTGGTTTGATCAAAAAGTATGATGAATATACTATAGTTCCACAGTGTCATCTATGGATGTTGTATCCATTTCAACTAGTAAGTCCGGTACCGCAAACCTTTGACACAATCCGTGTCGACTTTGAACGAGATGTGACATGCTAGGTGTCTTCCAAAGGCACAAGAGTGAGGATGTGTTACAAGGGTGTATCGCCCGTAGTGCCGTGCGTAAGAAAATCAGCACCCGGGGGCGAGAGTATACGATGGCGCCTCCCCCCGTACATAATATATGAGTGGGGACAATAAACTAGCCGCGAAGCGCCACCATGGTTGGCGCGAAGCGTAATGAATTTTTCAAAAATAAACCCTACTTTTCCGTGATTTTGAGCACATTTTATTATTACTTTCTTCTTGCATTTTTTATACTTTCTTTTCTTTCTTCCTCCCGAATTTTGCGCCCCCTGACTTCGGCGCCCGGGGCCATTGCTCCGCTCGCCCCCTTCACGGCACGGTACTGATCGCGCGAATATGAAGTTTCGTTCTAAGCTAAAAAAAAAAAAAAAAAGTGTCAAAGAAGCTCATGAAATGCTAAAACCAGTGTATGGCGATGAATCGGTGGTATTGAAGACTGTTTACAAGTGTTTTGAGCGATTCAAAAGCGGCAAGGAGCCGGTTGAAAACGTGCAACGATCGAGACGTCCTTTGACGCCTAAAACACATGAAAACGTGCAAAAAGTAGCACAAATGATTTGTTCAAACAGATGAATGGTTATTATTCGAGAGCTTTCCGAAGAACTAAACATCTCGTATGGGTCCCTGGAAAGCATTTTAACCTGTCGATTAAATGGGCAAATGGCTTCTTTCTTTAGCACGAAAACGCGCCATCCCACACCTTGCTTTTAATCCGCAAGTTTTGGGCCGAAAATTCCTTCCTGTCCACATTCGCTGTGCTCTCCGGATATAGCACCCATAATGCAACTTCTGGCTTTTCCTTAAAATTAAAACCATGCTTAAAAGGAAAACATTTTGACACCATTCCTGACATGGAGAGGGCCACGACAGAGCGGCTCAACGACTTTCCAAAAGAAGTCTTCCAGAAATGCTTTCAGTCATGGATTCAACGTTGAGAAAAATGCATTGCTGTAAAGGACAGTACTTTGAAAGAGATTAAATCAAATTCCATGTAAGCTTATTATTTTGTTTCTAATAAAATTGCATGTAAGCTTATTACTTTGTTTCTAATAAAATTCCATGTAAGCTTATTACTTTGTTTCTAATAAAATTGCATGTAAGCTTATTACTTTGTTTCTAATAAAATTGCATGTAAGCTTGTTACTTTGTTTTTAATAAAATTCCATGTAAGCTTATTACTTTGTTTCTAATAAAATTGCATGTAAGCTTATTACTTTGTTTCTAATAAAATTGCATGTAAGCTTGTTACTTTGTTTTTAATAAAATTCCATGTAAGCTTATTACTTTGTTTCTAATAAAATTGCATGTAAGCTTATTACTTTGTTTCTAATAAAATTCCATGTAAGCTTATTATTTTGTTTCTAATAAAATTCCATGTAAGCTTATTACTTTGTTTCTAATAAAATTCCATGTAAGCTTATTACTTTGTTTCTAATAAAATTCCATATAAGCTTATTACTTTGTTTCTAATAAAATTGCATGTAAGCTTATTACTTTGTTTCTAATAAAATTCCATGTAAGCTTATTACTTTGTTTCTAATAAAATTCCATGTAAGCTTATTACTTTGTTTCTAATAAAATTCCATGTAAGTTTATTACTTTGTTTCTAATAAAATTTCATGTAAGCTTATTACTTTGTTTCTAATAAAATTCCATGTAAGCTTATTACTTTGTTTCTAATAAAATTCCATGTAAGCTTATTACTTTGTTTCTAATAAAATTCCATGTAAGCTTATTACTTTGTTTCTAACAAAATTCCATGTAAGCTTATTACTTTGTTTCTAATAGAATTCCATGTAAGCTTATTACTTTGTTTCTAATAAAATTCCATGTAAGCTTATTACTTTGTTTCTAATAAAATTTCATGTAAGCTTATTACTTTGTTTCTAATAAAATTTCATGTAAGCTTATTACTTTGTTTCTAATAAAATTCCATGTAAGCTTATTACTTTGTTTCTAATAAAATTCCATGTAAGCTTATTACTTTGTTTCTAATAAAATTATTCACCTTATTTTTTGATCACACATTGCATTTTTAAGGCCTCTACAAAACAAGTCTCACGTAAAAATTTCTAATAAAATGGAATTATCTAATCTCGTACACGGGCGTCTCTGGCGGGGGGACGAGGGGGGCATGTCCCCCCAATATTTTGAAGTACAAAATAATCAATATTTTTTTTCTAATTTATGTACTAACGACAGAATATCATATAAATAATAATAATAATTATATTTATTTGGAATATAATATTCAGGCTGTGAAACGATTGTAATCGAGTTCTTGATACACCTTAGGGGGTGTGTGAAGGTAAGCAGAAAGGTAACAAATAGAATGGAAGTTAATAAACAGTTTGGGCTAGGTAATACCGTTTAAATCATTTTCTTTGAGTCCCCCCCGCCCCACAAATTTTACATGCCAGAGACGCCAGTGATCTCATACATAACTACTTAAAGAACACGGTTAATTGTATTGGAAAAGTCTACAAAAAAATTTTTTTTCTTTCTTTTACTTTTTGTATACGGTATACTCAGACAATAACTTAGTGTAGGGTTTGATTTTATGAGTCCTGCACAAAATTGTAGTTGATCGAAAAACGATACTGTATTTGCCCCATTTATTTAATTTCTTTGTCCTAATGCCATACGAAGAAGATACAAGCGAAGCGAGAATTTGCTTTTATCCCTGCTGGTGGCTTCTCGAACCGGTTTCTTTCCATTGCATGCGATATTTTCTGTGCATGTTAACTCGCTGTTTAAGGTAAATGTATTCTGTCCAATGACAAACAAATGATAATAGCTATAGCTGTATGATACGTGTGCGAGTACAGCTTACGCACACAAGGTTTCTTACTTTTGTTGTCGCAGTGATTCCGTAGGCAAAGAAACGACATATAACAATTCAAGTTGATAACGTTCTAAAAACAAAAAGTTAATGAAGCTTGAAAATAAAAGAAACATTACTGTTTACGTACCTTACTCTTTGTATTGTGTGTTAACAAATTGTCTCTTTTTCTGTACTGTTTCGTTGCTTATCAATTACTAGCTGTATCATATACTACAATAGAGGTAAGAGAAACTTAATTTTTAAGAAGTGAGATACATTAAATAATGATCTTTAATTGGTTTCAATCCTAAGTTAACGGAGGAAATTCAATCCTTATCCATGATTGATTTCAACCCTAATTTAAAGAAGGAAATTCAATCCTTATCCTTGGCCGATTTTAACCTTAATTTAAGGGATGAAATTCAATCCTTATCCTTGGCCGATTTCAACCTCAAGTTAATGGTAAACATTGAATCTTTATCGTTGATCGATTTCGATCCCCAAGTTTACAAGTAACATTGAATCCTTATCCTTGACCGATTTCAACCCCAAGTTAATGGGAAACACTGAATTCTTATCCTTGACGGGGCCGCGATGGCTCAGTGGTAGAGCGTTCATCTCTAGTGCATGGGGTTCCGGGTTCAAACCTTGCTCCCGCCAAGTGAACTTTGTGGTGAACAAGCACTGTGTGCGTAGGTTTCCTCGGAGTTCTCCCATTTCCTCCCACTTTCTTTAGCCCTCGTCTTCTTTAGCCTAGCTAGCATAACCGTCAAAGATATTCTTATCCTTGACCGATTTCAACCGTAAGTTCATGGGGAACATTGAATTCTTATCCTTGACCGATTTCAACCCCAAGTTAATGGAAAACATTGAATCTTTATCGTTGACCGATTTCAAGTCCAAGTTAATGAGGAATATCGAATTCTTATCCTTGACCGATTTCAACCCCAAGTTAATGGGGAATATTGAATTCTTATCCTTGACGGAGCCGCAATGGGTCAGTGGTAGAGCGTTCACCTCTAGTGCATGGGGTTCCGGGTTCAAACCTTGCTCCCGCCAAGTGAACTTTGTGGTGGACAAGCACTGTGTGCGTAGGTTTCCTCGGGGTTCTACCATTTCTTCCCACTTTCTTCATTCCACCATTGACCGATTTGAGCCCCAAGTTAACAAGGAACATTCAATCCTTATCCTTGAGCGATTTGAGCCCTAAGTTAACAAGGGATATTCAATCCTTATCCTTGAGCGATTTCAATCCAAGTTAACAAGGAACATTCAATCCGTATCCTTGACCGATTTCAGCCCAAATTAGCTAGGAATACTCAATCCTTACCCTTGAGCGATTTCAATTCAAGTTAAGAAGAAACATTCAGTCCGTATCCTTGACCGATTTCAGCCCCAAGTTAACAAGGAACATTCGATCCTTATCCTTGAGCGATTTCAATCCAAATTAACAAGGAACATTCAATCCATATCCTTGAACGATTTCAACCCCAAATTAACAAGGAATATTCCATCTTTATCCTTGAGCGATTTCAATCCAAGTTAAGAAGGAAGATTCAATCCTTATCCTTGACCGATTTCGACTCCAAGTTAACAAGGAACATAGTCTGGAAAAATTCGGAATGTGTCCCTTTTTCCCCTCTGTTATTTCCCTCTTGTTGGCTACAGGTACATTGGAACAAACGTATCACTATCTGAAAGCCTCGTCCTTATGGCCTACAGAACGCACTATAAAAAGTTTCAATAGCATAATTAAGGAAGCTGTAGCCCCGGTATATCTGTTAATTTTGAAATATAAGCAAAATCTCCTGAGTCGTTTCTGATAAAACTGATTCACGTTTGAGAAGATAGTCCAGAAAGATGTCACTCGCAAGAGTTAACTACTACTCCTGAATCTTATAAAAGCCTTAAGTTTCAAGTCTTGTCTCCTATCATTACTAGGAAGTTAATAATATTATGTGCGATGTACTTCGTATTACTTAGTGCACTCTCGAAATTAAATTTATTAGTGATATCTCCTTATTCTGTTAAACATTTAGATTTAAAATTTTTTATCTTAAGAAAGAAGGTTGCAATGCTGATTTCAGGAAAAAGAGAAAGTTCATTCAACCATGAAACGCCAGTTGTTGAGAGATGTGAAGTGCGATAATGGCTTGCTGAGGCTAGAAACCTGACTAATTATTGAGAGTGTATTTGAAGATCATGGAGATGATATCATGTCCCGTTCAGGAGCCGTTTACCCGTTAATTTTTTGCTTCTGAGGCGTAAAAAGTGTAAAGATTTCATGTGTATGATGACAGGGATTTTTTTCTTTCTCTCTTTGTATGACAGCCAGCGACTTCAGCTTTTCACTGTGCCTTGTCAACACACCAAAGAATTCTTTTATTTGACTTGGATCCATGTGGCAACAGTGATGCCAGTTCAAAAGATCTTGAAATTCGGTTAGGGACTTTTTGTAAATTTTCAGTCCTTCATATACCTGAATAATTTCCCTCCCGTTGGCAACGCTGCAGTGTAACTTACTCTAAAAAAAAAAAAAAAAAAAAAAAAAAGAGCCACATCTTTGTAAGAAAATAGCCACATCCTTCATCCACATCCTCATATCAGTCGGATAGACAGTTTTTGAGCAATAAGTCACTAACTGAAAATGTAGGGAAATGCCAAAAATGACCTGGGTCGGAAAGGGTTAAAGGTTTACCTTACGACCTCTTGTGAAATTGAAGGGGGAAGATAAAAGAAACTACTGCCATCTGACGGGGATTTGGTAGTCTTTTACCCTCACTTTATGTATTTTTGTATTCGTTCACAAAAAAAACTATAAACTACGTTCGTACAGATAGAGAGAGGTATTCCCACACGCCTCCAAGTAATATGAATAAAAAAATTAATAATAATAATAATAATAATAATAATAATAATAATAATAATAATAAAAACATTGTTGCCTCCCATAAAGTTAATTGTTGGAAAACACCGGTGAAAAGGAAATGAATCTCAGGTTGAAAAACATCTCGTGACAGCGATGGAAAAATCAATTGAACAATACGACGTTTATTGTACGGTTGATGGCCTATCACATAGACGATCCCGTTCTTTTTACAATATTATTTCCTGTGCATTGAATCTTTGGTAATGAGGACGATGCTTCATTGAACAGCTAACCTCCATCTGTCTATTGATACGAACAATCCAAGGGCGTGCGTTTTGGTTTCTTTTACTTTCAACTCACTATTACAGTGCGGTTCAGGACCAACATGAACGTATGGGACATAAAACTCAAAAGATTTCATTTTATTTCATTTCATTTGAATACGAAACTTAAAAATTTCAATCTTAGTAGTGTTTAGCGAAAAAAAGAATCCCAAGTACTCACCCTGAAATTTTGTTAGCATTAGGATTAATAATTAGATTTCTGGGTTTTCAGCATCTAGGGCCATGTTAACCCGTCATTAGGATTAGGATTTAGATTTCTGGGTTTTCAGCATCTAGGCCATGTTAACCCGTCATTAGGATTAGGAATTAGATTTCTGGGTTTTCAGCATCTAGGGCCATGTTAACCCGTCATTAGGATTAGGATTTAGATTTCTGGGTTTTCAGCATCTAGGGCCATGTTAACCCGTCACTAGGATTAGGATTAGGAATTAGATTTCTGAGTTTTCAGCATCTAGGGCCATGTTAACCCGTCACTAGGATTAGGATTAGGAATTAGATTTCTGGGTTTTCAGCATCTAGGGTCATGTTAACCTGTCACTAGGATTATGAATTAGATTTCTGGGTTTCCAGCATCTAGGGCCATGTTAACCCGTCATTAGGATTAGGAATTAGATTTCTGGGTTTTCAGCATCTAGGACCATGTTAACCCGTCATTAGGATTATGAATTAGATTTCTTGGTTTTCAGCATCTAGGGCCATGTTAACCCGTCACTAGGATTAGGATTTAGATGTCTGGGTTTTCAGCATCTAGGGCCATGTTAACCCGTCATTAGGATTAGGAATTAGATTTCTGGGTTTTCAGCATCTAGGCCATGTTAACCCGTCACTAGGATTAGGATTAGGATTTAGATTTCTGGGTTTTCAGCATCTAGGGCCATGTTAACCCGTCACTAGGATTAGGATTAGGAATTAGATTTCTGAGTTTTCAGCATCTAGGGCCATGTTAACCCGTCACTAGGATTAGGATTAGGAATTAGATTTCTGGGTTTTCAGCATCTAGGGTCATGTTAACCTGTCACTAGGATTATGAATTAGATTTCTGGGTTTCCAGCATCTAGGGCCATGTTAACCCGTCATTAGGATTAGGATTAGGGATTAGGTTTATGGGTTTTCAGCATCTAGGATCATGTTAACCCGTCACTAGGATTAGGAATTAAATTTATGGGCTTTCGGCATTTGGGGCCACGTTAACCTGTCACTAGGATTAGGATTAGGAATTAGATTTCTGGGCTCTCGTCATCTATAGCCATGTTAGCCTGTATGAGGGATGACGTTCCTCGGCGATCACACTATCCGAGGAAAGAGAAGAAGGAAGCGGTCTGGGACCTGTATGTTAGGTACCATCCCGGTCAGGATTGCCAACCGTCCAGGTCAGTATTGCGAACCGTCCCGGTCAGGATTGCCAACCGTCCAGGTCAGTATTGCCAACCGTCCCGGTCAGGAGGGGACTCAAACACCAATTGTCCCGTGCCGATTTTTCTTAAGGAACGTTGGCAACCCTGATCTCGTTGTGAATGTGGAAAACCCGGGAAACCACACTCAGGATGGCGGCCTGGAAAAGCTTTTGCACCCTTTCGACCGAGTGTTCGAACCGGGAATCGAACCAGGACTGCTCACACAAAAGACGAAAACGTTAGTGCCCAAGCAACATTTTCATTGTCAAGCGGTGTGCCAACCGTTGTCTATTTGTAGGCATTGTTGGCAAAGCCACTATCTAAATGCCAACGGCAAATTCGACAATCTCAACCATCGATGCCAACAGGCGAAAACAAAACAACGTAGGTGCATCGTTGTTTTGGCAACAAATCGAAAGACGATATTCTATTTTGTTGTCACAATGTTGGCGTTCCGTAGGATAACGGTCGTTGGCCAACTTTTTTTTTACGTTGATGTTTTGTTGGCATTCCATTGGCCCAACCACACCATAGTTGGTAGATTGTAGGATAACGATCGTTGGCCAACTGTGATTTTCTCGTTGGCATTTTGTTAGAATTTCGTTGGCCCAACTCCTCCATGGTTAGCACACTATTGTCCATTGGTTGGTTGGCCAACTGTACACAATCTTCTGTTGGCCCAAAGTTGCAAATAATTGTTTGCATAACGATTTGCAGTACTGCCAAAATTACCGTTGGCCAACCAACCATGGTTGGTTGGCCCAACCGTTTGCCAACCCAAAATGCTACTTGGGTGACTACGCTATATGGGGACACTCAGAAATTTATGTTGGGGGTGTCCACCAGTAGTAGTCGCTATGTCTAGGTATTATTCTACATTCGATAAAACGATAAGTAATTTTAGAGTACTTCCACCTATATTCTCAGCAAAAATAATAAAACTAAATTGTTTGCGTATGAAAAGAAAGAATTGAAATGCAGTGAAAGATCAAATTTTTAATGTACATCAACCATTTCTCTCGTAGAGGAACCATAGTTTCACATAAGAAAGTATAGAAATGTCTATCGAGTTACGGAATTTGGAGAGGTGCGGACCCAGGTGCGCCCGTTGTCCAAAAATTAGACATATACTATTCGATAGGTTTTATTGAACTAAACAACGTGCTATGAGGTTGTGCGAAACTTAAAAAAAAATATTTATATTTATGCTGTACGACAGGCATGTCAAACTCCCCCTCCTCCCCCCGCGGGGCACATGCAACCCTTGATTCCTTTATCTGCGACCTTCGATTCAGTGGAAGAAAATTATTAAAAAAAATAATTATAATTTACAGTGTGAATAACTTTTCTCACTTACAAGAAGGAACAAGATCTAGGGATGCGCACGAGACGAGTCGAGACAGAATTTTCCTGACAAAATTCCAGTCGAGACAATACCTCCTCCAATAGAGAAGAATGAATTTTTCGAGTCGAGACATCACTTTTACAACACATTTTCGAGACGAGACATCCTCAAATCTTGTCTCGTGCGCATCCCTTTTCAAGATCCCAGCGATATTCTGATTAACATTAATCTGAGCTCTATTTTGAAATTCGCTACTGCTAGCAGCAAATCTCCAGATATCCGAAAGCTAATAAAGGGGTTAATGCCTCTTACAATTAACATCGAAGCTAATTTTATGTTAAGTATTAATCTGTCTGGCTCAGCATAGACTTCAAATTTTTTATAGACAATGGTAATAATTTCTCTTTTGTTTTTAAGCGCTTATTATTATTATTATTATTATTATTATTATTATTATTATTATTATTATTATTATTATTATTATTATTCTACTGTTTAGCGTTTTTATTATATTTGCTATTTTTAGCGCTTTTTTTGAACTGAGTTAATATTTTTTAAAAAAAATATTATTTTCTGCTTTTTAGTTTGATCTTGTGAGTTTTTTTTCTCCATTAAGTTTGTTTAATTACTTGCCGGTTTTTCATTATCCCAGCAATTTAGGTTGATAGCGTATTTACGATTTTGTTTCGGGAGGGGCTTTGCTAACGTTCGGGGGGGGCTTTGCCTGGAAATGTGAAAATTCTGCAAGATATTTCATTTACTTTACTATACTAAGTAAGATTTCGGAGGGGGGAGCTTAAGCCCGGAAGCCACCCCCCTAAATACGCCACTGTTGATACTAAAGGTAGAATACTAACTTGGTATAAAATAGGTTGACACGTACGCAGGAATTTATTTCAGGGGTCCAAATTCAACATGAGAATAAATTATATTACAATTTGTAACATTGCCCCTAAAATTAAACTAAATTTATAACAAAATCGGGATTTCGGGAAAGGAAAGTCCCGAGCTTTAGGACCCACCCCTGTATACGTCCATATACATATATATAGGGGAGAATAAGGGAATGGCGGTCACCTAAGCAAAAATCGTTATAATCTATCTCGCAAGACACGAAAAGTTTCCGCGATAAGTTGATTCTATAGGTAATTCTGTCTATTTTATTGTGACCAATTTCAAAATACGTATCTTATTTCATTGCCAAGCTAAAAACGAAAATTTGAGCATACTCAATTGACCGTTATTTCCCACACGGTTGGGTAATGGCAGTCAGGGATTTCCCCATGCTTTACATATGGAAAAAAAAAACTTCAACACCATTAAGATTTCAAATTTATTCATTTCAAATTAACTTTAGAATAGTTGGGTACGTACAGGGACAGATAATAAACCGCAGTTTCGTGTAAAGAAGATTTTAAAAAAAACTACTTATTCTTTGAAGTTACATATATTTTTCGTCAACACCTTAATATACTTGAAATATGAATCTATTGGTATTGGCAAAAAATCATCAAATGAACATATACGTCTTGATCCAGTGGAAGTTCCTTGTTCAACTTCATCATCTCTGGCCTCTGAGTTAGATTAGGGTCTACACTTGATGAGCTTTGTTTGGAGGTTGACTGCCAAGACTTATTTATTATCGTTTATTTTAATGCCGGGGAGCCCCGGTCACTGACTGCCATTACCCCATCCGTTTGACCGGGGCTACCCGAAACGCATGTTTTGAGTACAACACGGTCAACACCAAACATACAAACAAATGAATGCATTAATTTATAGATTGTTTTAGAACTATATAAGCATAGTTTCTATCTAAAAAGTCACTTAATAATAACATCAAATGGAATAGTACTTACAGTGTCGAATATTTTCCCTAATATTACATCAAACGCAGCGAAAAAAACGCCTTTATTTAATACCTATCATTCCTACAATGGCGTCGCTCTCAAAATTACTTTATCTGACAGCGGCCAGTGAGGCGCCAACATCTGCTTCTATTTACGACAAGATTTTCGCGCTATATCGAACTGATCAAGGCTATCTCCTGACCGGAGCTACCCCTCTCTCCCCTATATATGGAATGAAATGACATTCTTCCATTTAACATCCCAGGATTATGATTAAGGAGAGTGAATGATGATAAGATAATCAGTGGAATGAGAGTGTGGGAGTACCTCTGAGAAAACTCATGTGCGCGATGTCCACCACAGACTTATTTGATTGGGTATCGAACCAGGGACCCCATGCATCAGAGGTAAGCGCTCTACCACTATGCCCCCTCTCTCCCTTTTTTTTTTTTTTTTTGAATTCGAGAAAGTAAAATATTTACATTTGAACATTTTCAGGAAAAACGCTAATTAATTTGTTCAAGATATTGTGTTATTCTACAGAGAGGAATTCAGAAGCCCGGATCATGAGCAAACAAATTTTATCGTATTAAAATATTGAATGTGTTACTTAGATACACTAGAAACAAGCATACTTAAAGCAAGTCTCCACTACCATCCTCTTTGTGAAGTTTCGGCCATTCACCATTCCCGTCTTTCTTGGATCGAATATTCGCCTTAGGATTTTGACAATTATTTCAAAAATTAATTATAGAGTTTATTACTCAGTTATTAAATAATCCAGTTTCATTAGAAACACAAGAATTGTGCTGTAAATTTAATAGAACTATGTTACAGTTAGCGTGGCATAAATATACACTGAGAAAAAAATGTAGGTGGCGTATTTAAAAAGGTAGGTTACATGAGTAATTCCTGCAGTTTTTGGGCTTAACATACAGCAGACGTATAACTGAAAACGCATGTTTTGTAATACTTTCCGTATATTTGTTACATCTATACGTACTTTCCGTATGAAACAATGTAAGCGGTCAGGATCTCACATACAAATGAACGTATATAACATATAGCTGAGAAATGTAACATAAGTATATGCATGTGATATACGGAAAACTGTTAGATGTCAGACATCCTGCAACGGCATGATGTAACATGTAAGGGCAGTGTGAATGTAGCATATGGATAACGTATGCTCTATACTGATTTCTGTAGTAATCAAGAGGATTCCGTATATTTGTACAATATACCGCTGTCCGGAGAACGGATTTTTCTCAGTGTAGTATAGTACAATATATTATTTATAAAATTTTGCGTACTTTATAAGAAGTCGTACGCGCACCTCAGATTGAATACCACTGATTTATACAACATAGACGTTGGTGGCTAAACGTAAACAAATTTCTTTGTCTATATTAGAGAAAAACAGAAAGAAGATTGAAAAAAGTTCCTGTGTGAGGCAGAACATGTGTGTAGCTTGAATTCTTCCCAGAAAACTCTGTCTACAAATCTCGTTATGATTTTTCTTCAATTTGTGACCACACAAACACATACATACATACATATAGACTACACACAAAGGGTGCCTGCACGAGATATCGCTGCCGATATCCAGCTTGAATTCGCAGTCAACAAACAGTTGCGCCAATTTATGATATCTTATGCCGGGAACACGATAGAAAATAACACACTCGGTATTTATTGATTGCAAGTGAATAACTTCTCTTACAGAGACAATGAAACTAGTAAATCTTCATAACTTTACGGAGATGATCAAACTAGGAAATCATCATAATTTTATGGAGATAATCAAACTAGGAAATCATCATAATTTTACGAAAATAATCAAAACAGGAAATCATCATAATTTTACGGAAATGATCAAACTAGGAAATCATCATAATTTTACGGAGATAATCAAACTAGGAAATCATCTTAATTTTACGGAGATAATCAAACTAGGAAATCATCTTAATTTTACGGAGACAATCAAACTAGGAAATCATCTTAATTTTACGGAGATAATCAAACTAGGAAATCATCTTAATTTTACGGAGACAATCAAACTAGGAAATCATCTTAATTTTACGAAGATAATCAAACTAGGAAATCATCCTAATTTTACGGAAATAATCAAACTAGGAAATCATCATATCATAAAGTAATTGAGTTGGTTTTTGGACTTTCAAATTATGCAGTGTATAAGTGTGAGACGGCTTTGTCTGTCCGACTGTCGACAGCTATCAGACACGATACGAGATATAGAGACGCGATTTTTTGTAATCAATTCAGACTGAAAGTGCTAAAAAAATCTACCATTTTCCGTTTTAACGTTGATCGTCATAGATCAAAATCGGCAATTTATAGCAAACAAGCTGTTTCTTGGAACGACTGAATCTCAAGAATACATTCCTCTTCCATACTTCTCCATCTACGAAAACCGGATGTAGTAATTCATTATCACCCCCGATTTCAATATTCGTTTACATAGAGCAAAAACGGTAAGAGATATATAGAAGTTTTTTTTTTTTTTTTTTTTTTTTTTGTAATGGATTCTGTATTCCAAGATAAGGTTACCTCTGTCCTGCATTAACTCTTTATTCAACTTGAAACGGTAGAAATGAATGATCTATGTGCTAAATGCGTTGAGAAATGTCAGAAAACCTATCCAAACATCCATCTATTTCTTATGTATGACGCTTAGAAGTTATTGAACGACCCCGTGAATTCATACCAGTGCAAGAAAAATAATATTACATTCGTCATCTGGAGTTAAGATCTGACACATATCGTTCAAAGTATATCTTTGCGAGAGAAATTGGATTTTGTTTGTCGCATACAGAATCGAGATAAGCACGCATCAATGTACCTGTATGTACACAATACGCTTCATAACATTTAAACAATTGCCATCTGAGGAATCTAACCTATTTCCCTTCGCAGGAAGGAAAAAGAAAACCATATTCTTTCGTTTACTATGTAGATTACTAGAACATTCAATATAGCGTTTGTTTGCCTACATTTAAATAAACTATAAATCTGCATATATTTTATAGTATACACAAGTGTTCACCATGTATGTATATGATCTTGTACATGTCAATGCTTGTGTATATTGAACAATTTTTAAGAAATGTTTTATTACAGTTTGTCATGCTACTGGTTCGTATTAGATTGTAATGTTATTAGGGTTACACTAGTGGACCTTATAAGATTGTAATGTTATTAGAATTACGCTAGTGGACCTTATAAGATTGTAATGTTATTAGAATTACGCTAGTGTTATTAGGATTACGCTAGTGAACTTTATAAGATTGTAATGTTATTAGGATTACGCTAGTGAACTTTATAAGATTGTAATGTTATTAGGACCACGCTAGTAAACCTTCTAAGATTGTAATGTTAGGATCACGCTAGTGGGATTTATAAGATTGTAATGTTATTAAGATTACGCTTGTGGACCCTCTGAGATCATAATATTTTTTTTAGGATCACGCTAGTAGATACTCTAAGATTGTAATGTTATTAGATTACGCTCGTGGATATTCTAAGATTGTAATTTTGTTAGAATCACGCTAGTGAACCTTATAAGATTGTAATGTTACTAGGATCACGCTAGTGAACCTTCCAAGATTGTAATGTTATTAGGATCACGCTAGTGGGATTTATAAGATTATGTTATTAGGAACGCACTAGTGGATCTTATAATATTGTGGTAGTATTAGGATTACGCTACACGACCTTTTAAATTTGTAATGGTATTATGATTACGCTAGTGCACCCCCCAGCAGCGAGGTAATATAGGACAATTTAAAGTGGGAGGTGAATCAATGCAGTGTGCTCAATGCTCTCTCATTGAGATTCGAGTTTGTGACCTCCTGCCCCAGGGGCACGAGCTCTAACCCCTAAGCTTCTGCAGCATAGAGTCTGCTCAACTGATTCGTAACGTATATACCCCTGTTCTAATATTATTATTATTATTATTATTATTATTATTATTATTAATAATAATAATAATAATAATAATAATAATAATAATAATAATAATAATAATAATAATAATAATAATGTAGGCAAGAATTCAATTATTTTTTCACCGAATCAGTTTTATCATCTTTTTACACAAGATTATGGTATTTTCTATTTAGTGACACTGCTTATCGGTATCTTCTCCTTTATAGAGCTTCAAGTATTCGGCGCAAGATATTTTAATGTCTTACCCTAAATTTTTCCACATATCATTTTTTCAAGAATAATTAATGAACTTTACTTTTTTTGTTTTCTTTCAATGCGCGAAGAAATCTAGCACATTAAAACTGGGGCCGCGGTGGCTCAGTGGTAGAGCGTTCACCTCTGGTGCTTGGGGTCCCGGGTTCGATCCCAGCCCCCGCCAAGTGAACCTTGTGGTGGACAAACACCGTGTGCGTGGGTTTTCTCGGGGTTCTCCAGTTTCCTCCCACTTTATTCATTCCACCATTTCATTCTATCCTCATCATCACAGTCTCCTTTAGCCTAACCGGCATAAGCGTGGGACGTAAAACTCAAAGATTTCATTTCATTTTTTTTCAAGCACATTAACAAATGTTTTATGTTATTTAAGCGCTAAATTGTTTCCTCTACAAGATAATATGTTTTGCTTTTTTTAAAAAAAAAAAAAAAAAATTTATTCCATTAAAATTAATGTCAAGTAGACAAAACTTAGCATTTTTGACACCATTTCCTCTTGACCCCGGCTTAATTTCTCAACTTATTTTTTTGCACTTTTTCAACGAACGTATCATTAATCTAATTATGTAGCAGATATCCCAAAAGGATACAGGGCACATATAAAAATCGAGAATAAATTGGTTCTTATAGTTGCAGCAGTATCACCAAATATTGGGTCTCTAGAGAACCCCACTTGGTGTGTTAGGAGCCAAAGTGCTCGTGAGATTCGTGCTGTGTGTGGAGAAGGAACAATGCCTTAAAGTACATACAGCCTTGATTTTCGCACTTCATGCATAGGAATTTTGTCCTCAAGGACGGCCACACAGCGGCGACCAACTTAGTTCGATGAAGAGCAATTGAGCCCCATTCTTCACGAAAATGCACGTCAAACAACTAGAGAATCGGTGAAACATATAAATAGTGATTAAAAAAAAACTGGTAAAACACCTTTACTCAATGGGCAATGTTCAGAAACACCGCGCTTGGCGTGCTACACAGTTTCAGCGAAAACAACAATCATCAACGCTCCACAATTGCCGCTGATTTCCTCGCTCGACATCGCTCAACACTTGGTCACTCATTGCGAACTGTTTCGACGCAACCAAACTGTGATTGCGAAGCTCTACGTTCAACAATTGCACCAATTCAGCAAAAAGGAACCGAATAGGCGGAATTGATTCTTCTCCAATACGACAACGCCCGTCCTGATTTTGTCAATATGCCCAAAGCCGCAATTCAAGAACTCGTATGGGAAACGCGTTGCTTCATCTTCCATACTCTACAAACTTGGCGCCGTCAGTTTTCAGCTTGTTCGAAAATGAAACCACCAATTTTTTAGAGAGGTAGATGGGGAGTGATCAAGTACTTCCAAACAGTCTCTCTAAAAATGATTGTGTAAGTACCGGAGGTCCTGAAAGATGGATATTTGGATAGTTCACATACCAGTTCCTCAGTGATATATTGACTTGACTGCGATAGGTTCCATAGTAATGGAGCTATGAACTTTTAAAGTTCATTTATTTCACGTTTTTGGCATCTTATAACTCCAAAACTATCCACTTTTGAGCACAGGTCCGTATGAAGTTTTCTTATTTTTATATGAGGAATCTGTTCTCAAAATACTGACACATTTATGTAACACCCTGTGTATGGACGCCCAATAATTAGGAATGGTCAGAACCGGTTCCTGGTGGAACTGGTTTGCGGGTCTGAACGGATCCGGTTCCGGAACCGGTTTTTCGGATCCAGGTCTGGAACCGGTTCTTCGGATCCAGGTCTAGAACCGGTTCTTCGGATCCAGGTCTGGAACCGGTTCTTCGGATGCAGGTCTAGAACCGGTTCTTCGGATTCAGGTCTGGAACCGGTTCTTTGGATCCATGCCTAAAACCGGTTCCTAAGATCCGGTTCTGGAACCGGGTTTTCGGATCCAGATCTGGAACCGGTTCTGAAAACCGGATCTCCGAGAACCGGTTCTTCGCAGAACCGGAACTTTGTGGCCATCCCTACCAATAATCCTATAGGTAAATAACGTAGAAGGCAGAATACTAAAATATATTGGCAAATAGTTTCTGTGTTAGTAAAAGAATGTTTACGACTTATACGCTTATTACTATATTAATGTTTGAAAAAAAAATGACACATTCCTCTGTGGCCACGAATACAATTAACTCTCATTGAAAAGTGATTGGTAAATGTGATTAATAGAGTTTATCCGTTTCACTTAACATGGTAGAAGAGGCAAAATAGGCGAAGCTTTTCTTTTCCTTCATTAGAAGTCTCTGTACGTTACATCTGAAGCGTTAATATGCGGGATTTCTGACTCGTAAACACACCTGCATGCATCAAGTCTCTCTGTACGTATTCTACGTATATGAAAAAAAAAAAAACATTCTTGTGTGCTTTTCGTTCATTTTTTAGCCTTAGAAGTGATAAGAGTGTTGCGGAAAAAGAACAACTAAAAGATATTTTTGCTTTTTTTTTTTTTTGTCTTACCTGTAGTGAAGAATGCTGACAAGTGGCGGATATAACCCAGGGCCAGCGTCCTAAGCCCTCCCCCAGTTTTTTGAGTGACAAAAATAATTGAAGTATTATTTATGCAGGGCGTTTCAAGACAACACCGACAACGTTTGGGAGGGGATTCCTGACATCAAGATAAGACAAAAATTATAGACCATTCTGGGTGCACAAATGCTTCTTTTCAGAGTTATAGGCTGCTGAAAACAAAAAACAAACAAAAAAATGAATTTTAATAATTTAGGATTTAGATTTCTGGGCTTTCGGCGTCTAAGGCCATTTAGCCCGTCACGTTTGAGGAATGACGTCCCTCTTCGGGCACACTATCCTGTGAAAGGAAAGAAAGGAAGCGGCCTGGGACCTATAAGTTAGGTACCACCCCGGCATTTGCCTGGTCTGAATTAGAAAAACCGAGGTAAACCGCATTCAGGGTGGCTGGCCTGAAAAACTGTTTTACACTTTTTCGATCGAGTGCCCGCAGCGGGAATCGAACTCGGGACCGCTCGCATCGAAGGCGTGAGCATTAGCAACTAGGCTACGCGGTGCCACAACATGAATTTTAAAGGACCATGGCTCCAAAACTATGGGACCTTTCGTAGTCAGGTCAAGATTTCACTTAGAAACTAGTATGTGCTCTATCCAAGTTTCAGAATCCTGTAGTACTTACGCAACAATTGTTATAGAGGAAGTTGGAGAGTACTTCAAATTATATGCCTGTAGCCGCAATAGGGAGGGAGCAAAATGGTTCCATGGTCTCTCCCTGGAATTCAAGTGAAGCAATAATTTGAATTAAGTTCCGATTACGAGCAATGTTTTCCAAGTTCAACCGCCGAGTAAGTTTGTATTTGCCACTTTTGTTGTAAAAATGCTTGTTATGTGACACTCGCTGGTCAGCATTTGTGTGTGTGTGTGTGTGTTTTTTTTTTTTTTTGCTGAAATTATGTCATAAATAGCAAGAGTGTACAATACAGATCGCACCCTGGGCGGTTTCTTATTACATCCTTTTCCTTCTCCTATCCCAAGCTGAGCGTTTTTTTGCTAAATGAAAACAAATAATTAAAAAATAAATTTAAAATAAAGGACTATAAACTCTGCCTCCTCCTCTAAAAAAAATCCTGCGCACAAACCCCTTTCTTCCGCATATGCACAGTTGAAGTGAGCAAAACCTGGTTCGTTGCAAATTTATGTAATGAAAGCGAACATCTGGAGGTTCGAAGGTTAAGCTCCTTTTTACGCAGCTGCCCTTGTGATGTTAGCTAACTGCTATTGAACTTCTGGTCTTCTTTCTTTATTGCGAAGAGACCAGTGATGCCAATTGAAGGGAAATTTCCCTTGGCGCAGGGAAATTTTGAGTACATTTTGGAGAAAAGGGAAAAAGGGAAATTGCTTGTAATCTCTCAATATTGCAGGGAAATTTGAACCTCTCTTCAATATGGGCAAATACTGGGTCATTAGTGTATGTGTGTTTGTGTAAGTTTACAAATTTTCTGGTGACTGTGCGCACAGAATTATAAATTCTTAAGAATTCCGCATCTCTAAACTTTGATTTAGTTTGTATTGTGCTTACGAACATTACTCGTGTACAACCAAAGACAGTAGCAGCTAGAGTTTTCTTTGTAACTGTTTGTATTCGTTTCAGTAAATATGGGAGTGCGTTCTTAAGTAAGTACATACCAAATATATACTTAATATTTTCTTTGTACCTTATGTTACATTAATATTAAAATCTATCATGATATCTAGGATAAAAATTAAATTTACATAATATTTATTTTATATTTTTTATGATTTATTTAGGTTGTCCGTCCTGACCGAGGTATTTATAGGGTTTTTCCTCAGTCACACCAGGCAAATGCACAGATTGCACCTTTAACATAGGTCCTGGCCTACACCTTTCCATATCCTTTCCCCTCCTCTATCGCGACGCCTTAGATAACTAAACAACAAATCAAGTTCAAATTCTGCGTAAGCTCAAGGGAAGGCTGTCAGATACGGTATGTGGTTATAAGATTGGGGTGTGGGGGTGGAAGCGAAAACGATTAAAAATACGTTTACTAAGTACTTGAACGGTTGGATGAAGGGAAATTTTGTTCGGAAAAGGGAAATTCTGAAGCTCGTGAAGGGAAAACGGCTCTGAAGGAATTGGCATCACTGCTACTGGTCTTCTTTCTTTATTGCGAAGAGACTACGTAGCATGTGCTGCGCAGAAAACAAGAAACACATTTCTTCTCATTTGTATAATATCTTCTTGACTTTTGGGACGATTCTTGTACGAGCACTGAGATCCAAGTGTATGATTCATTGGAGACCTTAATATGGAGGAAGTATAGGGGAGGAGCTGTCATAATATGAAGACACAGGAAGTAGGTTGTTTGGGGAAAAGGAAACGAATATAATTTACATTTGCATTACGTCATTGGTTGTTTATTGTAGATTTCTTATTCTCAGAGGACACTCCTTCAGGAACATTTAGGAGGTTTTGTTGTACTATACGAGGAGTGGCTGAAATGTTCTGAGCCTTCAGGAAACTGTAAGAAATACAGAGTTGACAATGTCTTCATTCTTTAATATAGTTCTCTTGTAGCAAGCGCACACTCAGAAATTTTTGTTGGGATGGGTACAGACTTTGAGGGAGGGGGTCCAATACAACAAGCCATACGTCTATGTACTATTGAACGGGTATTATTTTGCACCCGGAAAGATGATAAGTAATTGTAAAACATTTTCATCTATATTTTGAGAAAAAAAATAGGGTATATAACACCAGATTTTTTAAAAATAATGAAATGAAATGAAATCCTTGAATATAACGTTCTACGATTATGATTGTTAGGCTAAGGTAGACGATGATTAAAGCAAGTGAATGGTGATGGAAGAATTGGTGGAATGAGAAAGTGGAGGAAACGGGAGTACTCCGAGAAAACCCACGAACACGGTGTTGTTCACCACAAATTTACTTGGCCGGGGATCGAACTATTATAAGAGAAAGACTACAGATAAAGTGTAAGATCACATTTTTCATTTCCGTATTAAACAAAAATAGTTTTATTGAAAAGTATACAAGTGCATTTTGAGTTAGGAAGTTTTTGTGTGTGTGGCGGGTGGGGGGGGGGCGTTCGAACCCGGAGGGCACCCTGTGAGTGCTCCCCTCTCTTGTAGATCAACACACTTGCTCCCTTGGTGTTGAAGTCTTCTTTTCCTAGTGGGAAAATAAATCATATTTAGGTTGTGATCACAAGAATTTGTTCACAGCTATAATGACATCAGTATCATTTGTAGAATGTTCTCCAGATACATACAGCCTCCTTTTAAAGATTTATGAACAAATGAAAGTCTGAGGGGCCAAATCTTGTGCATATGAAGGATAAGAAACCAGTGCAAATCCGTATTCATGAATAGTTACCATGACAACTTCTTAGGTATGGCCTGGAGCATTGTCGTGGTGGTAGATAACTCTTCTGGTCAGTATTTCTTGGACTTGAATTTTAAGTTTTTTCGTAAGGTCAGCATAATATTGTCCTCTGATGGTGTGATCCCTTTAAAAATAATCAATGAATACCAGACCATGACCCCTCCAAAGCTAATGTCATTACAAGAGATGGCGTGAGTCAATGAAAACTTGACCCACAACCCACTCACCCACAGCGACCCACTCTGACCCACGACCAACCCTGACCCACTCTTGAGATACTAACTTTTTCGGATCCCCCGGGTATGATAACATCCCAGTTGGGATTGGGGCCTAACTATATACCAGAAGTCATTTCATTTGGCTTAGACATTTGGCTGTGATGATCACACACACATAGTTACATTCATTTTTAATATAATAATTCATATAGGAGAGGTGATTCAACAATATATTTTTCCAGTAGTTAGCTCGTCTAAAAACGCACAGGCTGTTTCTCGAAAGCCAAGTAGCAAGTCCTATTGCTATTATTATTACAATTACTAATATCAATATCCAAAAATGCCTGAAGTTCTTTTCACTTATATGTCTCCGGTTCACAAATAGAAACAAATGAAAAAAGAAGAAAAATGGAAGCCTTGAAAGTGAAACGTAGACAAATTCACCAGTGTTCAGAAGTTGCTCTCTATAATGCACTGAGCTGAGTGGGTCGCAGTAGGTCACGTCATGTTGATCCATGACCAACTGACCCATTCACAAATCTTGACTCACTTGACCCACGATCCACTGACCCACTCCACCTCTGGTCATCATCTTGCTTATGGAAGGAGTGACCTTTGCCTTCTTTGGGTGAAAGTTGAAGGGTAATTCCACTTTTGGATTGATTTTTGCTTTCGTGCTGAGTGATATACCAGCATTCGTCCATAGTGATGAATCGCGACAGAAAATAGTCCATTTCAGGTTCAAACAGTTTCAGATTGTTCAATGACGTGTTGTACCTATTATTTTCCATTTTTTCAACTTCTGGCATAAAGTCAGTTTCCAGAACTTGTCAAAGATAAAAGAAATTCCTTAGAAGCAAGTCCCTGAGGATCTCCCGTCTGCTGCTTCAAAGACACGTCTGAAAAATTAATTCATTGCATGATACAGATCATACTATCTTACCTTGCTGCCTTTTACCTGCAGAATAACAAGTCCCGATTTCAGACGCTGGCTCGGATCTGCTTCAGAGCTCGGAACAAGTAGTGCCATTTCAGGTTTTGCCAGAGGGGAAGGGAGCAATGTTTTCGAACGACATGAGACTTACGTGTTTTTTTACTAGTACTAGCTGAACCTGCGCTATTGACACAGCGCATAGTTCTAATATGAGCGTGAATCCCCTTCCCACTTCTCATTATATCTGTACAAGTCCATTTACGAACACAAGTAAAGGACAGGAAGACTCTCAAAGGGAGTGAATTGCTATAGACAAACATATAAATTTAGTATTTTAATACATAGAATGTTGGACCAAGGGCGCCGATTTCTCTGTAAATTGGGGGGGGGGGCATTCAGATGAGAAGGCATATATATGAAGATTTTAAGACAAATTGCACTCAAATTATGCCAAATATTGTATATTCATAAATACAATAGGGGAGCCACATTAGCTTTGGTGGGGCCAGGGCCCCCTCGGCCTCCCAGGATCGGCACTCTTGTGTTGGACTGAGCTTGTAGCAAACTTGGATAAGTAATAGATGATACCAAATGCAAATATTTTTTCTTCTTATAATTCCATATCTGAGTATGCCTCATTGTGGGTCCACAAACCTTCGAAGTTGCCAGCTTGTAATAGGTTTTGTCATTCAGATTAAAGCAAAGCGTCTGAACAGTCCGTCAACCCGCAATACGTTGCTCCTCTACAGGTTGCCTTCCACAAGGGTATCAACCTAGTTGCAATATTAAACTAATAGGGCCAAAACGACACCTAAAATAGAAAAACAAAGGGAAGATGTTGAAAATTTCAGTGAGAACTGAACAATCTACACAAAATTTGGAATCGATCAGCGTAAACGGCACCGTTCTAGCACTTGTAGTTTTTGAGATCTCATTGTCGAAAGGATTGCCCACAAACGTACGAACTTTTGTAGCATTTTAATATATAAACTGAAATACCCATTCTTCACATGGAGGTTATATTTGTAAGTTAATGCCTTTGGGAGTATCACCATTGATCTCAGCACTCGCGAAAACTATGGATTTGACACTAATATAGGTCATTTTGGTTTATTTTTACATGTGTCGATAACCCCCCTCCCCGCAGGTGACCCACGGCTCGCATACAATCGTAGCTCAATTTGAAAGTCATCGCTAATAGAAATGTCACCATTAATCTCAGCGACCGCGTAAACTATGAATTTGACACTAATGTAGGTCATTTTGTGTTATTTTTACGTCTCGGTATCCCTCCTCTGCAGTGATCCCCGACCCGCAGCCGAATGAGAGAAATTTGGAAGTTAATACAATCGGAGTTCCACCATTGATATCAGCGACCGCGCAAACTATGAATTCGCTACTAATATCGGTCATTTTCTACTACTTTTACATAACCCTGCCCAGTTAAAACGTCTCCTGAGACCCTCCCGGTTCGAAATTTTAAAAAAAAGCTTCGTCTTGGTCTGGGGCCTGAACCAAGGTACCTATGACTCAAATTTGGAAACTCTCGATCCATTTGTCTGGTCCCAGACCGCACACAGACAGACAAACAGACACACAGACAAACAAACTCTTTATTTTATTTATATTAGACTAGCTGAAATACCTATTGTTCGCATGGAGGCTGTATTTGAAAGTCAACGCCTGTGGGAGTATCACCATTGATCTCAGCGACCGCGAAAACTAAGGATTTGACACTAATGTAGGTCATTTTGGATTATTTTTACATGTCTCGGCATCCCCCCCCCCCCCCACCGATGACCTCCAGACCGCAGCCAAATGGGGTGAATTTGGAAGTTAATACGATCGGAATTTCACCATTGATCTCAGCAACCGCGCAAACTATGAATTCGGCACGAATATCGGTCATTTTCTACAACTTTTACATGTCCTGGTAAACGCCCCCCCTGAGACCCCCTGGTTCGAAATTAAAAAAAAAACGCTTCATCTTGATCTGGGACCTAGACCAAGGTACCCGTGACCCAAATTTGGTAACTCTCGGTCCACTCGTCTGGTCCCCAGGCCGCACACAAACACACAAACAAATTATTTATATTAGATTAGATTGGTATATAATCTATTAAAAGGCATGTTTCTTAAGCTCAGTGGGTCAATTGCCAAATGACGCTCTTTTCGGGGTATAGAATTTCTGTCCTGTAGTGGATCTAATTCGAATCCTGACTGAATTACCAGCAATCAGTGGCGTATTTAGAGGGGTGGCTTCCGGGCTTAAGCCCCCCCCGAAATCTTACTTAGTATAGTAAAGTAAATGAAATATCTTGCAGAATTTTCACATTTCCAGGCAAAGACCCCGCCGGAAGTTATCAAAGCCCCTCCCGAAACAAAATCGTAAATACGCCACTGCCAGCAATGGAAGTTTTTACCCGTCGTTGTTCGGCCTTCATACGGGCTCTTTGTTTTACTAAATGCTAGAATCTAGACATGCAATGGTTTTTCTCATCATGGTTTGTTTTATTGATATTCAGGCATCTGTCTTTAATGGTATTAATCACCATTTCTTGATCTTTTGTTTCTGATTCTCTCTCTCTCTCTCTCTCTCTGTCTCTTTTTTTTTTTTCAATTTTCTTCTACAGTAGAGTCCCGAAATCTCGGCCTAATATGGACTGAAGAGTGACCGAGTTTGTGAAATTGCCGGGTTATCGTGAGTGGGGTTAGAAAAGAATAAGTACTAATGTTTCCTCAGAAAAGATAGTACTGTTACTTGTATGTATTGGTTTCTTGAGAGTTGAGTTGAGTTTGAGTTTAACGTCCCGTTCAGCAGCTAGGCTATATGAGACGTGGACCTACTGATTAACGTGGAATCCGAACCACATGAACTCCCGGCGGGAATCGAACCCGGGTCTCCCACGCCAAAGGCGCGTACGCTAACCGCTTAGTCACGAGGAGCTCCTTGTTGCTTGAGAGTATAACAGAGAATAAACTACCCAGTTACCCTTAAACAATGTGCTTGGGATCCCGGGTTCGATCCCAGCCCCCACCAAGTGAAATTTGTGGTGGACAAACACCGTGTGCGTGGGTTTTCTCAGGGTTCTCCTGTTTCCTCCCACTTTCTTCATTCTACCATTTCATTCATCACCCATCTCACCGTCTCCTTTAGCCTAACCGGCATAATCGTGGGACGTAAAACTCAAAGATTTCATTTCATTTACCCTTAAACAAAGGTAAAGTACGTACTTCGCGAAAGCATAGAGCCTTTACTATACATGAAAATGAAAATTAATGAATACACTGACCAGACACGTGGTAGAGGAACGGTAGTGTGAGGCGAGCGGGAAGAGGGGACACACGCACGCGGGCAATGGCCTTAAACGGGTCTGCGGGCTGAGTTTTTTTCCGCACTGTCAGGGTGTGGCAGAGTTATCTGGACTCAGGGGCGTAAATAAGGGCCCCGCAGACCCCACATTGCGGGGGGGGGTCAAGCCATCAGGGGTCCCCCAAATCGTGAAGTGGGAAGTATGCAAGGGGCCCCGCTCCACATTGTCTGCGGGAGGGCCCCCAAGCCTTTAGTTACGCCACTGTCCGGTCTGCCGGGTTATAGAGTGCCGAGTTTTAGGGACTCTATTGTATTAATCTAATTTAGATTTTAAATACTTTTGCTAGTGCTAGCATCCGGGAACTAACTTATTTAACAACCTTTGCATATGGCCCTTGTACCCAGGTAGAGCAAAACTACCTACAATGAAACGCAGCAAGCTAGGTTGAGATCTGTTCGGTGGACCGGGTACTGCAAGATTTGCGAGCAGTGTCCAAACATACACATTTCATTTTCATTTTAGGGAGCGGTGGCACATAGAATTTATGCCATATGGAAAAAACATTCCAGCCACGTTCATCGTAAAGTCGGTTCAATAAGTGCTTCATTCCTTATGCATTAGACGGAAGCAAGAATAACATCGTCGTTTGAGAGGATGGCACAGAAGCTGATGGTGGGCAATTTGGACGAGGTTTCGGACCAAAGGTGTGCAAACTCACGACATTGGCGCTTACGAGCTCGGAACTCACACTCACTCGACCTCAACCTCACGAAGTGAGTGTGAGGTCAGACTGGTTATGTGAGCGTGAGGTTGAGTGAGCGTGAGGTCAAACTGGTTATATGAGCGTGAGGTTGAGTGAGCGTGAGGTCAGACCGGTGAGGTGAGCGTGAGGTCGAAACGAGTTTGTGAGCGTGAGGTTGGACGAGGTTAAGTCAAAGTGGCCCCTCTGTTTCGGATATGCTATCAATGGACTATTCCGATTCAAAAGAAAACGAGTAAAACTGTGGCTTAATACAATATACGAAGAATAAGAATAATAATAAAAAGATTACAAAGTACAAAACTTTTATGTTATTGATTGTAACTTAATGAAAATCTATTTGTAGATTAATAACATGTCTGTCTTTGGTGCAGGTTTGAAGACTTCGGATTCTGTTCATGTATACCCGAGAAGCGGACATTAAAAACTATGACTCGTATGGAAAATTGGTCAAGAATAGAAGTGAAGTCAGTGGTGCGGTTCCTGTTGTTTAAGGTGGATCGCTACCCGGAAGTCAGTACATGTTTTAGCTCATTCCCTTAACTACTGCGCAATGAAACGTTACATATTATAAATATTGTACTTTAAGATAGAGTAATGTTTCAGCTACAGCACAAGACACCGATTCATTTGGTTCTGTCTCCTGATATTGAGAAATGAAACAAATAAAAGCAAATATTTGATTCGTTTTACAATGAGCACACAAGATGGCACTTCCTGTTAGATCTTACTAGAAGTGCTGCGTTTTATGAAATGTTTATTTGTATGTGTAAAGTATTTTAAAGTAACGATCTTATTACAAAATATATATATTGTTTGATCGTTTTTCGTGTTATGTTTCATATTTTATTTACATATTAATTTACATTTAAGGAAATAGATTTTGAAACGAAACTTGCGCAAAACGCCATAATGCGTTGTTGCCAAATTTGTACGTTTACTGTAGTAGTCACAATAAGAAAATTCCTGGATTCTAGCGTTGCAGTTCGAGAAGCGAGATTGTGGTAAGGGTCGAAAACTAATTTCTCTAGTAAGTATCCAAGCAGAATTCCATGATTACTCCCTTTATTATCTGGTATCAGTAAATGCTCGACACTATCTGGCAACGCCGCACTATTCAAGCAGCTTTTAGTATAGCACCGAGAACACCTAGTGATCCACCTTAAAAGTACTACACCTGCTGACGCTTATTGAGAAGGTTTTCACACATTTCAAAAGAATTTCGCGACCTCAATAGAGGTAGCGTCAGTTACAAACCGCCACCGGCCGTCAGCGAGCGGATCTATTGCTTCTTTTCCCAGAATGCAACTGTAGTTTGAAGTTTGTAAATTATTTTGACTAATTTTGAGAAAATTTATTAATACTGTCATATTACGCCAAAATGTTCTTGGAAATACCGATAATAATTCAGAATTTGATTTTATATCGTGGTCCCCTCTGTCAGAGATATTTAAATCTATGTGTTTCTAAATTATTTCTGCGTCTGGAGTATACCTACCTCACCTCTCCTCTCTTGAGGGGTTAACAGGTGAACATCACCGGTTAGTGGAATGGAAATGTAGGACATAAGTGAACTACACGTATAACAATGGGGAGGCCTAAATTTCAAAGCAGCATGTAGGGAAGTGGTGTGTCGTGCCTTTAAAGAAAGACGGACCAATATTGTTAATGACAACCCTCTACGGAGCCGTAGACACAGTATTTCAACTACGGACGTTACGCTTGAAACAACTAGACCACCCCTTCTACAGCCCTCACCTAGCCCCAATGACTTTCACCTTCTTCCTGTTCTAAAGCAAACAATGCGTGGCCACCATTATCTGATATGTGATTATTTCAAAACCGCTGCCTCATGGTGGCTACGAGAACTTTACGCGGATTTCTATGCAAATGGTATACAAAACTTTATCAGCCGTTGTGATAAGCGGTTGAACAAAAACTGTGATTACACCGAGGGATATTTTTGAGTGCCCTCTATCATCAGGTGTGTTGATCTTCCAGCTATGTCTCACATATAAGCCATAATAGGCTTTGTAATCTTATTTTTGATCATTCCTCGTACGTAAGGCAATGGGCGTAAAGGGCTGTGTGCAAGGGCGCCCATCAGGGGGGAGCAAGGTGGGGCGATCGCCCCCCTAGAGGAAATTGTACTCCGGAATATCGAAAACCCAATAGAATTTTTAGAATAGTTAAGTTACAGCAAAATTTGAAACTATATTTGAAAATGTCGCTTTTTCTTGCCCCCCCTTGGAAACCACAACATGGGCGCCCTTGGCTGTGTGATTTCCACACTAAACTTTTGTTTTTATTAACTTAGTCAGCATATTGTTCTTCCCAAGTTCTTATTCCGTTGACGCAGAACTCAAATTTTCACTTCAAGCCGTAGACCTACAGCAATTATTCCTTGTATTTGGAACATCAATGGTTATGCGTTACCTATACCCGCGTTATACTATCCTGATATTTTGTTAAACTTTTATATTGTTGTTGGTCGATATGTGTAAACTTGTGAATCGTAATTTTTGTAGTCTAGTGTCACATAAAAATGTGACATTTTATGATGAAAGTAAAATGGCTTCGATTTATATGTTGAACTTTTCCCAACATAGCCAATCACATACCAATAAACAACTGAAGAACTAAAAGCGAAATAGTTGACAAAAGCGGCAGAGTTGCCAATTTGGGGGGAAAGTCGCTAAATCTAGGGGATTCGACTTCCAGGATAGCGACAAAAAATAATTTTTGCGATTAGCGACTTTTCTGGTGATTTTTGAGTGACAATTTGGCGACTTACTTACAAATCTAGCGACTTTTGTGCTGTGAAAAACTTGTCCTGTAATCAAGTACTATTAGTTTGAATCAGTTTAGATATATGCTTATTTTCCTTTTGGTTATTTGAATCAGCGCAGGCGTTGACGAGCTGGGAAAGTACATAGCATTTATTTCCACATTCCCGGTTTTATTGCTGTTATATCTTGTCCTTTAGCGGGGATCAACTCCAACCTTTAATGTCCTTTAGTTTGTAGAGCTTCCACTTAGAGACACAAAGAATACATTACCGATAGCAAGCTGATTATCTGTAGAAGCGTGACTAAAATTGAAGTATGTAAGATTTTTTTGTAAATTTTACTTTGTTCGTTTTCCTAAACTCATTTTTGAATTCGTTGAAGTGAAATTGATCATAAAGTAAAAAATATAGCATATTGTATTAAAAGTGAAAATATTGTTAGTTACATTATTACGATCTTTCATTTACGTTCCTACAGCATAGATAGCAAGGATGTTATAAATAGAGGATCTGCCCATATATATCTTCATCCTATTAAAATCGATGAAGCCAAAAAGCAACCGAGCATCGACACGTCTGATTGGCTACTCTCGTTTCTGCCATCGTCTGATTGGCTACTTTCGTTTCCGCCATGATTGTTGGCTCAAAACATTGTAATCCTATTGGGCGGAGTGGGCAGAGTAGGGGTGACGAAACTGTGACGTATGGCTTCAAGATTTTGTTGTAAGGGCAGATCCTCTATTTTATAAGATCCTTGATAGATAGTATTATGACTTGAATTGACCACTTCTCTTACATACATACATACCCCCCCATATATGTATATATATATGAAGAGAGAGAGAGAGAGAGAGAGACGAAATTTCACAAATAATTTCTTTTAGCGAGTTTTCACTCAAAATTGGAGTCATTCCATCTTCTATTTAGCGACTTTTTGTATTAATTTGTTGGCAACACTGATAAAGCGGCATCAAATGAAGAGAGCCATTGTTAAAGATTTAGTTAGGTGGCGCTTCACATGTTCCACATGTTCCATATTAGTTGACGTGTGGCATAATTAGCCGTGTTTGTATGCTTTTGACGTCAAATGATATTTTGATAAAGAAAAAGAAGAAATGCATTTTTATTTAAAACTAATCAATTAACGTGAGAAGTGCGAGGGAAAATCAGGTCACTTCAAGGCAAACTTTTAGCATTGTGTACCCAACATGGTAAAGATAAACCAAATGAGATGCTTATTTTCTCCAGAAAAGGTAGGATTTATTTCTAGGTAATAAACTACATAGCTGAATATTTGTGCATTACAGGGCTGCCAAGCAGACGATAATTTTTCCTGATATACGATAATATTCTTCCCATAAATAGCCGAAAGTACGATAATTTTAGAACACACACTTTTTTTTTTGTTTGTTTTAGTTCTGAATGTAGAAATAAATTGTAGATATGCAATAAATAATTATAAAACACACGCACGGAGGTTTTTAAAAGTCATTCCAGCTAAAAATAAATCAATAAGGTTTGAGAATTGGCAAATGACAACCCCTGCATCCATTCTTTAAGCTTAATTACGTTTACGAGAGGGTGGAAATATTGTTATTGTCAGAGTAGTGTTAAAAAGAATTATATATATATATATATATATATATATATATATATATATATATATATATATATATATATATATATATATATATATATATATATATATATATAATGGTGAGAAGAGACACCGATTTGGAGTTCGATACTGAAGGTTACTAGATAAATTTATTATATAGGGGAAACCGAGCCATTCGCGAACACTGGGGTAATGGCGAACACCCAAATTTACGTCCAAGGAAGCTTGTTAGAAAACAGACGATTTTGCTGCACGCTAGCGGATAGATCTGGAAAAATATAGCATAAATTTGGTGACAGTTGAATGAATTGCCAGAGAGAAGGCGTTTTGTTGTTCTTGTCGATTCACTTATAACATTGATTCAACAATCTGGGCAAGATAAGTTGGCTCTTATCTTATCTATATTGTTACAAATAAGGCAATAGTTCTTTGTAATCTTACTAGCCTGTATACAGTCAACAATTAATTTCAACTTGAACAACAAAATGGTGTCTCATGTGGGAAATACCAGACAGAATGTTTACCTACCCCGGAGAGTTCGGGATTGCCCTATTGTGTGAAATAAATTATCAGTATTAATAATAATAATAATAATAATAATAATAATAATAATAATAATAATAATAATAATAATAATAATAATAATAATAATAATAATAATAATAATAATGTTTTTAATTGAAAAGTAAGTAATACATTAATGAAATTCGTTTCGAAATAAATCATGTCCTTTTAATAAGTGTTATTAGCTTTATTAATTAGAATAGTTTCCTATATTTATTATTTGTTATATTTTGCTATATTATTTGCTATAGTTATGTTTGTAACTAAAATTCTTATTAAGATTTAAATAGTAAGACAATAGTAAGACAATTCATGGCTTTGGATTGATTATTTTAACAAAAAAGACACTGATCAAAGCTTAAAACCCACTTTATTTTAAATTATAATTCGTAACTGTTTCGGATATCTAGCATATCCTTCTTCAGACACTATCGAAATTAATGAAAATACCGAATAATAACAAAGGTATTTTCATTAATTTCGATAGTGTCTGAAGAAGGATATGCTAGATATCCGAAACAGTTACAAATTATAATTTAAAATAAAGTGGGTTTTAAGCTTTGGTCAGTGTCTCTTTTTGTTAAAAAGATTTAAATACTAAATTACGGTATATTTTTTAATGTGTTTTAATGCATTTCACTTGTTTCGTAAAGGAAAGTTTAAAGTAAACAGTGTGTTCAGGTCACTGGGACAATCTCGAACATAGGTACATTTTAAAAAGATTTCACTGATTTGTTGAAAAATGTTACTTTTGAAAAATGTTCCTCTGCACTTTAGTTAACAGGAAAACTCCAAGCTTTCTATACGCAATAAATCTAAATTTTATCTCTAAAAACAAAAGAGTTATTTATAATCAAAGCTTAAGTGTTCGTGAATACCCCGATCTCCACTATATTAATTACTATTATTAGTAGTAGTATATTTGTTCTACAATTATCAAGTGCATAACGAATATACGATTTTTTTAGACGAAAATCGATAATTTTGTTATCTGAGATTGGTAACCCTGGTGGACTACGAGTTAACCCCTTACCGCATGCCGTGCCATATATGGCACATTCCCTGTTTTTTACTTTAGCTTTTGTGTGGTTTATCAAAGGCGCCAAATGGCTGTTTCGTCTCCTGTGTGTGATATTGACGTGTATGAATAAGAGATTTTGGTGTCATCTGGCATATTCTTTGTGATATTCTGTGTGTGTGGTTCTCTGTGTGTATTTTCAATACTGATTATTTTTTTCGTTGAACGAAAAAAAAAATCATGCAGAAAGGGGTTAACAATTCTCTGGGAAGGCAGAAGTCATGAACTTAATATATTCACTAACGGGGGATAGAAGGATAGATTAGGCAAGGCGTGCATTATTCAGTATTTCGTTTGATGTAATATGTGATATCTTAAGGTTACTAAAATGCAATTTATTTTTGTCTATATTACACTTATTTTTTAAGTCACAAACGCTAAGTTAGGTTTCTGTAGCGATGTCTTTATTTGCTATATGCTTGTAGTTATCCAACATGGCCGTTGACTCTATCAAGGCCAAAGATGTTATAAAATAGAGGATCTGCCCATACGTATCTTCATCATATTAACTCAAAGCTAAGAAAACAACCGAGCATCATCGGAGCCGGTACGTCTGATTGGCTACTCTCGTTTCCGCCATGATGGTTGGCTCGAAACATTGCGATCTTAGTGGCTCGGAGTGGGCAGAGTAGGTGTGGCGAAACTGTGACGTATGGCTTCACAATTTTGTTGTATCGGCAGATCTTCTATTTTATAACATCCTTGATCAAGGCTTCATCTTCGGTTGTCACGCGCTAAACACCACACAAGTAACCAGAATATCAACAGAAATTCGCAGCGTGGCCAGATCAGTACCCTAATCTTAATCAATCGTGTTCAGAGACGTTTTCACGTGTGATTAGTGTCGTACTAAGAGTTTGACTAATGCGTGACTAATGACTAATGAGCCGTATTTAGAAACACACTGGTTATTTTATCAACGATTTCTATCGAAAAAGGTCAGCCACGACTTTCCCGCAGGGTTGTCCAAACACATTAAGAGAAATCAAGGTGAGATAATAATTCTCTGTTACCTAGATTTCTCGTAATGTACTTGGACAACCCTGCAGAAAAGTCGTGGCTGGCTTTTGTCGTTAGAAATCGTTGATAAAATAACCAATGTGTTTCTAAATACGGAAGTTAGTCATTAGTCATTACTCATGCATTAGTCAAACTCTTAGTACGAGACTAATCACATGTGAAAACGTCTCTGACTGAATACGGCTGAATGTGTTTTATATAGATGGTTCCAACATGAGAATACTGTTGGCTATGCCTTCGTTATAGGCAGATATTAAGTTGCAATACCTATGTTCAGAATTCACAGCTGAACTAACTGCAGTTAAGTTTGCTGTCCACCATGTACTTCAGCTTCTAGCTACGTTTTGAGTTTATTTGCACTGACCGTGCAAGACATTCCTTCTAGTCTGGTCTGTTATGGATAGGATCGTGACAGACCGGACACAAGTATGAAACTTGGCAGACTGAAAGTACTTCGGTATTCAATTCGTTTTAGGGTCGGGTGCCAAAATTTTCTAGCCGCCATTTTGAAATATGCCGCCATATTGGATTTTATGTAATGTACTCTTAAAAGATCATTATCTCGGTAACTAATGGTCCGATTTTGATCATTCGTTTTCTAAATTATAAGTTAAGCCGGAGTGCAATCGATTATAACAGTAATAAAGACAAGGAAATATGATAAAATGAGAAAATTAGAAATATTTAAGATTTTATGAAACATATTTACATATGAATGAGTTTTTCTCCAAAATGGTCCATTTCATGAAAGCATGTACCCTATAACGTTTGAAAGAGCATAAAAAGAGCTTTAATTTGATGTATAATACGTGAAAATGCGATGAGAAATAGTCGAAATATAAGTCTTGAAAACAAACCCAGAGCAGATAGGAAGACTGCGTAATCGGTCAACTTTGAGAAATTTAGCGGTGTCTGGCAGAAATTTTTTATCATTAAATTATTTAGTTTTTATTCTTGTCGTGATTACTTAATAATAACTACGTTTAATCATTACTTAGTATTGTTATATTAGTTTTCATTGCAGCAGTTCTATGTAGACATGAACAGCTAGTTCTTTTATTTTGTTTTACATAATATTGGTTATTATAATGTAACTGTGAACATATTAAAAGTGTAGTGTGCCTTTTAAGTTGAAAAATATCATTCCTTGCAGTATTTGAAATTATGTGTTTATTAAGTCTTTTATACGCGATTCGTGTTCAGAATTCCTGAGGACCTATAAAGATTTCGATAACTTAGAAGATATCTATGAAACTTGTCACTGGAAATGAATAATTAGTAAACACACTAATTGACAATGCAGCGAAGTGGCATAAACAATGTTATTGGTATTGATACAGTGAACAGTGATGGCAAAATGTTATTGGTATTTAAAGAAAGGACACTAGAAATTACTCGAGGATTTCATGTCTAAACGATCAAATGAAGAGGAGATTTTTGCCTTCTCAATGTGTTCAAAGTCTTTAAGAAGAAATATGATAAACTGGGAGTGCCAAACATTTTCAGGATACTTTACAGAAAACTGTCAAGATGAAAGTGTTCCAGAAAATCTAAAGAATTTCGTTCAATTGCTACTGTATGGATCTAACATAGAAGAATTTTCTATAACATATTCGCAAACTGCTCTAACAATAAGTCAAATTAATATATTTTAAATTTAAGAACAGAATATTAGCACCACAAAAAAAAGGCACAACGTATCTCATCAACCGCCGCTTGCTAGAAAAAGATTGTCAGTAATTTACATAACTTAGACATTTTTGTAACATATAATCGTGTGCTCCAAATTGAAGTTCAGATAGCAGCAGTGACTATAATGGTATTGGGAGGTCAGTGTACCAGATTTAATTGTAAGTGGGTCTAAAAATACGGATTTGAACCTTGGACCTTTAAAATGAGAAAACCACTGTACGACATTATATAATTTCATAGATAAAAAATTTACAAATTTAAATACTGGCAAGATAACAGAAATTCTCTCCCACGGTCACAGGATCCGGGCGTTATAATATATTAGGCATTGCCCGTGTGCCCACCATCACTGTCAAGTCAGGCTGTGGACAACATCATCAGAACCTGTAACAAACACATAAAATAGGATCTATATGCTAGATTAACACCAGATGAGTAACGAGATGCGAAGTGAATGTTTGGTTTGATCTACTTCAGAGATACTATACCTTGCTCACATCCTCGGTTAAATTAAATACTCCTTTAAATTGGTATTTTGACAGCTAAGGAGAAAACACAATTTATTAAATTTATTAAATACACATTATCATTATTATTATTTTCACTTTCAAGAAAAATAACAAGAATTGTAGGCAAACTTTGTATTAATATTCACTTTCACTACACACATCACATATAGCTTTAAAACAATACGCTAATATTTTCAAATGATTGATAATACTTCACTCAAAACCAGATTGGCCCTTTCATAACGCGATTACGAGACGACGTCGTTAACGCGCACGATATTCGCGATCGACGGTTACGATGCTAAAAATTCACTAGTGCACTGTTGAATAGTTGACTTCCATTGCTGGATAACGATGAGTTTAATATCCCATTCCTTGATGTACAGTAGGGTTCTTCTATGAGTTCGTTACATTGGCGAAAGAAATATATAAGAATAACTCTTATTAACACATATGCATGTTCTCTTCTTCCTATCGGAACATCATTTATACACATATCACTGCTCCCAGATCTCTTGATGCATTTTATATATATGAGAACTTAATTACTATCCATCTTAGTTCTGAAGTTTTAAAATCAAACTTATTTTGAGAGCGTATGTTGAATACGTCGAATTTGCTTAGCAGATGTCAACGCTCTTCCCGCTTCTTCGCGCGTCACATCGTTGCCAGTCCGACAGCGTAGGAATACACTAACAAACTGAAGTATAGTTCATAGAAAACATTAAGTTTTTGGTTCTTTATTTTACTAATAATGCATAATGGATGACTCATGAGTTGATTAAAATCACATTAAAAGCACTGAGAATTCCAATAAGTCGTGAAACTGATGATTATTGATAGATTTTACATTGTCACGTAAAATCTGTCATTGTCATGAGTTTTTGCTGCGTGGGCGTTCAGCACGAGAGTAGCAAAAAATCTTTACCTTGTTTGGACTGACGGGAGAAGCAGGGCTGTCTGGAAAATTGAGGTACCTTTTTGGTAACAAATTCCGGTGTTTCTTTCTCCTCCAAATGTTAGCTGATTGCGTTATATTTCTAAGAGTTGACGCTGGGGAAATACGAGGGTTGATTTAAAAGTTTATGCCTATCCATATCGTTATATGACATGCAGACGTTACAAATTAGAGGGTCTTGTCTGCCCCTTTCCATTAATGACTAAAGTGTACACCATCGGTGCATTGGACAATTTAGACCACAACACATCATCAACTACTTCGACAGGATCTTTCCATGGAACAAGTATTAGCGTATTACAATTGCCTTCCAATTCCAACCCTGGTTTACCCCCAAAGCGAATTGAAGTTTCTTCATCAGTAGAAGATTACTTATTACCAGATTTACCAGATATCTGTGCTATTGTGCCATCAGTATCATCATGTGATTTTGACAAACTGCAAGTTCCTATTACTGTTCAAGAACCAATACGGTCATGGCTCGAAGAAGCACTTTAGACAGAGAGGCGGTGGATTGAAAAAAATTCTCTGCTAGGTGAAAATAAATGCTTGTGGGCAGAGTATAATTTGACTCAATCAGGAAGTGTACGTTCTACTAAAGGTACCAACGTCATGTTGCCAATTTTTACTGAAAAGCGGCGTCTCTTTCAATGGTGAAGCATGATATATTTATCATAAAGAAAGTTACTGATCGATGTAATCCTAATCAAATACAGGTTAATTTCCTTGACCAACCTCTCTTTGCAATAGCAAAACAAATAAAGTGGAGATGGTCCGATTCATACTGTGGAGACGTTCTACGTTATGTTTGGTGGACTACACATAGAAATGGCCCTTTGAAGAGTGTTAGGCCACATACTAAATGGTACTGGATGGACATCGTCCTTAGCTGAGGCCGGAGTAGCAGGTTCAGAGTCAGCTGATTCATTCCTGGACTGCTTACACCTAACCAGAACCAGAAGAGCACAGCAGAAACCAGCTGTAGTTCTAGCTTTCTTCAAATGGCAGGCTTTCATACAGAACAAGAGTCCAGAAACTGTAAACTATAATTCCAACAGTGGCGGGAAGGAATGATATAGAAAAGATCTATGTTTTCGTATTGGGATCTTGTACTGGAATTGGAACTTCTAATTTTGATATTTGTTAGAGCTCACCGACAAAGTAACTTCCTATTATATATAACTGTGTTGGAGCGTCTTCTGCCTCTATCTGTACATCTCAGGGACATGAAGAGTTTAAATAAAGGTAAGACAGAATTTAAGAAGAACTGAGTGTTTTCAAAGACTAACCAAAAGTTTTGTTTCACGCCGTTCGACCAAAATAACAGAAGTGTTAGAGACTCCAGTGGAGCCATTAACTAAAAATCCACTTGCGTTTCAACGGTGGATGCTCACTGCTCCTGAGTTATGCAGACCCACAAAAGAATTTTAAGATGCATCACACATTGAAGAAATGATTAACGAAAATTATGTTGGAAGTGATGTAAGTTTCAAGAATCTTTGTTAAACATTCCATGACACAATTTGTGCTGCAGGAAATCCTATTTTAGATACGTAACAGGTAATGAATCTATCATCACATGCATATGCCTTGCAGGATCTTCAAAATCTGTTGCAGTCATAAAAGTGATTGGTAAAAACCAATATGAAGATTTTATTTACTCGGTGTTTGTATAACAAAGCAAGTCAATTTAGTCTCCCATAAAAAAAATAGTTTTTGTTTTCTTGAGAAAACTTAAAGAAGGGTAGGAGATCATCTGAACAGAAGATAGATGAATTGAGAAATGATTACAGTTTGTTCAGTGGGTTGTATATGTCATGCAAACCGCGTGAGGGTGATCTGCAACTCTTTTTCTCATGAAAATCGTAGTTGGCCATCATCATTGATGACGAGAAACTTTTACTGTCGTCAAATAAGTCTGAACTACTGAATATTTTCAAATAAAGAAACCTTCGGCTGGGTGAAAGACGGTGGATCGTGGAAGCCCTTATGGATGACCAAACCAGAAGTTTCTAAAAGTTCAAGAGAATTGCTAAAGTATAGCTGCAAAGCTCTTCCTCTTTGCTCAAAACAGTGCGTATGTTCAACGAATGGTGTTCAGATCTTTGCTGCTGCGAAAGCTCCTGTGATGAATAGCAATGTGACTAAGAAATATTTTTTCTTTGTGGAATAGGCGATTGGATATTATCAATTTTTGTTACTTTGTTAGCATTTTGATTTGGAATATTCAGTTTTTCAGTAGCTATTTATTATGTTTGAAAGAGTTAAATTTAAAAATTGACATATATGCAAAGACGTATTTATGATGTGGCTGTTTAGTGTCTTACATAATATAATTTATATGAACAGTATAATGATCATTTAATAACAATAGTAATAATGTAAATAATATTGATTTGAATAAGAATTCACAAAAGTGGAGAAAAAATATTAATTTGCCAGGTTCCTAGCATGCTTGTTATCACATAACACCAAGTTTCGTCTAGTTGACTCTCTGCACACTCCTTGTATTCTATTGTACTAATTTCTTAATTTAACTATATTTCGGTTATTTTTCATCGCATTTTAACGTATTATACATCAAATTGAAGCTCTTTATATGCTCTTTCAAAGGGTACATGCTTTCATAAAATGGACCATTTTGGAGAAAAATTAATTTATATGTAAATATGTTTCATAAAATCTTAAATATTTCTAATTTTCTCGTTTTTATCATATTTTCTTGTCTTCATTGCTGTTATAATCGATTACATTCGGACTTAACTTACAATTTTAAAAAAGAATCATCAAAATCGGACTATTAGTTACCGAGATAATGATCTTTTAAGAGTACATTACATAAAATCCAATATGGCGGCATATTTCTAAATGGCGGCCAGAAAATTTTGGCACCCGACCCTAAAACGAATTGAATACCGAAGTACTTTCAGTCTGCCAAGTTTCATACTTGTGTCCGATCTGTCACGATCCGAGCCATTTTTGTTGTTAAGAGACCAGACTATTGTGAGATATCATTAGCTACAGTAACAGGATAGTGTCATCGTAATCTTCTGTGTGCATGGACATGTAGAGATTCGGGCAAATGAATGTGTACCGACATTGCAGCAAAGAGCGTTGCAATGATTAGGGTTGCACTGAAACACTCTCTGCCGTTCACGGATCTCCATAACAATTTACTCCAACGGCAGTGCCCTCATTGGCAAGCAAATTGGAACCTAACTAAGCTCCACTCAGTAAATTGGCAGCTATTTTTGGAAATTGGCAGACGTCGTCGCGTATTAGGCGTCTGGATGAAGTGATCCTGACTCGTTTGCGTATCGGACATTCCCACTTCACTCATTCCTATTTATCACGTGGCGGTAACTGTCAGTATTGTGAGAATTATATCGTCCCACTGAGTATTCGGCACATTCTAGCAGAATGTCCGGAATACTCAGACCTCTGAAAACATGTAGGGCTACTTATGAATTCTCAATAAGGTTTTGGGGATAATGCGATGTGTAGTAACCATGTTCTCGCTTTTATTCTTAATATTGAAATAGTAAGCGTGCTTTGAGATGTACTTTTTAATGTTTCCTTGTTATATGTTACTATTATTTCTACAATTTTAAAAGCCTATTTTCTAATTCCTTGTTTTATATTTTGTTATTTATTATTTTCACCTTTTCACATCCCCTGTTCGAATTTTTAGTTTATTTCGTTTTGTTTTGTATCCATGTCGTAGTTTGACGAATTGATACTTGAATTTCACTATTTTATAACTTCTATTTTGAAATTTTAATGTACAGAATGTGTCGACTGTTGGGCTTATCGTGATTGGGACAAATATCCTCTCGCTGCGGACGTCTCATTATACACAAATTAATCAGTCAATTAATTAAACTTACTTTTATATTGACGAGCGTTAGGTTAGACTTACGTTAGAATTTGTCTTAAATATCTAAGACGTTAATGTGAAGCACAACTATTATCGTCTTTATGAAACTGTTACATTTGTTTAACAGGGTATCATAACGCTGTATAACACTTTTGTTTTACATTAAAGTGTAACGATATGACATAAACTTTATTTTACCGGCATGGATGTACGAGAATGATGCAAAAACCAGTAAGAAAATATCTCATTGAGCCAGCTTTTTTCTCTGGCCTAATAGCTACCTCACACGACTGGTGGACGCAGTCTAAGGTTTGATTCCCGGTGGAAAGCATTGAAATTTGTACGCATAAGATTATCAGAATCTATCTTAAGTTGCAGGTCCACGTTTTATATAGCATCGGTGCTGAAGAAATGCTAAATTTTGACAAAGAAATATTTTATTTCAAAGGCAGATATAAGTTGCTACGCAGTATTTTCGAATAAAGTCAACATGTTTGCCAATCATTTGTTTCAACGGTGCACAAAGTTATCGATGCTAGCACAGGAGAAATCTGTGTTCCCACATGGAATCGTTATCGGGTCGTTGAAGAAATGCTTGGGTGGTAGATGATTCATAACTAATATGGAAGCTCAGCAAGTCGTCATGACGTAACTTCACGTAACTGGCTGTCCATTTTATCGCTCATCTTGCCCACCCGCCCTGCCACTGCCTAATGCATTCGACGACTGTGAGATAAAGCAGTAATCGCCTGCTGTTGCCTGATGGAAAGTTCGAACAAGTCAAGGAATGAAACCTTACTTTCTGAATCAACCTCGTATTGTTAGGAACAAAAATAGTTGTCATTTGCGGAACGTACAGGAAATATAAACACCGTTTACCCAACGTATTTCTTGTTCGTTATTTTTAGTGTTCAGTTAGAAAATATAAATAAGTTGTTGTAAAACATCAAACAAAACTAGAATTTTCTCATGAACCCATAAACTGACTTCATGTTTAGAGTGTTTTTTGTCGTTATTTTCAACCATATAAGAAATTATATAGCAAAGATATAATATAGGAAACTAGTTAACGCAAAGGTGACATTGCCATATATAGTTAGTGTTTACAGACGTGAAAAGAACCATAATTTTACTTACTGAGGTGTCCAATATTGTCGGTTTAAATTTAACACATAATCCTAAACCATAAACAGAAAATTAAAAGGTTAAAAAATATAAATATAAAAGTAATGTCACAGAAGAATAGAGAACGATTCAACTAAATCCCGTGCTTCAGAAATACTGAGATTAATCTTACATATATGTATGTGGGTGTTATTATGTATTTCCCATTAAATAATTATGGAATTATTGTTATATTGTTTCCACGTAGTGAATATTGCTTTTTTCTTCTTATAAACACATTTAGAATTGCATATTGAATGAACTTTAAAAAAATTGTTACTGAATTCTCTACGTCTATGTGTGTTTGTTGCTTGCGAATTTTTCAATTTTGAGCCCTCTATTCCATACACAGAGAAAAATCCGTTCTCCGGACAGTGGTATATTGTACAAATATACAGTATCCTCTTGCTTACTATAGAAATCAGTACGGACCATACGTTATCTGTATGCTACATAGGCACTCCCCTTAGATGTTACATCATGCCGTTGCAGGATATCTGACATCTAACAGTTTTCCGTATATCACATTCATATACTTATGTTACCTTCGTCAGCTATATGTTATATACGTCCATTTGTATGTGAGATCCTGACCGCCTACATTGTTTCATACGGAAAGTAAGTATAGATGGAACACCTATACAGAAAATATTATAAAACATGCGTTTTCAGTTATACGTCTGCTGTACGTTAAGTCCAAAAACTACAGGAATTACGCATGTAACCTCTCTTTTTAAGTACGCCACCTACATTTTTTTTTCTCAGTGTAGAGCATCAAAAACCATTTTTCGCGTCACTCTCATCGTTCCCGAGATATTGGCCAAAACATTCCGATTTCGGAAGATATAAGGAGGCGTATTTCGGAGCGATTTGAGGGGGCAGCTCGAGAAAATTCCCCCCTTCCAGAATCTATGTATCCGATCGTGCTCAATGTGAACATGTCAGTGGTAGAGCGTCCACCTCTGGTGCATGGGGTTCTTGGATCGATCCCAGCTCGCGCCAAGTGAGCTTTGTGGTGGACAAACACCGTGTGCGTGGGTTTCCTCGGGGTCCTCCCGTTTTCTCTCACTTTCCTCATTTCACCATTTGATTCATTTTTTTTTTATCATCACCGTCTTTCGCCTAGCTGGCACAAACGTGCAACGTAAAACTAAAATATTTCATTTCATTTTTTCAATGTGAACAGGTTCGCACCCATAATTTTTTGTTGGAGAGTGGGGTCAAATACTACATACAATATGCAGAATTGAACGGGTATTACCCTACTTCCGAAAAGACGATAAGTAATTGTAAAAATACTTCCACCTATATTTTTTTTAAAAAAATAAAAGATTGTTTTTATAAGAGAAAGAGTACAGATGAAGTGTAAAATCAAATGTTTCTTACTGTACCAATTATTTCCCTGTTAAACAAACATAGTTTTATTAAGAAAATGTACAAATATATTTTGAGTTAGAATTTTTTGGGGGAAGGGTCCAAATCTGGGGACCAACTAAATCCAGGCACACGGTGTTTGTCCACCAGAAAGCTCATTTGGCGTGAGCTGGGATCAAACCAAGGACTCTATGCACCCGTGTCGCCACGTTTGGCCTAATCCTCGTTTCGCCTAACCAATTATCTGACACTTTTATGACAGATAAATGATAAGATTTGTGCCCACCATTTTAGGCGAAAAAAGGACCCTCGTTTGGCCTAATCCTCGTTATGCCTAAAATGGCGGACAATAAGAAAAAATCGTGGAAATTCAACTAGAGGGAAATTATATAAGAGAAAATTCCCTAGTATATAAAGAATTAAGAAATGTAAAATATATAGATTAATATTATATTAACTATTTTCGAGGAGTTAGGATTACCAAAACTCCTTTATGTATTTACTAGGACCATGGATATATACGATTATATATGAGTAGGTAAATAGCAAAACCCGTTAAATTCACATTTTAAAATTTGTGACAAATCGAGAAAAACTGTTTAAACACGCCATAATTGTAAAATAACATTAGAAACTAGAGAACATTTAAAAAATAAGAATAATGTGAGTGTTGGTCTGTCGAAAGCTGTATAATCACACTAGTCTGTGAATTGCGTTATTGAAGAAAATACTTTGGATTTAACAGGTTTTGCGTATGTAAATGGAAATAACAGCTTTTGCATCTGGACGAGCGACCATTTTTGTTGTGGCTCAAGATACAAAACCTATCAAAAAGAAAGGGAATCAGAGTCAGAAATCAGTATTATGCCTACTAAAATATTAAGGGGGGGGGAATGTATTATCAACTATACATTGCACACGATTGGCACAAATGAATATGTATACATAAATGCTACATTAATTTTGTTCTAAATTGAAAACAATGGATCCAAATGTGCAAAAAATTGAATTATGTAACCTCCTCTCCATCATCATCTACTAAATGGAAATCCATATCGTCGTCGTCCTCTGGTGCATCACCGTTTTCTCGGTTTTCTATTCCTCAAAAACCTCTTTGTAAAACGCGAGCTTTGAGCTGCTTTCAATCGTCAAACCCTTCGTAACTACAAGCGGAGTTAATTATACCTATCCGTATACATTTCTAAACTGAATGACTATATTTTGGAAGAGCTTGTAACCTTTTATGGACTAACATAGGGTGAATATTAATTTGCCAACTATCCCAATATATGAATTTGAAATATAGCAAAACAAAATGTGCAAATGTTGAGTTTGAGCAAAACAGTGGCAGAAAGAGAATCAGAAATGGTAAATAAGTGGCAAAATTTTTAACATGTACCAGAAGCATGCTATAATTTTGAATGATAATTGACACGAGACATTTTAAGAAAGAGGTTCTGCTGAAGCGGAAGAGACCGTTTAGAGAAGAACCTAATCCAACAATGTTCTGTTCAAAGTAAAGAGTTACCCTGAAATGCAAAACAAACGACTTTTAACCATAGATAGTCCACTCACCATGTCTTTTTGGCTACATTTCGTTTCCAGTTTTTAATGTGTCTTGTACGTTTTCTAGACAATTTTGGTGTTGTCTGATAAGAAAATTATGATCATCGCTGCTTAGAGTATCGTTTTCTTTCGATTTTGCGTGCATTTGTCTAGTAATTATTAAAGAAAAACAAATAAGCACAGAAAAGTTTCACGAACAATTAGGTTAAGACGTATAGTGTCCCCATTTTCAGTCCAGGATGCGCGGTGGCTGAGTAGTAGAGCGTTCACCTCCGGTGCTTGGGGCCTCTGGTTCGATCCAGCTCGCGCCATGTGGACTTTGTGGTGGACAAACACCGTGTTCGTGGGTTTTCTCGGGGTTCTCCCACTTTCTTCATTCCACTATTTCATTCATTTCTCATCATCGCCGTCTCCTTTAGCCTAACCGGCATAACCATGGGACGTAAAATTAAATATTTCATTTTCTTTTTTTTTAATTTTCAGTCCAAAAATAAAAAAAAATAATGAAAGCACACCCTTCAAATTCTGCCAAATAAAATTTCGAATGATTTATGAAGAGTTGCAATAAATATTTAGATTACCAAACTCATCCTATACAGTACGAAACCTCAAATTGTTTGAAATATGAAATTAACTGGGTTTGATTCTGCTTTTCTCATTAGGTTATTTGCAGGTTTGGGATTTAACAGTTTATGAAACTGAATATGGAAGAGAGATTTAACTGGTTTGGCATCTGTATTTCTCAGTTCTTCACATAGTAGGGAATATTTTTTTTTCCGAAAAATTTCCTTCCAGTTTTATCTCCACGATTTTTTTATAGTCCACCATTTTAGGCAAAACGAGGATTAGGCCAAACGAGTATCCTTATGTCGCCTAAAATGGCGGACATAAAGCTTATCTTTTATCTGTCATAAAAGTGTCAGATAATTGGTTAGGCGAAACAAGGATTAGGCCAAACGATGCAAGATCCTATGCACCAGAGCCACCGCAGCTCCTTAACTAGTGCAGTTTAAGCTCTTGTTCGGTCAGCAACACTGCGCAAGCGTGGTTTTAACTTAAGACCGTTTATGAGATCCAATTGTTTTTAAGAACAAATATTGAAATCTGTAGAATATTATAATTAAGATACTATTATATATTTTGGATTATTAAAACTTACTACTTTTTTGTTTCTTTCTTTAGGAAGCAATGCCCGACATGCGGGTAAGGCTTTACTGGTGGATAATCCTGGCTCTGATATTTCTCACAATCACCTTCTTCTTCATGGTGTCAGTGTTCACAGACCAAGATATTCTGAAGGCCTCAGAAAAGCAAAAGTAAGCAATGGTTATCGATTTATTTTTATTTCATCATGATATACTATGTCGATGATCCGTAAACTAAGAAAAGTAGGGGTAAATGAGTCTACTTGAAGCAGGAGGTGCTTGTTCCATGATTCTATCAACCATGTGTTCCCTAGAGGCATCATTTCGTACGGATTTGCGTCAATTAAACGAAAAATGCACCTTTTAGTTTTCGAAAGTCAGCATTACTAGTTCTATAATTGCTTATTGCTTCATCGTTCCTATTGCGATGCGTTACGATGCACTGATATTGCGGAGTAAGACCCACGGGTAACAATTTGTTACATTGCCACCCGGACTTCTCTTGGGGAATGTCCATAGCTGTTAGACCACGTTTCATTTTAAATGAATCTTGTAGCTGTCATAAAAAAAAAAAAAACCTTGCAACCCATTTTTTTAAATTTACTGTTTAGATGTTACAACTTCCTGAAAACAAGAAAGGTATCTCCACCCATGCAGCACTGCACTCTAGTGGACGAATAGTGAACCTCCTCATTAAAAACGTGTATTTTGGCGCACGTCCCCTCCCTGTCCAAAAGAATCCGTTGTTTCGAAAGCTGCGAAACTTTTATGTCAGCGGGAGGGCGATAGCAGGTAGCAAGCAAGACGTCCCAGAAAGTTGCACACTGTTCAGCTACTTGCAAGATGGAAAAAATGGTTTATGAACCTTTCAAGACCATGTGTACATGGTGAAATATGGTAGGGTTTCAAGATTTTTTTATGACAGCTACAAGTTCTTCTAACGTGGCAACCCCCTTTTAGAATGTGCGTAAGGGGTCATCTTGTAGGCAAAGTGAGTTTGATAGTAGAGATCAGAAGATGAGTATTATGAGGGGTCTCAAGTTTATAGAAGTTGGGGTGCTTAGGCATGTGTTGTGTAAAAGAAATTTTGGCCCTATCCCAGTTTACGGATGCACAAATTTTGTAAAATTTACAGGAGAAATGTCAGATCTTATTACAAAGGAGGAATACATAAGTAATCAGAATATATTTGTATCTCACCTTTACATCACTATAGTACTCGCGCCGAGTCGTGAAGCTTGACCTAGATCTACCGATTTCACCAGCCAATAGAACACGAGGGTGTGTTCCAGTCGTCAACCCCCACCCATTAAATTTTGTCAGTGTCTTCTCTCACGCTACACGGAAAATATCTCCCGAGAGTACAGTGTTGTCGGATTGGCGTCAAGTTCCGTTTTGTTAATTGTTTTTAGTTGCGTTATATTTTCGTTATTACTATTTGTGCTATTGTTACCATTTTAGAATTGTTACAGTAGTTAATGTTGTGCAGTGTTATTATTGGTAATTTTTAAATCCCTTTTTTATATACTCGTTTACTATGTGTTCAAAGTTTGGCAACATTGTTGGTGAATTTCAGCTGTTCGACGTTTCCCCAAGTGTGCGCTCGGGAAGCGGCTCCACGAATTGTACCGAAGTTTTCCGATGTGTTGAAGCTCAATCAAAATATTTCTATGATTGGTTTAGAGCCTAAGCTTCACGACTCGGCGCGATATAGTAATCTTAAAAAAAAAAAAATAAATAAATAATAATCCAACACGTACGCTTCTAAGCACTTAATAGTCCATAAGGACGCCATGATACATTATAGCCATGAAGCTGCGCAATAAGTAAACGATAAAGCTGTCTGCCACGTAAGACACCGAGAAACAAGAGAAACTATCCTCGCTTACACGTATATCCACCGTCGCTGACGTGCCTGCTCTCTTCGGACACACCTTACACTAGTGAGTCAGATAACTTTAAAAGAAAAAGTGGTAGAGGACATTTGGTGCTTGGGGTCCCTGGCTCTATTCCAGCACAAGCCAAATTATCTTTGTGGTGGACAAACACCGTGTGCATGGGTTTCCTCGGAATTTTTCCGTTTCCTCCCACTTTTTTTCATTTCACCATATCATCCATTTCTCATCATCACTGTCACCTTTAACCCAGCCGACATACACGTGGGATGTAAAACTTAAAGACTCAACTCAAATTAATGAATTACGGGTTTTAATATTTACCGCCATAGAACAATACAAGCGATCTCCTGAAATCAATTCAGGATGTCAAGAGTACATACCATCACAACACGCAACACTCTACCAAAACCAGAAGTGGTTGAAATTTATTACTACATCCGCTTTCAATACTGATTTCCGTAGAGCAAAAACGGTAGAAGATAAAGAGATATACTTTTTGCAATCAATTGAGCTTCTCAAGAGGAAATTTTATCTCCTTCCTTATCCATCTATTGATTTCTAAAGTGGTCCAAATTAACTATTTCCAGTATCCTTTATTGCAATAGAAGAAAAGAGCAAGACATAGCGAAATGGCCTTTTATATTATGAATTCAGTTTCCGAAAAAATAAATGAAATGAAATCTTTGAGTTTTACGTCCCACGATTACGCCGGTTAGGCTAAAGGAGAAGGTGATGATGAGTAATGAATGAAATTGTGGAATGAAGAAAGTGGGAGAACCCCGAGGAAACCCCCACACACGGTGTTTGTCTACTACAAAGTTCACTTGGAGGGGGCTGGGATCGAACCCGGGACCCCAAGCAACAGAGGTGAACGCTCTACCACTGAGCCACCGCGCCCCGTGCACCCAGGGTATTCAGTAATGGGTTCCTCGCACATAAGCTACTAGAATGGAAGAAGTACATATTACATGAATGTACTGTATGTATCCGTAAACTAAGATAGCACAGAAATTTTACTAAAGGTAGGCTAAAGTGTTATTAAGTTTCGATTACTTAAATCAACGCAAATAAGTAAATAATAGACAGTTATTTATTAATTAATCTAAATGGATAATTAGGATCTCTAATCGTTTTAAAACGATATTATTTATGCATGCATTTTAAAAGGATTAATTAATATATGGAACAGATTAAAACCGGTAGTACAGTTTTTGAGTGTATTGTAAAGTTCAGCATATGCAGGTCTAGATAGAGCATTAGTAGAACAAACCATCGTCCGGAATCATTTTCTCCCACTACAAGATTTTGTCATAAAATTCTATTCTAAAATAGTATGATACAAACAAGTACAAGTTCTCTAATGTTTGGATAAAAGTAGGTGTCCAGGAGTAGGACACTCAATGCTCCACTGCAAGCAGTGAGGGGTTAAAGTCCCGGGAAAGTTCCATTGCAAGCTAATCGGGTATTGTGATAAGGAATCTCTTCAATGCTCCACTACAAGCAAAGAAAGAGGTAAAGGTCTCCACACGGCTCCAGTGCAAGCCAGGAGGGAAAAGAGGCCTAGAACTCCACTGCAAGCTAAAGGGCTTGAGTTAGTTAAGGTACTTTCGAAGCTCCATTGCAAGCTAGAGGCTTGGGTAAGTTAAGGTACTTCCGAAGCTCCACTGCAAGCTAAAGGCTTGGGTTAGTTAAGGTACTTCCGAAGCTCCATTGCACGCTAAGGAAGGGGATATGACCAGCCGGGGACTGATGCATACTTATCACAGCCCAAGAGAATATATATAGATGTTCCAGTGCAGCAGTGGCGCTGGAGGTCCTTCGTTGTCGCATGACCAATGGGGTAGTTGATGTCCCTGTTGTCTACAGCTATAGTAATCCGTAGTAAGGCGCACACGGTTGATGTTTGTAAATAAAAACACGTATCGGTGGATTGTGAACAAAACCATATGGGATACAACAGAAAATAACTCTGATAAATGATACGAAGTTCAACGCAGTGTTGAGTTTGACACCAAAGCAAGACCCCAAAATTATAAATTACTTTATTCGCTCAACGTTATCGAAAGGATTTGTTGAAATATATTAAGACGTTACAAAAGAATAGTGAAGTAAATTAGTAGCAAAGAGCTAGGTTTATCTTAATATGTGAGCTTTCAATATTTCTGGACTGCCAATAGATACACATATAATTATAATGTATAATTTACCTTAATACTTAGGTTAGTGGTTCACTATGACGACAAAACCATTTCGTCTTTTATGATTACAGATCAGAAGTTTTCAGCGTGGTCCTTCAATCTCCAATCTATAACAATACGTATCAAAGAAAGCCTAAGTAAGAATGATTTTTCTAATTGTAGCGGTGCTGTTTGTAATTTTTAGTCTAATTGTAGTTAGATTTTTAGGGCCTTATGCAGAGTAGTTTTGACGTCTGATTAACACCTTACTACGGGGTTGACTAACGGATGGTTATCAAAATTGTATTCAGAGTCTCTGATTAGGACGTAGTATTGGACGAAGTTAATCACATGTGACTAATTAATCTACAGCAGAGTCTAATCTTTTACCCACGATTTAGCGTGCGACACAATATTTCGTATTTCGTATATTTTCATTTTTACAGACTACGCATGCGCTCATCTACTTTTCCGTAGTTGCCACATTTATTTTACTCGCCGATGCATTGGGGTTCTATAAGTTAATCATACCCAAATCATCATTTTAGTTGTACTAAAAGTAGACTCGGAATACCAAAAAGTGCACCTTCCTTAGTAAAGAGTTAGTATGCTTACTAACTAGTCTCCGACTAACCTTCGATTAACGAATTCTCTCTGAATACCGCCCTTAGAATCTAGATCTTAGTGGCACACCTTTGTGTCACAGTCACGTAGAAAAACCTTAAGGTACTTACGATGTCCATTAACACGTTCATCTCATTTCCACTATTGCTGTAATGGAGGCATCCAAAATTTGCACGTTTGCGAATGTTTGTGACACTGTGTGATGTTCTCAGTTTGTAACACTGAATATCCCTGTACAAGACATAGTTGGATCGACTGCGAACCGCGGCGGCCTACCATCAAAAATTTGGCTGGCCGATGACAACGGTACCGTTACGAAATTACACGAATGCCGCAATTTTACTGCCATGGCGGTAATAATGCGGAACCCGCCGTTTCTCCTCATCTGAACCGCTAGTGCCGCCCTTAAGCACGCATGCTCCCGCCTTTAATTCTCTACTCTCAATTTTGTTAACAACGTGTTGTATTGGTATTTATACCCTGAAAGTTCCATACCAAATACATGATTAAAACTCAGAATAAATACTACTTTAGCGCGTTACTTGTATGTTAATACCAAAGTTTTTTTTTAAAGTTAGCTAGCTATGGCTACACCCTCTATTTGGGAAAGAGATTTAACATATTTGTGTCGGAAAAAAATATTTTCTGTTGGGCAAAGAGACATTTATGAACTGTATTAAACCGCCATAAGTTTTATTTATTTTATTATACGTGAGGAGGTCCTGTTAGTAACAAGCGGGTTTACTGTGCATGATATGAAGGTGAGATATGGGCCGGTACGTGTGATGTGCTGAGGATACTGATGATGTTATAGTCCGGATGATTTGGAGGTACGGTATATTTATATAATGCGAAAAGCAGTGAGAGAGGTGTAGACGTGTGGTGATGGCTGTGAGTGTAGGGAGCGTCGCTGTAAACGGTTTCAAAAAATAAAGCGTGTTCGCTGTCATACCGTTGAGTTATATATTTAATACGAAGAGCTTCAATATGATAAAGTAGGTGAGGAAATGTGATGCGGTCGTACAATTCACGGGTTGGACTTGGTAATTTAATGCGGTAGGCTAGGCGGAGAGCATGTCGTTCCATTATTAACAGCTTTTCGTAATGTTTTGCGCTTGCTGATATCCAGGAGGTAAAACCATATGTAAGTACGGGACGGAGGAAGACCTTGTAGGTGTTGATGAGCGTAGAAGAATGGAGACCCCACGTTGTACCTATGAGATATTTAAGTAAATTTAATCTATTTTTGGCTTTGCTTACTACGGTAGCGAGGTGTGGACGCCATGTAAGATGATGATCAAATGTTATACCCAAGTATTTCACTGTCTTTGAGTGCTGTATGGCAGCATCATTGACGGTAAGGGCAAGACGAGCTGGGTTTCGATGAACTCGTGATCGACGTTTCGGTGGAATAAAGACTATGGCCTGAGTTTTCGTAGCGTTTATTGTTAAGCGCCACGTCCGACACCAATCGCTAAAGCGACGGATAGCTTCATTCATCGCAGTGTTTATTTGAGAGATAGTCTTTGTTAACGCCAGGAAAGCCGTGTCATCGGCGTACTGAAATGTATGAATATTTTGCGGTAAGGACGGCATGTCAGCGACATAAAGCAGATACAGCAGTGGGGACAAGGCAGAGCCTTGCGGAACGCCGCTATGAAGAAAAACAGGATAAGAGACACTGCCATTGATGTAAATGTAAGCCAGGCGGTTTGAAAGAAAATTAAAAATGAAGCGGATGTACGTGATTGGAAGACGGAAAAACAGAAGCTTGAATAAAAGTCCCAGGTGCCATACTTTATCAAATGCCTTTTCGAGATCGAATAAAACTAAACAGACAGGCTTGGAAGAATTGTAATGATTAGTGATCATGTTGGTGAGGCGAAGTAACTGATCGTTAATACTATATCCTGGTCGGAAACCAGCTTGATGTAAAGGTAGCAATTCTTTCGCTGTTAAGTGAGTGTGAAGTCTTTTGACAAGGATGCGTTCCAATATTTGCTGAAAGTCGGAGTTAATTGTATGGGCCTGTAAGATGATACGGAATTTAGTGGTTTGTGTGGTTTAGCAAACATGAGTGTTTTGGAAGTCTTCCACTGAGGGGGAAGATAACCTGTGCGGAGAATAAACGTAAATATAGTTGCTAAAAGGTGTAGTAAGGCGAGAGGCGCTTCTTTGACATGACGATAAGTGATTGAGTCCAGACCAGGGGCAGTATTGCGTTTGCGAGCCGTGACGGAGTTTATATCTGTTACAGTGATAGGCGTAGTAAGAGGATGTTCGGGTAAAACATGAGATGTGCTGGGTTGAAGTTCTGGTGAATTTATGTTAAAGGTATGTGTGGGATGCCTGCGAGGAATGGCTACTTTAGACGGAGGGAAAATAGATTGTAGATAGGTTGCGAAGGCGTCTGCTTTTTCTTTATCTGTGTGAAGAGGATTTTCATTCTCTAGAAGAGGATAGGTAGTGTGGGTCTTGCGACCAGTGAGCATGTTGAAACGGTTCCAGTATCTGGATGGGTGTGCATCGTCTGCCAAATTATTGCAAGCTTTTATCCATTGACGGAGTTTATATGCTTTAACATAATTGTGAACTGTGCGTTGAAATTGACGATGTAAGTGCAATGACTCTAGATTTCCTGTACGTTTGTAATCTTTGTAGAGCGATCGTGAACGTCTGATAAGTGGTAAATAATGGGGTGGGAGCGTTGGGTGATAACTATGGGATGTACTAGTCGGTATAAAACGGCTGGTAGCGTCTTGGAGTGCTGTAGTTATTCTATCCAAAGAGTTATGAAGATCTTCCTCCGTTTCTGATAAAGTTGAGTTTGCAAAAATGCTACTGAGGTAATTTTGATATCCTGGCCAGTCGGCTTTGTCGAAGCGCAACGTGGTATGAGTGACAGGAGGTAAGTGGGGTGCTGGACGGTGTGAAGAAGTGAGTGATAATTTAACGGGAACATGATCACTACCAAGCGGATCGAGTACTGTGAGAGTACACCGTGCAGAGATACTGGCTGAAGTAATGACAACGTCTGGAGTGGTATCCGAGATCGGTCGGGTAGAATGAGGCAGGATATGGAATATGCCGGATGCTTCGGTTGCAATGAAATCTAGAAATTCTTCCTTTTGGCGGGCTGTTCGACTGTGAAAATTTATGTCTGCCATAATGATATAGGTGCGGAACGTGTCTGAGATATACTGAAAAAATTTTAGAGGTATGGCATGACCAGGGCGGATGTAAATGGTAGCCAAAGTGACATATATATCTTTGTAGTATAGAGTGGTAATGATTTATTCCGGGATGTTTGGTATTGACAGTAAATGTTGGCGATAGGCGATTGATGGAGAAAACCCAAGGGCGACTCCGCCATTTGCACGGCACATGGGTATGGTTGTGTCATGTCTGAGCGGTGTGTATCGTGAAAATTTGCAGCTTTGTTTAGGCTTGAGATGAGTTTCGTTAAGGAGAAATGCATTGACTTGTTCTTCTAGTAGTAGTTGTTCAAACAGTGGTTTATGTGATTGAAGAGACCGGATATTCAGAAACAGAAATATTAAAGCCATAATGATCGGTATACAGTAAGTGAGGTGTTTAAGAGCTAGGTGGAACCGCAGTAGCATGGATATAAGCATACGGACCTGAATATATAGCATTTAATGTGACGTTAAGAGTTGCTTGAGCTGCAAGTTGGATTTGTTGGAGTACATATTGTTTTTGAAATGGATGAATGTTTTGCAGAGCTACGGTGAAAAATGCAAGAAGTTGTTCGATCGTGATAGGTTGATATACTGAAGTGATAGGCGGAGATTCAGATTTAGTTTCGGGCGTTCTGATAGGCACCACAAGTTCAGGTTTAGTCTCGTCCACTGGTGGCCTGGCTTTGCATTTGTAACTGAACGTTGGGTGTTGTTCAGGACATGTGGTACATTTAGGAGGTTGGTGGGTATTTGGACAGACCTTAGTGAAGTGAGATCCGGAGCAAAAGCCACACGTTTGTTGATTGGGACATTTTGATGTTGGATGCGAATTATATTTTTGACACTTTTTGCATCGGAGCGGGAGAGGTTGTGGAGTGCGACATGCCTCGACCCGGTGTCGACGTTTGAAGATAAATGCCCCTGAAGTTAGAAGTTCATCGATAGTTTCTTGGTGCGAAGTAAGAACACGCATCATATATGTCGGGCCCATATTGTTCTTAATGCAGATGCATTTCGTAATGACATGGCCTTCCTGTTTGAGCTCTTCGGCAACCTCTTCGTCTGTAATCGACGGGTCCACACCACGTATAACTACAGACAAGGTAGGCGATTTCCGTGGTGGTGGTGGTTGTTTGGCTCTTTTGTCGGTTAATTTTGTCATAGTGGCTGTTTTGCCAAAGACTTCATAGCTGCAGCGGTTCAGAATTTTATAGGCCAGTTTCTCATCTGTGGATTTGATGATGATGCCATTGCGAGTAGGTATTAGCTCCGACATTGACGTACGAGGTACGTACTTACAGAATTGCTGGAGCAGAATCTTGAGATTGGCGAATTTAGGATCAAACTGTTGAAGGAGAAAGCTGTATACCGGTGGACGTTGCGGTGGTTGTAATGGGGGAAATTGCCGGTCGTCTCCTAGATCTATCTGAAGTTCAGATTCAGAATCGCTAATGGTGTGTGCTTTCTTTGATGGCTTGGACAGAGTTTGTCGTGAAACAGCTGGCGAACGTGAGCGAGATCGGGATCCAGATGGAGATCGACTATTGCCTTGAGCACGTTTGTGGCTTTCCCTGCGTTGCCTGTCAAGAGCAGCAGCGTCAGATGGACCTGGGATGATCTGTGGTAATCCGCAATGCTGATATGAGGGTTGTGTAGGAGAAGCCATGGTACTGTGTTAGGAAAACACAAAAGGAATTCGTTAGCCGATAGGTATGCCAAGGTCGTCAACTGTGTCCAGGAGGAGAGGATCTCAGCCTCCGAAGAGGAGAGTATCAAATAAATCGAGAAGCCAAAAACAATAGCAAGGGTCGTCAACTATTAGGATCAATTTAGTTTGTTTGCCTCCGTGGAGGCTTATAATCAATTCGACGGTTGTTTCCTTGGACCTCGAGGAGGCAAGTAATCCAACCGTATACAGAAGATCGCGATTAAAATTCAAACAATGGGGATGGAAACACCAAATGACTCGTTTATTTTTCTCCGCCAGCTACGGATACCCTATTTTTTTACCTGGTTAGAGATTCCAGGTGGCCAGTTCAATACCAAAGAGATGGCCTTCCGAGCATATCAGTAGTAACTAGTAATTGTCAGTCAAAATTTTAATTGGATTTTATTGTTTGCAATAAACAAAGCTTTGCACAGTATATTTGACATTTTTGCCAACTAACGAATATCGTAACATGTTCTCCTGTAATCGGCCACGAAAGTAGTTTTGTAAGCCTATGAACTGTCTGACAAGAGTTACATGAGTAGCAGTGCTGCTACCTGTTGTTCTTATATCCTAGCAGCGAATTCTCACAATCCTTCAACGGTCATTCGCAGGATTTCGTAATAGGGGGATCCGAGACATGAAATACTACGAATTAAATCAAAGTTGATTTGCTTTCATCAATTGATTTATTTGTTTAGAACCAACGTATTAGAATTTGCTCTGTCGGAATGTCAGACTACGGCGCTGGTGGGTACGTCTTGAAACGATAGATTTACCTTTTTGCAATACGCCCAGGGTTGAATTCAGGGGGTAGCCCGGGGGGAATCTCCCCCCGAAGAAAATTCATTCCCCCGCGGAGAAACTCAAAAAATTTCAGTCACAAAATGTAGAAATTACCTCACCCAATTATTCGCTTGTCTTTCCGTGCACGTGCAGACGAAATCCAATCTCTCAATATACATATAAATAACGCATTCCCACTCTATATAAATATTAAACATGTAACATCCAAGATAGAATACCAAATAGTCAATAAAACCTGTGTTTCTTAACACTATGACCGAGTTTGGCAGAACATAAAACTGTCAACTGTTGAAGAAAGGTTTGTATTTTAGTAGATACTATACTCTCGCCCTATATATCTATTGTATGTTAATAGGTAGCATTAGCACAGATTGAGATAGGAAAGAAAAGATAGGGAAAATCTTTCGATCATTCCATATGATCTCTGATGTCAACAGACTTCATTCCTTGAAAATGTACAGTTCTTGCATTATTTGAAATAGGGCATCTAAATCCCATTTCTCGCATCGGAAGTAACAGACGTAAATGTGTTTTACGATCGTTAAAGTAAACACACCTTTCTTTAATTAAAAATAATTCAGTTAAACGGAGAGATTCAGAGGGCGTCATTTAGAGGGATCAGGGAGGAACAGTTATCCCTCCTGGATTAGAGACTTATATAGAATTTATCAATATGATAGTAGTATATAAGTGAAAGATTGCTATTGAAGGTGATGAAGATCCTGCTCAGAGCCGTGCCATGGGGGAGGGGCAAGCGGGGCGATGGCCCCGGGCGCCGAAGTAAGGGGTGCAAAATTCGGGAGGGAAAAAGAAAATAAAAGAAGGAAAGAAGAACAGAGGAATAAAACACATGTGCACATATTATATAAAATGAAAGGAAAAAAGTAATGAAAAGTGCTCAAAATCAAGGAAAAGCATGGTTTACTTTTTAAAATTTTCTCACCTTTCGCGGCTGGTCTGTCGACCTCACTCATATATACGGGGGTGCCGTCGTATACTCTGGCGCCAAGCGCTGATTTTCCACGACACGGCACTAATCCTACTGAAGATTTCGTAAACTAAACTATTGATGTGTGTGCAGTGAAGAAACCAAGGCTAATATGCTTGATTTAGAATCAGAAGTGTGAGAAAGAATGATAACTTTTTTTTTTTTTTTTTTTTGAGATATTTCTGTGTGTGTTTGTTTTAAGACAAAAAATATTTGAGTTAATTTAAATCTTTTTAAAAACTTCTACATTAGTAACAAACAGTAACTACTGAATATAGGAAATAATAACAAAAATAGCTACTGTAAATAGCAGTTAAAGTTTAGTGTAAAATATTTTTGCCAGTCTTTATTTAATGCTTTAAATGAAATCAAACGATTGTTTTTTTAAAATTATAATTTCACATTGAATATTTATCAGCAATTAGTCTCAATATTAGGTAAGATGTGCATGTGAATGGAATTGTTAAATATACTGCTTTCTTGCAAAAATACAGAAAAACAACCCTCCCCCCGAGGAGTTGACATTGCCCCCCGGGTGAAAATGTCTGAATTCAACACTGAATACGCCGAGTAATCGGTTACATTATTTAATGTTAATTTCACTAGATGGCAGCATAAACTAGAACTACTATCAATTACTCAAGAACACCTGACCTCTATAGTGAATGCATGAAAGTTCAATGTCTCTTATTGCCAAATGACCCATGCAATTATTTTTTTCCTTTCTATTTTTTTGAACATCTTCGTTGCAATGGTCATGATTTTTTTGAATAAGAGCGAACATTTATTTCGTATATACTGTACTTGTAGTTAGTCGGCGACTTACAACTTACTTCGATTTATAACTGCTCGGCCGAGAGTCGATCATTTTGTAGTCTATTATACAATACAGTAGTATAAAATACCATGTTGCCCAATCGTTGGCCGACTATTTAGGCTGCGGTTACACTAGATCAAAATTCGTACAAAATTTGATTGTACGAATTCTCACGAATTAAACATATTAATAGTTGTTCATACAGGCGATTACATTACTTCCTTTCTATTTGTATGGAAAACTGTCTAAGAAGATCATTTATTTTTTTTTTAACTCATACCAATTAGTAAGTGTTCGCACGACCAAATTTCGTACCAATTTTGACCAAGATAGCCTTAGTTTCGCTAATTACTTTTAGTCATTCTAATTCTAAAAGTAATTTTAATTACTTTTTCATTAGTCATATTACACTTTGTTTTAATCTTTCGTTTTAAATAGTTTATTATTATTATTATTATTATTATTATTATTATTATTATTATTATTATTATTATTATTATTATTATTATTATTATTATTATTATTTTGGATTCATAATTTTACAATTTGCATGAGGTTAAATTCAAACACTGTCTACGTATGTACAGTCCGCAGCAAAAAACCTGCAACATGAGCATGCAAGTTTCTTGTGAAACGACGAAGTCTTTTGCTCCAAAATAAGTGTGCAAGGGAGGACGCCGAGGTATCTCCTGACGTGATTCATACCACTTAGACGTTGATTCCCTGCCCTGTTAAGCGTAGTTTTGCTGCGGACTGTGCAAAATTGTTTACATTTCGAAACTAGTTACATATTTGTACTATTATTATGTTTTTATTATTCTTTATTTATTACTTTTATAGACCGTTGGTAATAATAACTACTCAGAAAGGGCAGATTTTTCTCTGTAACTTGGGGAGGAAGGGGCATTCGGGTGCGCGTTTGGTTTCAGAGAAGGGTCTAAGAAAGCATATACGTATGACGATTTTGAAGACAAACTGAATTCAAATTATGCCAAATATTGTATATTCATTAAAAAATACATATAACAATGCATATAAAAATAAAAAAATATATGGGGCCCACATGAGCATTGGGAGCTCCGGGCCCTCCAGGATCAGTGCCCTTATCACTCAGCCAAACGTTTACGAACGGTAGTAAGTGCAGGTGGTCAATCGTAAGTCCGCCATTAACTGTACAAAATCAAATGTCTTTTAGTTTTCATATAGATCGTTGGTAATAATAACTACTCAGAAAGGGCAGATTTTTCTCTGTAACTTGGGGAGGAAGGGGCATTCGGGTGCGCGTTTGGTTTCAGAGAAGGGTCTAAGAAAGCATATACGTATGACGATTTTGAAGACAAACTGAATTCAAATTATGCCAAATATTGTATATTCATTAAAAAATACATATAACAATGCATATAAAAATAAAAAATATATGGGGCCCACATGAGCATTGGGAGCTCCGGGCCCTCCAGGATCAGTGCCCTTATCACTCAGCCAAATGTTTACGAACGGTAGTAAGTGCAGGTGGTCAATCGTAAGTCCGCCATTAACTGTACAAAATCAAATGTCTTTTAGTTTTCAAACTTCCATCAATGTTTTTGCTGTAGCCCCTACTGTTCACGTTTTCAAGTAATCGGTGTCTCTTGGTGCTTCTTGCCAATTTATGCCAATCAGATGCTCTAGTTAACCAAATTCAGAACTTATCTTCCCGTTCACGAAATACATAAACATAAACCACTATTTAAAAAAATCATAGTTGTTCACCTTATTTCTGTAGATAAAAAATAGACTACTAACAACACATTGTTTTTTCTTTAGGACAATTTCTACGATAAGGTAAGTAACTGATAAACTCGCAGAAAACCTGTTACATTATCATTGTCTGATAGTAGAAAGTGATTGTAATATCGGATAACTATTATAAATAATTATTTTTCTTGCATTCGCTTAGTAAAATGAAAATATATATCAGAATATCGTAGAACGTAAAAATAAGAGAATGTCGAAATCAAATTCCTAGGTTAGGTTTACATCTGCAAAATTTGCATACAAAATTATAATAATGCTTGCAATATATTTAGTAGGTAGGCATATACGTATACAGGGCCGGCTCTACCGTATGTGCAACACATGTATTTGCATCAGGCTCGTAACCAGCCCGAAAATGTAGGGGGGCCCGATCCAAAAATATTGTAGTTCATCACCATATTATAGTTCATTTGCAAGCCTACTGTGAAAATTTTAGAGCGGGCCAGTAAAAATTTAGGGGGGCCGTCCTCCTAGACCCCCCTGGATACGGGTCTGATTTGCATGAAGCAGTTAGTTTCGAGAGGCGGAAAAATCTGTCATAACTATATTATTTAAAATAAATATTTCTTGTTGGAAATAGACTTCATGATGATGGTAGTTCTATTTACTAAGTTGACCTTCTATTTGAATACTACATTCATAAATCATGTTGAGGTCGCATTATTTTAAGGTCACATGGACAGTGTTAAAACAAATGATCAAATAAAACCCAGCATGAATTGCTTGATTGTTGTCAAATACAAGAACTCAATTCTCGAACGGTAGCGAACACATGTTCCATTTAGTTAGTTATCACAATTTTGATCTGAAAACTAGTCTTTCTCACAAACAAGTTCCATATCATTGAAGGTGGAAGTTTTTTAATATTTTTTAAGAGATGTAGAAGGAAAATCAAGAAATAAAGGTAAAAGAGCTAATTGCACTGAAATTGCAAACTGATATATTGAGATTGAAGCTATCTCTCTTCTGTAGGCGTGTTTACTTTATCTTTCACTAATATAAATAGATTATTATTTAAAGAAATGAGAAAACTCACACACAGCGAGATTGTATTTGTAGTGTTTATGTCCTTTTGAGTGCAAATGCACTTTCCCCTTTCCTTCGTTCTTCGAGATGGGGTAACATACTTAAAATCGTATCTTTTACGATTTGTTCTTTGCGGAGAAAGAGGGACGGCAAATTGCCTAGGGCCGACCCTGCATATATAGGATAGCACTGTTGTTCGGCTGCTTTATGCAATCAGTGAGGTAAAAAGTTGGAGTCATAGGTGCGCCACCAAACAACAACAATGGTCGTCATTTGAAGGTGTGCAGTTCTGTGACTGTAAGGAATAACTGAGAAAGCTCCCTGCATTGTATTGTTACTTTTGATGAAAAATGCATTAAGGTACGACAATCGTAAAGGGTCAGGAGAGTGGTTGGATCTTGATCAAAATCCAGAACGGTTTCCAAAACCTTGGAAGATGCCGTTGCTGATATGGTGAGGCAAAGTGGAGTAGAACCATCCTGTGTTTCTCGTCGCTGCGGAACGATAAGTACGGATCTTTATAGTATCGAACGTCGTGAAATACATCGTGAACTTTGTCACAAGCATTGAGAAATTTTCAAAAGACATTATGTCCTCTTGTTGCATTACACGACAATCCGCGAGTAAGTATCGCTCAAAGGACGTTCTCCATAAGTCAAGCCCTTTCTCATCCATCGTACATTTGGGATATTTCCCTCAAACTACGTCTGATTAGATCTCGGCGATTCGTACGCGATTTTGTCTGCCAATTACCTAACAGGTTTGGCCAACCTACATAGGCGTGCGAACGGTCCCGGGTTCGGTTCCTGGTGGGAGCACTCGGTCGAAAAAGTATAAAAAGTTTTATCAGGTCAGCCATTCTGAATGGGATTTTTCCTTATTCACACCCAAGCATATGCCGGGATGATACCTAACTTATAGGTCCCAGGCCGCTTCCTTCCTTCCCCAATCCCTTTTTCTTTCCCTTTCCCGGATAGTGTGATCGCCGAGGGGCGTTATCCCTCATACGTGATGGGCTCTAAATGGCCTTAGATACCGAAAGCGTAGAGATCTCAATCTAAATCCTAAAATCCAACCTAAATAGGTTTAGAACATCAGAACTTGTTTTTATTGACCTGGTTTCAATCCGCTTGACAGTGGGAGCGCAGCCCATTGGGCAAAATAACTACAGAAGTTGGGGTACGGGTGAGGGTGCTCCAGTGCAGCACTTGCCAACGCGTTGGCTTAGGTGCTGTTTCGGAACGCTCATTTATTTTAAGTAATTTCCGACACCCAGAAGATAGTGATGACACGGTCTACTTACTGCCGTTGCAGTCGATGGACTATCAGAAGAAAATCTCGCACAAGGGCAGTTTTAGGTGTAGTAGGCGTAGGTGCTACAAAGTTTTGTAGCAAAACTGTGATAATGTGCTATAACAGTATTTTCTGTAATGTTAAAAAAATGAAAAAAAATTGTAAAATTCAACGAATAGCTTTAAATTAGAACTTCTTGATTTTTCCTTAAAGAAAACTAGCAAAGAATTTTTCTTCTGATTAACATCCTCAAGGTGCAGACAACTAAAAATGATCCAAAAGATAACCATTTTTCTTTTGCCCATTTTCCGTAAGTGAAAAAGAGATAATGAAATGTAACTTGCCATAATAATAGATAATGTTGTTCTATACCCAAAAATACGAATCAAAAAGAATTTTCTATGCTACCGTCCATAGAAATTACAGTGTGGCCAGAATATGAATTAGCCAAATATCTAGGTTAAGGAAGAAATTAGAAAAATGAACTGAACGGTAATTGGTGACTTACCATGTTGTCTTGTTTCCTGTGTAACCACGTTTTAAATAATATTTGTATTTATTTTGTAATAAACAGTAGAAAAGCGAGGTGCAGTACAATTAAGAAGAGCGAAGTGAGCAATGTGAAAGGATAATTTCTGACAATGAGCAAATTTTGAATGGCTTTTCGCCCCCTTTTTTGGGCTTTTTCTCACCCCTTATTCTACCGAGTTACACCAAATTTGGTGGGTAACCATTTAAGACCCTACAAATTTAAGGTTGTTTTGCCCTACAAATCTTGAAACTGATCTAGTGAAATATACAGGGTGTTTCAATTTTACCAGGTACTTACCTAGAAGATTCACTCAAGAACCCTCCGAGGAAAACAAGAGAGGAGAAAGAAATGCCTGTTGAGTACAAAATTACAGACTCTACCAGTACCCAAAGATTTCCAATAAGATTTCTCTTATCTCATTCAAAACTAAGGATGCACTAACATCATATCTCGCAAATAAAGGCATATTGCATGCACAAATGATTAAACAAAAAACTGATAACTAGTTGAAGGAATGAAAGAATCTGATACCAAAATTATTCTACATTCATTGTACAGCTTACAGATGACGAGAAGAACCCTAAAACAGGGAAGCGGGGAAAGGTCAACGACACAGTCAAGTCCATTTTCGGTTTTTGAGGTGTGGTCTATACTTAAATGTCGTCTGCTACTCCGGGTAGTTATCTGTGTGCTATTCCGTGGTGTCATTTGAAACCCCCGTGCGGAAAGTGGGAGAGCCCATATACCTACGTCACACTATTTCTGCTAGGGTTCTTCTCGTCACCTGTGAGCTGTACATCTTACGTCATTCTACTACCCTGCACATATATTCAAGTGGCGGTCACATTTTCCAAAAGGCACTATGTTTGTCATCAGATTTGGTGCTAATAAACGATGTCAATCTCGTTTATTCCAGTATAGGGCCGACAAAAGTTCAGGCATTGTTTAGCTCTTCATGCACTTTCAGGCAGTGATATTACCGGGTCCTTCAAGAATAGAGGCAAACTATATATATATATATATATATATATATATATATATATATATATATATATATATATATATATATATATTTGGAAAGCTCTCAAAACAGCAAAGAAAGAAGTTCTTCAGTCTTTGGCATTACTTGGATCTCTAGAAGAATTTAAATTAGAAGATGAGCAACTAGTCGAGCAATTCATTTGCCAAGTTTACTTACCAGGAAAAAAATATCAGATATAGGTATTCACTGGTGGATATTTTCAAGAAAAGATGTGCAAAGTGAAAATTTACCTCCAACAAAATCCTCCTTGACACCACGTATTTTAAGTGGGGGTGGCGCAATGCTGATAAGCAACACTCAAACCTCCCAGAACCATCACAGTTTGGATTTGAGAAATCTGGAAACAAGTATTTTCCTATGATGAGTTCGATGCCACGTGAACCAGAATGGTTACTGATACTAGTTTGTTGTGGTTGTGGGAAAGGACCTTGTGTTGTAAATCGCATGTGTAAAACACGGACTTTACCAGAGCACAGAAATGTGTAAATGTAGTGGTGATGAAGAGATCTGTGATAATAATGATTTTTACAGACACTGATAAAGAACCCTTGGACTCGGAGGATGACCTGTGAAGTTTTCTATACATATTAACATTTTCACGTATTAATTATAAAATAAAAAAGAATATATGTTCATGTGTCAAAAATAACAAAGTTGAAATACGTAGAAATTTGCAATATTCTTAGAATATTTCATGTAAAGACAACCAACGGCAAGTAATAAATAATCCAGCAAAGTAATTTTCAGTGTTGCCATTCGTAAATCAGAATTAGTACCAGAATATTCACCCTCCAAAATATAGGTTAATGTAGCGAGAACAATAATCCGAACGGTTTTTACGAGGGAAGGTGGAAGGGGGGATGTGACATATCAAAATATTTGAAAATGACCGTGTTGCCCCCATTAGTCGCCATAGATGTTGTAGACGCTGAGGTGTATAATGACGCCCCTGATGCTGCTAACTTCAAGCTTAACTGTTAAATTTTTAGATCATATGTATTTGGAAATCTTTTAGAATTCCTGCATTTGCCGTGCGAATACCGGCTGGTTTATACAGAGTGTTTCAAAGCAACACCGACAACGTTTGGGAGGTGATTCCTGACACCAAGGGTAAGACAAAAAGTATAGATCAACCTGGGTGCACAAATGCTTCCTTTCGGAGTTATAGGCTGCCGAAAACATAAAAAAAAAATAACTTTAAAGGTCCATAGCTCCAAAGTTATGAGAATTACCGTAGTCGGGTTAAGACTTCACTTAGGAACTAGTATGCGTTAAGTTCTTTATTTCTCTATATATACCGATCAATTTAATGGAAACACCTGAAGAAAAGTTCAACTTACCAAATTAATATGGTGTTGGACCACCTTTCGTCCTCAGAACTGTGATGCTACGTGAAATTGGGTCATTAGAGGTTATGGCTGGTAGCAACTGGAGTATTAGACAATTCCCTGTGCAGTGCGCCACTTAGTTCCGTCAGAGAAGATGGAGACATATTCGTATCTCCAAAACGGACTGCATCTGTTCAATTATGTTCAAGTTCGGAGATCGTGCGGCCAGGGGATGTGTTCAACTTCATCTCGCTGTTATTCAAACCACACCATAACAGCTCCAGCGTCCTAAAATATGGTGTCATTGCCCACAAACAACATCTGGACCATAGATGCACATAATACCTCAAATTAGTGACAATCACGGGCAGTGATATGACCGGTAAGCGTCAGCACAGCACCCACTGAAAACCAGGGTAATGCGCCCCACATTATCACAGAGACCGCCACCATGTTTCACGATTGCGCACAGACAGTGGAGATCTTGTGCTTCTTTCGGCCCCTAGCACACATAAACAGGTCCATGGTGTGAAAAAACTGAATGATCATCACATCACACATTCGCAGTCATTAGCGATCCATGTTGCACGTTTGCTGCACTGTTGGTGTTGTGCTAAAGCATGATGGTTCTTTATCAGCGCTTTCGCCCGTGAAACCCGATCCCGTATTTCCGTGTCACGTAACTCGCGCCGAACTGTGTCTGTCGGTGTCTCTGTGTTGAGTTTCTCCGTCAGTTGCACCATAGTCACACGTCGGTTCTGAGTAACGTTACTGAGAGTTGCCTTCCAACCACTATTCTTCCTCACCGATGTGATTTTACTGTGGATTTTGTAGGCCGTCATCACATTGGAGACTCTCTCGTGCGCGCGACATACCCAATACACTTAACTACGATTGTTACGCACGCACTACATAAACGAGCACCAAAGTTTTGTTCTCTTTGGATATCAGAGAAGTCACCCATTTTACACTATGACCTCTGCTCAGTTCACTGGACACTGGCATTTTACTGCTCCTCATGTTATCCGGAGTTTCACCTAACACATCACCACCAACATTTCGGCCGCTGTGGTCAATGCTTGATGGTTGAAAACGAAAACATTTGTCTTATTTCCGACTCCTGGTGTTTCCATTAAGTTGATCAAGTGTATATTATATTGAAAGGAGATTGTAATTTTCATGTAAATTTCCGAAAGAAAACTGTCATATTGTTTGAAACTGATAATGTAACTTTTGGAACATTACTCTCATTCCTACCGGAAATGGCGAACTCACTTGATTCATCCATATATTATGTATCGTTGCTATAGAAGTATTAGATAATTTCCGATTAATCCTTTTGTTTGTGTACTTTTCTTTACAGGCTCGTTTCCATGTGGACGTGGGAGTGCCAGCGTAACGTATGTATGAAGCTGGAAAAGGCCACAAGTAGAGACCAGCAAAGCCTGAGCAAGTGCAAGATTTTATGTGGCGACGGAGGAGCTCTTTGGCCGCTGCCAACCGGAACCAGGGATCTAGGCACGAAGATGGTTCCATTTTCATTAAACACATTTCAGTTTGTGAAGATAGAGGCTCCCAGCAAAGAAGTTCGTGCGTTAATCGGGAGAGCCACTAAAATATTTCGGGAAAACATAAAGCGAATAGATTTATCCGATGGGGTTAGTGACTATACTGAAGATTTTAAAATAAAAGTGAATATAAAAGTTTTAAAGTCGGACAGTTACCTTACACTTAGCACTTCGGAAAGTTACAGCTTAAAAATTCGTCGCCAAGAACAGCAAGCAGTGTTTGTGTACGTAGACGCGGATACATTTTTTGGCGCTCGACACGGTTTAGAAACGCTTAGTCAGTTGATAGCATTCGATGATACATCGCTAAAGCTTTACATTGCTGATTCAGCATCAATTACAGACAAACCGTCGTATGCATACCGCGGTCTAATGTTGGACACATCAAGAAATTATTTCAGTGTGCCTTCTATTAAACGAACTCTTGACGGAATGGCAGCGAATAAATTAAATACATTCCATTGGCACATGACTGATTCCCAGAGCTTTCCTTTCCAATCGAAACGAGTGCCGCAAATGTCCGAATGGGGCGCTTATTCACCTGAACAAGTTTATACCCATGAGGACATAAAGTCCCTCGTGGATTACGCGCTTGTACGAGGAATTAGAATAGTGCCCGAATTGGACGCACCAGCACATGCAGGGAATGGGTGGCAGTGGGGCGAGTTGGAAGGTAAAGGAAAATTATCTCTATGTGTTAATCAACAGCCATGGATGCTTAGTTGTTATCAGCCACCATGTGGACAATTGAACCCCGTAAACAATAACACTTATAAAATATTAGAAGACATCTACACAGAGTGGCATGAGTTATTCAAAAGTGACATTTTCCACATGGGTGGGGACGAAGTCTTCTTGGAGTGCTGGGGTCGAAGTGAGGAAATCTTAAGTGCTCTTAAAATACCTCGTGACCAACTATATGCCAATAACTTTCCGCAAGAAATGTTAAAGATGTGGGGTATGTTCCAGAAACGCGCGCTTGATTCGCTGGTCAGAGCTTACGGAGGAAAGAAACCGATTGTTGTTTTATGGACAAGTCAGCTTACAGATGCTAACAATATTAAGGAATATCTCGATAAAGAAACTTATGTGATACAAATGTGGAGTAACAAAAAAGACACAGTGTTAGAATCACTACTAGAGAAAGGTTATCGGGTGATACTTTCAAATGTTGACGCCTGGTACTTGGATTGTGGTACAGGTACTTGGCGACCCTCGATAAGCGATGGTTCCTGTAGTCCTTATTCAAATTGGGCACGAGTATATGAAAATATACCTGATGAAATTATAGACTCACATGGTATTCCACGTAAGGATGCGAAGAAGCTATTGTTAGGTGGTGAAGCTTGCATGTTTACTGAAATAGTAGACGAAAATTCTTTAGACAGTAGATTATGGCCGCGGGGAGCTGCTTTAGCAGAGAGATTATGGACCAATCCGCTCAGAACAAGCGTAATAGAAGCTCAAACGCGAATAGCTTACCAAAGAGAGTTACTTGTAAGTAGGGGTATTGCTGCAGACCCCGTTTATCCTGAATGGTGTTACCAAAATCCTACTCAATGTGAGTGATTTTTTTAAAATTTAAACAACAGAAAAGTGTGCTGGAAACTTATGTAGAAAATACTCGTAACTGTATGTTGTGTCTGTGATACGATCGCAGTAATAAAGACCCTGTATTAATGGTGACAGGACACGATGGCATAAAATGCCACCAAAAGACAAAATAATAATATCTTAAAGCTCCAAGAGCTACTTAATGATATTTCTAGTTGAATGTAAAATTATTGTTCCAAACTAAAAAAAAAATTCCTTTTGCATTTTATACGTGGCTTAAGATGCAAACAATTTGTGCTGTGATATTCTAGTTATTAGTAATAATAATAATAATTGTTGTTTGTTTGTTTGTTTGAGAGAAAACGCCATTGTTATTTAACTGTTATAGACTGTTGAAATATTTTTAAAGACTCTTTTCCTCGTTCTACCATGATACGTGATAGGCCACACATATTGAGCACAAGAAAAAAAAAAAAACATGTTTTATTTTTTTATGTGAATTTTGTACCTTAGCAATTAAAGTTGTGTCATTAGTAAATCATTTAGATGTATGATAGTGAGATAATTTCTATTTTTTTTTTAATTAAAGATAGAAAGCAAAATAATGCATGTATAGATAATTCCCAGACATTTCAGTCTAGCCGGGACAGACTCAAATTGTTCAAAAGGAAAGTGTTCGTAGTTTGAGGGAAATTTCCCTAATCTAGGAAAATTTCGTAGGTAAATTTAGCAAAAAGAGAAAAAGGTATATATTTTTTTCTCGATAAAATGTGAAAATTCGGGGAAATTCTCGCTCTGCCTGATTGACCAACATAAATACTTATATTTTCCTTTGTTCTTTAGAAATAAACCAATACAATAACATCAATGTGTGTCTGTGTGTTCAAATTAACAATTTACATCCATTACTGGTTGGGTATATATGTGCGTATTTTTTGTATTTAAAAAAAGACCCTGTAAATACTCGCGCCCTTTTTTGTGACACCAGTACTCGCGCAGGGGTCCAGTAGACCTCCAAATTGATACAGCGAAATCTCCCTTAACGGACACCTCTCAATAACGGACGCCTCTATAATACAGACACTTTTTTTTTGTCCTGGCAAAAATATATGTTCCCTTATGGAACAAAACCCTCCCTTTTACGGACACTCTCAGATACGGACGCGGACAGTCCTTTTTTTTCCCCAGATGTTTCAATAACCTCTTCATAACGGACAGGAACTATTCTCGGTTCTGCGATATATTATTCCTCACAAGAGTATCTATTATGAATCTAGACCTGGTGAACCATCAAATTGAAATTCTTTTTTTCTGCCCGCAAGAAACTGCTTTCTGGTGGAAATCCTAGAAAAGCTTCAATATGCAATAACACTCATGCAGGGTCAGTCGTATGGCCAAGGATTCTATGCGAAAGATCCCTTCCCTTACAAATTTAGTCCTTTTGCTCTGGTGCTTGAGGTCCCGGGTTCGATCCCAACCCCTGCCAAGTGAACTTTGTGCTGGACAAACACCGTGTGCGTTGGTTTTCTCGGGATTCTCCCGTTTCCTCCCACTTTCTTCATTCCACCATTTCTTTTATCACTCATCATCACCGTCTCCTTTAGCCTAACCGGCATAACCGTGGGACGAAAAACTCAAAGATTTAATTTCATTTCATTTTAGTCCATTTGCCTCTGGGCCTTGCATCTTTCCCGACAATTTCATAGGTAACAGAACAAACACTATTTGTTTTATAGTAACATTTTCAACAAGCAATGTTTCCTTTCTTACATTTTTGGAAAAGCGACATTTTTCTTTTAATTATGACACTCGAACAAGTCTGGATTGGAGTTTTCTCGGCTTCCTTTGCAACTTTGTCTAAGAGAATATTCTTTGTGATTGGAGCTGGGCCAATAAACATATCCACTCCCATATGTCTTTTCACCCATTCCGCCAACGAAGATACCGCGCCAAGAGGACACTTACTCTTGTAGAGGAAAAAGTATGCCTTTTTCGATAAACAAACGAGTTTAGCCGATTAGTTGGTTCCTAACGCATCTTTTGAGAAGTTTCTGAGAATTTGAAATAAATGAGAAACGCTTACAGGGTGATGACATGTACTTAAGAAAGTTAACATACCCGCATTATCTTTTGCAATACCGGTATGCGATCATATTAATACATCCCCCAGCAATATTATTATTTAACAGAAATGAATTTCTCCTTCATCCCTCCCAGTATTTCAAATACGTACTAAATAGAATATTTCCATATTGAATTTTACTGTACGTACTTACGTTCATACACAATGTATTTATTGTATATTACAGCATACAATTAACGTTGTGAGAAATTAAATGTCTGTAACTTCTCTGTAACGGACACCTCTCAATAACGGACAAAAATTCATGTCCCATTGGTGTCCGTTATTCAGAGGTTTCACAGTATTAGTTTTTTACAATAGAAAGTATATTTTTGTAATAATTAAGACAATGTAACATAACTCTAGACGTTTTTAAAAGTATTTGCTGCAATTAGATTTTTTTTGTACCCGTTTTGAGACTTTTTTAAAAATATTTTTTCATCAGGACTTCCGGGTAGCAACACAAAAGTTACATGTTTGGGAGTCCGTGAACACCCCGCCCAGAGTACTTAAGGGTTTTAAAGGAAAAAATAAAAAATAGAAGCAAAAAACAAATGAATAAAACAAATTGTGGTTGGTACTTCCTTTACTATAGCCAGGGCCAGCGCTAGAAGTTTTGCCGCCCTGGACGGTGCTTTCACATGCCGCCCCTGTATTAGTTTCTTTCTCAAATTTTGCCGCCCCTGTATTCTTTTCTTTTTCAAATTTTGCCGCCCATCAGACTTGCCGCCCTGAGCGGTGGCATGGCTCGACCCCCCCCCCTCGCGCCGGCCCTGAGTATAGCTAAATTAATCTTATAACATAACTTCTGTCATAAGAATTGGAACACAACAAACTAGGGAAAATTTGATACAAAAAGGGGAAGTTTTGTCAGTCGAGGGAAATTTCGAGTCAGTCGAGGGAAATTTTGAGTCAGTCGAGGGAAATTTTCTTAAGGGAACCTACGAACACTGTTCAAAAGTTCAACAGCCCAGTCTCGGATTGCAGGTAATAGGGCCCCGTTAGGAGCCTCACTGAGGAACCGACATTATTATTATTATTATTATTATTATTATTAGTAGTAGTAGTAGTAGTAGTAGTAGTAGTAGTAGTAGTACAAATTTAAGAGACTTGTAAAACCTTTGCCATGAAGGGGTAGCTTTTCTTCATAAAGCTGTCAACTTCATTTACGCGTGGTAATGGGGCCCCAGGGTGGTGACCTGTTCTGTTTCTTTATGGTGTTCCAATAACTTGTCAAAGAACTAACAAAGGGCCCTAGCAGGACTTTATAAAAGTCAGTCACATTTCGGCATTTATGGGGCCCCAATTCACATTTAGATAATATGATGCTGGGGCCCCATTTTTCACATTGTTGAAATACATTCTTACTAGACCACAAACAAGAGTTTACAATGCTGTTAGTTTCATCCCAATAATGGGTCCCCAAGACTACATTCAATGCAGGGGCAACCAAACTATGGGAACGGAACAAACTACCACGAGTAACTATACTCCAACACAGCAGCCATGTTTTATCTTACTTTCCTTCCATGTTATTCAATATTCATTATTATATATGAGAGACAGGAGGCCCCGACAGCGACCCCTGCCTTCCTGCCCTGGTCAGTCCGAGCCTACAACAGCCGATTCGTAGATGTTTTCACGTGTGATTAGCGTCGGGCTAAGAATTTGACTAACTCCTGTATTTAGAAACTGGTTATATCATCCACGATATATATCGAAAAACGGCAACCACAAGTTTTCCGCAGACTTGTCCAAATTTCTCTGGATTATTCTCTTACCTCAATTTCTCCTAATAGGCCCTATATTTGGACAACCTTGCGGAAAAGTAATAGCTAGTCGTTATCAATATAAATTATGGATAATACATATTGTTAACTTGTGTTGTTCCTTAAAAAAAAAAGTTACTTTGGGATGTAATATTCATTTTTACTAATAGAGTATTGTGAGGGTCATGTAGCTAGAATGGAAGAAAGTAGAAACGCTTTCAAAGTCTTGACTGGAAGACCAATCGGAAAACGACCATTAGGAAGATCTAGGCGCAGATGGGAGGACAATATTAAGATGGATCTCGCAGAGATTGGAATACAAAGTAGAAACTGGATGCAGTTAGCTAAGGATAGAAGTCAGTGGAGAGCTTTTGTGAACGCGGCATTGAACCTCCGGGTTCCATAGGCCATAGAGTGAGTTAGTTAGTTAGAGTATTGTGAGTATACCCAGATTGGTAGCACTAGTATAAGGTATATTTTAAATTACTTGTATTTGTTTGTTAAATAAACGCACCTAAAATGTGCTATCAGGTATTTTGAGGGATATTTTTTGTTGAGTTTTGAGTGTGTAAATGAGAAATACAATTTAAAGTAGTAGTTAATGTGTATTTTGATTTATCAACAAACTTTAAAAGTTCGATACCAAATTCTCTATGTCTGTCTGTCTGTCTGTGTGTTATGTGCGTTTTCAATTTTGAGCCCTCCCCTTGGTAGAGTATCAAAAACTATTTGAGAAAATGATGGAATATTTCCCGTCACTCTTACTGTTCCCGAGATATTGGCCAAAAGAGTTGCAATTTCGGAAGATTTAAGGAGCCATATCTCGGGAACCGTAAGTCATAGAGACGTTATATTTTGTAAATTTTTCACATTTGAGCCCTGCATTTTGGGTAATGTAATGATTAATTTCATATTCAGACGTTTTATATGTTGATTATAAATTCACCACCTACATCTATTTATATGCTAAAATACGGACAACTTTTTTTAAAAAATTATTATTGCTTTTACAATTTCAGGACCTTTCTTTGTTTTTAACGGAGCACAATATGCATATGCTGAAAAAAATGTCAATACAACATCATATATATTTGTAATTACATTTATACTTTGCAATATAAATCCAATTGTAATGTTTTTTGCCTTCGTAAAACAACATATCGTAGAACGTTTAAACAAAACTCTTGAACAAAACACGTAGAAAAAATTGAGTACTCAAGGAAATTATAAATGGATAGATATATTACAAGAATTATTTAATGAGTATAATAAAGTACAGTCATTCCAAAATGATTGTCGCATATCTATAACTGTCTTCTTGTAAAAATATAATTTGGTAATGACTTTACAGGGTACTTTAAATACTGATACTATGTGTGTAATCGGAAAATGTATATTTGTAGTAAATTTCATAGGAAAAGAATTATAAATACAAAAACTAGAATGAATAAAACAAAATGTTGCTAAATGGACAAGAAAATTTTATTTTCGTTTTATTGTTCTTATTTACTGCTCTTTTGACATGAAATTTACCACATACATGTTTTTGCCGATTATATAGATACTAACATTAGAAGAAATACCTGTCGAATTCGTTATTAAATTATATTGCTACAACAACATATTTATAGACATGCGACAATAATTTTGGACATGAGTGTACATAGAATAATTGGTATGAAGCCTGTAGAAGTTAATAAGAAAAAATAATTTCTTCTAAGTTAGTTCTGTCAATGCTCTTGGAGCATTCTCAACTGGTTTTTAATGAATTTAAGTGTGTGTTTGTGTAGCGAGACAATTTTCAGGCTAAAAGAGGATAGGTTAAATGGATTATACCTGACGTAGATGATGATAACAACCAAAATTAAGAAATTTACCAGTTGAATGCAACAAGTTTTGATGTACAACAACAGGTTTATTTGAATGATTTCATAAACATTTGATTTTAAATTTTGATAACTGACTGCAACTAAGATTTACAGTTGTTGAATATTGACGGTTGTTACTTGAAGTTTTATTCCAACCTGCAACAACAACGTTTATGTATATTTAGTTTTATAGGCAACCAGGACAATAGTCCGTACCTTATGATAACAAACCTTGTGTCTAAACTTGTTTTATTTATGCTGTTAAAGATATAATAAATGAGGAAACCATAAGTGATTGAAGTGTATTTTTAATTTCTGCAAAATGAATGATGAGTATTAAGGAAATATAAAGTTTAAAAGTAGCAAAAATAGTTTAATTTATTGAAGTAACTATCGTGATAAGTTTTGGTAATTATTAAAGTAATTTTAATCGAACTGGAACCATAATATTTAATTGTAGCCTATAATTTTAATTTTGATTGACTGACTGTGAAAATAAACTAAAGTATTTATACAACAAAGAGGCCTGCTTTTCAGCTCGTGGCTCCCAAAATTCGAGCTGAAATCATTACTCGTGCATATGAGATTTCTCTGAAGCAATCTTAGTTAGTTAACCATTTTCTTTTCTTTTTTTTCTTTTTTTTTTTTAAGATTGAGTGTCATGTTAGCACTCTGAATTTTACATAACTTACATAACGCTGTTTGATGCAATGTGCTTGTGTTAACAACAGAACATAAAATTACAAAAAATACTTATATTTACAGAAGACCTTTTAAACAATTTACAATATTAACAACATTTACAGATTGTTTTTTTTTTTTTTTTTATGAAACTGAAATATCAAACCCAAAACAAAAACAAACTTTCATATACCTATATTTTTAAAACTGTAAATTAACATATACAATATTTTTAATAATGAAAATGAAATATTAAAACACCTTAACAATATAACCAATGTGTTTTCTAAATACAGAAGTTAGCATCACGGGTTAGTCAAACTTCTAGCATGACGCTAAACACACGTCAAAACATCTCTGAATACGGCTGCAAATGTCTAAATTTTTCTTTCAAACGTAACTTAATATCATTCGTATAATAGTTACAAATTTCAGCTTTTGTTATTAACTTTCGATGAGTGTTGACGTATAATTTAATTAATTACATTTTTTTTAATGCAAGCACATTATCTATGATATATTATTCTGTAAATTTTCATAGGATCCCTAGGATTGCCAATTCTGGAATATAAAATTACCAGCACACCCTCAAAATTACCTATGAAGTATCTCTGTTTGGAACCATCCGTGGTAAGAAAATCGTGGATAAAAGTGCATTAACATCTGTATTCTGTATGTTCTGAGTACATTCAGTAATAAACTTGATAAGGGGTGCTAAAAGTGGGAAACTGTGGTTGGTATTGATCATTTTATTGTATTTACCAGTAACTGCCACTTCTTTAAAATTATCGAAATAGATGAACGAAAGTATATTAATTCTTACGTGACAATTTTAGATTTACAAAATGAAATTTACTCGTTAAATTTATACTTCAACTACAGGAAATTGCTTTAAGAAGTCCTAAGGAAGTAAGTTTGAAATTTAAAGAAAATTATCATAAGCAGCAGCTAGGGACTTGCAACAAACAAACAATCCAACAAACATTATACTAACGAAATGCCTAAGAGTTAGCCTATTTGCCAACAATCGATGGACAAATTTAATTTATCACTATGTTTCTGCCGCACAATTATGACAAATTATACATTTCTCTCTCTCTTTTTAATTTGTTGTAATTTTTAAATTTTTTTTAAAAAAACAATTTCATAAATATCATAAGATTAATCATTTTATTGTATTTACCAGTAACTTCCACTTCTTTAAAATTATGGAAATAGATGAACAAAAGATAAACATATAATTGTTAATACTTAATTTACAAACATTATTATATGGTGTATAACAATATATTCTATTATTTCTGCAAATGCCGGCAATCGAGAACATTATTGAGATTCCATTATACATTGTTGAATCATTATTTGGAATAGAACTTATATTTCATTGTTATTTGACGTTAAATATGAACACCATTAAATTTTTAAATTTAAATATGTAATTATAACGTCAAAAGAAAAACTATTGTCCAGAAACTATTATATATAAAACAATTCTTCTCAGAGTATAAACACCTCATCCAGTTCCTTGCCAGGTGGTAAAGTGCCAAGGACCGACGAGACGTTACCACGTTGGATAGAAACGGATATGCGCTCTTTTAGATAAGATGTGGAGCGAACTTCACCGGAAACACAATAAATGCGTCTTCCTACCTCCCTAATGAATTCAAGACTTCTCTCTTTATTGTTGAAAACAATGTTTCAAAATGAAATCTAATTGTTATCAAATTTCTTATACTAAATAAGTGGAAAAAACTGCCATAGATTTAAAAATATGTAGCTTAATGTTTAATATAACGGAAATTTGTATTTTTAAAGGCACTGTTGAATAATTTTAATGTTTTATTCTGGGTTATAGATTTGAAAATACCGGTCATAAAGGGACTGGTAAGAAGTTTGTACCGGCCAGTAAGTCACCGGCCTTAATCAAAATAACAGCAATATTTCCGGCCAGGCTAGTCAAATACCAGCCAGTTGGCAACCCTAAGAGTGACCTGGTTTTTAGTGTAAATTTTCATTAGGTGTTCCAGTTTTTTAGTCTGAAAATCTTGGAGCCCTATGTATGTATGATATTGTTAATATTCCTAGTAAATTCTTGTTTTCTTCAAAGAATGTTTCTAATGTAGATATATATGTTATACGGTCAAAGGCATTAGTTCAAAAGAACCCTTGTCAGAATGGATTCAGAAATAACTGATAAGAATTATTAGGGGAACTTACTCGATTTGCATATATTTCCTTTTTTCCAGTTATACAGTGTCCCAGAAGTCCCCTGACATAGGGTAATTGTTATCAGAGTTACAACAAAATTTATGAGTGCAAACCGTCTCCAAATATAATGTTTACAATCTAAAATGAAGTAATTCCTTAAATCGGACGAGCGTTTGGGCTGTAGGCTCTTTATGCGTCCAATGTTAAATGAAAATGCAATGTTGCCATTTACTTGGATCCACAACATAAATGAATGAAATTACTGTTTGAAAGGAGGGATGGCCATCGACATGTTGTAATTCCGTTCACTTGTTTATATTGCAATATTTTGCTTGGTAGAGTCTAATAAAAAGTCTGGGAATTCTTCACCGTTTTATTATAAAAAATAGTACCTTATAAAATTTACAAATAATACAAAGTTTATAAGATGTTTTCCAGTGTGAAGACAAAACTTCAGCACACGAGAACTGGCTTTAGATTCAAAAGGTAAAATGTTCTACCCAAAGTGTCTCAAAGCGGCATCGAAAGGTGATTCAAAAGCTATCTCCCTTACTCATCGTAGATTCAGGAGAAAGTATAGTTAAGGATTACGCCTTTTACTCATTGCAGCTTCCAGAGTAGGTACTTATTGATTCCCGTAGCGGCTTCAGGAGTTGGGATTTAAGGAACTCTCCGTAGGCCAAGGCGGTCTCGGGAGATAGTTTAGGAAGGTTAGCGATCAGCACTGGAACTGATGCCTTTGTCCAATTGAAGTCTTCTTTTAAGGATATCCTCTGAAAGGGAGGTCCGTGAGGAGAGGGCCGGCCATCTTCGGCCTCCTTCCGAATCAACTTCGTGTCTTCCTGGTATTCTCCTTCCATCGCCTGCTGGTAGTTATGTTTTGAACACAATAACATGTGTTCGTGATTTGAAGCATGTGTTTATAGTAGTTGCTTACACGTGACGCTATGGAACCTTACAATATTCGTTTTAATTTATAATAATAATAATTAATATCCTTATAAAGTTTTTGGTTATTAAAATACAAGTATTTGTATTGTCCGAAAGCAAATGTGAGGGTGCACTAATAACGGTAACTTAGATGACGCATCCTGTTGGCAGAAAGTAAAGGTAAAGATTTTGCTTATGAGATAGAATGAAAATACCGTCTTTACTCGCGTAATAGTTGCACTCTTTGTACCAATTTTTAATGTGAAAAACCAACTGCGACTATTACGCGGGGAAAGGTGCTATTCAATTATCGCTCTGATCAAAACAATTTCGAATTTTGATACATACAGCATTGTATCAATATCAAATGGAGGGAGGAAGTAGGATGCTTGATCTCTGTTGTCAGACGGGTCACGATATTACGTATCAGTAAACATGAAAAGTTCTTTTGCTCGGATTCGCGCAAGATAAAGAACTTGAAAGGAAGTCTCGTTCACAAAGACAAAAATCCCGTAGACTGCGACTTATATGCGGGGAATTTTTTTGGCAAATATTTTTACTTCAAACTTAAGATGCGACTATTACGCAAGTAAACACGGCAATTAAATACAGCTAATGACTCCGTATGGAGCTGCATGGGTAAGTGTAAATGAAATGTTTTTTGATATATGTTTTTTGTCCTTTCTCTCAGTGCATCAGTCACACTGATCAACGTCTAATGTCTCAATGTCTTTTTAATAGATCACATTACTGAATGTTACACTACTTCAGTTAAAAACTTTTTATTTAGGCAATTAAATTTGACAGGAGTTAATTACTTGATAATCGTTTTAAAAAAGTTGTAACAATTTTAAAAAAATCGTTCACACATAAAGAAAACTTCGTTCCAAGAAAACTTAACATATCCTAGAATATAGAATTAAAAGTGTGTGTGTGTGTGTGTGTGTGGCCATATTAAATAAAAGCTTTTGAAAAAGCACATACTAGTATATAATAAGGTAGTATTTTGTTGTAATTTGTATGTGACGTTTTCTACTGAGGATTTAATTCTTGACAATAACTCTTGAATAAACCATTCAATATGGGTACACTTTTCTCTGACATAAAAGGAACATTTTATCTTTGGTGTATCACAGAAAATTGCGCTCAAATTAGATTCTTTTCTTCCAAAGTTATTGAGAAAAGAAATGTATGGAGCTAGTTCTAATTTTTGAAGAAAATTTAAGTATAACAGTATGTGAAACAAAATGTGTGTATATTAATATTAAATAGTATGAAATTAGGCTTTTAAATAGTTTTAAGGGGAGAAAAATATTGATGGTGAACCGTCAAGTTCAGAAATGCTAGAGTCAAAACAATATTCGCAGGTTTTATGAATTGGCTCTGAATTATTTCTGTAACATGTTAATATGACAATGGAGAAATGAAAGGATTTCAGTTGTCATTGAAGCTGGCCAGCCTAAAATCAAGTTTATCAAGATTTTTGTCTTATCAACCAAAACTAAAACATTAACTATTAAAAGCAAATTGGCTGTTATCTTTCTCAAATCTTTGTGGTTCGAAGTGTAAATATCCACTCCGGTTTTTCTTTTCTTTTATCTTAGCCTATTGATTTATATGAAGAATTGTTTTTTTTTTCTCTTTAAGAATTGCTTTCTTTTCTCTGAACAAGTTCTATGTTCAACTTGAAGAATAAACAAACCAATTGTGATAGCATTTGTAGATATAGAAAAAGCTTTTGACAATATACTAGATTTCAATATCAGGTTCAGAGCGTTGAAGAATCTGAAGGTGGATTACAGAGATAGAATAATAATATACTAGCCTTACAGGAACCAGACAGCTGTTATAGGAAGAGATCAGAAGAAAGTAAGAATAAGTAAAGGAGTGAGGCAAGGATGTGGACTTTCACTCTCCTGTTCAACGTCTATATAGAAGAGACTACGAAAGAATTCTTTGATAAAAACGAGAAAGGCGTAAAAGTAAATTGTCAGGTTTTCAGCACAATAAGGTTTGCTGATGACATAGCACTGATAGCGGAGGACGAAAAGCACTTGCAGGAAGCAGTTACAAACTTGAAAGACCAACTGGAAAAAACATGTAAAATGAAGATAAATAAGAAGAAACCCAAAGTGATAAAGTGCACAAGAGCAGGACAGGAAGGGGCAAAAGTATGGTCAGATGGAGAGAAAATCGAAGACCTTAAAACTTTCCCCTGTTTCGGAAGTCTAATATCCTCGAATTGAAGAAGTGAAAAAGACATAAGTTCCAGAATAGCGTAGGCTAAACAAGTATTCAATAAGAAAAGAGGATTGCTAACATCAAGAAATGTGTCGTTGGAAGTTTGAAAACGAATTATTAATATTCTGGTATGGAGCGTGGCGCTTTACGGATCAGAGACTTGGACATTGAGAAAAGTTGAAATATCCAAGCAGGAAGCATTTGAAATATGGTGTTGGCGCAGAATGCTGCGCATTTTATGGACCCAAAGGAAAAGAATGAAGACGTACTAAAGGAAGCTAATGAAGGACGACAGATCATGAAGATAAAAGGAAAAAGAAGAAACAGCAGGCTTGGCCATCTTATTCGGCACTGCGATTGGATCACCGTGTTGATAGAGGGAAAGGCAGAAGGAAAACCAGGAAGAGGAAGACCAAGGATAGAATATCTAGATGCAGTTACGAAGAAGAGACCTTCTCAAAATATAAAACAGCTCTTTCAAGGGAGAAAAAAGTTTCAAAATTTCCATGTTGCCCACCAACCTATGATTGAGGTGAGAAAGAAGAAGAAGCTGTTTTGTCACATTTTAAAAAATCTTTATTCCGTAACTTTTTGAGAGGCTACCTTTGTCGATTTGACTTGGGGGTAACGCTGTCTGCGTTTCACGAAGTTAAAGTTAAACCACTAGTTCGTTGTCAAAGAGATAAACTGCATTCATTATCCCCGAAGTTAGTGTTCTGTTTCCTGGTGTTTCAGAATTTATCTGCTGATGTTTGTAAAATATGCCCTTGCTATCAATAAATGTGGGAGAACTGATTTTCCGAGACTTGCACGTAAGAAGTTCAACATTTCATATAGTTTATCACATCAGAAACTTCTTTCTGCTTTTGTTGAAATGCATCCCATGTCAAGTGTGATACCTTTATAGAATATCTTCGATATTGAGAAATATCACAGTATTGAAATATTTAATATAGACGTTCATATTAGATATTAATGACTTTTACTTCTCTGTTTATACACGAGGTCTCTATCAAATCATGTCAATATGAATCACTTACAATTAGCACGTTTGTGTGCGTTAATTTTGGTTCACTTACAACTGTGTTTCTGATCTATGCAATTACTTATCCATTTATTTATATGTCTCATACCACCCTATTAAAACTAATAAATCTAATGACCTGTATCTAGCTAATAATACTAACAAGGGAAGTATCAATAAGCTCATATCGAAACCTACCGTAAAATTTCACTCAGAGGGAGGAAGTCCCACAGAAAGACCACACACAAAAAAGCAGCTGCGTTTTTGAAGTGGAATTAACCAAAATGGCAGATTAAAATGTCGCGTATCCATGTCGACAATATGCACAATACGTTCAGTACCACCCCTTGTAAACTGCCTGTTAATAATAAAGTCAACAACAGCAATGTAGGTACATACTATACCTAAGGGGAAGTCGTACGGTAAGGTGAACCTTGACGGCAGCCATCTTGAATGCAGGTCAAGATTAGTAAATAGGAATATGATACATGATTTAGGGCTAGAATTTAAGCAGAAAAACAATGGTAGCAATAGTTTTAAGATAGGTGCATTTCGTAGAAAGTTACAGGCATATTTATTGTGTGTGTTTCCATGTGCATAACTTCCGAATGAAACAGCTGTCCAACAATTTGTAAAATACAAAAATATAGGAAACACCCTCTATATTTTCCCAATTTGTTCCAAATGTTGTTGAGCAAAGCCACACACTTGTAGGAGATTAGTCGGCAAATTTGGTCCAAAAATCCAGTCATTGGACAAGTTATTTTTTGGCAGTGGAGGGTCTTTTTAACCGTCGATTGACAGAAATTTTGATCTCGAGGAAGATATTCATTTTGAAGTTTACCACAGAGACAATATACTGAAACTGCAGTCTTGCATTCATTTCCAATTTTCCTCTCCGCGGTTCAGGGACATGATTTTATATTCATGGTATGCAACTGGGTACACACAAGAGCGGCCTCCTGCGTTCATAGTGCCAATGCAATATTGCCTCCAGACCACTACACACGAATGTGAAGGTCAGTGTGAGAACAAAGTGCTTATACGTTGTGCCTAGTGTCCACGGAATTTGTGTTTCTCTCATTCCATCGATGAGCCTCATTTCTGCTTTTCTTTCTTCCCTCATTGAAATGTATTGTGGAACTATCGAGTAGGAGTTACATTTCAATAGCGACAACTTATTTTTGGACAGCTGCTTCATTCGTGAGTTGTGCACATGAAAACATACAGAATAAATATGCCTGTAACTTTTTATCAAATGCACCATCTTAAAACTATTGCTACCATTGTTTTTCTGCTTAAATTCTAGCCCTAAATCATGTATCATATTCCTATTTACTAATCTTGACCTGCATTCAAGATGGAGGATTTCAAGATGGCTGCCGCCAAGGTTCACCTTACCGTACGACTTCCCCTTAGATATAGTATGTACCCATATTGTTGTTATTGACTTTTTATTATTAACAGGCAGTTTATAAGGGGTGGTGCTGAACGTATTGTGCAATTGTCAACATGGATACGCGACATTTCGATCTGCCATTTTGGGTTATTCCACTTCAAAAACGCAGCTGCTTTTTTGTGTGTGGTCTTTCTGTGGGACTTACTTTCTCTGAGTGAAATTTTACGGTAGGTTTCGATATGAGCTCATTGATGCTTCCCTTGTAAGAAACTACTGCAAAACAACTTACTCACCTGTATTACTTATAAATCTTGCATTGTACATCACTGAAACTGCTATTTATGGACGAATCGAAGATAGTCAGTGAATCCGAAAAAGGAGAGAATATTTAAATATTGGGTACAGATAATGTGATGTTATGTTTATTTGTAGATATATTTATGTACATGTTTTGTATATTAATCAATTTTTGTTACAGGCCAAATTAATAACAATAATATGTTGTGTTCTGATCACTGTTTCGATAATTTGATGTATATTATTTCTAAATGTAGCTCTATTTCGTATGTTCGATTCCTTGGAGTACAAGCCCTCGATCTTCCGAATTTGAATGCGTTTTGTTGCTTGGGGTTGCGCTGTAAGCTGACGACTCACGAATAAAGAGTACAAATGGATGAATCGAGTTTCGGGATGAGACATAGTGCGCCTGATAGAGGATGTGAAAATATGTATATTCTGTGTGCAAAGTTATAGCGGCTGAGTGCCACAAGAAACTGAGGGAGAGGAGGTGAAATTTGGTGGTAGAAGGACTATGCTATGTTATTGAAATTACATCAAATAATGAAATGAAATGAAATCTTTGAGTTTTACGTCCCACGTTATGCCGGTTAGGCTAAAGGAGACGGTGATGATGAGTAATGAATTAAATGATGGAATGAAGATAGTGTGAGAAAACGGGAGAACCCCGAGGAAACCCACGCACACGGTGTTTGTCCACCAAAAAGCTCACTTGGCAGGGGCTGGGATCGAACCCGGGACCCCAAGTAACATCAAACAATAAACTATTGAATCGTGAAAAGAGTGAAAGGTAGACAATGCAAATGGTGGTAGCTTCACATATTGGCAATAGATCACGAACCTCCGCCGCCATCTTGAAATCCGACATTTTGAAATCTGATATCTTTTGAAATGGAAAAGTAATCATGTGATATATAAATTAGGGCCTGCATGTTCTCAAAAAGTCAATTATGAACTTTAGTGATCGTTATCTGTACTTATTTGGAAGATTTAGAATCATCTTTATAGCTATTTACGAAAATTTAGGCGACTGATACCCGTATGTTGAAAGTTTGGATTATCACGAAAACACATGTAAATTACACATATACACAAGTCAAGAAAACTAACAGTGAAATTTGATAATAATAATAATGTAATTGAAGGGCCCTCTGCAATAACAAGGTAAGTGAAAAATGGAGGTTCTGAGTTACAAAGCTTATAAACTTAAAGTGCAACGTGCTAATTAACAGCGAGTAAATCTGTGTATATATGGTTATGCAGAAAAGTACCTGGTCTGTGCTTTGGATCATAAAATGGCGAATACCGAAAATGTGAAGCAATAAAAAACGAAGATGGAAAAGTGAGCATTTACCTTGTTATTGCATAACCTAAACTAGTGGTGAAAAGGAAAAGGGCAGTAGGAACACATAAGGACATATGTGACAACTCTTATGTATCGCAACACACGAGAAGACACAATATCAGTAATCTGGGCGTTGTAGGTAACAAAATCTGGAAACTGCAAGGTCCCGAATCCATTTTAGTTTCAGAATCCGGGAGCACAGATTAAAAAAAAAAAAAGAAGAAGAAGAAGAAGAAGAAAACCAGCTGTGTTCCGCACATTTTTGTAAAATTGCTGCTTGACAATAGTAACAAATCATAGCAAAGCTTCCACATCATTCTTTGGATTCTTGATTCCCGTTTTGCCTGGTTTTTTGAAGAATAACAGAATGGTATCCAGTGGTGGTGCCCGCACTGAATAAGCTTTTTTTCCTACACCTTTATACATTTACGAAACTGAAACAGATCTATGTGGGGGGTTTCATCCCCTTCGCCCTTGCCCGATTTACTAGTAACTCCGAAAACCGGATTCGGATTAGATATCCGAATTAGAAATCATGACTTTTGATTTTCAAATCCGAAATCTGAAATCCAGATTTAAATCTGAATCCGGATACCCAGAATTCGAATTTTTCAAAGCCCGAATATTCCAATATCCGGATTTTCTGACAGCACTGTTTGAATTTCCATATTAATATCGAAGGAAAAAAATCACTCAGGGTATCTATCGGTCACGAAAGTCACCGAAAGTCATGAACAAGTCACGAAATCAGAAAACAGTCATGAAAGTCAAGAAAAATTCACGAAATTTAGCTTTTGAGTCACGATTTTTTTTTATCTGTACAAATACAAGTACAAACTGGAAAAATTTTGTTCTATTAAACGTCAAAATTCATCACCGGAAAAATGTCTGTGGTCGGCTGTAAACGCGACTAAGTAAAAAAAAAAAAAAAAAAAAAAAAAAAGCACGCTTCTGTCGCATGGATGAAAATTCGGCTTGATTCGCACCCAAATTTGATCTTGAGAATGTTACAAAATTTTATGGTTTGGTAAAGAAAAGATCATGAAATTTCATTTTGAAATTTTAGTAGACACTCTGACACTGCATTTCGCCCCGATTTTGCTATATTTCTTTGGCTGAGTGTACGATTTATCTTTCTCTTTCATCCCTTCCGCTTCTGTCATTCTGATTCGACTGCTTCGATTTTGTCCATTCGTTTTCGTTGTACTAGTATGAATAGGAATAAATTACAAAATAAAGATAAAGTAATTTATTTGCTACTGTCTAAGTACATCAGTTCTCCTTTATTACAAAAAAAAAAGAAAGAAAGAAAGAAAGAAAAAAGAAAAGAAAAAGAAAAACTCCTTTACCCTACGTTTGGGCACTAACAAACTTCTGCACTCAGTTACATCAGAATGCAATGAATTCCAGATCTCTCACAGCTCGCACAATAAAGATAAATTTCTCTCTTTTTATTAGTTTATTTTTAATGTTCAAGAACTTCTGTTAGATGTGGATGGATTCATTTCTAAAACTCCAGCTTAGTACCAAGGTAAAGAGAACTATTTTTTTTATGACTTTGTGTTATGTATCTGATAATATAAATGCAACAAAAGCCTCTTTGATATCGTCATAGTACCTTATGACGCAAGGTGAAAATAAGTATATACAGGGTGGCGCACGAAATGTCATACCATTTGTTTTGTTCCTGTAATATTATAGATGGAAGGTTGAAAACTTGTATTCGTGTACTTTGGTTTATGGAAAATCCGGTAGATGTCATGAGAAATTAATATTGAATATTTACTTGGCGCCAAACAGCAATTTTCAAGATGGCGCATGAGAGCAGATTGAGTGTTGAACAGAAGGTGAAAGTTGTATTGTTTCTCACAGAAACGAGAAGTTTTGTAGCGACATAAAGACATTTTCGTGCACACTTCCGTACAAAATGGGCTCCATGTAAACAGACTATTTAGAAATTGTATTGTCTATTTGAAACAACTGACTCTGTGGTGGAGAAGAATCGACGGCGTAAACAAAGTGTTCGCACCCCTGAAAACATTGAAGCAGTTCGCGTTGCTTTGACACACGAAATCCTAGCAAATCAACAAGGAGCGGCTGCTGAGTTCGGAATATCTCGTCGATCCATCCAAAGGATTCTGTATTCTGATCTTCATATGTTCCCTTACAAGATAACAGTTGTCCATTAATTAGCAGCAGAGGACAAGCAACGAAATCCTCAGTTCGTTTCATGGTTAGTGCAAGATCACGTTCTGCACAACACGTGGTTTACTGACGAGGGGTATTTTCATTTAAATGAATAAGCTAAATGTCAATTTCTGGGCAAGTGAACATTCTCACATCCGATTCATCCCATGGAATCATCCGACCATTTTCTTTGATAAGACGGTAAACAAAGATCAATATAAGGATATGTTGGAAAACAGATTTATTCCAGAATTCTTGGCAATAGGTCTCCCATTACAAACTCAATGGTTCATGCAAGACGGAACCCGCCCACACACTGCAAATATTGTTCTTGATTACCTGTATGGCATGTTTGATGGCATGTTTGATGACACATGGGCTTCCTGAGCTTCAACAAGATGGGAGACAGTGGCCCCCCGCATAGCCCTGACATCAATCCAGGAAGGTTGTAACAAACGTAAAGGTTCGCTTGCAAGAGGTTGTGAGACAAAATGGTGATCACATTGAACACATACTATATTGAACTAAATTTCCATGCTCATACAATTAATTCTGCACTAATTTCGTAATATTTTGATGATAAATACATGTGTAACGAACAAAACAAGTAGTATGACATTTCATGCACCACCCTGTATAACATAGTGAAAGTTAATCAGAATTCTAAGTTTTCGAAAAAAAATTTAAAATAAAGAAAACGCATATTGTATTTCTTAAGTTTTTTAAAAAACTGAAATTTATTTCCCAAATTATTTTCTTAAAGTACCGGTATATATTACATTGAATTAGTTAATTTAAATTATCGAATCGAAACAATATTTTTCCTGCTGATAAAGGCGGAAAACCAAATAACTAAAAGGATTTAGTAGAATTTGGATTATCTAGCTAGCAGAATTTGGATTATCTAGCTAAAAGGAAAACCAGACAATAAAGTTATAAAATGTTTGTAATAACTACTATCAATATTATCAGTTAAGCCTCGTCAATCAAAAAACAAATTCTTTTCCTAACTTATTTTAGCTTATGAACATTTTATTAAGTGCACACGCATCTGAAGTGAAGTTGGACGATTTTACCTATGGGATCATAGCAATGCAACTTGCTTAGTATTTTAAAACTTATTACTATAGTGCACTGTTCAGGTACATAGTAATATACATTTCAAGATTATAAATTCTAAATCCTAAGTGTAATAATAGAAACAGGATCTTCTACACTTGATACGTACATATCGTATGTACACTCATGTCCAAAATGATTGTCGCATGTCTATAAATATGTTGTTGTAGGAATATAATTTGATAACGGATTCGCCCGGTATTTCTTACAATGTTAGTATGTGTATAATCGGCAAAGACGTGTATGTGGCAAATTTCATGTCAAAAGAGCAGTAAATAACAATAAAACGAAAATAAAATTTTCTTGCCTATTTAGCAACATTTTGTTTTACTCATTCTAATTTTCGTATTTATAATTCTTTTCCTATGAAATTTACTACAAATATATATTTCTCGATTATACACATAGTATCAGTATTAAAAGTACCCTGCAAACTCATTATCAAATTATATTCTTACAAGAAGACAGTTATAGATATGCGACAATCATATTGCACATGAGTTTACATTAGTAATTTTAGTTTTTAAGTTATTGCTGTTTTCAATGCTTTTATTTACTGTTTTCTAGTTTCCCGCCCCTTAACAAGTTTCTTTCTTTTCGTATTGTAGTATATCTTTGTTTCTATATTCCAAGATGGAAGGTAACTCCACCGAAAAATTTCGGAAAGTGATTCCTTATATAAAATAAAAGAAAAAAAGTTCTAATAAACATGGGTCGAAAAACGTCTTTCAGAGTTATGAACCGCCGAATATTCGAAAAATCACGTTTCAAAACGACCTGACTTAGAAACTATGGGACCTATCCCAAGCGGTTTAAGGAATAACACAGGATCTAGTATGCGCTGTATCCAAATAACCATGTTTCAGAATTCACCAGTACCAGTGAAACGAATGCACTATCAGTACTTAAAGTAGTATCTCTATATCTCAACTTCCTTTTTGCAGTTCATTTCGCCGAGGATGGTAAAACATGGTTATTTACACAGAGGGCATATTAGTTCCTGTGTCATTCCTTAAACTGCTTGGAATAGGTCAATATAGTTTCTAAGCCAGGTGCTTTACAACAATACTATCTATTTATGGAATTAATTTCAAAATTTTAAAATATGTTGTTTTTGCAAAATTTTGAAGTAAAATTTTGACTTTGATTTTGAAAAACGAGTTCTGTATTAACCTATATGTTGATGTACGCCACAGGAAACAGCACGAAAAATGCTGTAAAATAACACCTCAACCAGCTCTCTAACTCAATTACGAGAGCCGCAATTCAAATTTCAAAATACTTTTTTTTTTTTTTTTTTTTTTTTTTTGAAACGTGATTTTTCTAATATTTCGCGGTTCATAACTCTGTAAGGAGACGTTTTACGATACGTGAAAACTTTCTTCGTTTATTTCATATAGGGAATCACCTCCCAAAGTTTTTCGCTGGAGTTACCTTACACTCTATATATATATCGAGTGTTCTAAAGCTAGCACCCATGGACTACAAAGCACTATTCTACAGGTCAAAATAAAGCGAAAACGATATATAATTGTAAACCTGTCTGATCCTCATCTGGGAATGCAAATTGCACTATGTGGCAACGTCGCAGATCGAGAACCATAGAATGGATCTACCAAACCATCAAATATTTACATCGATTCTTTCCAGATAGAATAGACAGATGTTGACACTACCCTTTTTAACGTAACAAATCGATGTATGAGCTTGATGGATTTGTAGAATAATGCTAATGATTCAAAATTAAATCTGCGACGTTGGGACATAGTGAATTTTTTGATTCCTTAGCGGCTGAAGGAGACTCCCGGAGGGAATACTATTATATAAGATTTTCGCTCTATTTGAAGAACAGCGCTCTGTTGTCCGTGGGAGCCTTGACAAAAGTGTTTTGCTTTCTCAGATTTATTATTTTTTTTATTAAAACACTTATTTTATTTTAGTTTTGCCCGATTTTTCCATTACCACACATTACTTTCACTCGTTTTACAAACTGACGTAAATGGTCCTCAACCACTGCCCTGGAATCTCAGAAGCATGGATGCAAAGAACCTGGATCCAATATGGTAACCACCGTCATAATATAAGTTATTGAAGCCAGCAATCAGTGTTAACTTCTTAAAATGTGATACTTCGTAGCAGGACAAGAGAAAGATGTGGAATTTGACAACGCCCAATCAAATGTTTATTATTACTGCATTAATGTTAGTATTTTACATGATTTAAACACACAAAAATAAATATACTTTCAAAATACAGTAAAGTTTATAGTGAATGTGATATGAAATTAAAAGAATGAATGACACTTCGTTAATCTTCATGGGTTGAAAGTTGTTGATTAATTAAGTCTGTGATTTATGGAAATCATTGGAATTTTTCACAAGAGTATAAACGCATTACAATGTTTAGAAGACTGAGGACTTAAGCGCCATTTGCACAGACAAATTAGACTTATGGTGAAATAATAACGAGTACTGTAATATTAAATCACAGCTACCATGTTGGCAAGGGCGCCGATTTCTCTGTATCTTTGGGGCGGGGGGAAATTTATAAAAAAAAAATGCATATAACAATACGTATAATAATAACAAATACGTATTTAAAAAATACATATTCATAAAAATATATGGGGGGTCCACATGAGCTTGGCCTCCCAGGATCGGCGCCCTTGCATGTTGGTTCCAGTTGAAGCAGTACTCTTGTTCAGAGATCTTAGGGTGATGTAGTATAAAAGAGTCTTGAAGTTTGGAAAGAAATATTGTGATTGACCATTGATACGTGCCTTGATAATAGTGGGATTACTGTTGATGATTATATTGATTATACCCCGATTATACTGATTATACTCCGATACTTTTAAACATAAAATAAATTAGACAAACACCACAATTTTCCAATTATAAATATATGATATAAAGTTTTTTAAATCTTTGGATATCTAGACACGAAATTTGAAGTAAGCAAGTACTTTGATACACAGAATATCAACATTTTTATTTGCAGGAAACATACAAAGTTCCACCTCAAAGGACTAGATAAAGATAGAATATTTTATTATTATTACAACTATATTCTAAACCATTAAATTAAATATAGGAGTGCGTCTAAATTTTCAACGGGTACTCTCATCTTCGGTATTTTAGCTATGGTTAAGCTTACGTGTAATATTCCGAGAACAAAATACAGAAACCATACAATGATGGACATTATAATTTCAAATACACAAATGTTCCTGTTTCAGTCACTTACTGTGGATTGAATTGAATTTTGAAACAAATGTTTTGGGTATAGTTATCCTTGCCAATAACATTCTGGAAAAAGTAAATAGTTTAAAAAAAAAATGCTTCAGTAAATATTTTATAATATCCAGAGTAGCTTTAAATACACATCTGATTTATCATTTTCACTAATAGTTCGAAACTGTGCTGATTGATTTGATTTACTGATTTTCGAAGATTCTTTTAGTCATGGTCCTCTTGATTCGATGATCTACTACACATGTTCAACTCACCTGAATCCATTCAAAGCTTTATTAGAAATGTCAAGTATTTTAATTTAATGGAAATGTATGAAACAGCACTCTTAGTAGAATAGACCTAGTGAAATTTATTAAAAATTCGCTTTTGTGTTGGTACCAAAGTGCTATTTAAGAAAGCAGAACTTCACTGATTCAGTTCATTTTTCTGTTCAGTTGGCTATTAGAAATATGGTTCCATATTTTGTCTATATTACCTTTATCTAGATTTAACTTGGATACTTGACCCTTATGTTAAACTCAGTGGCGCAAATCCCGAGGGGATGAGGGGGACATGTCCTCTCCAATCTTGGAACTGAGCGAGACTGTCCCCCCAATAATCCGATTTGACATGTGTTTTTTTGCATAGAAATGTGATGCTTTGTGTCCAACTGTCACAAAGGAAAGTAAAATGAAAATAATATCCCTCCAGAATAAGCCTCAAATCTGCCCGCCTCCCAGTGCTCCCCTGATTCCAACTCTGCTTCCAAAACAACTCTACCGCCCTGATCCTCCACAGCATTGTTTTTCAACTTCATAAATATTTTGAACGTCCCTAAAAGAAAAAAAAAACTATCCGAACGGTTTGACCCGTCCCCCACAATGTTGAAGACAGATTTGCGCCGCTGGATATACTAGCTGAAATACCCGTTCTTCACACGGGAAAAATAGGTTTGTGGAAAGTATTTGAACCCTATGTTGCACCCTTCTTAGGATACGAATTTCAATGAAAATGTATTGATAAAAAAACCATAAGATATTCTATTTTAATCAAAATGAAGAGATAAAAACCCAGCTTAAGGTAGGTACTAACAATGCAAAATTGATTTCAAGCTGTTCAGCCATTTTTCTGTGATATGATTACAAACAATAAACAACATTGATTTCAATGTATATATAAAATGCGGCCTTGCCCCCCTTAAGTGGAGGATTTTTATAAACACTAGGACGCGTTGTCAGGGCCGTTACGTGGATTGTAAGCGCCCAGGGCGAGAGTTCCAAGGCGCCATCTCCGCACTGTGTTATGAAAAACAACCAGAGTTTATGCTGCACTCTTAGATTTAATAATAGCATAGAATATACAAATAACGATACAGATATTAAAGCCCAATGTGTAAGTGATAACAAAAACTTTGTAGTTTTTGACTTTCGCTAAAATCCAACAAAATAAACTTTTCTTTCCTTGCGATTAACACAATTTTTTCAGTAAAGTTATCATAGCGTTTGGATAACTAAAGTAACTTTTTCAGGTGACGTTTGTAATTATTTGTGAGTATTTGCTTCAATTCAATCCTACAATTATAATTTATGTTCAAAATCAAAATGTGCGGTTTGTTAATGTTTGTTCAGCAAGATTATGTTAACGATACGTTGTTGCAAAACAAGTAGTGTAAAGATCATAACATAAAAAAATACTAATAAATTACAATAGAAGTGAGCAAAATTAACTGTATAATGACATACACATACTTTATTCAAACACTAAATGGCATTCTCCTGACTTTTCTGTAAGAAAATGTGGACAATATCTTCTTGAAATCTAACTTTCTGGTTTCATCATTTTCAATAGCTGCTGTGGCCAATGAATTAAGTCTTTCCTGGGCCATTGTTGAGCGTAAATAGTGTTATTTGAGCATTTCTTGGACGAATTAGGAATAAAGAAATGTAATTGAATTCTACTGAAGTTTCTTCAGTTTGTACCCAAATATCTTACGGATGAGAAGTAAGTAGTAGCAGATCTCGGTCAGTTTTCCAAGATAAAAACTCTTCGCACAGAGGGCTGGAGAGAGTTTCAGTTGAATAATCCTAGATTAACATTACCAGTGATTTTACTTAGCCGTGACGTGGTCATTTATAAAATATCTGAATTAACATTAAATTAAAAGAAAAAAATCATTTACTAAAATGACAAAAGAATCTGAATTACTTGAATTTTATTTATTTTTCGTCCCGGCGCCCGGGGCAATCGTCCGTCTCGCCCCGCCCACGCGACGGCTTTGCACGTTGTATTAATGAAAGGAGAAAATAACCAATTTAAACTTGTTTTTACACATCAAATCCTCTGCATGTGCGAATTCAATAATACACGAAGAATGAACAAGTCAATGACTGAACTGAGACTCGAACCCAGGAACTTCAGCGTATCATGCCGATGACTTAACCACTACGCCACCCAGTCCGTTTCATTGGATACTATTGAATTCGCACCAACCTACAGAGGATGTGGTGTGTAAAAATAAGTTTAAAATGTGTTGTTTCCTCTTTTCATGAATATAATGATAATACAACCATTAGCGGTATTCTGAACATAGACACTAGATTTGTCCAAGCACAGCAGCAAAGTCGTGGTACAAGCCACATGGTCTGAGTAAAAAAGCATTGAAGAGTGGGAGAATGTGTAACTTCTAGGAGTGAACTGGGTTTTCCCTACCCGCTAGTTTAGTGGTTAACGCGTCTGCCTTTCTCGTACGTGGTACCTGGTTCGATTCCCTTCGACAGCTTTTGGAATTTTAACTATCCTGGACATGTTTTCTTTTTTCGTGTTCTTATTTACTTTGGTAAGGGTTTTTTAAAAAAAAACTGTACGAGGAAAACTTAGGTGCTCAGGCAACAGAGGAATGATCGGTTGATCTTTTTTTTAAAAAAAAAAAAAAAGAAAAAAGAAAAAGGTAGTGTAGTGGTTAACACATCGGCCCAGTACGCCGAAGATCAAAGGTTCGAGTCCTAGTCATGCACTTTTTTACTGTTTGCGTATTACTAGTACTTTTTTTAAAAAAACAAAATGAGGAGTTTACATACCTAGTCTCATCTCACTAGGTTGACGAGCTTGTGAGATACTAAATTTTTTATTTGTATAAATTATGATGGCCGCTTCTCTATCAGGATACACGTTTTAATCAAAGCGAATTGATAAAAACCCAGTTCAAGGTAATTGATTATTACATCGAAAAATCAATTTCAATGGGATTACCTGTTTTCCTGTGATTAGAACAAAAACACGATTTGTTTCATATTCAAATATTACATAATTCATATACAATTTCATTCCAATAAATAAACTCCATGGTTCTGGATAATCACAATAATATTTAAAACACATTTCTGACCAAAACAAAATGAATTATTTAATAACTATACGTTTTTTTGTGACAGTTTCAAGGACCTAACGTCCTCTTCATCAGACATTGAGAAAAGACAGATGACAGCAAATCTTATATCTTCCTCAGCCGTTAGTTAGCATATTCATTTATAAGATTTGCTGAGGAAGAAATAAGATTTGCTGTCATCTGTCTTTTCTCAATGTCTGATGAAGAGGACGTTAGGTCTTTGAAACTGTAACAAAAAACGTATAGTTATTAAATAATTCATTTTGTTCTGGTCAGAAATGTGTTTTAAATTTCATTCCACATAAGATTTAGTATGGTATAGTACTTTAATTTTTCCTTAATTTTGTATTCAAACATTAAGATATTTTGACAAGCTTCAATGGTTTGATTTTTTTTTTTTTAACTTCTCTTGAATGTTTTTTGATTCTAGTAAAAAAGTTTCATTTGGCCATGTCTAAATGTAGATGTCCTTCTGAGTTTAAATAGTTACAATCGTCCTTCAGTTTAGTTATTTTAGTGTATGTATTTCAAACTATTGGTATGTAGAGGTTGTTTTTGCATCAATGGACACTAATCTTTTTCTTAGAACCGACAGGAAAAAAAAATGTCAATTTGAATTTGCATTGAGGGAAATTGAAGAAAAAAGTCACAAGGCTCATAATGAGAAATAAGTAGAAAATTACTCGTAAATATTGTTCTACTTACAAATTTTTGTAAACCCGGAATTTCTTTTAAGCTTTCGACTCTCCCCTGAAGTCTTGGTCACGGAGGTTAAAAACAGGAAGAAAAAGAATAGAAACATCAAGGGAAAAAAATGCAACTGATTTACCAAGGAAAGAGCTGTGTTGTATGAAAATACGTTACTGATGTTTGTATTCTTTTCCTTCCTGTTTCTATCCTCCGTGACCAAGACTCCAGGGGAAGGTCGAAAGATTGGAAGCTTAAAAGAAATTCAGGATTTACAGAAATTTGTATGTAGAATGATAGTTAGAATTCATGAGCGTGGCTTTGCATTGTCTTTACTTGTAAATAATTCAAAATTTATACAATTAAAACACACTACGACCAGACACGTAGCCAGGAGGGGGGGGGTCCGGACCCCCCTCGAGACCAGAAATGAAAAAAAAAATTAAGGAACGATGAAACAAAATGAAATGAGAAAAAGAAGGATCAGCGTTAAAAATTAAAAAAAAAAAAAAAAAAAACTATAAGAAGCTTTTGGTTGCTCTTCCTCATGAGGAGATTTATATTACTTGCAATACATGGTGGCGAGGTGAGCGAGATATCCTGGAAAAGTCAGAGAATTTGAAATTTCTAGAAAAGTTACGGAATTCTCAGAATTTCTGCTACTAGTCAGAGATATTTCAAGCTTCCGAAAGCATAGTGTTGTTGTGAAGAGCGAGGACATTTTTTATCATAACTTTTCGTCATCGCATCCTTGCAGTGTCAAACATGTTATTTCAAAAACAATTTTTATACTGCTCCTTTAACCTGTCATTGAAACAGACAGTATAGTTGACGGAATAATAAAAACAAAAATTTATGTGGAAAGAAAGTTCTGTTAAGACTTGATTCAACAGAGAAACGAACGCAGATATAGTAAAATATTTTACAAGACATTATTGAGTATGTACTCTTTATTATAGTGAATATGCACTTTTTATTATTTTAAATTTTATTATTTTATTATTTTAAAATTTTCAATACGTTTTTTTTATTATTTTACTCGATATTTCTTCATAGTTTGTTATTAAAATATTTACCAACATATCCTCATTTTATTGTCCTAACAAACCAATAGATGTTGATAGTAAAGTAGTTTAGATTGATCGAGCTCCTGGGACTGCAGAATTTCATGTCCCACCCTCCCATTACGAAATCCTGGCTAAACGAACCAATATACGTTCCGGTACAATAGTTTAGAATGATCGAGCCCCAGGTGTGATGACCACAGTATTTCATGTCGCGGACCCCCTCCCCCCTTCATGAAATCCTGGCTATGTGCCTGCTTCGACACATAAAGAGTGTTTGAACAATATTCAATGCCACTTAGGAATGAATTCCTGATACGTTGACCAGTAAGTCGGAACTTTTTAATTTATGAGATAGTAAGGTTTTTATTGAACATTTTAGGAATAAAACTTTATTTTTAAGAAATTGGTAACACTTTAACACAATGCTGTACGACTTCAGATTATCATTCTGAAGTGACTTATACGGCGTTTAAACTCTTATAGTTCACTTACTCAGGTCTTACGAAAAACAAAGGCTACAAAAGTTGTAAAAGGAAAGAAAAAAAAAAAACTAACTAAATAAATGTAATAATTATTTGCCTTTGACAATATTGTCAGTTGGTGCACCAACTTAAAGAAGAGAATACCATCTATTAAGACTTTCTGAAGCCTACATATATCAAAAATCGATTTCCAATCAAGAGAGGAGTTCGATTTTGTATAAATTTTAATATATACATCTTCCAAATTTTAGTTTTCTCATATGTCTAATGCAATGACGCATCCAGAAAAAAATTAAATCGGTTGTGGTGTTGAGAAGAATGTGTCATTTCTTTATTTTTATTTATTTCTTTATTTTTTACTATTATTATTTTTAAAGAAATTTATATGAAAGAATGGAAAATTACTTAATATATCATTTTACGAGGGTCAGTCAAAATGTTCTCGGAATTCTATTGTAAATGTTTATTATTACGATATAAGTACTCATTTACTTTATCGAGTTCAAAATCTCTTCTACGTTGGCGAAACAAAAAGACCCATTTTTAGCTTTGGGAAGAGTTGAACATCCGATGGTGCGAAACTGTTTTTAAGGCTACCAAACTCTCAGATATTCCTCATTTTCCACATGAAATTGATGTTTGCCCATTGCTCGATCTGTGAATTACACCAATTTATTACTACACACTATTCGTATACTGCTGTTAAGACATGTTCACACTTGTTAAATCCAGAATTACACAACCTAGGGACTGTATTGCACACGATTCATTGTGGGTTACATCTAGGGTTCCCAAATGTCCCGGATTTTAAGGGACAGTCCCTTGTTTTATGATTTTGTCCCGCGTCCCGGGGAGCTTCGATACGGGACGGCAAAAGTCCCGTATTTTGCCCAAAATGACAAATTTGCCTCAGACAACGACTTCAAAGCCCGCAATTTTTAATGAGTCGTCATGAGTGTGGTGCAGTAAATGGCAAATGCTATTTCAGAAAAACTCTGAGTTGCCAAAATTTTTTGGAGTCATCTCCTTTTTCCTAAGCATCCCACCGTCAAATTCATTTGTGGAAACAGTTTTCTCACATATGAATTTCAAATGGACTGACACAAGAAATAGATGTTCTACCCAGTTGATTAAAGCAGTTTTTCGACAGCCTAAAGAAAAATTCAAACTTGAAAAAGATTATAAGTGCAGTTAAGTGTGAAGTACGATTTTTTGAACGAAGTTTGAATAACCTAAATTCAATGCTTTAAAAGTAAGATTTACCTATTTTTTTCTTATATTAACTCTTTGTATCAGTTCATACTCTTGTATTTCTTTCAATCTAAAATGATTACTCTTTATATTTGATGCCTGGCTCATTTTTTACCATTAGATCATGTTTATCAAAATCCTTCCCCATAATACCTATTTGAAACTCCGTCCCGTATCTTGACTATTTTTTATTTGGTAACCTTGGTTACATCACAAATGCTAGAATTACAACAACATTGCGGGAACTTTTTGACTGGCCATCGTATTTACTATAAACCTGAGAATTTCGGAGATTCTAAACCTAATATCGCCCTCTGGATTTAGGTATGTAAGGTCAATGAATAATGCAAACTTTGGATCTATTCTCTTGTAACGTGTAAACTAATATCACACTATGATAATCTGGGGACGTAGAGGATCGTGTTAGAAAGATGTCGACAAGGAAAACCTCTCTGTTGTTGGTTAAATTGTAATTTGGGAACTAACCATTTTAGGGGCCATATTGGTAATTCCTTTTCATACTCGGAATCTGAAACTACTGCTATTCCAATTTGAATCTTAACTTCGTATATTATTAGTTATTGCAGTAAAACCTGTCAACTTGGCCACCTGCTCATCTTGGCCTGGTTTCGTCTTGACATTCGTTACTTACTACTCTGTAAGTTGGCCGTATTGAAGGAATGTTTACCCTATGATGATAATGATAAATTTACCTGCGTATCTTGGCCACGCAAAATACCATTTTGTTATTTCTTTTACCTTTTTCGTATTTACATATGAGAGGCTGATATTCTGTATTTGTGATTGGAGACAATGAAGCATGGATTCCCATAAATTGTTCTTAGAGGTCAAGAGCAGAATACTACCCTGATAAAGGAATGGTGAAGGAAGATGTGAACAAGGAAAAGCATTCACCGTATAGGAATTGAGGAAATGGTTGTACGCAGGCGCGGATCCAAGGAGGGAGGCTATAGCCCCCCTTGACGCTCAGGTATACACTGGATAAAATGGGCTTCAATCCTGCTTTACATTGGATGAAGCTGCAAACTATGGTTTAGACCCTCCCTTGATCATATCTTGGATCAGCCACTGGTTGCATGTATTGATTTAACCTGTCTCTTTTGGTTAAACCATAGCTATATCGCCTTCTTTCATCAGTGGGGAGCTTTAGTAATTCCGAAAAATTCTCAAGATTCAAGTTACCCATCTCAACTGTCAATTATTGGCACCTGACAGATTGTCGAATAGTAGTGGAGGTTTTGAGATGAATTCCCTTAAGATTTTCTCAAAACATTTTTTGCTCCGACGGAAACACTTGTTGCTCATTAACAAGAGGTAGTTAACTACAAAATTAGAATGTGTATATGTGCCAAAAAGAATAAAAGAAATGTCTAGAATGAAGCACCATGAATAAATTTGTTATTAATAATAAGTGATTCTCTATTTTCTAAAAAAAAGTCATATAAACTGCATATGAATTGTTCAATTTATAATTTTGCTTTTCTCGTTTTCAATCTGAATAACTCAGTGTGCTACAATATCAATTTCAATAAACTCCGTACATATGTTTCTATTTTATGGTTGTTTGTGTTATTGTGTTTTCAATCCGAATAATTCAGTGTACCAGACCAGTTTTCAGGAAGAGAAAGATACATATACTATATTAAACATACTGTAGTAATGTTTTCTAGTACTGTATATTATTATGATACATTATTTAAAAGTAGCTGTCGTGCCATTGCTTATTAAAATTTTACAATCAAGTAATACTAGAAATCCTTTTCTATAAATACACCAATCATACTTATTTTCTGTAAGTTGGCTACCTGTCTAAGTTGGCCACTTTTCAATGGAACCGATGGTGGCCAACATAGACAGGTTTCACTGTATTCCCATTCTATTTGACTGGAGAGTGTCTTTTTTATCCACAGAGGGAGCCAAAAGTAAAAATGAAATCCAAGTATAAGTATGGGGCAATAGGTGGTGGCTTGGCACTAGTTGTAACAGGAGTGGCACTAGGAGTCGCATTGGGAATTCAAGATGATAGCAAGAAAAACCAACAGAGGTAAGCATTTCAGTTATTTAATTATACTGTTACTGGACCTACAATCCACATTACTGAGTAAGATTCAGACAACTATTGCTTCATAGTTTCTTTGTTAAGTTAAAACTACCATCAGATTGCAACGTGAGGAGTGTTTTGGAAGGTTTTATTGGGTACCATATATACTATATTTTGTATTTTCTAAATACTATGTAACAACGAAAAAATATGCATACTCAAAGAAAAGAAAAGAAAAAAATCTCATGCAAAGATCAACTTTACTTACTGCCTGATTAATGTGCACAAGTTGAGCATAAGTCACTTGATAAATATGCACTTGAAATTAATTATTTTGAGTCATGTATAGTAGAGCTACCCAAACAAAAATTATACATAATATGCGTATATAGAACACCAGATAGCAATATCAAGATACTAGTCTATAATTTAGAAGGGATACTAAAAAAAATAAACCTCATTAGGTAAGAAAGTAATAGTAATAGGGACTTAAATATAAATTTTCTAACAAATTAAGTAAACACAAAGTTAAGAGTTGTCTTCGACACATACTATCTAATACCAGTAGTAAAAAAACCTACCAGTCCAGAATAACACGGACAACAAAAAGTGCAATAGATCAAATGTTGCTAAATGAAGATAAACTAGAATATCCCGTAAAAGTCATTAATATGGGATTTTCAGACTATGAAACTCAAAATCTTTACCATTCAAAATTTAAGTATTTGTAAGAGTACCTAGAACCATTACAAAAAGAAAGTTCACTCAAGAAAATATAAATTATTTTAACTATCTTTCAAGTGGGGAAACTTGGGAAGACACACACACTGAAAATACAGTAGACACAGCCTGGAAAAACTTCCTCAACACATACAGCTGCTGCTACAACGTAACATTCCCAAAAAAAAAATCACACAAAAAATAAGTACATGTAATCAAAAACCATGGATCACTTTAGGGATAAAAATATCCAGCATGAGAATGAGAGAGTTAACGGTATTAGTTAAGCAAAATCCATTAAATGCAGAACTTGATAGGTATTATGCGAATTACAAACGCATAAACAAAAACGTGATAAAAATGGCCAAATGAACGGAACTAGGCTAAAGAATATAGTGCTCAAAAAGATTAAACAAAAACCCGGTAGCAAATTGTTAAAAGTGAAACAAATAATAAAACACCTCACAGTGAGAATATAAATATTGAATTACTTTCAGGAAACAAAAATAGCAGACCCACGATCAGTTGCAAATGTTATGAATGACTATTTTATAAACATCGGAAGCAAAAATGATACAACTACACAATCGAGAATAAGGAATGCGCATAAAAGAACGCAGAATACAATGTTCCTTCAACCAATGACAAATAGTGAAGTAGCGAAACTAATTTCTAGGCGAAAGAATAAGTGGTCAGTAAGTTTTGACGACATCTTCATGGTTATATTGAAAAAAAGTTCGACATATATCGAAGTACCACTAGCTTACCTTATAAACCTTTCCTTTACTTTAGGGCAATTTCCTTAAAAGCTGAAGTTAGCTAAAGTTAAACCAATCCATGAAAATGATAGGGTAGATAACTATAGGCCTATAGCTTTATTATCACCTTTCTCAAAAACTATTGAATCAGCAATGCAACACCGTTCGTTAATGCACCTTGAAAACTGTAATAGATATCACGCAAAACAGGTTCCAACGTAATAAATCAACTGGCATGGCAATATACAACTACCTTGATTACATTCGTGACGGTTTAGATAATAGGAAAAAATGTACGGGAGTATTCCTAGACTTAACGAAAGCGTTTGATCTAGTTTCGCATCAAATATTGCTTGAAAAACTAAATAATATTGGTATAAGAGGAATTGTGAATAAATGGTTTCAAAGCTAATTAGAAGATAGAAGTCAGGCAATGGTAATTGACTATACTAATCAGCAGGGTGCAGTCACCAGTTATGAATTGGTTGTAAAACGAGTAAGATGCGGAGTGCCGCAAGGCTCTATTCCAGGGCCAGTTCTCTTTATTATTTTTATAAATGATCTTCCAGTATATGTTAAAACTGCAAAACCAACAATGTTCGCTGATGACATAAGTTTAGCTCTTATTGAGTACACCGATAGGGAAATGCAAGCTACTATCAGACAACTGTAGAGGAATTGAACTCATGGATTGAAGATAACAAATTAAAATTAAGCATTGATAAAACGACAGTAATACACTTCCATCATTCCCGAAACATTAACGTAAATAATCCAGTCTTTCACATCAAAAATAAAGGTATAAAAGCTGTAAATGATACTAAATTTTTAGGACTTTGAGTAAATGACACCCTGACGTGGGATAAGCACATTAACATACTACAAAAGAAACTTTGTAAAGTACACTATGTATTAAAAAGCGTGAAAACTTTATTCAACATATCAGAACTTAAGATAATTTACCATAGTCAGTTTGAAACTCTGATTTCATATAGGTTAGTACATTGAGGAACCTCAGCGCAAAGCCAGATAAAAATATTCAAAATTAAAAAAAGAGTAATGCGAACGATAAAGGTATTAAAACAAGAGCATCATGTAGAAAAATATTCAGAGAACTAAAAATTCTTCCACTACCTTGTGTCTACATATTACGGAGTGCAATTTTCATTTAAAAAAAAAAAATCCCAAACCGTCATTTAAGTACAATAGTGACGTACACTCATGTCCAAAAGTATTGTCGCATGTCTATAGATATGTTGTTGTAGGAATATAATTTGATAACGAATTCGCCCGGTATTTGTTATAATGTTAGTATATGTATAATCGGCAAAGACATGTATGTGGTAAATTTCATGTGAAGAGAGCAGTAAATAAGAACAATAAAACGAAAATAAAACTTTCTTGTCCATTTAGCAATATTTTGTTTTACTCATTCTAATTTTCGTATTAATAATTCTTTTCCTATGAAATTTACCACAAATATATATTTCCCGATTATACACATAGTATCACCCTGCAAACTCATTATCAAATTATATTCTTAAAAGAAAACAGTTATAGATATGCGACAATCATTTTGGACATGAGTATACATACTTACAATACTAGAAAGAAAAGATATTTTGCTTTTCCTACACATAGTACAACACTTTATCAAAAAGGCCTTAAGTATACAGCAATATTAATTTACAACAAATTACCTAACAATAGTGCTTGCTCGAGTTGTCTGATGAAGATTTCAGCGAAAGCACATATGACATTTCTTTTCGGATAGTATGTTATACGTATAGTGGCGATTCAAGGTTAGGTCATACTGAAGATGTTCTCTATCTGGATAGTATAAATGTAACAAATGTTTATTAGGTTTTACTTAGTTACCTTAACTACTGTTTCTATTACATCCAGAGGTTCCTGTTAATTTAATCAGACATAAAATTTAGATTATTTTTATTAATTAACGAGAAGAATAAATAATAATAATAATAATAATAATAATAATAATAATAATAATAATAATAATAATAATAATAATAATAATAATAATGTTTGAAATTTGTTTATTGGAAGCAAACAGCATTACAGCCACAAGTGCCCCAAAGGATTTTTTCTTTTACAAGCATAGGGCGCATGCAAATAGAATTAACAACATATAACTGATCATATAAAAATAAGATGAAATGGATAAAATATTAGTTCAGAAAAAATGGCATAAAAACATGCCGTATCTGTTATAAACTGAGAAATACAAAAATTACAATAGTAAAAAAAAAAATAAATAAGCATAATTAACATGCATATAGAAAAGGTATGTCATATAGAATTAGTATACAGTATAAAATACAAAAATAGATTATTTACCGTATAATTGAAACCGTTTACAAGATATTGAAAGAATAAAGTTCAGAAAGACACTATGTAGTTGCTATTACAGATTGAAAATAAATATTTCTAAGTTAAACACATAAAATAAAATACACTGGTTCATAAGATTAGTAATAATAATGACGAAAATCAAATGAGCATACAAAAAAAAAATACATATGACAAATAAAAAATTTAAGACCAAGAAAAAAAGACAGTATCCATAGAAAAGAAGAAATTAAACATAGAAGAAGAGAAAGATGATAAGAAAATAAAAGAGGAGAGAATTAAAAAAACTAACAAAACATAAAAGGATCTTTCAAATGGCACCTTATAAGTTAACTAATAATAATATATAAATGTTTATTCGACAGCAAACAGCATACAACCACAAGTGCGCCAAAAGAAAGAAAACGCATACAATACTAATACATCATAAGATTATACATAGGGTTATACATTGTAATATAGAGACACAGAGGAAGCACAAATATTAAAGAAAAGAACAAAGAATAGCAATACATAAATAAAAAGCAGATTATTACTGGATATAAAAATGAAGGTTATAATAATAATAAAAACAAATTATTGTTCCATAATACTAATAAAAAAAATAAAACTCACGAAGTAATACTTCACAAAAATGACCTCTAGAAATACCAAAAAATAAGAAACAAATATGTGTATCTGTTCAAAATTAAAAAGTTTCTTACAATTTGATTAAAAAAAAACAATATATTATTTAGTGAAAATACAAGACAAAATTAAGACAATCAGTTGCAAGCCTAAAAATACTGAGAAATTTCATACTTTATTTAATAAATTAAAAAAAAATTACGCACCTTCTTCAAACTCTTATGAAACAAATCAAGAACCGGATAATATTAGCTGTTTCTATACTTTTATATATTGAAGACCTTATTAAATATTTACTAATAAACGGAACACATTCCTAATGTTTCTGTGAGGAATTTTTAAGGAGAAATGATATCCGGAAAAAAATTTCCATGCAGAATTATATGAAAAAATTTCAAGTCAAAGAGCCGATGCCTGTCAGCCAGAAGGGTAAGATTAGGATCCACCGTTATGTCTGACAAGCTCGCCTTTCCCATTTCTCTAAACTTCCATTTTAACCAGACTAGGAATTAATTTTGAACTGATTCAATCGAAGAACTAAAATATTTTGCTTCACTATTCCAAATTACAGTACAATATTCAAGATGAGACCTAACACATATATAGCAAATATATAGAATTTTGCAGGTGTTAATATTAGCAAAGTTTCGACATATCCATTTGAGCATTGTTAAATTCCTCCTAGCTTTGGAGATTGCAACCTGAAGATTTTTCTGACAAAGCAATTTTTCATCTAATATTACTCCTAAATCTCTAACATGCTTAACGAATTGGATATGTTGATTTTCTATCCTGTATTTGTAGATTAAAGGGTTAACTTTCCTCGAAAATGTTATTCCTTCCGTTTTATTAAAGTTTAAGGGTAGGGAATTCTATATGGACCATTTCACTATGCTATCTATATTCTTTTGCAAAGCATCTTGAATTTGTTTGGACTTAATTTGACTTAAAATTTTGATATCATCAGCATATAACAGATATTTACAAGTTAAATCAACACAAATGTCATTAACATACAGCAAAAACAATAGAGGACCAAGATTAGAACCCTGGGGTACCCCGGAGGTATTACTATGAATAGCAGACAATTTCTCTTTATATTTTACAACAAATTTCCTATCATTTAAATATGAAATCAACCAAATAATAATACAGTTAGGCAAGTTATATCTTTTCAATTTGTTTGTTAATAAGTGATGTGGTAATTTATCAAATGCCTTAGCAAAGTCCAAGTAAATAGCGTCAACTTGACCACCAGCCCAAATAACTGGAAGCGTATAATGCATAACACTTGCTAAATTAGTTATTACAGATTTACCAGCCATAAATCCATGTTGGTTTATATTAATTTCATTCTTTACTTTATTATAAACATATTTATAGATTATTTTCTCAAAGATTTTCGGAATTACCTTCATAACAGAAATTGATCGAAAATCCTTAATAGACTTTCCATTGGTTTAAGGTATGGGTGTTACAGAAACTATTTTCCATACATCAGGATAATTACAAGTGGATAAACTCCAATTAAACAAAGAAGACAATATTGGTGCAATTATTTTACCTATTATCTTATTAATGAAAGCTGGAATACCATCTATCCCACTTGACGATTTAATCTTTAAAGTTCTGATAGCTTCCAATACATGTTGAGTAGTAATTTCTGGGGGTTTACCTTGACCAAATTCTACAGATGAAAATTGATTTTTCGTAGCACTGACCGAGAAGGTCTGAAAGACTGATGAAAAATAGTTAGCAAACTTTTCAGCCAACATACTGTCATCAGTCAACAAAACATCATTGTCAATAATACCAGATATTACCTTATTTTTTGAACAATTTACATATTTCCAAAATTTTTCAGGGGCAATTGTAAGATTATTTTCTACTTTACTAAAATAAATTTGCCTGTCCACATTGAATTAAGTTTTGAAAGCTCTTCTACAATTAGAAAAGACTACGTAATCATTTTTACATTAAGAAATTTTGTACATTTTATGAGCCTGATTTTTTTACTTTCTATAAAGAAATCAATTTTTTTGAATACCATAAGGGAAATTTAGATTTTTTAGGTTTAGATTTAGGAATATTAATGATAAATATTGATAATAAATTAGGATATTAGGAATATTGATAATAAATTATAATAATAATAATTTATTATCAATATATGGTGCAAAGATGAATATCAATTGTTTAAAAACTAAGTGTATGATCTAACAGTAACAAATCACAATACTATGTGAGGCAATACGAAATACAAGGTACAATAATATAAAAAGTTGACATAATGAAAGACTTAGGTGTAACATTTGACGCCTTAGTGATCATATGCAGAACATATGTAATGAAGCAAGAAAAATAATTGCTGACACATATGTACTCTTATATAAATTACTGGTAAGATCAAAACTAGAATATGCATGGTGATTTGCAACAGCCCAACAAACACTCTCGTGAACAAACTTGAAATGGTCCAAAAGAGTTTTCTTAGAATAATTTGTTTTAAGTTAGGACTGGATTATTACTGTAGTACGTATGAATATTGGATAATATACTTTAAATTGGAACGACTGGCTAACAGAACAAATTTAATTGACTCTGTATTTATAGAAAAGATACTTGACAACCGGTGTAACTCGGATTATATTTTTAAAAAATGTGGATTTTAAAGTTCCAATATACGGTACAAGGGTATAAATTTTATTGCAACCACATGATAGGAAACATATTTTAATCTCTAGGATGTTAACAAGGTATAATAATGCATATCTTAAAATGTGACTTTATTTTAGAATGTTTAATACATTTTAGTAGTTACTTTTATGTTTACTTTTAATTTTTGACGTCTCAGTATTTTAGGAATTGACATAAACTCCACTGTCAGAATTTATCTTATTATCAATTTTCAAGTTAAAAAGTTAATAATTATTTACCTCTTTTACTTGTATTATAATGTTAAAATAATGTAGAATATGACAAAGTACTGTATTTTAGTGCATTTCAGTTGTTCTCAGCACGTAAAATTAAGTTTATAATAATAATAATAATAATAATAATAATAATAATAATAATAATAATAATAATAATAATAATTATTATTATTATTATTATTATTATTATTATTATTATTATTATTATTATTATTATTATCTTGTGTACGAAGTAAACTTTTAAACAAATTGCACTTGGTAATTAAATTGCATTTAATTTCTTAAATGAATCTTTACATGGTGTTTCGTTTGATACTGCATATTCTTATAACTATTTTAATGTTTTAAACATTAGTTGCCGCTTTTAGAATATTTTTTTTTTTATAAAATAATTTTGTATCTCACACAAAGGGAAAATTCAATTAGTACAAAGCTACGACTGCCTATATATCTCGGATTTTTATAGTTGTTGTCACAGTATAACATAATGAAATTAACTTTATGTAACTTGTAGGAAAATTTGTAATAATTTACAAATATTTCGGAAAGCTGCTCTCAGCTATCCTTCGTCAATAGACAAGGCTTCTAGTCAAATGTATGATGGAACAATCCAACATATTAATTCCTGAATCAACTTTTATTGGAATTATGTAGAAACGTAAATATGAGCGAAATAGGAATATTCTGCGTACGATTATTTGTTTGTAGTAGCAAAATTAACCCTTTAATATAACAAAGGAGGTATAAATACAGAATACCTAAGTAGGTCCACCTTTGTGTTTCGTACTCACGCATTAATTAAATTTAATTAAATTTTCGTTATAAATCAGAAATAAATTTTAGTATTTAGATGCAATGCGAAATTCAAAAGAAAGAACATATACATTTTCAATTTAAACAGCAAATTAGCAATTAGCTATAGATCTATGTGAATCAATGTTGCAACCTTCTGGCAAGAATTTATCTTTGTTGGTGAAAATTTCTGAAATTTGATAATTTTAAGTATTATTAACTTATAAGTTTATTATAACAACTAGTAAATTTCAACAAAGGAAATTTTTTCTTCGTATTTTTCCTTTTATTAATGAAATTTTTAATTATGTTATCCCAATTTGTCCAAATTACCCTTTCTCGGTGTAAAATTTCAGATTCTTCCTTCTTACGTGATATGATTTGCATACACTCATTTCAATTAAGAATGCATAACCGTACAATACTGTAACGTCTTGAATGCTTGTTTAGAGTCTTTTAGATGTTTAGAAGCTGTCTCTTTGTGAACTTCAGATTTTCTCTAATGTTCCCGCAGCCTTTGATTACCTTCATTTTAGTCATACCAATATATGTATCGTCACAGTACATCTATCATGTTGATCTGGGACTATCTGATCTGGTCTATCATTTTTTTTACAACGCAATTCTCGTAGTTGTTGCAATTTTTTTGCTATGTGAATAGAAGGCCTAAAACTCACTTTTTAGTTATATTTGTTTGCTATTTTTGACAACCAAATCATAATCATAATCATATCATATCATATCATAATCATAACTATATATAGAACTACATGAGCTGACATAAATTATTGAGCACTTCCTGTAGAGCTACAATGATTAAATTTGGCATGATCGTAGCTTTCCGGAACTAACCGACAGAAAAATTGCCAAAAGTGAACATTTTTAATCTTTTAGAGGTCTAAAGGGGGAAGAAGAAATTCCCATGCTATTTAAATGGGCGTTTTCTTGGGATACAAAATCTTATCTTTTAGATAGTTGAAATAGGAAAAAAAAAATTATAGAATTGTGGGTTCAAGAGATACGAGGCCGTAGGCCGAGCAAAGACTGTGTATGGGAGCGAACCCCCCGGATGGTCAAATTCATAAAATATAAGGAGCAAGTTCACGAAATTCACTGTTGATTCAAAGACCGATAGATAATAAATGCGAGACCGTAGGTCGAGCAAACCCGGGGGTTTGGGGGCGGAGCCCCCAGCTATCCAAAGGCTGGTCTATATATATAAATGGAAGTGACTATGTTTGTGACTTCGCACCGCTTGAAGCATCCGACTGATCTCGATCAAATTTTCAACATAGATGAGATGAGATTCTGCTCTGGGAATGTTTCTATCATTTCACTTTGACGATGCAACTTAGGGTGAGGAGAGGGCGAGATATTTAAGAATGACCGAAATTTACCGATATTAATATCGAATCTATAGTTTTCGGAATCAATGAAATGAACAATGACATTTCCGATGCCATTTAAATCCAAATTCAGCCCCGCAAATTTGGGGGAGGGGAAGATATATCAAAATAATCGAAAATGACCGATATTAGTGTCGAATCCATAGTTTTCGTAATCGCTGAGATTAAGAGTGACACTTTCGATGCCGTTTACATCCAATTTCAGCCCACAATAGTAATATTTAATTTTTACTGTTATATTTACCCAACACATGACATAAGCAGTTTTACATTTAAAGTTTTTATTTCAACCCAGCGAAGCGTCTAGTCAATGCTATTTAGTTGTTCCTGTAAATATTCTGAAAAAATCAATCTCTAAGCTCTAAGAAATATATCAATCTAAATAATTCCACTAGAAGTTGATTTACTAATTAATATGTGACACTATACCATCACTAGGTTTTCCGGGACAGTCCCGGTTTTTAATAAAATAATTAACTGTCCCGAAAAAGGCTTTCGAGACGCCTGTTTGTCCCGGTTTTCTTTCTTCAGATTCATAAAAATTCAACCTGCAAGAACTAGTATGTCACCTACAAACGGAAGGTTTTTGGAAGATTTGTGTAGCCAACTAACTTTACTAAACAAAAAAGGAATTTGAAAATCACATTTATTCTTTCGTCTTACGAGTTGTTTCGCTTCCAGAAAAAAAAAAAATATTTAAAAATATTCATGAGGGGCATAGGATGGCAATAATCTCTTGAATATCACTTTCTCGGTGACGGGCTTTAACTACTAGTAATTTTGTACTTCAAATGTGTTTTTTCTTGTTAAGTGCTAAATTTGTTTTTCTGTTAGAGTAGTGTTTCTGATTCAGATTATGACGCAAAAAAAGAAAAAAATATATCCCTTCAATCACAAATGGGAGAGAGTGTGTTGTCGCAATATTTAGGATCTGTTAAGCGCAACAAATCAGAATTCGGAATAAGGGATGTCAGGCAGCTCTTCTTACGTTACCTTTACACTTTCTTTACACATCCCTTGTGAGGCTTCATTTGTGTTCACTATGTACTTAATAAACTGGAAAATTGTGAGTAAGAACTTGAAAAGACGAGTAGTTTATTGATTCTGACCAGATGAATAGGAAACTTGAGCTTATATATAGCCTGAGATTGGTGTCCCGGTTTTTCGTTTACAAAATTTAGCAATCTTACATATGCTTGACTAAGAAGCCATGGCCTGCTGAGGAAGGATAGCCGAGTAGTTTTCCGAAATATTTAGAAGCTACTAAGAATTTCGTAACTAAAAGAAACATGGAGATAGGTAAATTCAAATTTAATAGTAAGACATTCCCTATTTTGTGTTATTAAAACTGATGTACTTACTTAATCCTTCGGATAGAACAAACAATAATAAGTGAGAGCGAAACATTTTAAAATAAAGTGTTTAAAGCACCCTTGCAAACATGGTGAAAGTGAAAACATGCATTATTAAACACGGAAGACCTTCGCAAAGATGAAAACAAGCCATTTTTCATAAACAATCCTATTTCTCAATTCCCTAAACAGACGAAAGAAATAGAAAATGAAAGTATAAGAAATAAGTATATAAACTCTAGAAAATCTTACCAAATCATTACAATGCATTTACCCATCCTCGTCTACAGTGGTGTTCTGCAATTTTAGTGTTAATGGTATACGGACTCTGCCGTCGATTGACTCTGTATAACCATGCACTACTATCAGATGTAAGTACGCATCCATAAACTCTGTTAGTGATTGTAATGAAATATGCATACGACAGACTTAACTTCATAACGAGAATATGTACCCCGAGTTGTTCGAAATATTATTTGTTGTCTCTACCATATACTCATTTTGTAAGAGCTCTACGGATTTCTTTCTCTCTTCCTATTGCGCAACAAATTTACTTTGATACAGTCTCGCGACGGGCGACATGGGTATGCGCCGCGAAACTGTAGGCCCATGGTCGCCATAGAGGTGTATCCTCTAAATGTGATAAAGCATACGATATTGCATCCAAGTCCTTGAAATCTAGAGAGGCATGATGAAATCTTAAGTATATCACAAAGCACGGTGGTGAAAATTTTGAACCGTGACGTAATTGGAATCAGAAGATCTTGCTAGATATATATTAGATAGAAGTAGGTTAATGATAAGAACGTCGTATTTCATCTTAACGTAAGGACAATAGTATTTAATACGTGTTTATTACAAGATGACGGTGGAAAAAATCATTCTTGAAACGAATTAAATATGACCAGGTAAATTAAATTGTTTATATATTGCGCGTAGCATTATTTACTTTGGCAAGTCTTTACTTTGGGCAAGGCAGTGACAATAAGCAATGAATCTGAACTGGTTCCCGCAGTTATATTTACAGTTCCCAAGAAGGAAAGACATAAAACAACGTGCCCTGCGGGGCTCTAACCCGCCTTCACTCGCTGACGCTCGCTTGGCAATAATATGTAATTGACAGTATATCACTGCCTTGCCCAAAGTAAAGAGTTACCTTTACTTTTAACAACATTCGTACTATTTTCATATAGATCAATTCATCATCACTTATTCTCATTAATAATAACAATAACTAATACTCTTTACATAAATCGTTCCATTGGACTTTACTTTCGAAGTACTACAATTCCTTTTACCGGTACATATTAATTCTTGTTCCTTACGTTCATGTTATCATGCATCAGCTGTTCCAGAAATGACGTACCAAACCATCGTACCTTACTTGTATACATCTAACAACATTAAAGATTTCCACTGTGACTACTTGGCTCTTTATTCTCATATGTTACTATAGTGTTAGAATAAATTTTCTTATTGTGCATGTAATATGAATTTTTCTGAACCAACTAGTTGACACTTTTAATCACAAAATGGAAAATCATCGAAACAAGCAGCTTACTTGAAGTTACCATTAATTTTGAGATTTAAATGTAAAGATAAAATGCTACATGAATTTGGTGTTTTGTAGTTATCCCGGATTATTAGAGAAAGGGGGACGGAGCCCCTAAACTTACTTTTACAGACACATAATCTGCTGGTATTTTCTCTCCGTCATGAAATTAACAGAATAATAATACACACAATTATAACAGGAAGTTCTTATGTAAAAAACTATTAAAATATTGTGCCTTTTCTTCTTCTATCAACATTGATTTCTATTATGGTCCAGACCATATTCCAAGTTCCCTTAACACAGCTTCTGTAACTAGATTGAGAACAAGGCATCTTCAACAAAATTAACATTAAATTAAATATTTCACAATAATAACAAGATTGTAATGCCCATACCGAATGGAGCATTACAATTTGTTTAAAATGCTATACATTTCCTTCCTAACTATTTGGTGACGGTTATTCCTTATGTACGCATATCTAATAAAATCTCATTTTATATTATTCTTTTAAGAATCAGTTAGTCTCCTTCCAAACACTGTACTACCTGCCCTATGGCACTCAACATGTTTTTTTACACGTTTTAATAGATATTTCCTAATTTTTATAACTAATTATAATAAGATTAATTTATTAGAAATCTTTTCTCCTAGTTTTCCTATTGTATCTAGCTTAACTATAATCTATAAATCAAGAAAACTAATTGGTTAAGTTCATTTACTATTTCGTGCAGCTGAAGAGGTTCTATTAACTGGCAAACTGTTATTTTCTTAAAAATTTACTATATAAATTTCATTGATATTCACTACTTAGAAACTTTGTTAGTTGTAATAATACAAGTTTAGTAACTCTTTTTCTTTGTTTATCTGGGATTCGATTAAATTTATTAATCATTCTATGGATCATATTACATGTGCATTTGTACAAAATGGTATAGGGCCAGTAGCGTGTTCTCTGAGTGTGCAAGTCGTGTGTTAACGCCCAACGAAAAATGAAGAAAAGAGTATTTTAAATTAATTAAACGGATAGTCTGAACTATGGATTTTTTTTTCAACGAGGCAGAATTAACTGTTGAAGTGCAGAAGAATCGAGCAGTACTGTGCTTTCCCCGTCATGTTTTGAGGAGGCACCTCTGCGAGTAAGTCGTTGGCAACACTTTGGCTTCATTTTCACTGCTTTAGAAGACTCACATTGCGCATGCGCTTCGTGTTTCTCACCTCGTGCTTCTGTGATCCAAGGCGTTGTTTAGGAAAATCGTCTTGAGTTCTGCTTCTCTTAAGCGTTGCCAAGTCTGTAGATTTATCAGTGGATGTACAGATATTTTATGGCAATACGGAATTCTTTTTTGGGGGGAGGAGGGAATATGATTTACGCACTTTTTTATTGTTAAAAACATAGTTCAATTCATAAGTTAAGGGTGCAATCGACTTCTTGCTAAAATACATGTAAGGAATTTGGTGAAAAGAAATATAATAATTTTTCTCTCGATCCAATAAAGTTGCGTTCGCAGGGTCAATAGATGTTTAAAAAAAAGCCTGTACGTTAAGCTCAGAACGGTCTTCCATTCTGCTTTTCATTCCCTAATTTTCCCTAGTTTTAATCCTCAAGACTTACGGTTTCGGGCCCCCTATTACTGTTTCTAAAACAGTAATCCAGAGGCTTCTACGCAAAGAAAGACGAACCGAGCTGGAATTCAAGTAATTATAAGCAGGGGCGTCACTTCAGACTTCGCTTGAGGGGGGCCAAGAGCACCACCGACATAAGACTTTCACGTTTTGTACTATTATATTAGTAGACATTAGATTAAAGTATATGTATTATTCCTCAAAAATTGCCCCCTCCTACTCCCCTAATTGCCTCTGATTGTAAGTAAATAATTGCTTGTTTTCGATTTTCAGTTTCATATTTTGAGGTTATATCCTAACTATATATAACACTACGTGAAATGGTAAATTAAAGAGGTACTTCCGGTTGACGTGGGAAAGTTGAAATTCGGCATGATTATAGGTTTCCAGGACTAACTCACAGGAAAATTGCCAAAAGTGAATATTTTTAATTTTTAGGGGTCTAAAGGAAGGATGAAGAAATTCTCCATATTATTTAAATGGATGTTTTTTAAACCTATAATCTCATGTTTTAGATACTTGGAATTGAAATAAAAACTTCAAAATTTACTTATATAATTATTACCTCCTACAACTGGTGTGTTTCGGTGATTTTGTAATGATTCTTATGACACATATTTGTTGTTTGAATAAGTTCTGAAGTTTTGGCGAAGTCTCCCAGAAGACAGTTTCGTATCTATACCTGTATCTATCCATTGATCTTTAGCTGAGAACTTTGGCCTATTTGCTTCATTTTTTATTTATAAATATGAAATCGCTAAAATGTCGAAGTGTTTAGGAAGATTATTGAAATGCATAGCAGCTTCTGATAGTCACCAACAAAAAATTCGAAGATACCTAAAATTAGTGTAATTTACATACTTCTTAATATTTTGTCAATTGATGCTACTAAAGAAGACATAAAAACTATTCTTTTTAGTAGAATTTCATAGTAAACACATTTTAGTTCAGTATGATGCCTATCGAGAACGTATCAAGTATCTGTCCACTAATAAAAACAATTGATATATTTTTAAAAAATCTACATAGTTTATGGTCTGAAAAAAAAACGTTAAAAATCATCTCAAATTACTGGAATTTGACATCTAGTTTTACTTCTTAGTTTTATACACACAAACCAAAATAATTAAAAATTATTTTAACTTGTTTAGTGCAAAATGTAATTTAGCTTATTTGCTGCAACATTTTCAAAGTTCCGAATAGTAGACACTGATGGGACTTTTGAAAGTTCTGAATAGTGGACACTAATGAGACTTTTGAAAGTTCTGAATAAAGGACACTGATGGGAGATGATCATTTATCTGTAATGAGGGGCGTCCATTACAAGAGGCTACACAAATTTAGATTACTCATATGGTTATTGTGTACCTTATACAGTTTATACATTATTTATTAATATAAATACTATATAGGTTAATATTGAAATACTGTACACAAGTTTCTATTCACTGAGCTGATGAGCATGAAATTCCCCTTTGAAAAGAAACAAAAGTAAGTACATGTGATTATATGGATGTGTACTACAATATATATATACATGCATGTATGCGTAGTAATTTTATTCGCAAGTACGTGTGATCTCCCTGCAAAACACATACACACCGACATAAGACATAAATTTTCCACCTATCATCACTAAACATAATATTCAAAATTGTCCCAGTTATGATAAGTTTTTCCACTTGTTTCTACATCATAATGAAAATTTTCCGAACCATGAACATTCCTTTCACTTGTTTCTACAGAGAAATAAAACTTTCCAATTCATAAATAGTTGTTTTACTTGTTGCTTCAAAATGATGAAAATTTTTCTACTTATAAAAAGATTTTAAATTTTTCCATACACGACAGAAAATTTTTCGATTCATGAAAAATTGTTTCACTTGTTCCTATATAGTACCGGAAATTTTCTGACTCATGAAAATTTTCAAATTCTTTAAACGATCTTCCACTTTTTAACATTTGTATACAAGAAATTAATCAATTTTATGGTTAATGAGGAATTGTTACTTAAAATTTTCCGGAAAATTTTCTACCTCACATCAGTACTTGTATCCTCTATGTTCATCACAACTTCTACGACGGAACAAACGAACAAAATGAATTAAAACAAGTCATGACACGATTAACTCTGTGCGCTAGCTCAAATCCCCCTTTCCTCACTGTATCCATATATCATTCTCCCTCACCCTCATTGCTTTTTTTACCATGTACTCTTTCTCAACATTTTAAAATTCATTGCTGATTACAGAAATTACTATTCAACAATAACTCATATTATCCATCTCTACTGGTCTATTGGCTAGCGCGTTGCCTTTGGTGTACATGGTCCGGATTCGACTTCCAGTGGGAGAACATAAAAAATAAATAGTGCAATCATTCAGTTTTATTAATCACCTGTCTCCTTTATCCTTAAGGGCATAAGCGTGAGACGTTACACTAGAAATTAAATTCCATTTTTAGCTCGCAAGATTGTTCTTTCAACGATAGACGCCGAAATTGTCCACCCTAGATTTGCAAGAAAACCTGACGTGATGGATTTTTTTTTTTCAGTACTTTTCCAGTATTCAACATGCAAAAGTCTATAAGAATCAGAGGAAACCTCCCACACAGTTTTTTGGTCGCACCCCTGTGTAATAGTACTAATTGCAATACTTGAAATTGTAATACAGACAGTCTTCGACTTACGTAAATTAATATTTCTAGGGCGCTTTGTCTAAGTTAAAATTCATGTAAGTCGAATCATAACCTAAGATTTGTCGCAAATATCTGTGAAAGAATACGAAAAAATTCGAAAAATTACTGTTTAGTAATACAAAAACTCATATGCTCTATTAATAGGGCATAGAATTCTACGTTCCTACAACGACAATGGTAAAATAAATAAGTAAATAAATAAATAAATAAATAAAAATATCCCTAGTAGCAGAGACAGCTTGCAAACTACTTGCTGTAAGCTTGCATTGGAAGTTGGCAAGCTTGCATCCAGCTTGGTTGGAAAGCGTGCAACCATGCCGCAAGCTGGATTCCAGTAACGAAGTTACATGGGGACAACCTTATATTAAGTGTTCCATTCAAGTTTGACACAGGCGTTTTACACTGGAGGCAAGTCAGCAGCCAATGAACTGCCAGTGATGCTATGACGTTCTGCGAAGGATCTGAAGTATCGCTTGTAAGTACAACAAAAGGCAGATTGCATGAAAGCATGCGCTTCAAGTGCAAGCGTAGAAAGTCAAAAGCCAAGCATGCGCCAACTGGTCGAAAGCTCTCTTTCTACTTGGGACATACTCTAAATGTTCATAGGGTGTTCCGTTTTTTAAGTCTAAAAATTCTAGAGGCCCTACTTCTATTGAAAATTTCTTACTTAAGTATGAATTTGCTTAACTTGAGGACTTGGTAATTTATGTTCAATCATGTAACAGTTCTATGCGATAAATTTCACTCTACTCACGTGTATTTTTCTTGATTTTCAGTTTTAGAAACAGCAGTGTACATCCTTTGTACATAAATACATGTTCAAATCTATGTATAAGTTAGATCAAAGCAATCTCATATGAAGATTGAAGTAAAAGAATAAAGGAACACACTGAAAGCAATGAACAAAGATATTCAGCTTTCAAGCCTCGAGCGGCTTGTCGGCAGATGTAGAAGAAAAGAAAATGAAAGCTAGTGAGAGATGTGGTGTATATATACTGACATATCAAAATTATATGCTGTAACTGCATGAAAAGCAGATAAAAATGAATTAATGAAGCTGAGCTTCATCAATCTTAGTTTTACTAAAAGTGTAGCTAAATATTCTGCATTTTCAGCAATCACTAACATTAGAGTCGTAGATAAATGTTTCATGGGTAAACCAAAGAGAATATTTCGTTACATCTCTTATCTAAGCGTTACAGATGATTTAACATATGTACTTCACATTTTCAGCAATCATTAACATTTAAGAAGTGAACAAAATATTTTATGCTAAACCAAGTAGGGAGTATCGTTACATCTCTTACGGTGACGCCTCAGCAATATTTGTTTTAAAATTTAGGAAAGACTTCACTTCACATTTTATGTAATCATAGGAACATTTTATGAAAGGATATCTTTTTATGTCTCTTGCAGTGAATTGTCGTCAATGTAAAATTTTCCAAGTTTAGTAAAATTTAAGAATTTCAGCAATCATTAAAATCAGGAACGTAAATAAAATTATTTATGTTAAAATAAAAAGAGTGTCGTTACATCCCTTGAAATGAAGCCTCAACAATCATGCGAGGTGTGATCAAAAAGAAAGGTTACAAAGCCTGCAGTGAAACTTGCATATCTTATTTAATACAATTAAAACAACCAATAGATAGTACATACATTAGGCTATTTTTCTCCGTAGAGATAGTCTCCATAGACAGGTTGAGGTACTTGTCGCATCGTGGGATGAGTTTGAAAATTCTCTCCTAGTAAAAATTCTGTCTTTCGTGTTCAGGCACGTTGTTTCGAAGTGTTTTACCTCTTCGTCTGAAACAAAGAGACGGCCTCTAAAGTGCTCTTTCAAGTGCGGGAACAGGTGAAAGTCGCTTAGAGTGGGGTCCTAGCTGTAGGGAGGGGATCCCAGCGAAACTGGTTTAACAGCGTTGTCGTCCTCTGAGCTTCCACAGCGTGGTGACATTTTCTCTACCAGCTCGCAAACTTTCGACACCATTCTGCTTCATGCTGATGAGACATTACAATCTCTCTGTAAACTTCTACCATCTGCCGATGAATTTCAGTCGCGGTTATATGTTTCGCCCACAGAAATTGAATAACTGAGCAGACTGCTTTGCGAGGCCAGTTTTGTAAACGAGTCGCCATTTGTGTTTACCTACAACTAGCGCCGTCGGTGGCGTGTGGATGAAACACTGCACAGTTGCCAACTCCATGTATTACAATTAGCGCACACTCCTCATTCCTCTAAAAGAGAAAACTCTAGAAATATCTGCCTTGTAACCTTAGTTTTTGATCCTTCCTCGTAATTTTACACAAGATTTAGAAAAAATTTACAAATTTAGCAATCAGTAAGGTTAGAAACGTAAATAAAATGTTTCGTGCTAAACCAAAAAGAATATTTCGTTTCATTACTTGAAGTGAATGAAGCCCGAACAATCTTAGTTTAACAAGATTTTTAGTAAACTTTTTAGAATTTCAGCAATCAGTATAATTAGGAACTTAAATAATACATTTCAGTGATATTTTTTTTCTCGTTTTGCAGTGAATTTCGTTGGATGTGGACTTGTATAAACAACACGTGTATCAAGCAACGGTCAAATGGAGAGGTGGGTATGTCTATTCAAGCATGTAAGTTGACTTGCGATTCCTTCGCTGGCATTTGGCCTCAAGTTACAGGAAGCATTGTTAGAACAGATACCACGCTTCGTACAGTAAATTTGAACAATCTTAATCTTCAACCTGTAGAACCCGTAAGTGAAGAAATAGCATCGGCTTTAAAAACTGCCGGAGATATATTTAAAACAAACGTGAGGAAAACACATCCTTTCGTGAACGAAACCTCTGGATATTCAATGGATGTTAAAATTCAAGTTACTGACTCTAGTTTGGAACTTACACTGAACACTAACGAAAACTACTCCTTAGAAGTTAAGTTTGACGGTGAAAGTTTAGTGGTTAGTATTGAAGCTGATACGTATTTTGGAGCTCGTCACGGTCTAGAGACATTAAGTCAACTCATTGTGTACAACGACATCGTCAGACAATCACAAACTCTTAGCAGCATTTCTGTTGAAGATTGGCCAGTGTACCGACATCGCGGTATTTCTCTAGATACTGCGAGAAACTTCATGTCAGTGCAAGCTCTGAAAAGGACGATTGACGCCCTCTCATACAATAAGCTAAACATATTTCATTGGCACATCACTGACACCCATAGTTTTCCCATAGAGTCTAAGATTTTACCCCAAATGACCGAGTATGGTGCGTATTCGAAAGAGAAAGTGTATTCTCAAGAAGATGTTGTAGAACTTGTCAAATATGCCCGGGATCGAGGAGTGAAGATAATTCCCGAATTAGACGCACCAGCTCATGTAAGACACGGCTGGGAGTGGGGGCCAACTGAAGACATGGGACAAATGGTAGCATGCTTAGATAAAAGTCCTTGGTATGAATATTGTGTTGAACCTCCTTGCGGTCAATTAAATCCACTTAATGACAAAGTGTACGAAGTACTGGAAATAATTTACCACGAATGGCTTCAGTTATTTCACAGTGATTTATTTCATATGGGAGGAGATGAAGTGCATGCAGGTTGTTGGTTAAGTGAACCGGATATTAAAGAATGGCTCAGCAACACGAATAACACTTATCTAGATCTCTGGAATATTTTCCAGACAAAGGCAAATGAAATATTGGTTAATGAAACTAATTCTAATGGTGTTCCGTTATTATACATACTCTGGAGTAGTGAATTTACCCATCCGAGTGTTATTGAGAAATATTTAGACAAGAACCTCTATGTTATTCAGTTCTGGGATAACTTAGAGGAAAAAGCAGATGACTTTGCAGAGCTTGTACGTAAAGGGTACCGAGTGATCTTGTCCAATTATAATTCGTGGTATTTGGACTGTGGTTATGGTGCATGGATAGGCGAGGGTAACAATTGGTGTTCTCCTTATAAAGGATGGCAAACGGTCTATATGAATGATCCACAAAAGATCCTTGCAAATCATGAATTGGACAAAAGCATGGTGTTGGGCGGTGAAGCTGCTCTGTGGGCAGAGGAAGTGGACGAGCAAACGCTTGATGGGAAGCTCTGGCCAAGAGGTGCTGCCTTAGCTGAAAGGTTGTGGTCGAATCCTGCGACCGGATGGGAAGAGGCAGAAATTCGAATGGTCAACCATAGGCAAAGGATGGTCCAAAGAGGAATTTCTGCTGACAGACTGCAGCCTGAATGGTGTTTGCAAAACGAGCGACTTTGTTATGGTGTAAAATAGGAACAGTCACGCCAGTAGACAGTAAACAGAATTTATAGTAAGAACTAACAGTCACGCCAGTAGTAAAACGTGTCCACGCTTGGGTAAATTTCTAATTAGTTTTACCGCATATAATATGCTACTTTGAGGGTGCTGAATCTTATGGGAGAATTTTAAAATATATTCGACCATGGGGTAATAAAAAAAAAATGAAAGTTGGGATCTTGGAAGCACTGTTTATGCCAATGGTAATGTCTCCTACAAGACGAGACGAGACGAGACAGACCTTCTAAAAGAAACAAATGTGCTTTTCGAGACAAGAAAATACCTCCACATAGGCACCAGAGCTTCGGTGTTCAGACTTCTTAAGCAATCCAATAACGTCGTTGAAGGGGACTGAGCCCCCCAATGTATCAGTATCATTTTTGTGTTTTTATTTCTCTTGCTGACTATTTTTTTAATGATTACCCAGCTAAATTTTCGTTTTAGAAGCATGCACAATGTACTATTTACTTTTTATTTTAAATGTATATCTATTGTAGGTTATATAATTAGTATTAGTGTCCCCATACAACTATTTTCTTTTCTTCAGGACTTGTATTAGTGGGAAGATAAATTTCCTTGTATGTTTTATCTTTTTTCTTTCTTTTCCTGCTTCTATCGTCAACTGTTTTCTCAATTTATTAATATCTAAGTTATAACGACTTGTTTGTTTCCCGTTCCGAAAGACTGTGTTCATCAAGATTTCTTGTCGTTCTGGCGTTTTGGTTACTAATAGTCTTAAAAGAAGAACATTGTTATGATAATTTGTTGCTGCTTCGATTCTCTGAAAGAGAATTGTGATTTTTAATGTAGTTTCTTATTTTTAGTTATTAGGGAGAGTCTTACTAGTTATTAGCGAGAGTCTTATTAGTTATTAGAGAGTTATTAGTTATTAGGGAGAGTCTTATTAGTTATTAGGGAGTTATTAGTTATTAGGGAGAGTCTTATTAGTTATTAGGGAGTTAATAGTTATTTGGGAGAGTCTTATTAGTTATTAGGGAGTTAATAGTTATTTGGGAGAGTCTTATTAGTTATTAGGGAGTTATTAGTTATTAGGGAGAGTCTTATAAGGGAGAGCACTCAGTGATAGAGCGCTTATCTCTGGTATGTGGGTCCCTGATTCGGTCTCTGGCACTGGCACAGTGTGTTTGTGGTGGACAATATCGTGTCCGTGGGTTTTCTTGGAGTTCCCCCGCTTTCTCCCACTATCTCATTGCATCATTCCTTACCTTAACTATCTCCCTTAGCCTATGTGGGACGTCAAACTGAAAATGTTTTTGTTATTTAATTGTGAACAGGTTAACTGCGTAAATTTGAAAAAAAAAAAAAAAACCTGGATTATTTGTACTGAGAACGAGAAAATTAGTGAATAAATCTTCTTTGTCACTGTTGCAACTGAAATGTGACAAGCTGCCAGTTGTTTATTGTTAAATACACAGGAATGGGGAACAGAAATATATATCAGAAATGGATAGGACGAGTGGAAGAATAGTTTTTAAAAAATGGAAGAATTGGCAGGGTTAAGCCAGCAGCGTTATTTCAGATTTTGCCAGGGGGCGGGGGAGCAAGACTGTCCATCAACATAAGAAATGTCATGGTTTAGTAGTATATTATACACCATAGAGTAATTATATACGTAGTATAAGAGGCTTCGGCTACTCTTTCCGCTGAAACTGTGGAGACCGTGGCGCCACCACTCAAGGAAGTTGGGTACTACGAACTACTAAAAGCAAGAACGAATCAAATCATTCAGAGCGCGTGAGTCTGATAGAATTAGCCAATGATACACTTAACTACTACCAGTAACAGACAATGCAGTTAGTTACAGCTCTAGCCGGTAGTGTCGCAGAATCACTTTCGTTGCATTGTGGGGAAAAAATAATTTCCGTTAGTTATATAGGAAGTGGTTCATCAAGGTAATCAGTGTTATACACAATTTATATTTAAAAAAAAAAAACAACATATTTTTCTCAGACGCAGTGACGGCATAAGAGTAGGGCAAGGGGTGTCATCACCCAGGGCCCCACATTCTGAGGGGTCGCCGTCAGTAGGTGGATAAATTATGGTTGTCATTGACTTCGGGCCCCAGTTCGCCTTACGCCGCCACTGCTCAGACAGGAGTCAATTTCCCAAATAATGCCCCTACGTCAGCGTTTCCCAACCTCTTTCAACTTGCGGCACACTATGGGTGTAACTTGAATTCTCACGGCACACTCATAGATTTTATTATTTTTAAATATAAAATACTATGGTATCTTTTTCTGTGATTACTGATCTCCTCACAGAGAAGAAAGCTCCATCGCTGATTTTCCACCATAGTAAATCATTATGCTTATTTTTCATTCTAATTTAAAAATTGAAAACAATTGCAATGAAATATTGGACTTAGGTTTTTAAAAATACGTTTTTTTTTTTTTTCGAAAACTCCATCCAAATTTTCACTAACTAAATAACGAACGAACAAACAAATCTCTTTTCCTTTTAAATCACAAATGTAGGTAATTCGTATGCATGTTTGTTTGGTCGAAAGGATTGAATATTTTAAAATTTGTTATTACGAAATAGTCTGCAACAATAAAGAAGCAATAATGGTCATAACGTTATAACAATGATAACAAATACCTTTTTCAATATTAAAAATGTACAGAAAAGTAACGCGGTATGAAACTTAAAAATGTAGATTCATAGAGATTCATAGTAATGTGAAATACAAATATACATTTCCCCTATGTCCTGCAATTTAATTGCTATAAAATTAATAATTTTGTTTCAATTTACTCGCGGCACACCAGCGGCCCATTCACGGCACACCAGTGTGCCGCGGCACATCGGTTGGGACACGCTGCCCTACGTTAAGCAGGTCAACATTGTTTCTATGAGAGCAGGGCTCAGACTGAAGTCCAGCGTTGATTACGATAAGTTGGTTTTCAATTAACCAACCTAGCATGTAACAATTTCCTTATTATTATGGATCCCGATTGTTATTTACGAGACATAGGATCGTGTTAGTGGTTAAGAATTAAGCAAATGATAGAAGAACTAGTATATGAATAATTCACTTTAGTTAACTTTAATCACAGTTAATCTTAATAGAATACGATAACGTATTAACTTGTAGAATAAACTAATCATCTATCAGTTTACCTTACACATTTATTTATTATTCTGTATTGAAATCTTTATACACAAGTAGAATCTTCTAGATTACCAATGTAGGTAGATAACTCTCCTAGTTAGAGCAAATGAATCTCCTAATTACAAAAACACTTTCGCAGATTATTTCATTCTGTCGAGACTCCACGGTCTATGTCAAACTGAAGAAAAATATATATTTTTTCTCTTCTAAAGTAACTTCTTGAATAATTGATAATGCTCCATTATTATAGTAACGAACCATATTTCCTGTCAACTAGCTCATTGCTTCATTCCTTTTATATTAAAATGCTAGGTTTATATGTTTATCTCCAATGCTTTCGACAATGACATCTCGAAAATCACAAGTGCTACAAACGTGCCGTTTTCACTGGTCGATTCCAAATTTTGTGCAGATTTGTCCACTTCTAATTGAATATTCAAAACACATGACCGTTATTTCTTTATTACATGCTTTTAGGAGTACACTGGGTTTTGATTTTTTAAAAAGGATCATATCCTATGAGTTATGCATTCCAACACTACATGATTGTATAAAGGGGTTGTATACCTCTCAAGTGTTTGTTTCATGGTCTAATGATAATGAAAAACGAAGAGTAACCATTTGATACCTCTTGCTGATTTTTTATCAAGACGTCTTTCACTTGTGTTTTAAAAGGGGCATATACAGATGTTGTGAGGAATGACAAGGAGGTTCATGCTTATATGTGAATGATTCGCTCTGTAGGGAGCTCAGGTTCAGCTAGTTGTTTCTTATCATTTTTATCTTGTTCCACATTGCTTCGTCTATTCCCGTTCTTGTCTCCTGAATTTACTACTTTCGATTCCCCATATCTTGCTTTATTCCTATATTCTGCTCTCCTCTTACTTCTGTTTCCTCTTTTCTTCTTCTACTTTTGGTTCACTTCGTCTTTTTCTGCTCCGTTTCAGCCTGTTCTTCACACTTATTAGAGACCACTACTTGTAGGCGGACCTTTTATGGGCTACGAGTAACTCCTTCACTCTTTTCTTTCTTCCAGCTTTGTAGTACATGTGCGGAGCCTTTAATTTACCGATATCTGCATCCGGTAACTCTTTATGTGAAGATACAGTACCCTTTTCTCCGTGACCAATACCAGGTAATGACCTGTTCAAACCTCCGCAAAGATCCAAAAGATGTGCTCCATCCGTGTGAAATGTTTCATATTCATTTTCCTCCCCGATATGAATTCAACTGAATCTAATCTTAGTAGGTTGAACAAATCTTGGACTTCTTGAATCCTCAATACATTCTTTACACCCTGTATGTCATGATGAACTAAGTTACCACCTAATTCGATCCCAGCTCGCGTTAAGTAGGATTTGTGGCTAAACACCGTGGGTGTGGGTATTTATCGTGGTTCCACTCTTTCTTCCCATTTTCTTCATTCCACCATTTTATTTATTCTCATTATCACCGTATCCTTTAGTTTACACGTCATAGCCGTAGGGCGTAGAGCGAAGATTTAATTTTTCCGTCATTGTCTATATGTATACCGCTCTTATGATCTTCTTTGACGTTGTACTGTTAAACAAAATAGTTTTCTAGTGCGTCAGGTTAGATAGAGTCCAACACACTTGTTTCTGCCGCGATCGTTGCACAGCACAGTGTTGCAATCTAAGTATCCAAAAGAATAACTACCAAGCATTGTACAAAAAATATATACTAACGTAAATGAATAAGATGTACAGCCTATTAATAAAGAGAGAGCTTACCTTATTCCAATGGCTACAAACATATTAAAGCTAAGACTAATGGCACACTTCACGCATTAATTAGTCTAATTCTTCTATTCCTGACAAGTTCTCCCCAATCTCCGACGCCGTGTCAGTTGATTCAGGATCTCCTGAGAAGTCCTCAATCTCCGAGGCTGTGTCAGTTGATTCAGGGTCCACGTAAATTATGGAAGGTGCCGATGCAGCATTATCTTCATATTCATCTATCAGGCCCTCGCGCTCCATAAACTCATTCTCGATCTCTTCGACAAGACGACACCTTGAGCCCCATTCTTCGCTTGTGACACTCTCAAATTTGCATTGTGCGAGCTGCATGACCGCATCCAAATTAAAGGTTGTGTTGTGATATGCCACCCAGTTTTTCACTAGTGCCCATATTTTTTCTATTGGATTTAATTCAGGGTGATATGGTGGAAATCTTAATACACAATGTCCGTATTCATTTAGCAAGGAGTCAACTTTGTAGGTTACATGTTTAGGTTTGTGTAATTTGATTAACTCGTACAGCTCAGGTCGTGTCATGTCAGGCATGAAAAGTAACCCCTTTTCTTGAAGCCATCTCTGCATATCTTTTTTTAAAGAATCTTGAGTGGGGGCAGGATTTAATTGCGCGTTGTGATCAGGGGCGTCGTTTCAGACTTCGCTTGAGGAGGGCAAGAGCACCACCAACATAAGAAGACTTTCACGTTTTGTACTAGTATATTAGTAGTCAATCGATTAAAGTATATGTATTACTCAAACTCTTGGGGGGGCAATTGCCCCCTCCTGCCCTCCCTAAATGACGCCCCTGGTTGTGATACGAGGCATTGTCTAAAACAATAACAGATCTGGGTGAAAGATTAGGGATTAGTTTTTCTCGAAGCCATTTCATGAAATTATCGCTGTTCATGTCATCGTGGTAGTCCCCTGATTTCGAATTAGATTTAAACATTAGTAAAGCATTAGGAACAAACCCATCCTTACCTCCGGCGTGAACTATCACAAGACGTCGTCCCTTGGACATAGTCACCCGAAAACATTTGCCAGAATCGTCTGACCAACCATATTCTGGAGTATGGGAACTATGTAAGTATGTTTCATCTACATATATGATTGGTCGTCCTTCCCGCCTAAAATGCTTTATTTGTCTCAAGAACCGCGTTCTTTGAGCACGAATCTCTTGCTTTTCGGTTAAAATGGTTCTATTATTTGGTGTCTTCCTCCACTTAAAACCCAGCTTATGTAGTAAGCGTCTCAAACTCTCTTTACTACCCGCAAAATTTAATTCTTCTTGTAACGTCGTGTGCAATTTGCTAAGTGTTGGCACTTGCTTTTCACGCATAGCATAGTCATACACACACCTACGGATGACACATTCATCGAAATTGTCCACTGAAGATTTAGGTGCTGGTTTTGGTCTTCTCTTTCCAGGAGTAGAGAATGATGTGGAGGGCCCTTCTGACGACTCAAGAACTTCTCTTTCCTTCACAATTCCTCGAATTGTTCGTTCCGGGACCCCGGTTGCAGCTGCCGCTCTTTTACCAAAATGTTTAATTGGAATATTAACACCTTCACTAGCTTCCATCTTCAGAAATGAATGAACATTAGTCATAATTTCTCTCGCTTGGCTATGTAAAGTCTTTGTTTTCAATTTAGACAACACTGGAGGCATTGTGCAAATAAACGTTTTTACAAGCGTAAAACTTAAAAAACTAGGAATAGGCTATCTACAAAACTTTCAACACTAAAAAAACACTCCGAGCTTTTTTTTTTTTTTTAAAAAAAGGCTGTCTTCACCACAGTTCGAAAAACGCGCGCACTTAGAAAAAGGTACTTCAACACCACTAATCTCTATTGTCGTATGCTAATATATTTTTTTTTAACAATGATTTTTCTAGAAAGAAATCTTGCAGAATACTTCTGCTTCTGAAAGGTATATTTTTGCTGCTTTCGTCTGCTGTTGGCAACACTACACTTTATTCAGCGAATTATAGTTCAGCATGGAAAGAACAATATGCGTCATAATGACAGGTGTCATGCGCAGTTGCCAAACTTACTTCAGCGAAAAGGAGAGAGAATGATATGGAACATAAATTCGCATAGACTTTTAAATTATCTTTCCTCCTCGGTGTCAAGAATTTAACTGACTATTGTGGCAACATAGCACGTGCTAGAAACAAGGGGGCGAAGAAATGCATGTAAGAAGGGCGGGGTGTGAAGCATTTGTATCGCGGCAGAGACTTCTGTGTCGAGCTGTACTTATCCTTCGGAGTGAAGTTTTCTACATCTCTTTGGTATCAAAGTGAGTAGTATCTGCTTGCAACTACTGAAAGCAGCGGCGGCCGCTGAAGGGGAGCCAATGTGCCGTGGCACTACCACAAATAATACAAAAATTAATATAAATAATATTTGTATCTTACTAAATAACAAACTTTTTAATTTTATGCACAATACTTTACTTGCAACGTCATCATTGCTCACGAGAAGCTGGTTTGAGTCGCGCTCAGTGATTGAATGCGCTCAAAATTACTCGCACGCTAGCAGTACATAGGCCTATCTCTACTCTGTTGTGCCAAGTTCTCCCGTGCTCTCCCAACTGTTCTAAAAATGGTTTGTGCGCATGCTCGTTAGTTAGCGAGCAGGAGGAAAGCACGGAGAAATAACTAGCGTTTTGTGCCACGATCAAAGGTGGCTCGAAGCGGGAGATTCGTTTCGTCTTATGTTTTAATGCTCTAGGAAAGGGGGCTTTGGTTTGGAGTTAAGTCGCCTGGAATTCTAACACGTGACTCCTGATTCACTTGTTCCTATTGCAGTGTTTCCAAACTAGTTACTTATTACATACTAATATGTACCATCTAGATTTGACCCTCCCAAAAATCGATTTGGAATTTATTTCGTTATTGTGTTGTCAACCCAGGTATGATCCCCCCCTGATTGAAACATAAACACATTGTGCTCCTGAGTGTTTGTGGTGTTGAATGTGGTGTGTGTAGACCTATAATATATTTTTGAGAAGTTTTGATGCTGAATATTTAAGTGTAGTGCTGTTTTCTTCTTTCTCTATATTTGTAACTATTTTCCGTGAAACTAGAACAATACAGTACGATGAGTGGGGCAAGTAATTTAGTGAAATATCCGTTTTCATGCCTATCATATGACGACAAACTAACTGGAAGCAGGAAATTTCGGAAAGCAAATGCCTAATTTAAAATTGTGTGTTAAGCAAGTGATCTGTAATAAGGAAAGATTGCATCAATTTAACATGAACATATATTTGAAAAACAGTTCGAATTTGTGGTGTGATGCATCCAATCCTTTATTTTGTTTTCCGTGTGTTGTTTGGGGGGGGGGGTTCGCAAGCTGGACAAAATCTGTGTTATGTTTATAATAAGTTTACTGTAGGCACAAACAACTTCATTCTAAATAACTCTCTCTCTCTCTCTCTCTCTCTCTCTCTCTCTATATATATATATATATATATATATATATATATATATATATATATATATATATATATATATATATATATATATATATATATATAATGTATGTGTGTGTGTGACTAATAAAATAATGTTACTCGTGCCTTTACATGTAGGCCTACTCTTTTTTTTTTTTTTTTTTTTTTTTACGGATATGAGCTTATTTATTGTGTACGTTTTGGCACTACCATATCATATACTCACGAGCCGCCACTGACTGAAAGTACCGTAGAGCTTGATGAAGATGGAAAATTGAACTGTGATTATGACATTTGCCTCTGTTGCTTTCCCATCTCTATTCATTACATGTCTTGAGAAGCGAAGTTTTTGGTTTTAAGCCCCAACTGAGCTTCCGTCTGCTCTACCACACTAGCTAGATCCACTATCTGCTAAAATGCTAACTATTTATGCAGTTAGCATGTACTTCGGCCCGTTTCGTTACAAGCCTCAAATACAAATTTGTCCCACAAGACCATGCTTTAAGCAGTGGTGGGCACAAAAACCGGTTTTTCGATTTTCGGTTTTCTTCAAACCCGGTTCGGTTTTTCATCGGATCCTGTTTCGGTTTTCTTCAAAACCGGTTTCGTTTTTTTTTCAAAACTGGTTTATTTCTGACCAGAATAGTGTTTCGTTGTTCTCCGGAAACCGATTCCATTTTTACAGAAATAGTTTTATGTGTTTTCCAAAAGTTTCACCGAAACCAGTTTCGGTGAAAACCGTACTGGTTTTGAAGAAAACCGAAACCGGTTTTTGAAGAACACCAAAAACGGCTTCGGTGAAAAACCGAACCTTTTTTGGAGAAAACCGAAACCGGTTTCGTCGAAGAAACCGAAAAGTCGGTATCTCGGACTTCGGTTTTTCTAGAACCGGTTTTGTCCATTCCTAGTTTTAAATAAGCTCCTTAGTTGCAATACGACTCTTACTTGCTTAGGATTAATACTAAGTGAACAAAGATACTTTTTTTTTTTATTTATTTAAAATTTTGGAAACGAAACCTTTCTACAATTTCATGTTTTCTCACCAAAATATGCAAGCATCAGGTCCTTTCAGGGGCGCACCCAGATTTTTTCGGGAAGGGTCCAAAGTTTGAAAGGAGTTCAATACACTGAGAAAAATCCGTTCTCTGGACAGCGGTATATTGTACAAATATACGGAATCCTCTTGCTTACTACAGCAATCAGTATGGAACATACGTTATCCAAATGCTACATACGTACTGTCCTTAGATGTAACGTCATGCCGTTGCAGGATGTCTGACATCTAACAGTTTTCTGTATATCACATGCATATACTTGTTACATTCCTCAGCTATGTGTTATATACATCCATTAGTGAGTGAGATTCTGACCGCCTATATTGTTTCATAGGGAAAGTAGTATAGATGGAACATTTATACGGAAAGTATTATAAAACATGTGTTTTCAGTTATACGTCTGCTGTACGTTAAGTCCAAAAACTACAGTAAAGTAATTTAACTACAGTACAGGAATTACGCATGTAACCTACCTTTTTAAGTACGCCACCTACATTTTTTCTCAGTGTACTACAAATCACCACGTCTTTGTGTATCAGGTAGTATTGAACAGATATTATTCTGCACTTGAAGACACAAAAATTGTAAAATACTTCCTCATACACTTTCAGAAAAAAAAAAAGTGATAAAAGTAGATTTTTTATATATAAGAGAAATAGTACAGTACGTGAATGAATCTCTAACTCCATCTCTTCAAATTTCTTACCATAGGACAAAATCAATGCACAGAAATCGTTGGTTCTTCATAAGCTTTAGGTTCTATCAGCAACAAAAAGTTACCCCTTTTCCATATTATAGCAAGACCATTAATATTCACATTTGTTGAAAACGTTGCAAGTATAACTGTATTTTATCTACTTCAACAGTGAAAGATTCCAAAGAAGAAAGAGTCCAATGGCATAAATAAGGGACTCGCAGACCCCGCATTGATGAGGAGCCCGGAGCCATCAGGGGTTTTCCCCATATCGTGAAGTGAAACGTAGAAAAGGTATCCCACGCCACGCTGTCTGCGGGAGCCCCCCAAGTCTTTAGTTACGGCACTGCGAAAGGCCATGTTTATTCTGTTACTTTTTCACTTCTTCTGCTTATCTGGAAGCGTGAATTTATATTTAAACTGCGATAAGTGTTGTTTCACGAAGCGTAATCAATTAAAACGTTATAATAGTTACGAAATAAGCGAATGATAAAAGAACAAGCCACAACTTAACCTTGTAATTAAATTACTTTACTCAACTCTAATCAGAAGTAAACTTAACATAATTTAATAATGTATTAATTTGTGGAACAAACGAATTATTTATGGCTTCAACTTGTACATTTATTTATAAATCTTTACCATTGGCCCAAATCCTGGGGGGATCAGGGGAAGATGTACTCCCCAATCTCCGAACGGGGGGAGAAATATGATGATTTGTGTCCTATTGACACAAAGGAAAGTGAGATGAAATGATGTCGCCCCAGAATGAGCCTCAAGTTCGCCCGCCCCCCAATGTTGAAGACAACTTTGCTCCCCTGATCCTCTACAGCAGTGGTTCTCAAACTTGTTACCGCGGCCCACATTAAATATTAAAAAATACTTTGTGGCCCACCTCCTTTTATTCAATTACACATTGTCATTCTATGTAATGGCGATATATTTCAAACCTATTAAATTCTGTAAATCATATTGCTAATTTTTCCATAGAAAGGTAACATGGAACTAATGCTATTCACAACGCAATGCCCTACCTTGTGACAGATTTTGACTCATCGATTCTCTTTCCGTCCTAACCGAACATCTCTACTGATTGTACAACAGGGCAGGGTTCTGAGTAACCACTTACTCTTCATTTCATTAACAAACGCTTCCAATGTTCATTTCCTGAATGATACTTACTTTACAACATATGGTTCTGCATCAAAATAAAATATTCATAATTAAAAGGCAAAACTTTTCACGACCCAGCAAAAAAACGGCCCGTGACCCATCTATGGGTCGCGACTCACACTTTGAGAAACACTGCTCTACAGCATTGTTTGTCAACTTCATAATATTTTGAACGTTGCTTTTAAAAAAATATGGGAACGGTCTTACCCATCATCTCCAATTTTGAAGCAGATTTACGTTGCTGTTCTTTACTACACTTATTTATTTTCTTTACTACACGACCTTGTTTGCTCCAAATCTTCATACAGAACTGGTTCTTCTAAATCAACAATTATAGACAGAAAATAGTCCTAGTTCCAACAATTGAATCGCGTACTTACGAAAGCACTTTGGCAGGTTATTTTTATTCCTCCAACATCTGCAATACAAGCGTTGAGGCTACACTGAGAAAAAAAAACCGTTATCCGGAAGATGTATATTGTACAAATATACGGAATCCGTATGTTTACTACGGAAATCTATACGGAGTATATGTAATCCATATGCTACCCAAATACTGCAATTTTCCCGTTTAGATGTTAACATCATGCAGCTGCAAGATGGCTGATATCTATCAGTTTTCCGTATATTACATACGTATACGTATGTTACATACGTCAGCTGTATGTTATATACATCCATTTGTATGCGAGATCCTGACCGCTTATATTGTTTCATACAGAAAGTACGTATAGATGGAACACTTATACGGAAAGTACGTATAAAACATACGTTTTCTGCAGGTTGTTATATATGGTCGTACGTTAAGTTCAAAACCACAGCATTTACGCATGTAACCTACGTTCCTACGTACGCCGCATACGCTTTTATCTCTGTGTATTTCTTCTCGAAAAAAAGTGTTCTGAAAGTGTCTTGGAAAGTGCACTTGTTTCTATTGGAGCTCTGGAGCAATCTCGTCTCTTGAGCCGTCCTAAGCCCTCCTCCTCGCTTCAATGTTTTCTTCACTTCGACGCCTGAGACCTTCACTACACTTTTTCGAGAAGAGACAGTCTAAAATTTAGTCCTACAAAGAACGCTAGCTAATTGTAAAAGTACCAAGGCTTGGATGGATTTGTAATTGAGCTTTCGAATACTAATTTGAGGACACTGAATTCAAGGTAACTCTTTGGTTCCTAGAAAAGTTATCTCAAATCCAGGATATACATAAATATAAATATCAGAATTTTGAGGCCATTTTTCCTTTAACTCCATGGACAGATAAAGTTCTTTTAGATCCAGCATCCTCTAATCGGCGTACAAGAAGGATCACATAAAAATATACATCCAAGTGTGAGGACTTTTTACCTTTGACATAAGTGGTACTTCAAAGGTCACAACTTTGAGATCATTTTTCACGCGACTCCGTGAACGAATGTGTTTAAAAAATAATTTCATTCGATTCAATATCCTTAAATTCATATTTAAAAAGTGCTTCAATGGATTCAGTATCCTTAAATTAGTATTGAAAGTGCTTCAATGTATTCAGCATCCTCAAATTAGTATGTGCTTCAGAGGATTTAGTATCCTCAAAGTAGTATAAAAAGTGCTTCAACGGATTCAGCACTCTCAAATTAGTATAAAAAGTACTTCAGTGTACTTTCCCTCAAATCAGTATAAAAAGTGCTTTAATGGATTCAATATCCTTAAATTAATATAAAAAGTGCTTTAATGGATTCATGCCCGGTTGCACCAACCGAAGATTAAGATCGGATAAGATAATCCATTGATTATTTTTATCTTTGGATAAGAATCTTACATCGTTGCACCAACAGTTTGTGAGAAAGGATTAATTTATCCACGAGTAATCCGAAGCTGTATAAAACTATGACGTTTATGACATGACGTCATGCGATATTATGCATTTGATTGGCTAAAACAGTGTAGTAACAACTGAAAACTGATTCGCGTAGCATGTGGTAACTTTTGTACTAGATATGGGAAGAAAGCGGGTGAAGTTGACTGCTCGGGAAAGCAAATATGTTTTAATGCTTTTGGACAAACATATCCTTTAACAAATAATAATAATAATAATAATAATAATAATAATAATAATAATAATAATAATAATAATAATAATAATAATAATAAAAAAGTCATATTAAATATATACACTAGCGCTTTTTTTTCTTTGGATAAGCGGAATGGCGTGGAAGATCAGCCGGCGAGAGCTCATGTAGTTCGGATCTTACATTAAGTTGTAGGAAGGCATCTTATATAGCCTCGCTGCTGAAAGGGATGCTAAACTCCAAACCAAATCAAATATAGATATCTAGGGTCCAAATATTAAATTGAAAAAATTAGAAAAATAGCTTTGTTCTAGCAGATCAAACTCCTTTATCCGGCTGTTAAGAGGCATTTTCAAGTAAGGGTGGGTAGTCCATTTTTCTTAAATAATTTTTGACTACAAACTACGCTAAGCTTCACACAAATACCGTCTTGTTTAAAATAAAACGTTCGGTATTTGCACTGAAGTATAGGATAGGATTGGGAGAAGTAGAACATATTAGGGCAGAGTACGGTAGCGTAGAGTAGAGTAGTGTAGGGTAAGTTAGATTACGTTAGCTCAAGGCTTTGCCATTTTTTTCAAATGTAGGGTAGGGTAGAGTAGGTTAGGTTACGTTAGGTCAATGTTTAACCACTATTTTAAAATGTAGGGCAGAAAATTGGAATGAAATCTTTAAGTATAACGTCCCACGTATATGCCACTTAGGGTAAGGAAGACAAGTGAATGATAGAAAAATTGGTGGAATGAGAATTGGAGGAAACAGAAGTACCCTGAGAAAACTCACGGACACGATCTTGTCCAAAACAAATTTACTTGGCCTGCAATCGAACAAGGGACCCCACGCACCAGAGGTAAGCGTTCCAAATGTAGGGTAGAGTAAGTTAGGTTACGTTACGTTCGGTTACCTTACAATCAATATTTAGGCCATTATTTTGAAGTGTAGGGCAGAGTAGGAAAGGTTATGTTAGGTTAACTCATCATATTGCCGTGTCTAACCATCACACTGTATTTAACAGTTATATAAGTATGAGTGGGGGAATAACGGGGACATCAACAATGAGGTTATATGTCCCCGTCTCGCCCCCCACGACTCTGTTCGGACCACCTTTTTAAAATCCAAATTTTGATATAGATTTACATCTACATCGCCTCGCCAGTTCCGCTGAAAAAGGAAGGTTTAAGTTTACATTTGCGTCGCCAGTTGGTTATACTTCATTCCAAAAAGTAGCACTGGTGTACGTAAATATGGCCATCTTTATAAAGTAAAGTTTATTTTAGTAGTTGACTGTCGGGTTTGCATAATGTTACCAATTGGCGATACGGTGCAGATTTACGTACGGATCCAGTACAAATTTCTTGCATATATATACTTCCCTTTCAGTAAATCGACTTTTTGTATCTTAATTATTCTTAGGTAAGGACTCGCATTCCCTTGTACAGATTCATTTTAGGGGAACTTCAGTGTATGTGTACGATAAGAACTATTGCGCAAAAGACACTAACCAACTCTTGCTAGATGGTCACTAAAAGCATGAATGCTACCTAAAAAAGTTACGGTAGGAGCGCAGAGGAGTGACCCGATCGGTAGCGAGGGTGTGCGTTAGAGAAGGTGGATATAGATATAAACGAGGATAGTGCAAACACTATATATAGCATCAAATTACCTTACATGTTGAATAATGTATTTGTTCGTTACTAAAAACGTTACAGGTAATATCCCGATTTTTTATTGCTTGTATATTTGTGTTCCAAATTAAGGGTTAAGTGCTGTAATTATCGCCGGACCAGTTTTAGGAAATTACTTATGTAAGCAGCATTACTCATGTAGGCGGAAGGGACTATTTGGCGGATAGGTACACTTGCTATGATTTAGTGGCAGATAAGGCAGTGTGGAAATGGCGCGTATGTGTCAAAGTTCAGACACTCATATTTGAGTTTTATCGAATTATATCCTAACTAAATGTAAGTTAACCAACCTAACCTGCTAGGTGGCCACTACGACAACGTGTTTCTGCAAACAGTGCAGATAGTTATTAGTATGAACCCATGACAAGTGCTATTGAAACTCGTATCATTACCAAAATTCACACGTTTTCACTACCCTCGCTTGCGCGCGTACACGCCGCTCCGCTCCTAACTCCTTCCGGATACACTTCTGCGCTATCGTGTGGGTCCACTAGCTTCGTCCTGCCCCAACTCTGTAGGTAGCATTTGTGCTTTATAATGGCCACCTAGCACAAGTTGTTTTATGTGTTTTGCACTTTAGTTTTTATGCCCATCTATATCCGGACTCCATATTTATACGAATATATTGATTTTTAATTCCAAGCTGTAAAAGTTTATACGTATCTGTATTCAAAATAATTGACTTGTAACTCAACCTAACCTAACCTAAGGCTTAAGTTTAGAGTTGCTCCTCCAGTTTCATACCTACAAAAAAGCAGTAAAAACATCAAAACGTGCAGTTTTACTATCCGGATCCATAGTATAAGCAGTAGTAGTAGTAAGAGTAGGAGTAGGAACGGGTTAGAAGAGTTCTGTTCTTGACATAAAATGGGCACGCTGCTGAATCATCGAACCTTCCGCGTCTTGCAAATAGGACCCACTTCCACATATCTTTTCTCGTATTAAACATAACTTTACTGGCAAAGTTACATACCTAAACAACGCATAAAAACTCCAAATCATCATTTCTTACCACATTTCTCCTGTAAATTTTCCTAATTTTTATATAAAAAAGGAGGGGTAACTCTAAACTTAACACTAACCTAATGTAATGTTATCTAATCTAATCTAACGAAATGTATTTTTTTGTTTCGATTTTCGTGTAGTCCGGCGATACAGCACAAATGCTCAAATTAACATAACACATTACTAACTTAATTTTCATTATTATGTTGTGAACCTCTTAAGCTTAGACATTTGTCGTTGCGCAGCATGAATTAGCACATTATCATATACTATGATTAATAGCTACCTTATAGGAAAGTCCACGGGGAAGGTTCTAGATTACTGGTCCCCCATGTAGGTTAGTAGCTGGGTTGATTTCTTTCTGTACTGAAGTTTATACATTTAATTTACACAGTACTGCCGAGCGAGCGTCAGCGAGTGAAGGCGGGTTAGAGCCCCGCACGGCACGTTGATTTCTGTCTTTATTACTGATCAATGGGAAGGTGGACCAGTAATCTAGAACCTTGTCCGCGAATAACAGGTTCGACTTTCATTAATATATTTTTATGTAGCTATGTAGCCTATTTGGGATGTCTTCAGGTAAATGTGCACCGGAAATTCTAACGAAAATTTGCTCACATTTTTTAAAAATATATACACATCAAGTATAGGGTCACGATTATTGGTAGAAGCACAATGGCAGCAATCAATAGTTTTTATTGTAAAATTTGCTAGAACATGCTAGCAGATTTAATGTAAGGATGGAAGCAATTCTAGTTTATGACATACAAACTTAATGTTCCAATATTCTGCTTCGGTTTATTACTTTTCTTTTCACACTTATTTCTTCAGTGTGTAATATACAAGGGCATATTCAACCCAAATAAACCAAAATTGTAAAGATTTAAAATGCCAATAGACCTGTTAAATGAACGAATGTTGTAGTGTTTACCATAAAATATAATTAACCCCAAGAGAGTCTTGCAGCAAGGTCGAATCTTATAAATATAATTACCTTAAATGTGACTTAAATTTAACCTATTATGTCCAACTCTACTAGGTAGCCACTAAAAACTACACTTCTTCAATTCACAAACTATAATAAATAAGTCAATGAATATAATGAATTAGTGCAAGTATGCTACTTTAATCGGTCCTAATGACAGATATTTATTGATACAAATATCATTTTCTTGCTTTAGGAACAATTGAAATAAGCACAGTAACACCATTTATATCCACATAACCACATAAACAGCCAAATTATTGATATAATCTTCTGCAAGCAATCCTGCAACAAAACAGAGTACTTCGACAGGAGAAAACGATTACAAAATGCATCATCGTTGAAGTACTCAAAAGGATTTTTCCTGTCTCATTATTCTTCTAGGTTGGATAGCATATTCTATCTGTTCGAGCACTTCAGATCAGTGTTGTCAGACTCAGAATAACAAACTTCCCGTTCAAAGCCCTGAAATTTCCCGATTGCTTGCAAAATTTCCCGCCAAGAAAGAATATCAATCATTAATTAATTTAATTAATGATTAATTAACTAATCATTATATTAATAACTTCAAGTTAAAATTAAGTAACTATGAGCAATCAATCAGAAGTACATGTTTTCCTGCGGGAGGAGAAATCTCTCATAGGGCCATCCTTCTATTTTCTATATGTAGTTTATTTGGTATAGACAGAAATATACATTTTGTGTGGGTGTCTGTGTGTGCTACTTCCAAGTATATCCATTCTTCCTACCTCTCCCTTCATGCTAACATTCCCTGAATGACTGGCCATAACAAATATTGTAAGCAAAGGGCCATAAAACCCTCCTTCCCGATTAACAATCAGGTTCTATTTGGTTCGGTTTGTAAACTTCTCTTCCTGTTCTGGTTCTTCTAACCTTCAAAAACGCTTCAATTCCATGTAAAAAGAGATCAAGACAACGAGCTAGAAAGGGACGACATTAATGAAAGGGAAAAACAGTTGACAGAATTTCCCATTTCCAACCAGAATTTCCCGCATTCCCGCCAATGTAAAGAATTTCCCGTTTTGTGGGAAATTTCCCGCTATCTGACAACACTGCTTCAGATTCATCTAAAATATCCAAATCTTTTGCAAGCATATTCACTCTACTCACAGCTGATCACGACGGTATCAAGGATTAAACTCTCGTTTTCGATGGCTAATCTTAATTCGACGATTTGGCAATATAATCTTCAGATCAGTGTTGGTGCAACACATTATCCACACTTCGGTGATTAACCCGCAATAGGGCGCACGGTGTACAAAGTTCCGCAGCAAATACTTTTAGTATTGTATGAGACACAATGCGGCACCCCCGCTGCTCACCTCCCACCTTATCTACCCCCCACTACCCCTCTACCTGACCCTTAGAGGGAGAACCAGTTTGACGCTCAGCTCTGGCTAGGTTAGGGGTTTTAGGGAGAAGTGTTGTCTTTTGTACGCCGCGCGCCCTATTGTGTGAGTTTTTGTGCGGACACTTGTACGCCGCGCGCCCTACACCGGCATTGTTTTTACAAACATTTTACGTACTTGTTTTAGTGAAATCGTCTTGTTTTGCGTTTCATGTCGCCGTGTGTTGTGTTTTTGTAATGTATTATAATTTGAATATGTAAATAGACCTATTACTTTGTAGAATTTTGTGGTAAAGATATTTTGGCTACAATGGAAAATGAAGAAAGAAATCGTTTGCTTTCTTTACTTGATAGCGTTTAGAAAGAAATCCAAGAAGAAGAAAGAAATGCTGAATCTGGTATAGAGACTTTGCGTAGACATTTGTGTTACCTTATGCGCAGCATAACGTAACATGGCCCGGTGCTTTTGAGCACCTTGTATATTGGCAGGGAAATTTTAAAATTTTATTTAGAATGTAAGAGAAATTTTTATTTTTTATAGTAGGAAAACCATAAGTCGAAGATTTTGTGTAGTTTTAGTGAAACAAATCGTTTCAATGGATAGTATATGAAGATTACATGATTAATAATTATATTTTGTATATTTTACGTATTTATCCATAAATATATCGTTATTTTAGACAAATAAGTGTATATTCCAGCTTTTTCAATGGTTTTCAGTTTATTTCTATTCATATTTCGGCATAGGGAATCTTCACAAGAAAGCTAAAAATTTTATTTCGTAAAATCTTCTTCAAAATTCCAAATTAAGAAAGTCAGCCATAATTTCTTTTTGGTGCATCTCTTTGTTTCGAAGTAAATTATTTGATTGGATAATCCACAATCACAGCTGCGGCTGAGATTTCGGTTTTCTTTGATCTTCACACAGAAGCCTATCATCCGATAGTTACGTCACGATTATCTTCCAATTAGGGATCATCTTCATGTAATTCTTTGTCTTACGGCGTCAGCCATTTCAGGAGACAGACGTACAGTGTTCAGCGTCTGCAGAAATTGTGGAATAATTTGTGGTTACGTTAAAACTGTGATAAATTCTTCGTTTTGGCGAGTATTAGAAATTGTCAGCAGAGATAAACGTGCTGTGCTTGGTGTTTTAACAAAATTATTAAACCAATAATATTCAAAATTGTGAAGTGATTTCGTATTGCATAAGGGATACTAGCATGGAAGTTGTCTATCGTTACGGATTGAGCCCATCGGCAAATTTTACGTTCTCGGTCAACGAGAGAACGTAAGAGAAGCTAGAGGAGACGGTGACGGAGAGCAAACATCGAGTCGTTGTGCAGGCATCGAAGAAGAAGAAGTCAAGCGACGCTCGATGGCTTTTTCCGGATAGGTGCTGCAGGAGGTGGTATCAACAAATTATTTTGGGACCACAGTTGAAGAGTCTCCCAGAAGACTCGAGTGGATTTGTTCGTCAGTAATTTTTTTTTAATATATCCGTTTAGTCTCTGTTCAAGAGATGAAATCACGTAAGTAGGAACCAGTGCAAGTGAAAACTCACTCCAGGTATTTGGCTTCAAAATTTCCTTGTCTCGACAAACAAACATGTGTGATTATATTTTCTGGTGCATGTGTGAAATTCATATCATGAAGTGTTAAGTGCGTAAAGTTTCCCTCAACGCCGCACACATGCAGATTCGGGCAATGTGACATCGTGATTTCATTCGATGGGGGGGAGAAGAAAGCTAGAATCTCAGCACAGAGCGATTGTTGTAATCACAAGAAAATGTGTGTACCACACACACATTTTCCTCCAGTGAAGAAAAGATGTTTAGATTCCCTGAAAATCTTGAAAATTATTCATTTTCGGTAACACTGCTCGAAATTAAGTTTTGTTTATTTTGGCATGTTTCTTTGGTTTTGAAACAAAATGATTCTAAACGTTGATTTTCTTGTAAATAAGTGTCGGTTTCACGGCTACAGTTAAGTGCAAGGGTACATGAATTTTGCGTACCGGTAACTGAAAACTTTCGGCAATAGGCTAAACCTTCGTAATATTTTAAATCTGATACCCATCAAGTTTAGAAATTGCAGTTTTTTAATAATAACTAGTAAATACCTTTTCTTCTTCTTTAAGAAACTTAAAAGTTTCAGAGCGACACGAATGCAAGTAACCACTGCGTCTTCGGTATGAATGTGGTAGCGGAACAGAAACAAAATATAAATGCAAAATAAGGATGGTGCTTCATGAAAAATATGTGTGAATTTTTATATATATATATATATTCTTGTTTAGGTTAAGTTAGTGTAGTTAGGATAGGGATTTAGGTTTAAGTTATGTCAATATGTAAGTGAATGTTTACCTGTGCTAGATTGCCCAGTGAGTCCGAGCTGTAAGAGAGGTAGCGAAGAGCGTAAATCCTCGATGCCGGCCACAATCTCCATGCACAGAGAAGTTTAAGCACCAAAGAAATAAAACAAAGTAAAAATAGCTAACCACAACAGTAGGCAGTGAAGTATCATTTTGTGTAATGTATTTATATTGTGTCTTTTCATTTGTTTTGCGTGTCGATTCAGTGTAAATGTCTTGAAAGCTAAGAATATTAAATGAATATTTTGGGAATATATGTACAAAGTAAACAATGTTTTTGGCTCTGAAAGATATAGAAATCGATCGTATTAATTTTCGTAGATGGGTATGTCAGTTTAATGTAAAGATTTGCTTCTGTTTTCAAATATTTTGTCCAACACTATATTCATGAATATTTTAAAGAATAAAACTTACTAGCCGTGAAAACATCTTTCTTTTCGAATACAAAATCTAATTATCTTGTAATTTTAAGAAGTGATAGAAATATGAAGTTGATGTTTTTGGGATGCATGCGAAGCATGATCAAAACAAAGAGCAGTACGTACAGAATAAGTTTACTGGGGAAATGAAATAGCTGTGAAATTCAGGGAAGAGACTTTTCCTTAGTGTGACCGAGTTGAAAACAACCGAATCTGTAGAAAATTTCTCATTTTATCAGTTTCTATCAAAATCTCAGTTTGGATTTTTTTTTAAGTTACAAAATTCTGTTTCAAGATATTTTTTTTTAAAATTCAGATAGGGCTTTCACAGACAACATTAAGATCTTCATTGTGCTCATTGCCAGGTCCACTCGTAGGTCGATGTCCTGTGTCTGTAGTCGTGGTTCACAACCTATTTTCGGATGGGATGTGGATGATGAACTGCAGGCCTGGATATCGGACTGTGAGTCGAGATGGAAGAGAGTTTGGAAGCTTTATATTTCGGGCCAGATTTGAGTTCTATTTTCCGTAGATGATTGGCTTGGTGAGTGTATCAGTGACTGTTGATGACGAGCCCATACGGGCCCAGTAGGTTCGGTGTCACTAGTCAGTGATACATTCAACATAGCATGTAATCTCAAGGAAAGGGAACATCATACAAAAAACACAAACATTTTATTTATTTATTTATTTACATTTTTTTAAGTTAAATTTGTTTGCAAATAACGAAGATGATACTAGAAGTAATGAACCTTCTCAAGAAGATGTCATCGAAGGGGAAGGATCTGATCAGTCCGAAGATGAATTGGAACACAGTGGTCACGATACGGAGTCAGAAATGTCTGCTAATGAAGAAACTGCAATAGAAGATGATAGTGATGGAACAGTAAACCGGAATGTGTTAATTGGAAAAGACAAGAAAACTGAATGGAATGCTCACATGAATGTTGCTAATTTACGTGGAAGAGTGCAGACAAAATATTATTCGAGCGAAAAGAATAGGAGCGCGTCTTCGTACACCAAAAGGTGAAGCTTTGGCAACGAAAACCCCATACGAAACTTGGAAGCTACTTTTCCCTGACTCGCTCATTGACGAAATTGTTGAGTACACCAATGTTTGGATACGGACAAATAGAGCAAACTCTGCTCGTGAAAGGGACGCTAAAGAGACTGACCAATTAGAAATGAATGCTGTTATGAGTTTGTTATTTCTTGCCGGTGTGCTGCAGTCCTCGCATACACGTATGGAAGATCTATGGGCAAACGATGGACTGGGAATTGAGTACTTTCGTTCCACAATGTCGGTCAAACGTTCCATTTTATATTCATTTCTTGTAATAAAGTCAAGTTTTCCTAACTTTTAGTTTTTTTTTTTTACCTGTAACTGCTTAAAATGATAAGTTTAAATAAATTTTGTTCAAAAAATGTCAAATTTGAAATTTTTTAACATATAAATAGTTTAAAAAACAACTTAGGACTGAAAAATTACAGTAAATATGTCTTCAGGGACCAAATGAGTGTATGTGGTACTTTGTACGCCACGCGCCCTATTACGTAACTTTTCCTTATGCGCCCTATTAAGGGTTAACTTTAGTTTAATCCCTATCCCCGGATTAATCCTCGGTTGGCGCAACCGGGCATCAGTATCATTAAATTAGCATAAAAAGTGCTTTAATGTATTCGGTATCCTTAAATTAGTGTTAAAAACTGCTTCAATGGATTCACTATTCTTAAATGAGTATAAAAAGTTCTTCGATGTACTTAGCTTCCTCAAATTAGTATAAAAAGTGCTTTAATGTATTCAGCATCCTCAAATTAGTATAAAAAGTGCTTCAATGGATTTAGTATCCTCAAAGTAGTATAAAAATTGCTTTAATGGATTTAGAATCCTAGTATAAAAAGTGCTTCAATGTATTCAGCATCCTTAAATTAGTATTGAAAGTGCTTCAATGTATTCAGCATCCTTAATTTAGCATTAAAAGTGCTTCTCTGGATTTAGTATCCTCAAATTAGTATAAAAAGTGCTTCAATGGATTCAGTATCTTAAAATTAATATAAAAAGTGCTTTAATGAATTCAGAATCCTTAAATTAGTATAAAAAGTTCTTCAACGTATTCAGCATCCTCAAATCAGTATAAAAAGTGCTTTATTGGATTCGGTATCCATAAATTAGTATTAAAAATTTCTTCAATGGATTCAGTATCCTTCAATTTGTATAAAAGTGCTTCAATGGATTCAGTTAATAAGAATTAGAAATGTATCGACGTGTGAGCAGTTATTTTTTTATTACTGGTATGACCATTAGTTCTTTGGGAAGCAAAGATTGTAGACTACTGAAATAAGAGATGGCGCTGTAAACCTAAGTATTGGGGAGCATTCGCTCTCCATTTTTATTCAACTTTTAATATTTACAATTTATTACTTTTGACAATTTTACTGTTTAGTACAATCTTACTACAATGTCTTTCAATTTTACTATATTCATGCGCCGCTTATCCTTCCTTATTACAGTAATAGTGTCATAAACAAGTATATTTAAAATAGGCAAATTCGGCCATTTTGGCACGTGCCACTTCAATACATATATTTAATTCAAATAATTTTATTCAAAACAAATTTAATGAAGCAGTCCACGTGGGTATATGGCTGGGACTATAAATCTCCCGTAAGGGAGAGAACTGAACTGAACTGAAGTCAGTGGAGTATAAGTTGACTAGAAATATTTTTTCATGCTAGTCTGCTCTCTGAGGTTTAATGGGGCTCATGTCTACCTAAAATTGTGTTGAATCTTATGTCTCGCAAGTGCAAGGTAGCAGGCTGAGCCAGTTCGCCTCTGAACAGTTGTAATAATTTGCTATTGAATGAAATAATACTTATTTTAGCTTCTTGCAAGACATTGAGATACAGTTGCGGATCTTAAGTCTATGTCAACTACAACTGAAATTATTGTGTAAATAAAATTATTCTTGTTGATATGATGGTCTTGTAATACACTTGTACATCATAATGTTGTCTATAGCAATAGGAATGTCACTTTCTAACATTTGTTATGAAATTATACATACGAGGAGTTGTCAAAAAGTTCCCGGAATGCTGTTGTAGTTTTGTCATTTGTGATGCAATCACAATCCTGTACACTACAGTCCTTAGATTGGCTAATTATGGAATTGACAAATGTGAAGTCATAACAAGCAGTGTATAAGGAATATAGCTCAACATAGGAGTGTGTAGTAATCAGTCGGCGCAATTTCACAGATCGGGCAACGCACAAACATCAAGTTCATGTGCAAATCAATGATGCTAGGTCCTGTTAAAATTTCCCTCAAGAATGCTCAAAAATTCCCTTTTTAGGATAAAATTCCCCTCAAGAATGATCAAAAATTCCCTTTTTAGGATAAAATTTCCCTCAAGAATGCTCAAAAATCTCCCTTTTAAAATAAAATTTCCCTCAAGAATGCTCAAAAATTCTCTTTTAGGATAAAATTTCCCTCAAGAATGCTCAAAAATTACCCTTTTAGGATAAAATTTCCCTGATTTTCGTTCACTATATATGATTGTTTAAAGAGAGCATTATTGCGTATCTATGGATTATTATACTGTGCTCATATCTCTGCAAGATACATTTGTGCTTTTGATCTTCTGTTATTACTTTAATATCTTGTATAATGACATGCTCAAGCCAGGTCGCAAAAGACTCGTGAAAAAAAAAAGAAGTTTGTCTCTTTGTGTGTTGGATTCTGGGAAGAATGCCACCGTCTTTCGTCATATCGCCGCAGTGCTTAGTAACTAACATTTGTTGAAAAGCTAAATCTCCCTACATTTTATCTCATATTCGTAAAATCTACCTTTTCCCTCCTTAAAAAAAATCTTTGTTAAAATCTTCCTATGCCGCGGGAAATTTCCCTCAAACTAGCATCACTGGACTGCAAATTGGAAAAAGCTGATTCAGAGAGTTTGATAGCCTTAAAAACAGTTTAGCACCATCAGATGGTTGGCTCTTTTCAAAGCTAAAAATGGGGCCTTTTTTGTTTCGTCAACGTAGAAGAGATCTTAAACCAATGCGTCGGCTGAACTTGGGAAGATACCAAAAGAGACCCTTCCTCTGTATTTCCATCAATCGCAAAAGAGGTGGAACAAGTGTGTATGTGTGTGTTCTGAAGGTACCTACTTTGAAGGCTATTATATAATTGTGTACTTATATGGTAGTAAGAAAGAGCTACAACAGAATTCCAGTAACTTCTTGACCGCCCCTCGTATTTTCAAAAAATAAAACATCACTTTCGCATTGCCAAAAACCATTTAAATGTTGAAAATAAAAAGCGTACGTGAAGACGAAGAGGTTAGCCGTGGGGCATGGAAGCTTCTCAATCGCAGCAAGAGACCTGTCAATAATGGCAGAATACTTATGATGATGATTGTAATAATTGTATGTTTATGAGCTAAGGAACAACACATGTAGAGTATTGGATCAAGCCAAAAAAATGGTTCGAAAGTAACTGCTTATGCATAAACAACACAAAAACAAAATACCTACTTTTTCACACAAAACAAAACACGAAAATAAAAGAAACCAAAAATAAATTGACCAATCTAAAATTAGATTTCACCCATGAAATTAAATTTTTAGGATTACATATAAATGAAAATCTAACTTGGGAAACCCACGTTAAAGAAATAATAGTAAAATTAAATTCCAGACTTTATGCACTCAGGATACTAAAAGAAACGTTAAATACTAAAGCTTTGATCCAAGTATACTACGGGCTTATACACCCTATACTAAATTACGGCATCATTTTCTGGGGCAAATCTTCAAGCAGCAAAGCAGTCTTCATGAAACAGAAGCAAGCAATACGGATAATATTTGGTCTACACATGAGAACATCATGCAAAGAAAAATTTAAAAAGCACCAGATCCTTACACTACCATCTATTTATGTATATGAAACTGCAATCTATTCAGCTAAACTGAAAGATGGAACCCAAATAAATCACGTATATAATACCAGACAACAAAATGAAAGAAGACAATATTTTACAAAACTAACATTAGTACAGGAAGGCCCAAGCCATATGGGAGTACAAATTTACAATAAGCTGCCCAGAGAAATAAAAAATGAAGAAAATATAAATGTTTTTAAAAAGAAACTCAAGAGATTCCTGGTGAATAAAGTATATTACAGCGTAGCAGATTATCTTTACAATAATGTATATTAAATAGTAGTAACATATTTCTTTTTCTAAGTGTATTTACTGTAAGAAAGAGGACTGTCTGAACCCTCCAAATACCAAATGTATCTTGGTTTCAAATGGAGTAAATAAATACAATACAATACAATACAATATAATTGTATTAATCAAGCTGTGAAAATAAATAGTTTGTCAGTAGTTTAATCACTTTCTTAAAAAAATAAGGTAGTGAAAGTAATTAACTTAGTTTATTTCTTTTCTTAAAATAAGATGCTGGGTAAAAGGATATCCGTTCATAAACTCAAATAAAAGATACACATTATAAAACAAAATACGCATTTCATTAATATTCTAGTATCCATTCAAATACATAATCAAATAATACAATTATATTCAGTTACACATCTCAATCAATATCTGTCACACACGAGTGCCCAAAGAAAATTTTCTACGGCGGGGGGGACATCTCCTTTCTTGCTACATTATGTTTGGTATTTTTTAAATTGGTATTAAGAAACTCTTAACAAATTTAATACATTTTCGAGAACCAGAGGGAGCCCACCTCCGCCCTTTGGGCGCCCATGCTCTGACATACAGGATTTCTTCCAAGAAATTTTGTTCGTAGGGAATGACAAAACCAAAAAGCGAAGGGGACTGCACTTCGACACTATTTGCGAACGTGCCCTGCACAAGAGTGAGATATAATTACAATATAATTTGTTTTAACTCTGGGGAAGCGGCTTGCTAACACCGACCCCCCCCCCCAGAGGTATGTCTAGAAGCAGTAGCGTACACAGAATTTCATTAAGGGAGGTTCAAGTTCCCAAATTCATATCGTTTCAAGTATTCGTATACATATCTTGTGGCAAGTGTTTATTCTTGCATAATATCTTGCTAAAAGGGAGAAGTTGTTAAAACCAGAAAACCACGCTGGCGCACGCCACTATTTGGAAGAAATACTGCTCACACACATACACCGATAACAATTATAAAAATAAACAGAGAGATTGTGCTGGAATTTATAAACAAGGCTTTGTCATGATGTTCATAAAGCGTAGGTAAATATCCATAAAAAAAATCTTACTAACGGCCGAATGAAAAGAATAATCAATTGGGATAGATTTTAAGCGTAACAATATCCTTGATTTTGAAGGCACCACTCTGGTTCCAAAGAATCAGCTCGAATTCCTCTTTCAACCATTCTATCTCTGTGATTGAGCATTCTACTCTCGGCTTCTCTCCAGGAGGTAGAAGGGTTTTTCCAAAGTCTTTCTGCAGCAGCTGAGGCGCGAGGCCAAAATCTACTGTCCACAGATTGGTCGTCAGCTTGTTCAGTCCATAACGTAGCTTCAGCTCCAAGAACATATTTCCTGGCTTTTTCTTCATCGACACCTTGATTGGATAGGAGTTCGTAAGGGCTGTTCTTGTACACTTTTTGCCAACCAATATACGGAGAACACCAGTTGTTGCCTTCGCCAACCCAAGCCCCAAAGCCACAATCGAAGTACAATGCGTCGTAATTGGAGAATATAACTCTGTAATTATTTCTAACAAGATCGCCAATAAGAGAATCAACGCCGGTTGTCCAAATTTGAATAATGTACGTGTTGTTGTCCAAATATCTCGCCACTCTATCAAGCTGGGTGAGATCGCTAGTCCAGATGACGATTGGAAGTTCTATGCCTTGATTTGCAGTCACCAACCTCTCGAGAGCCTTGCGTTGGAAGGTGTCCCAAAGAGCGATCAACTCTTCCTTTGTTCCCGTCTGTCCCTGCTGCTGAAGCCAGTCTCGTATCTCTTGGCTCTTATTCCAACAGTTGAAGTTAACCTCGTCCCCTCCCATATGGAAAATGTCACTGTCAAATACATTCAACATATCACGATATATTCCTTCCAGTATTTCGTACACGTTGTCGTTAATTGGGTTCAATTGCCCACACGGAGGTTCCACGCAATAATTAGACCAAGGCTCTGCCTTTACACAAAGCGCTGTTCGGCCCATTCCCTCTTGTTCAGTCCATTGCCATCCTTCTCCTACGTGGGCCGGAGCATCGAACTCAGGAACCACACGAACACCTCTCACTCGCGCATACTCAACGATACCTCGAATATCGTCTGGAGAATAAATTTTTTCAGGAGTGTAAGCGCCGTACTGCGTTAGTTTCGGGAAGCTTTCGGAATAGAAAGGGAAGCTATGAGAATCCGTGATATGCCAATGAAATGAGTTCATTTTGTTGAACGACATGGCATCAATCGTTCTCTTGATGGATTCAACACTGAAATAGTTCCTTGATGTATCCAGCAGAATTCCTCGATAAGGGAACACGGGTGCATCAGTGATATCGGCAGTTTGCATTTGGAACTGGGAGACATACTCATTATATGTTATTAACTGACTCAATGTCTCGACACCGTGTCTGGCTCCGAAGTAAGTCCGAGCGTTAATATTGGCAGTAACTGAATCATCACCGTCTGACACACTAAGTTCATACGATTCGTCGGTATCTGACGCGAAACTAATCACATCTCTGTTTTCAATATTCAGGTTCACTAACAGGGATCGTGCATTTTCCGGGTTCGACACTGAAAAATTACCCTTCATCTTCGAAAGGTAGCCGAGGAAAATAGTTTCTAATCCCTGTACAAGGCTCCCAACTTGGTCACCAGTCCCTCCTGCAAGCTGGAAGGTAATGCTGTCTGTGTTTAAAGGTATCAAAGACTTTCCAAGATTCACTGTTCCTGTTGGCAGAGGCCACAAAACTCCTCCATCGTTGCAGATCATTTTACACCCTTCGGCGTTCTGGGCAGTTTCTCCTTCGGCGAGGAGGACTTTCTCACAACGAGACTCTTGACACTTCCACGTCCACACAGGATCAAAACTGAAACAAGGAAAATATAAACATTTTAAATATCATCTAGCGGATATAATATTGATACATGAATCCTTAAAACTAACAATGACAAACAGTATAATAATATTGAAGACAAATTATTGAAATACGGTTAAAATGGAATGCACATTCAATATTTTAACATTTAAACGCCCATTGACGTAACTTCTGCGTCAATGCTTTAATACCCAATACCTCAGGCTCTAATTGAGCTAGGAAAATGAGTTTGGTATCAATGTGTTCCTGAAGGACAACGCTTTACGCCGATATGAATTTTATGTATATGGAGGTACCACGATGGATGGGAAGGGTAAACTTCTTCTTCTTCTTCTTCTTTTTTTTTTGTCTTTTTACATCAGGTTTTTTTGGAGCCATTCACGCCTTGGGGGTACACTCATAAAAATTGGCATGTAAAGCAATCAAGTAGTCCACTACATGGTAATACCCAATATGTGTACTTGTTGCTTATATGGAAAGAAGAGGGGGCAAAGTTTGCCATTTTTTTTTGAGTCAGTTTTTGACGTAAATTAAATTTATTTTCAGGACGGTTCCATATAAGACAAGATATCTTTACACTGAATTGGTCTGCATAAATGTTACCTCGTTGGAATCTGTATTCTATAAGCTTTCCAACGATGTATCAATCATGACTGTCATAATTAGGGGGTCCGCAGGGACAGTCTATGATTTCGTTCAAATGTATGCGGACGTACGGAGGTTAATGTAAAAATATCGAGAGAGAAAATAACAATCAAGAATTGATTTAGGAGATTGTATGGTTGGCGAAGTATAACGTATTTCTGCCAGTACTTTTGTCATCGTTTGTATCTGTCGGGTTCCAAAAACATACGCTACATATGGAATTTACAGTGGTTATGTTTTGCGTTGACTTAGAATGTTAATGAAAGACATAGAATAATTGCAACTTTTTTTTTTTTTTTTTAAAAAAAAAGAGAGATTTTTCTTTACCTAGCAGACATATTCTTTAACCAAAAACCTGACTATTGGGTAATTGCATTTAGGTTGAGAGCGGACGTATCGAAATCATTTGACTCATCAATTTTGAGGAACGTGATGGAAGAAGGAGGCAGAGAAGAAAAAATTTAAAACAGAAAACTTCTACGTCATTGCAAGTGAGCAGAAAATGAATTGCTGTAGGATATACTATATCCATGGGCGGCGATTAGGGGGGCAAAGAGGGGCATGTCTCCCGCACTTTTTTGAAGTAACCCATTAATGTATATAGTTTCATTTGGAAATGTAAAGTTTTTGTATGTGTTACTGGTTCATAGAAAAGATGGTGCCATATAATATTTGCCGTTGCGTGAATACGTATTGGTTGTCTTCCCATGGAGTAAAGAAAGCTACAGGAATATGCATTTTAATTGCCACAATAAATAACCCCAAAAAATAACCTATTGGAGCACAATTCCAGCATACTTTCACTTCTTCTTACAAGGGCTCGATATGTTAGTCAGCCGCTTTGAAACTAACTGAGAACATTATGCAAAAAAAAAAAAAAAAGTTATTCTTTAATTGCACAAAAATTGACAATTCCTAAGATGTCTTTTCTTCTTTCTAAAGTAAGGAATATTGATTAAAAAGAGCGTAATAAGAAACAACTTCTACTTTTTTCCATTATTTTGTAGTGTAATATACGAGTGAAGTATTGTGTTTAGGGCTGTACGAGTGTATATACAATTAAATTTAGTAAATTAAACATAATTGTAGGTTTTAAGGTTATTTTGTATAAATGAAGTGTGGATTGATTCTAAGTATTGTTGTTGTTTTGATGCGTTCCAAGAAAGTGAAAACTGCACCTAATGGCAACGAACATGTTTCGGGAAGTTGCAAAAGCAAATATTTCTTTAAATGTTGTAGCATATGCTTGTAGTATTTACTGTCTTTCATTTTCTAAGAATAATAACATACATTTAATAGCATGTGTGGAATTAAATATTAAGTTTTTTTTTATTAATCCTCAGTTTCAATATAACTTTTGCAAAACAAGCATCATTATTCATTACTATGATTAATATTATCCTTTCTATTTATTTGTTTTGCAAATTTGTTATTAAATAATCTGATTACACAATTTTCCAGACAGAATTTAAGGTATTCATGAGCAAGAAATCAAATCTCTTCTTACACTTTCGTTGTTTAAGAGTACAAAGGGCTAGTACCTACTTGCGTTGCTCTTGTCAATTCACTTAATAAAATATGAAATATTATATACGGTATTTTAACTGAAAAAGATAGTATCCTATTAGTTATACAACCTTTCGTCAAACAAAGTGTTAGAAACAACCAGGAAAACTAACATTTATATACAAATATTCAGATCATGTCTTGCCCCCTCACTTTTAACGTCCAACCGCCGCCACTGACTATATCAATAGTTTCAAATATCTGGGAAGTATTTTGACGAGAGACGCTTAGTGCAACAATAAGGTCAGGTCAAGAAATGCCATAGCTAAAGAAGCATTCAATAAGAAAAGATCACTCTTAACTAGCAGGCTTTATGTTGGACTAAGGAAGAAATTGGTCAAGTGTTATATATGGAGTATTGGACTATGTGGTTCAAAGACTTGGACATTACGGAAGTTGGAGAAGAAATATTTAGAGAGCTTCTAGAGATAAAATATTAAGGGAGCTTCGTAATGTGATGTTGGAGGAAGATTGAGAAGATAAAATGGACAGAGAGAGCAACAAACGAAGATGTTTTAAAACGAATAGGAGAGAAGAGGACGCTTTTAACCAGCATTCTTCGTAGAAAGGACAATTGGATTGAACACATCTGCACAAAATTGTCCTCTTCATACCGACATAGACAGAAAGATGGAAGGGAAGCGAGGAATAGAAAGAAGAACACAACTAATCGCTGATTCGAAAAATAGTTGAGTTGATTTTGAGTTTAACGTCCCGTTCAGCAGCGAGGCTATATGAGACGTGGACCTACTGATTAACGTGGAATCCGAACCACATGAGCTCCCGCCGGGAATCGAACCCGGGTCTCCCACGCCAAAGGCGCGTACGCTAACCGCTTAGCCACGGAGGAGCTCAACTAATCGCTGATTCGAAAAATAGAAGAAATACTGGGAGTTGAAAGAAGAAGCTGAAGATAGAAAAACGCGGAAGAAACATTTCCAATCCCAAACTTAAAATTATAATAATAATAATAATAATAATAATAATAATAATAATAATAATAATAATAATAATAATAATAATAATAATAATAATAATAATGTCTATAGATTAGACCATTTACTTTGATATTTCTTTTTAACCTTTTACACTAATAGATACAAAATGCTACGAGTTTTCAACCATACAAATATCCACAGAGATACAATGTATATCATAAGCTGCGATATCACCAAGTAAATTGTGTTGTTAAGCGCATGGTTATACGAGAATGCGTTTTTGATGCGTTATTCCCCGCAGCGAACGCGACTTAAGTGGCTACTCGGTAATTTTACTTTCGCCAGAGTTATAGATTGTAGAAAACATTCATTCTATAATCTGAACTTTCTATTCATAATGATCCGGGCCGACTTAGGAGTTTTGTCAAAAGCAAAACCAAGCATATGTTATCTGCCTCCTTGACTTACAATGGGAAAGAACTAAACAAGGACAGTGAGATTGCTCAGACCTTCGCGCATTACTTTCAATCTGTTTATAACAATGTCTCAGCAAAATATGACGTAGACAGTTTTATATCTAACAAGACGGAATGCATTAGCCTGTTGGACAACTTTCAACTTGGAGAAACACAACTGCGAGAAATTGAAGTGGCTATAAAGGCACTCAAACCAAAAGCGTCATGTGGACCTGATAGTATTCCTCCGTATGTTGTCAAAGGCTGTATTGATATATTCAAGCAACCGCTCCATACTATATTCAATATGTCCATAACAATATTCACTTTTCCGGACATATGGGAAGAAAGTTTAGTATGTCCAGTGTCAAAGTTTGGAAATAAAAGCGAAATACAAAATTTCAGACCTATAGCTTATTATGTCCTTTTTCCAAAATTCTTGAGAGTATTTTATATACACGAATTCTGAATCACGTAAAGCCAGTTATATCTATACATCAACATGGTTTCTTACACAATAGATCTACTGCAACAAACCTAGCAGTTGTAACAAATTATATAGCAACGGAGTTAGACAAAGGCGGCCAGGTAGATGTTATTTATACCGACTTCAGTAAGGCATTCGATGTTGTGGATCATGATGTTCTAGTGGCAAAATTAGCAAGCCTAAACTTTTCAAAGTCGGCAATACAATATATTGTATCGTATATATGTAACCGGAAACAATCTATTCTATACAAGGGGCATGCCACGAAAAAGTTTGTTACTCTGTCTGGGGTTCCTCAAGGATCTCATCTCGGTCCTGTGCTATTTCTCCTACTTAATAATGATATTCCGCTTTTTATTGAAAACTCTGAGATTCTCCTATTCGATGATGATCTCAAATTATATTCTAGAATTAATTCAACTGAAGACTGTATACAACTACAACAAGAGCTACAGCGAGTTCAAACATGGTGCAATGAAAACAAATTAGTAATAAATGTATCCAAGTGTAAATCCCTTTATTTTACGAGAAAAAGAAATCCCATCACCTTTGACTATACACTAAAAGAAACTAAATTGTCTAAATCAAGTACTGTCAAAGATTTAGGCGTTATTTTTGATCCTGAACCAAATTTCAATCAACACATAGATATGATAACAAACAGCGCGAATATAGAAACTTAGGTTTAATTTACAGAATAGGGCAAGACTTCTTCAGTGAGACAACGTTTACAACACTTTATTTTACATATGATAGATCAAAATTAGAATATTGTTCTACTATATGGACCCCCAATAATAAAAAAAATTCTCTCAAGAAATAGAAAACATCCAAACGGAATTCTTGAAAATAATTACATACAAAAAAATAATTATTATTATTATTATCCCAAATATTTTTCCTACAATGACCTAGTAAACAACTTTAATTTTCAAACTCTAGAAAAAAGAAGATGGATGTTGGACTTGTTATTCTTATATAAGTTACTAAATAATATTGATTGTATGGAGTTATTCTCGAGAATATCATTGCGGATTCCCACTTGCAAAACCAGAGTAGAGAATACAGGAACATTTTATTATGCGAAAGCCAGGAGCAATATATTATATAAATCCCCTATGTGGAGGCTGTGTAAATTATACAATGATATTGTAAATAAGCTTGATAAAGTGGATGTATTTAGTTTATCAGAAAACAGGTTTCGATCATACGTGAAACAAGAAATTTTCTGTAGAAATAATTAAGAAATTTATATATGTAATATTTACTGTATGTACACAACACTGTAATTGGGCATTAAGCCTGTTGTGATGTACATTAAATAAATAAATCATACTGTGAGCCAGTCAGGGTTTCCAGGTCTGTTTTGCCAGATCCACGTCTATAATAACAGAGTTCCAATACTCTGCACAAAGGATCTTCCAAGAAGCTGTTTCTTGCTAAAAATCCCTTTGCTTGGCAACACTTCTTTCCTTCTTTTTTCTTCCTTTAGATATATTTTAAACAGCAAGCGATCTAGTGTTTCGAAACGCATTAAACACGCTCGAACTGACGTTTTCTCCGCGTTTTTTATTGCTTTCGCGTTTGTGATTAACCATCTACATTTACATACATGGTCAGCCTATTCCAAGCATACGCATGAGCAATAAAAACGATTTGCGAACGCTTCAAATAGGCACCTACTTACTCAACGTAAAGTTATATATATATATATATATACTAGCAGCGTTCACCCCGCTTCGCTGCGGTCACCCCGGAACGCAATAAACTTTGTTACTTAGATAATTTTTACTTTTTCGCTTTCAAGTGATATGATAAAAACCATAGAAGATTGCAGTAAATGTTAACATTATATCGCCTGTCATTTATGTTAACCCGCCCCGCTTCGCTGCGGTCACCCCGCAACGCAATAAACTTTATTACTTAGATAATTTTTACTTTTTCGCTTTCAAGTGATTTATAGCGCCTGTCAGTTATGTTAACCCGCCGAGTCACAGGGTCATGCGGGTTGCATATAAATACGTTTATTTTTATACCTATGATGAACTAATAACAAAGGATTTGTACGTATGGACACCTGAATGGTCAATTATCTCAAGACACTGGTAATTGAAAATTAAAGTGATATGATAAAAACCATCTAGGGTCCACATCCTAACAACCCCCCAAAAATGAAAGAAATCGGTTCAGCCGTATTAGCGTGATGAGCGGACAAAGGATTTTTTTTACGTATTCACACCTGATTGGTCAATTATCTCAAGACACTGGTAATTGAAAATTAAAGTGATATGATAAAAACCATCTAGGGTCCAAATCCTAACAACCCCCCAAAAATGAAAGAAATCGGTTCAGCCGTATTAGCGTGATGAGCGGACAAAGGATTTTGTGCGTTCTCTTTATATATATATATATATATATATATATATATATATATATATATATATATATATATATATATCAAATGACACTACGTCAGGTTATTGCATATTTCAAATTTACATGTTAAATGAAAATTTACTGTCAGAAACATCCAAATTCTGGAGGCCTCTACTGTGGAAATTACGCAAGTGAGACGTACGGAGGAATAAATATTCAGAATACCTATACAGAGGCGAATCAAGAAGGTAAAAACTGCCGGAAGGGGGGGGGGGCAGTCAGAACCCAGACTATGATAAGTATATCATGAGTTTACTGTAAACTTTCAAAAATATATACATAATAGCTTAAATTATTTTTGTCACTCAAAAAGCAGGGGGGGCCTAGGCCCTCGGTCCCGGGCTAGATTCGCCACTGATACCTATCATTCGATATGACGGTTTTCTGATGAATAAAAACAAAGTTACAAAGGATTGAACATTTGATTTATTTCAAAAGATATTATCTCTTAAAACTGCTCAGATAAGTACCACACTCAACCACGTATTCCATAGATGTAAAAAGGGGGGCGCGGTGGCTCAGTGGTAGAGCGTTCACCTCTGGTGCTTGGGGTCCCGGGTTCGATCCCAGCCCCCGCCAAGTGAACTTTGTGGTGGACAAACACCGTGCTCGTGGGTTTTCTCGGGGTTCTCCCGTTTCCTCCCACTTTCTTCATTCCACCATTTCACTCATCTCTCATCATCACCGTCTCCTTTAGCCTAACCGGCATAACCGTGGGACGTAAAACTCACAGATTTTCCATAGATGTAAATATTGTAATGCCTTTTACAATTTGAAATTTCAAACCGTTCCGTAGATACATCTATACCAAAAACCTGTAACGTTTGCAACATTGCTTAAAATTATGTAATTTCGAGAAGTATGGTGGATATATTTTAATCACGCTCAACTATAGCCATAGGAGCTAAATACACAATTCTGATTGGTTGGAGTTATCTGTTTCTCGCCACGTAGCATACATATAACACAAATCAAACAACAAATGCTGTCGGTCCTTGTAGCCGAGTGTGCTAGCGAGTGGGCTAGTAATAAAAGTAGCTTTTGTCGTGGATTCAAACCCGGCACAAGGAAATTTCTTTTTTTTTTTTAATTTCATAACATTTTTATCGTTAAAATAAGATGAAAATAATACTAATTTGCCCTTTACATAATATATAATTCATAAATTCTGCTTTTCCACCGTTTACCTAGAGATTTCTGATAGCCCTGATTATACAATAACGTTATAAACCAACAGAAGAGTAAGAAGTGGGGTTCTCGCAAAACGAGGGGTAGTTAGCGAGCGGAGAGGTGCCGCAGGGAGAAAGGTAGGCATACGCTTTCTTGCCTTCCTTAGGATGTATTGAAGAGGCAATACACTGTAGTGACGTAATGTCACGTGATAATTAGTCCATTTTGCCCACACAACTATATTGATGGAAAAAAAAGTGATTTACTTACGTTACGAAACATAACTGAGCGAGCGAAGGGGGTTAGAAGCCCTGCAAGGCTTGTTTTATTCCACCTTTATCGTCATGATAATACCACGTGACATTAACGTCACACTCGGGTGGTGCAACTTTGATTAATATGTGTACTACGGGGGAGGGCTAACAGATCCAACCAACCAAAACGTTTATTTAGTTCCCATGGCTAGAGTCGAGCGCAAAAAATATGTATGTGCAGTAATTATACGATATCTACCAAAAATTATTGTAATGTTTTAGAAGAGAAGGAAAGAAAGCAATAATTGTTTTAAAACGTTGAGATATAAAATTACAGTAAACGACATTATGATATTTACATCTGTTGAAAACAATCCTTGTGATTAGATGTGAAACTTACCTGAGCAGTTTTAGGAAATAAATTGTTTGGGCGGTATTCCCAGAGAATTCGTTAATCAAGCAATTGTCACACAATTAGTTAGCGTTGTATTAGTTCTGTACTGAGGAGGGTGTACTTTTTGATATTTAGAGCCTGCTTGGAGTTCAGCTAATATCTTGATTAGGGTATGATTAACTATTAAAAATCTCCAATACATCGGGCGAGAAAAATAAATGTGGCAACTACGGAAACCTAGACGTACGCATGCGTTGTCTGTAAAAATGAAAATATATGAAATACAAATTCAAAATGTCTTCTTTGTGGTTTGGCATATAAAGTGGCGAAGCGTAATCCCAAAAGTAGGGTAGGCCCGATAAACTAATAACACAAATAACATATAATGTATCATAAAATGTTTAAAATTATAATCAGAAATCTATTTTCCTCATTGAGTTAACCAAAAAAATCTACCAAATTATTTATTTTAAAGAATTTTCTTGCTATACTAGTAGCGTTTTCCTCTTGGTTATTAACTGTTTGCTTAAATGACAAGAGTTGTACGACGGAAAGTAGATTATTATTATTATTATTATTATTATTATTATTATTATTATTATTATTATTATTATTATTATTATTATTATTATTATTATTATTATTAAATATATATTTACATGAGAAAAACACGCAATATGTATTAATGGAATATTCCCATTTAGCTCCACTACAAATATTTTGAAGCGCGATTTATATTTTGTTCTGTCTGGGATTTGTAGGGGAATTTTCTCCTCGTTTGCTGTTTTCATTTTCTGCATATTTGAAAATGGAGAGAGACAAAAAGTAAGTACATTCTTACAGTTAGCTGTCAAATTTCCTGCATAAGCGTTTGTTACTTGCATCTCTCACTTTCAAGTAAGTACAATACTGCATTTAATTAATGCATCTAGTGATATTGACTTTAGTAGAAATGTTAATGCTCAGAAGGAATTTCATTTGAAGCAACGCAAGATATTTAATATAGAATTCTATGCAGCGGCATATTTAAGAAGATGGCTTTCGGACTTAAGCACTCACCGAAATTTTATCGCAACGTTTTTTTGTTTTATATATACTACATAATTTCCACATTTCTAGGAATAAAGTTAGCAAAGCCCTTCCCGAAACAAGCGAAACCCTCCGAAACAAAATCGTAAATACCTCACTGATTCTATGAAATGGAAAACAACTAAAATTACACACAAATATTGTTATATTATCCTATACGGTAGCGTTTGGTAAATTTATACATACGGTTGATGTATCAGACATTTTCTACAAGCGATTATGGATCAGGTTCCACGTAGGAAAAAAAAAAAAAAACAGCTACTCTGAATAACTCTTGAGAGTATATACATAAATTAAAAAAAATAGAAATACATAATTCTACACAGAAACTTCTTACTCTGTGTTAAGGAAATAATTTTATAACACATTAACATTGAAAGATGCCTTCAACGCTAAAACTAAACTCCCAGAGGCGAGCCCTCCTTCCCAGCAATGTGTGCAATCCCCAGCGATAGTAGCTTCGCTCTTAGAGAGAGTAAGAAAGATGATTTTGGTGGTAATTAAGACAAAAGATCTAATAAAAATGAATATAGATTACTATTCCGAGTTTATGTTATGTGGTGTTAAAAGAAGTAAAAATTTTCACCTAAGATTTTCTTACCGTGGTACATCTGCCTTTGCATCCTCGATGTTCCAGGATCCAAGAATGAAACAGATCAGCAAGAAGATAGCAGCCATGACAGCTGTGACGATTCTGCAATGCTAGAAAGATAAAAAAAGAAAAGGTTAAAAATGTTAGGTAGACAGAAATAAACCCAGTAGTTTGTCAAATAAAATGATGTACCGTCAAATGGGGTGAATAGAAACATGGGGGTGAATAGAAACAAAACTCCCAGATTAGTTTTGGATTTATCTGGACGATAAATTAATCAAGAAAATTGAAATTTCTTAACATAGTCTTATACGGCTAATGTGTTCAGGGACAAAATGTTTTACTGAGTTGGGAACACTGAGGTAGACGGCAGTAGCATTAATGTGTTACTGAAATCTTACACGGTATTTTAGCGCTCCTCAAACTTTCTTGGTAAGTATGACATTTTCATATTTGTTGCATTTGAACATATGCCTATTTTGTAGTTTGTTGTTTCATTTACTGACGTTCATAGTAAAAGTTTTCCTTTTGTAAATTATTTTTAATCAAAATTTAACTTTACTGGGTTATTGTTATGATTTTTAATTAGTGGGGTGAATAGAAGCACTTTTTGAGGAGTGGAAAATTCTTGAGAAGCGGAAAAAAGGGCAGCAATGAATCAACAATCTCTAAGAACAAATTTCCAAGTCTTCTGAAAAAAAAAAAAAAAATGTGTGACAAATTGAAGGAGGAAAATATCAGGGCTGGATTTGAAAAGTGTGGAATTTTTCCCCTTTGTCGAGACCAAATACTGAGGATGCAGCCAAAAAAGACAATGAACGAGAAGAAACAGAACAGTAAAAGACATCTCAGACTGTAAACCGTTCCCTTATGGATCTTCTCAAGAGCATGAGAGAAGATGAAAAAATTAAACAAGGGAAGAAGAGAGTACGAATAGATGTTTCTGGTAAGAGTTTTGGTTTGTTTTCTGAAAATGATACATTTTCATCAAATCACAAGGAAACTCAACCTACCCTTGTATTGTCGGAAGAGGAGAAAGACAACACTCCAGAAGACAACATTCCACACGATTACGAACTAGATGGTGCTTTTCTAAAGCTGGTAATTTTGCTGTGGTAAAGGTTTATGAGAAGCTAAAACTCGATGAGACTATTCCCTACCCAAGTGCGAAAATGTGAACATGATGGATATGTGGGAGTGTTTTATAAGAGAGCACATAAACAATGAAATTTTCAGAAACTTCTGAAGAATCGTTCTTACTACATGAGGATATTGTTACGAAACTGTTGGGTTTTATTAGGAGTTCGTCAGCACGCTTTAAGTATATGATAAGTTTCGGGCTCCTTCATGGCTGAGCGGTTAGCGTACGCGTCTTTGGCGCGAGAGACCCAGGTTCGATTCCCGACGGGAGCTCATGTGGCTCTGATTCCACGTTAATCAGTAGGTCCACGTCTCATATAGCCTCGCTGCTGAACGGGACGTTAACCTCAAAAACAACTAACCCCTCATGATAAGTTTCCCTGGTGATTTCAGTGGTTTAAATCTTATATCATCAAAACTGTATGGTCGTTTGTACCTATATTGTGCATTCTATTGTTTTATAAGTTTGTAACTTATGTAATACTGGTCTTATTAAATAAGTTGAACTTATATCTTGCAGGTATCAAATAAATAGTTCGTTTCAACAAATACGCTGTTTCTTTTTACCTTTCCAATAGTATAAAAGAAACAACAATGAAAATAAAGTCATTGTTTCTATTCACCCCTACCCATGTGGTGAATAGAAACATTAAGAAAAATCAAGGTGAAGAAAAGTGGAGTTGATAAATTAATATGACGTTTACTGAACTTCATTAGCATATTAAGACTTTTTTTTTTTGAATAATCTGATACGTGAAATCTTTAACATCACCAGACTTATATACTCATATAGCCAAAAATGTGTTTCTATTCACCCCATTTGACGGTATTATTATTCATAGAAAATTTCCGTGTTGTCAAACTAAATACACAAACACACTGAGCAAGGCAATGTGATGTAAATAAATAAATAAAAAAACATAACAGCTTCAACACATTAACTGTGCCTTATGTGTCTGATGAAGAGACAATTAGTTCACATTCCAATCTAACTTGGACGGTTTAAAGTGAATATACCCCTTCCAAAAAAAAAAAAAAACCTAGGTGGTAGGCATTGTTGTGAGTTGGTAGGCTAATGGTCGACATTGTTGAAAGTTGGTAGACTAATGGTGGAATGATTGGGAATTGGTAAAATGGTTAGAAAGGTTTGAAATCGGTAGACCAGTGGTCGAGTATGGTTAGGAGTTGGTGGGCTTATGGTCGGCATGTGGGAATTGATAAACTAATGGCCGGCATTATTAGTTGGTGGGCTAATGGTCGGTATGGTTGAAAATGTTGGCCAACCAAAAATTTACAGTGTACTATCTTTTATCCAACAGTTTCGGCCTCGCCCTCCCCTGTATTGCTGCGGCTGTCAGTTTTTTCCTCAATAAATTATATTGACCCACCGAAATAATATTCTTTCTTTCTTTCTCCCTCTTAAGAGTTTGCCTATCACTGCACCAATGCTATCAAATTTAAACTCAAAGATCTTAACTTGAATCCAACGGTTCAACAGTAGACCTACCGTTTTAACATACTAGTCCAGACCATCTATCTAATGTTATGGCGTGAATTTTCATTTTGAAGGATGTAACTGACATAAGATGGCGATAACAAGTTAATAAATTATTATTTGCAAATATAACTTTATCGCGGACAATGTTTTGCTTTCGTCCCAACGCGGTTTGGATACTGAGAGTTCGTGCAAAATTATTCACATGTTCGCACTGACGTATCCAAAAGTTCATCAAGGGAGTTTCAAGTTCCCAGGTTCATATAATTTTAGGTGTTTGTAACATATCAGGAGTATAGAAGAAAAACCTACTAAATCCATTTTTCAATTTCATAAGCAAACGAAACAAAAGTGACTCCATTATGTTTCAAAATTGTTGAACATTTTTTTTCTTCTTTAGTGGAAGATTTTACACATCTGCCTTACGTAGTGACCACTAAAGAAATAAAAACTGTTCAACAATTCTGAAACATAAGGGAGTCACTTTGTTTTCGTTTGGTGACAAAATAAAAAATGGATTTAGCAGGTTTTGCTTCTATACCCCTCATATATATGGTAAGAGTTTATTTTCGAATGATATTTTGCTCAAGGTAGGGGTTAAAACCTCGAAACCCATCCTTGTGTTCGCCACAGCATGTTCGTATCAAATATAACCATTCGTACTCGTTATTTGGATTGAACTTAAACTTTCCTTTTCAGTATTGAGGCTATATGAGACGCGGACCTACAGTTTAAAGTGGAATCCGAATCCTCGTAATTCGTTTGATATTTCAAGGCTTTCCAACCTGGAATCGAACCCGAGATCTCGTGTATGAGAAACCTTACCCCATACCGTAAACGACGCCAACACCTACAGGTAGTGGTCCACTTGCCGGGAAATGTCGATCGTCGATATAGCGACACGTCGTAGGATTGCCGCTAGTGTGCCACTGGTGGCAGGGTTTCGTCGAGTTGAAGCAGATATCTAGAATCGGGGTGTTAAAGTTACCATCGCATAGCAGCGAGGACTTCATTTTGGTCCGCGCTACTTCGATTCGTCGCAGAGAATCGTGAAGGGAGCAACACGAACTATCGCCAATCACGAGTTATTATTATACAGGGTGTTTCAAAACAACACCGACAACGTTTGGGAGGTGACTCCTGACACCAAGATAAGACGAAAAGTATAGACCAACCTGGGTGCACAAAAGCTTCCTTTCGGAGTTATAGGCTGCCGAAAACATGAAAAATTGGATTTTGAAGGTCCATAGCTCCAAGCCGATGGAATTCTGAAACATGTATTTTTGGATAGGGCACACACTAGTTCCTATATAAAGTCTTGACTCGACTGCGGTAGGTCCCATAGTTTTGGAACTGGAGACTTTTAAAGTTCAATTTTTCATGTTTTCGGTAGCCTATAACTCCGAAAGGAAGCATTTGTGCACCCAGGTTGTAATTGCCAGAACTCTTTGTAAGTCATGCAATGACCAATTGTTAAATATTGCTGTTTAACAAGTGCATTTATTATCAGCTTAATGATAATTATTTTTTTATTTAAGATTAATATTTGAATTAGTTTAATTTTGACTGTGTATTTGAAAGACAACAATATTTGCGTTATTATTGATTATGAGGAGTTTGAAAATAGGAAGAGAATAGACAAGAAAAGAAGAAAAAGAGGAAGGACGAGAAGAAAGTTTAAAGATATGAAAAGAAAACTAGAGAAAGACGAGAATTAGAAAAACTAATTTAAACACCCGTGATATAAAATGAGAAATAAATTTAAGAAGAAAAAAGAGAATTTATTTTGAGATAAAAAGGTTAAATTTGGGATGAAACCCCATTGTAATTTGATACATGTTAATTTATTTTTAGTGATTAAATAAAAAAAATTTAAAAAAATCATTTTTGATTTGTTGTAGATAGATTAGTTTGTTGGAAATGGAAAACTATATTATTTACTAATTATGATTTTTTTTTGAGGAGATTTACTAGAAAAATTTTGTAGTTTTATTGTTATTATGCAGATAACTTTATTAGTTATTTTTAACAGTTTATTATTTGTTATATGAGAGATTGAAGATTTTAGCTGATAAATAAATATTATTTAAGTTAGGTTTTTACATATAATTAAATGTATTTTTTAACCTAAAATGACATTTACATATATACCACTTTTATTTATGACATAAACCAAAGCTTATAGGGTACATTAAGCAATAAAAAGAAATTTATTTACAGGGTAACAAAGGTTTTATTATAATAATAAAAAAAATTAGTTAGAAACACTATTAACTATTGTTTATATTAAGTTTGTGAGATTTATTATTTTACGAAACCCCTATAGAGTTATTATTATAAGCATTATTTTTTACAACTTGAAAGAATGAACATTTTGAAATTTGGTAGCAATTTAATTATTATAAAATAAAAAAAAATATTTTAAGTGTGACGTATTAGCTTTTTGAGACTACGTATACATAAACCAATAAAATAGTTGTAGATAGTTTAACATATTTTTATATATTTTATAAGGATTAAAAGCAAGAAAAAAAATGTGGAAAGAAAAAAAAAGGTTTTAATAAATTTTGTAGTTTTTATGTATATTACTTTTGAAGAAAATGTTTGGAAATTTGTATGTGAATTTTTATATTAAACTGTTTTTTAATTTAGTTTGCTTATTTTTATAGATTTATATTTAACGTTATTGAGTTTTGTTTTATTGGAAAAAACATTTATTTTATTATGTTGGCAAAGGTCACTTTGACCTTGAATTACTTTAATATTTTACCATTTTTTTGAAGAAAAAAAAACAAATTTTTTGGTACAAATACCAATATTTTTATATTGTTTTTAAAAGGTATAGACCTTGTGACGAATTTTAAATTTTTTTTGGAGCGATTTACATTGGGAATTTTGAGGAGTTACATTATTACTTTTGGGTTAGATTAGTTATAATTTTGAAAGAAATATTTTGAAGCTTTTTTTTTTTACACTAAAAATATATTGTTTATTTTTTTGGAGATTTATATTTATAGAAAAAGACGTGAGAATGAAGTTAATGTTGGATTATTGAGTTACTTTGTTATTATTAAGTTTGTGGAAGGAAAGATTTTTATTGTAGCTTGCTATTTTATTTAAATAATTACATGTATGTTAGTTATATTGGGGGTGTTAAACACATAAGGTTAATATAAACACATTTATAACATAAATTATACAATTTTATTAGTATTACTGAATATGGCATTTTATTAAAGAAAGAAAAAAAATAATAGAAGGTCGGGACCGTTTTTGACATTATTGAAGATAGGCACGCTATTTGTTAAGAAACTTTACTCAATTATATATTTATAATTTTCACTAAAATAAATTAACAAAATATTTTTATATATATATTTTTGAGATATATTTATATATTTATTTATTTATATTTTTTTGCGTGTATAAGAATACAACTTTGTATTACAATTTATAGTAAATTATTTTGTTTACTTTATATTTTTAAACATATATACATATATTTTGACAAAACATAAAAAAATAAATATTATTATTTAATAAGAGGACTATTTTAAAGTATAATACATTTTAAAAGAAAAAAAAACACATTTAATAGCAGGTTGATAAAGTAATCCCAAATGGAATTTAGATATTTTGGAATTTAATGAATAAAATGATTAAGATATTTTATGCTAGTATAGTTAACATAGTATTTTAGGAAAGAAAAAAAAAATCGATATATTTTATGTTACCTAAAATTCACATTACTGCAAAATTATAAACTTATGTATTTGTGGGCCCACAATTTTAAACTACTGAGTTTATATTTGAATTATGCTATTTTGAACTATGAACCATTGGATTCTAAGTGGGACCTATAATTTTGTGCAAAAAAATAGGTGACTCGCTCCAGAAGGAGACACGTTTTAAGAAGGAAAAAATTAAAAAAGAATATTTAGCTTGTACCAAAACAGGCGGATAAAAGATCATCGCTCCGGATGCACGACAACTAGTGCAAGGAAATCCAAAAGATGAAACCGAAATTTAAAGTTATTTATAACTGTCTCTCGGACATATACAAGAAGCATCTGATCCTACGGGCTAACACTCTGCACGGTTAGTGAAACAACAAAAAATATATTTTTTTGAAAACTACTAAGATTTAAAGTAAGGTTTAAAAAAATGTAAAATATAATATTTTTTATAAAAGTTAATTGTAAGCTTTGTAAAGTGGAGGGGGGGAAGGTAAATAAAAAAAATATAGAAGGAAGATAGACCACTGCCAGGTAAGTTGGATCAAAAAAAATTATGACAAGCGTCGATTTCAAGGCCGAAACATAACTCTTTACCGAAACAGGGCGGGCTTAAAATAGCGCCACGCTGATAAGTCCCCTGATAAGAAGGTAAGCAAGTCTGTGCCCCGATTAATACGTTTATAGGGAGAACATAGTCCCTATAAATATATCAATACTCACTGTAATCCGGCCCAACCCATCAGGGTTTCTTCGAATTTCTCGGCCAGTGTAGTAGGAATCTGCCTTTAGAAATTTCTAACACTAAAAAAAATTATCCAACGCCCCAACAGTAAAAAAAAAAGAGAGAAATGTCTACGCAGTTGGGCAGCCGAAACTAAGAAAAAGAAAAAAAAAGAAAATTTTGCGCTAGCAATTACTATGAACCAAACATTACTAGCCACATCCCAATTCGCAGAGTCGTGACTCTCTGAACGCCTTCCAATTTTTACATTTATTATAGTGAAATAAAGAAATTTGAAAATAAGGGGGAGGGGGACAAAGGCGTTTGGGACGAAAACTCCAACGAAGAAAAAAAAATTGGAAGAACCATTAGACGTCACGCAATGTTTCATATGAACTGGGTGACCAGCGGTGTATAAAATAACAAAATAACGCGGGAAATTTAATTGTAAAATTTATTAAAGCAAATTTATACATGAGTTGTAACCTTGTATTTCAACTCTCGCGCGTCGTTTGTTTACTTAAACCATTTTGTACATCAGAACACGGATATGTGTCCATGCAATTGCATATGCTATGCCTAACTTAATAAATTTTCATTTGCTAAGGTGATTACCGCCATAATCGCACCAGAAAGCTATCTCGATTTGCAATATTAATAACTAAATTTTTTTAATTTTTTTAGAAATGTGATATTAAACGTTAGCGCTGACTTGATTAAAAAGAATTAATATACGGAATTTCTAATTAGAAAAGGTACTCGAAACGTATACCAGCTATTAATCTTACTACTTATTTTACTGCATAAGTTTAGCAACATAGGGCGACGTTTATACTCTTTCACTAACATTTTACATATTTTTTTGCATGTATACCAGTAACCTTTAAATAAAAGAAAATTATCACAAAAGATTTTACAAGTCAATTTTACTACGGCGCCTTTATTCAGAAAAAAAAAATTGAGGAGGACGATACTTCAGTCCACCGTTGTACCTAGTATACCTTGGAGGTAAACACCTTGAGACACCGAAAGTAAACAAACCATATGTGGGTTTGTTAGCACCCTTGTGCTATAGTATCAACTACTTTACGTTGAAAAGGTTACTATTTATGGTATTCATATAATATGTAATTATCTCTTAGGTTTTGTGAAAACCATTTCCTAACGGACGAGGTAAATTAAAGAAACCTAATTAAAGTAATAGTTACGCCGAAACGTCTAGTTGCTATACTAAACCTGCACTTATTGGATAACCTAAACACTTGCAACCCTCCTAATTATATTTTAAGTACCTAATTTCCATCTTTTATACGTATGAGCGAAAAATTGTAAGTTAGAAAATGTATTTTTTTTATATAATTTTAATATTAGCACTAACACTTTGACTCAAAACAGTAAATACATTTTAAAACTGCAACAATATAATGTTACGATATTAGCTTGATATAGCTTTTTGTTTACACCACGGAATTGGCATCACTTAGTTAACGCAAGACCGAAAGTTTAAATTTTTGATTTTTTAACAAACTAAAACATTTAAACTAGTAAAATTTACCAGATAAATCAATCTATTGTTTTGCTAGATATATATATTTTTTGTATTCCTGTTAACTACCAAATATTTATGAAAAATGGAAAAAATAAGTGTTTCTAAGATTGCCTTTTATTTTAATTTCGCTGCATGGCTTTTGTAAACAAATAACGAATACGACTTGCGCTGTACTACTGATAATTTTAGATAGATGGCGCTCGAAATTATTCTTGTGTTCTGCTTGTTACGTGCAGGTTGACTTTCAACGGACCATAGCCAGACGTATTGGTTTAGTAATTTGCATTTTTTGATATTAGTATTGATTATAAATGAGCAATTTAAAGAATAAAGAAACAAAATAAATCTCCCATATTTCGAGATGAACGATTTTTCTTTAGCAGATACTAATTCACTTCTATTTTTGTATTCACAAGTCAACAAAACGCATTCTCATCACACACACACTGAACATACAGCACACGGTTACATGCAATTTATTATATATATACATATTACTTAAAACATAGATACACGTATACATGAATTGTGGGAACTTAACTTGTTTAGGTTAATAAAATTTTTAACTACAAACCTGTATTTAAAAGATTATATTTTTATTTTGTAATGTCAGCTTTCGTGGGGGAAGGAGGGCTATGGTATTTGATTTACATCACTATTACCTAGGTGAAAACTTTTACTCTTCCCAGGCCCTTCCTGAGTGAAAGGAACCCTTCAGAGGCTAACCCGAATTTTTTTCAACCTATCCCGACGTACAGGAGCGATCGTTGTGAAATTAATGCTGCATAATGAGAATGAAACTTCTTAATAAGAAAACATACTCTGCCGCCATAGTCCTAACACAAACTCTATAATTAATTACATGAACTTTTACCCCCAATACAGGCTACGTTAAATTGGAAAAATTTAGCTTTCTGACGAAACTTCCAAAATTAAAACCAAAATCACTAATATCGAAGAAATCTCCGTTATTAGTTTAATATTGTAGCACTAAATACTGTCAATTTATATCACTGGCCACTTGGCTTCCCTTTCTTAACTAATATGGCGGTCCGGCAACAATTGATAATTTTCAAGAGAACATTTTTGTATAGCTTTTGTTTTAAATTTTTGAAATAGTAACAGTTATTTTTCCCTTTTCACCACTTTAGCTTGTTACTGTTTAATTAATTATTCCAAGTACACGTTACCTTTTAGTTTGTAAGCGTGCTCATTACCGTCGTGTATCATTGATGCTCACCAAATCGTAGCCATGAAGAAGAATGATAGCTAGCGCCAACTAGCTACTTAACATCGCACCAAAATAGTTAAAACCGGATCTCTCACTTTTCTAAGATGTAGGTATATGCTCAAGGGCGAGGGGTAAGATGATTTTTTTTTTTTAATACTAGATTGGCAGAAATTTCGCAAATTGGAATTAATGCTCCTTTGCAAAAGTGAGGGATAAAAAAGGTACTATACTTTTGGTTAGCAACAATACTTTAAAAGTTTGTACAGGGTGATTTCTTGATTTCGACTGGAGGTAGCGATGAAAATAAATGAAGTATAAAATTTCAGACGATTGTAACCGTCTGGTTACAAGGTTGGTTTATACTTTTTGTCTTATCTTGGTGTCAGGAATCATCTCCCAAACGTTGTCTGCGTTGGTTTGAAACACCCTGTATATTATTTTTTCCTGACCAATTATTCCTGAAGTGAACTCTGGGAATCAAGAGTAACTCCTGCCTCTACATCATGAAGTGAAAAATCTTGAGATGAGTGCACATAATTATATGAATTTAGATGGCAATTTTCGCCGATCATTAGAAAGTGAATATGGGAGAACTATGAAATAAAGTAAATAGACGCGCGTCATTCTGTTATGAAACTACATGACGAACGCATTTTATCTTATTCCAAACGATTATCGTCGAATATACACGATTAAAGGAGCACTCTGACTGACCAAGTTAAAAAGACCTCAACGATTTATCCCTGTACAAGGAAGGCTTTTTTCGTCGCCTCTGTGGCGAAGTCGGAGAAATACGTGGCTAGTAATCATAAGGTTGCCGGTTCATGCCCACCTAGTGTACTTTTTTAAAGTACTTTTTAGACTTATCTCAATGTAAAGAAATCATGCATATAGGCGATTTAGCATATTTTGGGGGAGTAATTTTGCGGTTCATTGGCGTTTTTTTAGAGTCTCTGCCGCTGGTGGTATAATTTTCAAAACGAAAGTAGGGCATTGCGGAGAGTCGCTGGGAAGCATCAAATTTTTGGCGAGATGTCTCTAGCTGCCCATCGATGGTCCACCGACGCTTACGGCATGCAGTATGCTACATATGGAAGCATGGTAATTCAGTGATGGAGCATTTAACTCTGGTACAGTAGGTCCTATTGAACCCTAATACTTTTCGATAAGGGAGTAATATACTAGGATGACTTGGGTTGGGTTGTTGTTATGGCTGTCATTTCTAAGAAAATACACAATTAGCTACAGCTATTTTTTAAATAAATTATAGGTAATAGTATACATGAGAACCCCCTGATCTGCGTTTCTTCTGTGTTCTATTACCACTTCTACATGAAATACCATAAATTTTCTACGTAGTGCAATAGTAAGAAGTATCCATGTGCACAAGACATGTGATATGCATTAAATTCCCCCCCCCCCACACACATAGTCATAGATAAAGTACAAGGGCACTACACATGCAGATATGAAATACAGGTACGTTCTTTTTTATTTTTGCATCAGTCGATAAGTAAATAAAAGTCGCTTTGTTACCCCCTTTGTAAGTTCGTACATACTCAATGAATAACCCCTAAAAGTATGAGCGTCCTGCTCCTTCGGGAACTGGTGCAGCTTCATGTATACTATATCCAAATTATATTTGACCACCGAAAGAATTTTCTTTCTTTCTTTGTCCCTCTCTTAGAAGAGTATGCCTATCACTGCACCAGGCTATCTACTTAACCTCAAAACTCTTACCTTGCACCCAACGGCTCAACAGTAGGCTACCATTTTAACATAGATCAGACCATCTCTACTCAATTGTATGGCCTGAATTTTCATTTTATACAGAATTAGCTGTATTTTTTAAAATAAGTTTCTTCAAGGGTCTTTTTACAGTATTAATCCATCATGAACTAATTGTATTCTTAGTCTTCCTAAAATCACAATATCTTCTCTCTTTTTTCTCTCTCTCTTTCAGTTACCTCCCTTACGGGAGATTTATAAAAAAAAGTCCCAGCCTTAGGGTCTTGTGGGCTACGTCACTATATTTGTTTTAATTATAAATTGTTTGAAATAATGTACTAAAATGGCACGAGCCAAAATGGCCGAATTTGCCTGTTTTAAATAAAATTGTTTATCACACTATTAATGTAATAGTACAGAAGGATAAGCGGCGCATGAACATATTGAAAATGAAATATAGTATATGAAAATTGTATATAAACTAATTAAATATAAACTAACTATTTGTTGAACAAAACTATATATTTTTTCATTAAAATTCAACACGTGTTACAGTTTCGCCAACTAACTCTTTGGCTTCATCAGACACTATGTGATACAGGGTAACTGTACAATCGTATATAATAAATTGTAACAAATAATAAAATTGTCCAAAGTAATGAATTGTAAATAGTAAAAATTGAATAAAAAATTAGAGCAAAGCACCCCAATACTTAGTGTTAAAGCGCCATCTCTTATCTTTCTTCTTGTACTCTCTTGGTGTCATTCATTTGTTTTCCCTTTCATTACCAACCGTATAGAAGACTAGCTCAGGAGAGTAATGCTCCCGGAAGTAGGCACGAAAAACAGTTCTGTTTGGTTGGCGTTATCCATTTCCTGCCATATTGTATTCAAATAGCAGAAATCAAACGATTGCCGCTGTTGGTCTTCGTGGCCGAGTGGGCTAGCGCTGTGCTAATAAGCAAAATCTCTTTTGATGTGAGTTCAAACCCGGCCCGAGGAAAGTTTTTTTAAACATTTTTTTACATTTTTATAACACTTTTTAAATTAAAATAATACTCAAAAAAGTGAGTTACTTACTTTTGTGCAGATAAGTAGTAGTAGTAGGCTAGTAGGAACGGGTTAGAAGCCCCGCAGGGCTCGTTTTGTTCCCTTTGTACTCTATGATATAGGGCTTGTTTTCTTCCCCTTGTACTCCATGATATAAATTTTGTGACCAACTTAAAACAACTGGCTAGGATAGCGCGTAAAACAGTTGGCTAGGGTAGCGCGCGAAAAAGACGGGAGCATTACTCTCACGAGCAGGGCGTCCGTATAGTAATAATATTGTATGAGATTTCAGCTGCTCTTTCCTCTGAAACTGTGGAGACTGTGGCGCCGCAACTCAAGGAAGTTGAGCACTACGAACTACTAAAAGGCCAATGATATACTTAGCTACTGCCAGTAGCAGACGATGCAATTACAACTCTAGCCGGTAGTATCGCCTAATCACTTTTGTTGCATTCTGGCAACGATTTGAATTTTCATTAGGAATATAGGGAGTGGTTCATCAGGATAATCAATGTTACCAACAATTGTGTTTTTAAAATTTAAGTTGCAGCACTTTGGCGAGGTCGACTATTGCAGTGTTATAACTCAAAGGTGTAAAATTGCATTAAATTATTTGCACTAAAGAACTTTAGTCGCGGCACAAGTCGCAACCAAAATAGGGAGGGGGGCACAAAACCCGAATCCGTCTGCACTAAATGATATGTTTGTTCAAAGTAAATCCATTGAAGATAACAAAAATATTGACGCCAGGGACGTCCATACACTATAAACATTGAGTACAAAAGAAAATGAATCGAAAACAACACGTATTAAATAAAATTATTGTACGAAATGGGAGTTCGAGACAGTCCAGTAAATCCTGACGCCAACTTCTCTCGAATCCTGGTATAAATCTAAAACTATTATGCATCTAAAATTCCATCTTTATCTCTGTTTTCACATACTCCCTTCTTTATTACTACAATATTTATTTTAGTATATTTTTGTAACACATCATGACAATCTCATATGCCTACCAGACCCCCAAAACTATGTTTGTGGTGGACAGCATCATATCAGTAGATTTTCTCGAGGTTTTCCAGTTTCCTTCCACATCCTCACTAAACAAATTCTTTCAAACTCATACAATTCCGTTAATCATCCGTCTCCGTTACCCTAAAGTAAATAATAATGGACGTAGTTAAAACCACCGAATTCATTTCATTAAAAAAAAAACTGTTGTTTTTCGGGTGCGAGAAATGCGAATAAGGTATATCCCGTCTTTCGAATAAGTAATTTAGGGGATATTTCATTAGTTTAACCCTTAATGCAGTCATTCCTAATCTTTTTTGGCTGATGGCACACTTTAATGAACTCTCACGCCATCGTGACGCACACTTGTTTGTTTCTTTATTATTAATAATATATGTTAAATGATAATGGAAGAATAAATTATGAAGTAGTGTTTTATGTAGTACTGAGCTTTGTTGCAGTCACTGACGTAATTGGCTTGATTTTTAACCAATTATTAAAAGTTTCATGATTATTAAATTGTAAAATTTCGGCTGTGCGGAGCCGTGTAACACTCCAGTGGGAACCACTGCTTTAATGGACGAGAATGGCGTTTTAAGTATCTTTTCTTTTAAAGAAAAGTAGGTCTTACTCCTTCTGAAATTACTTTTAGGGTACCAGTATGGGCTTCGACGGAGGTCTTCTCTTAGGCTGGCTGCACACTGACCTCATTGACCTCAGGACAACTGAACTGAGATACGGTACTGAGAACAATGCAGTAAATCCTCGTACGGTACATGCTAGTCAAAGAAGTCTTCAACGTTGTGAAGGTTAATTCACACATAGTGTGCCGTTACTGCTTTCTACGCTATTTCCGTTGGTTCTCGTCAACTTCGTGTGCTCCGAAGAAAGCCGATGGATAGCGACCGACGAGCCACGACCGGGCTGTTTTCTCTTCAAGGCGGCCTGTCGGGATACGGCACGTCATACGTACATTAAAAAAGACAACCCAATGAATTTTCAATGTTCAAGTCTGTAAAGATACTTTGTACACCACGGCACACTATGTGTGAATTAACCTTGAAGACAATGGTCAGCGTAAGCCTGACCTTAATATCAAGTAACTACTGTAAGTATCTACCTGCGTAATGAAACCAGAAGCCACTGTCACACAATTTTTGTATTCGTGGTATTTCCAACCTTAATTAATAACGTTAATGATGAATTCGGAAGAGCTTTTCTGGAGATGGGATGAATTGAATAAACAAGGAGCAGGGAGGGAATGAAAATAGAAATACAAAAATATTGGTAATTGTGTATCAGGTTGGATTTGTACGTATTATTACCTCAGCTGGTTTTCAGAACTAACGCCTAGGTCAGAAGAAAATATTTCGAGCACTACCGGTACTGTAAGGACGATTAGAGGTTAAGGACGATTAGAGAAATGTCTCGAAACAGGGGAGTTTCGAGGGGGAATTTTCGTACGAGAGGCGAGTTACTGACGCCTGATAGCGCCCTGTCCATATAAAAGCCACTTCCTTTTATTACTATTTTCCTTTACAGTGATCAGTAGGCTCCGGATTCTTAGGTTCGAACCTATTTTATTCCTGTACAGTGAGTGCAAAAAATTTGTGTTTTCTTTACATTTCAAGTTGCTATAAGTAGAACTATATTAGTTTTATAGGACCTAAAATGTCCTAATTGGGGGGTTAGGACCTAAAAAATCCTAAATTAGCTTTTAGAACCTGTAACGTCCTAAATGATTCTTTATAGTTATTTTTAACTTGAAAAATACTTTCAAACACGTAGTCAACCAGCTTTCAACAATGCAATAACAAGGTTTCCTTCACACAGCATGTTTCTTTGTAATTTGCGGCTGCGATTGTGAATAAACGGGGCACAAGTTTATTTTTAGCAAGAACAGGTGCGCGGTCATTCGATCCGCGTAGCAGAAATCATTCGAGAATTACACCCAATCGTCAACCACATAATTTCATCTGTAAAGAAGGTTTTCTTGAAAGCTCCTAACAGAGTGGCTACCTTCAAGGATATGCTTCCAAACACACCACTGCCACCACAGCCCGTTGTGTCCCGTTGGGGAACGTGGCTCTCAGCAGCACTGTACTATTCAGATAATTTTGAAAGCATTGTTCAGGTCATCGGTTCGCTCGACGAGATTGAAGCCGCTTCAATCACGTCTGCAAAAAAAGCACTGAAGTCACAGTTTGCTGTACAACAACTAAGTTACATTAAAGCCAACTTTCCTCATTTGCCTCAAGCCATCACTGAATTGGAGAAGAAGTCTCTTCCACTAACAGAAGCTCTTCAAATTCTTCAAGAAGTGAAAGAGAAAAAAGTATCTGGGAAAGTTGGAACAAAAATTGCGGACAAGTTGGAGGCGGTTTTGAAACGCAGTCCTGATTTAGCACAGATACAACTAGTGGGCCAAATTCTTCGTGGAGACAATGTCCAAGAAAATTTGCTATGGAATTCCGAGGAATTAGCCAGTATGAAATATGCGCCTCTTACAACGTGTGATGTGGAACGCAGTTTTTCTGCATTCAAGAGAATTTTGTCAGACGACAAGAATAAGTTCACAACAGAAAATCTTGCCAATCTTCACTCTCTGTTGTTCAGTGCCATTACAGACAGTGAAGTGACCACTTTTTGCGCTATAGAAAACATGAAAAGTGTCGGACAAACAATATTTGAACATTCGTACTCCCTCAGTATATCGTTAGAGAAGTGAAATGATATTTGTGGTGGTGTATAAAATTTCAAATATAAGAAAACTGACCAAAAAAAAAAAAAAAAAACTACTACCTCTACTACTATAGGCCATACATATGTTAAACTATATTTCAGCTATCAAAAAGATCCAAGGTAAGAAGACTTTTATTATTTTTATTACGCAGAAGACTGGTTAGCATAAAGCTTACTAATTTAAGGTTACCATTTAAATATGAAATAGCTAACAAAGTGTAGTAATATTCCGTTTTCAGTAATATAACGCTAAAAATCCTAAACCGTGTTTTTAAAAACCTATAAAATCCTAAAATTCACTTTTTAAAATCCTAATTTGAATTTTTTGGGACCTAAAAATCCTATATATATCTTGTAGTAAAATAACATTTTCTATATTCTTTACTACTAATTTTATTACTGTTATTCACTGCCCAATACCGTGTTCTGCTGAACTGTACAAATATTAGGGTTGTAAAACTTGCACACTATTGTTTTTACCTAAAGAAAACGTTAGTTGCTGTTATATGCATTTTTGTAACGTCGACGTATACATATGTTATTTGGAATTCCATATTTCCTTTGCAGTACAACAACAACATTACACAGCTGTTTGACTTCATAGGTAGCTATGTTATATCCTTTTACAGTAGTTATGGGCTCGGTTCTGCAATGACACACGTTGAACAATTTCTTGCACGAACTGAGCCAAGGTTTGGCCCAATGGAACGGAGTCACCACCCGCTTACTTCGTGTCGCGGGAAGGATCAGAAGATTGGACAAGTATACAATGATAACATCTGGGGAGTATATACAGCATAGTATGACCAAACGTAGAAATCTAAACAAAATTAATTGTATATAAGTATATATGTGACTATTTTTTTCTTATTTGGAAATGAAACTGGTACTATAATTATGGTGAACTTTGGTTAATAATCACTTCAAACTTTAGTACATATTACATAGATCGTCACAAATACAGGTAAGTAATAACTTCCAAAATGTGTTTAGCTTTCTTTATTTATGTTTTCCTTGAAACCTTAAATGTAAGATAGCTCCATTTCCATATTACACTTACTGTTCGTAAGATTTTCTAACAGACGTATTTCTAGTTCTGAGCATTAGTATTGAACTGGTTTTATTCAGTAATCTACTGGGGCGTAAATAAGGGCCCCATAGACCCCGCATTGCGGGGGGGCCTCAAGCCATCAAGGGCCACCAAATCGTGAAGTTGGACGTGGAGAAGGGGCCCCACTCCACGCTGTCTGCGGGAGGCCCCCAAACCTTTAGTTAAACCTTTTCTGCTAATATATATTTATATTTTAATGACCCTTTTATCTTCTAGCTGTATCAAGATTCTACACATCGCATCCTTCCAAAAATATTATTAATATTAATAAGTATTGTAAATATTCTACCTTCCCTGCACAACAATTGGCTTGTGTATAGCCCGCTCCCCCCAGTTCTTTCTCACCGGAACTGGAAGTCACTACTATTACTAGTGCTACTACTACTACTAATACTATTACTTATATCGAGAACAGAACCTAACCAACCCCTGCGGGGCTTTTAACCCGTTTCTACTACTAGATACTACTACTACTATTGCTACTAACTACCACTACTACTACTACTACTACTTATACTAAAGCTTCCTTACCACAAGATTTACATCTTAAATTTTTATAACATGCGATTCCGATTCATTATGAACTAGTATCATTCGTTAGAATCACTATGATTCGTTAAAAATCACTGGGGGGAGCGGGCTATACTCAATCCCAACAATTAATTAATATATCATTTATTCATCTTATACAAGGATGTTATAAGATCCTTGATCTTATATATACATATATTATTTCTTCCTTCTATCTTCTCTTCCTTCCTTTTGTCTTTCACTCTCTTTTATTACTATATTATTAATTTTTTTCTTTATTCGCAGGTTCGTTGACTACAAATACAATATCACTATAATACATTCTAGGAAATATCTTATATAGAGACGCGAGGTTTCATCTGTCATGTATGTTCAAGAAGATCATACAAAATGTATGTAGCTTGGATCCATTAAAATATATTTGTTCCAGAAAATGATATCCCTGTAATAAATTAGCTATGTTACTATTGTGTTAGAAACCCAACTTAAGAACACTTTGCTAATCACAATGTACGTTTGTTAGTGCATAGAATCAAATTAATTTTACGTTGCTATTAAATGTATATGGATGAAGTACTAAGTTTTAGAGGTTTTGTTCCAGATATCAAATTTTGAAAATAAGCTCTGTTTTATATTCTAAAATTTACATCATCATTTTATCGGTAATCGGTAGCAGAACGGTTCAGGCGAGAGAGAAGTCTCCCAGATCTGAGATTTAAAATTAATGCATTTTTACTTATTTCTTATATTCTGCCACAAAACAAATAATATTATGCATTTTTTTTTAACCTTCAACAGATATATTTAACTCTGAGCAGTTATTCTTGAGGATGATATTTTAATTAATCTTCAATTTTCTTAAATTCATCAACTATTTTATCTATTTATATTTATCGATTAGAAAAAAAATAATTTATGTGGATTTTAATTTTAGTATCTGAGGGTACAGACCAGCATCCAAATTGCCCCTTGTCCAAATATTAAGTAATGCGCTGAGGTGTAGGTATAAATTAGCGGCGCATTACAATCTCACCCTCTCCCAAGTTGCGGGACTGAATTTGGATTTAAACGGTATCGGAAGTGTCACTTTCGATCCCAAAAACTATGGATTCGATAGTAATATAAGCCATTTTCGATCATTTTTAAATCTCCCCTACCATCACCATCAAAGTGCAATTACAAAAACCAATCGCAGGCCCGAACCTTATCTATTGAAAATTTGATCGAGATCGGTCGCGTGATTCAAGAGATAAGAAGTCACAGAGTCACTTTCATTTATATATATATATATATATATAGCGCTGTATTTAGGGAGGTGTGCCCCCTTCGTTGTAAATATACACTATCTAAAACGAGAAGCTAGCACTGAAAATAGCAACACATTCCGAAAGTTTCTGCTATCATGTTTCCGTTAGGGGCTTAAAAGAAAACAGAGCTTTGCAAAGTCAAGAACTTTGCAGAGCAATAGTTTAAGTCAATTTTCTAAAGATTTAAGAGAAAGGATTAACCAAGCAAAACAATGTAACACTTGTCAAGTATGGAAGTAAACAGAAGTCAAGAGGAGAGAAGAACACTTTATCCTGCATTCTACTTGTGATCCTCTTTAAAATACTTTCCTCCCTTCTAGAATATTGTCACATGTCACTGAGAAGAGTTTCAGTGTGATTGGTTATTTCGGTACTTATTGGTGCACCCCCTCAGACAATCATGGATCCGGCCCTGTGTATATCGGGTGATTCCGTTAGTCCGTACCAGGCCTTTAAATCGAAAACGGTCCGAGATATGTACAAACTGAAAAACCCGTATCCCATTAGTTGCAAAGGACAACAGATCGAAGTAAAAAGTTTCGCCCCAGGGTCCCCCGCAGGGTCCCAGACGGGGTACAACTTAAAATTGTCAAATGGAAAGAGGGGTCAAGTGGTATATCGCTTGAAAGCTCTTCTAAAAAGAAAGAAGCTACAAGTCCCGATTCGCTACGATCACCCTATGCAACATAGCGGCGGGTCAAAATGTCATCAAAAGTTGCATTGAAATGAATGTGAAAAAACACATATTCCAGTGGAATTGGCGGTAAAATTGTTGGACAGTGCCCAGTAGCCCTGGAGAGTTGTGGTGTTCATCATAAAAACGCATCAGCGAGTGGTGCACACAGCCGAAATATTAAGTCAATGACACTAGTCGGTCGGGAGAAAACAACTGTTTTCACTTTGCTTGCACAGAATTCGTCGAGATGTGGAACAAAGCAAGCATGCTCTACCAATGTTTCCTGCATCTGTTTTGTAAGAGGACTGGTGCTCTTCCCAGATCTTGACCTTGGTGTCCGCACAGGATGTGTGTTTGAAAGCCGTTTGTCGGTAGTTGTGATGCTGCTTCTTAGGGTGGCCTCTCCCCTCCCAGACCTCCGACACTATGAAATCAAGGAAATTGAACACTGTATCCTCCCGACTGGCCAGTGCAACGGACGAAATATTTCGGCTGTGTGCACTACGCGATGATTTGTTTCCATGATGCACACTATTACTCTCCAGGGTACAGCAATTATACGGAACATTCCCCTGGGACATGTTGTTTTGCACCATTTGCCCGCATTCAGCCCAGAACCCAAAACGGCGGTATAAATAGATCTGTATTCTGGACTTACCGTGTGCTATCCAATGACGTATAAATCTTGCCAATCCCCGAGTGTCACGTTGCGACTCTCTCCGAGTTATTGTGTTATTTCCGTTCGAGAATGCATTTTCCCTCCAATTCCCGACCTAGGTTTGAATGATGTCACAGCCTGGTTCGTCTGTATACCTATCTTAAGCTCAGTGTTCTTTAGTAACAACAGGCGAATAATGGGATTGACGCAAGGTTCCAACCCTATCCTTACCTACCCTTTTCTTCCCTATGCGTCGTGTAAAAGTGAACTTCATGAGACAATGTCGTGAAACGTGTAAGTTCAAATTAAATACCGAAATGAATAAACATACACATCTTTGATAACGATTACTGCAATTGGATTGTGCTGTTTGCCGGTTTATGTTTGTTGTACAAAACATACAGTACGCCTTTCGAGAGAAACAGTCGCAGACAACCTTGAATTGAAAGGCACGAACGTGAGGTACGCTGGAACACAGTTTGTTCCACATTAAGTTGAGCAGGCTTTGTTGAAGGGTCGTTAGTACGAATTGTAGTGAAGTACTTGTGTTGTGCAAAAGTAATACACGCTACGAATTGAGTTGTGTGTGTGTGTGTGTGTCTGTGTGTGTCAGAAGGCTTCCATTTCACTGTAGAAGGTGGCACGTGCTACCCTAATATCGTGTGTTAGTGCAGTGTCGGCTAAAGATAGCATCGTATTGGAATAATGCCATATACGAACGGGGAGGCATTTGACATGTTAATGGTGTTACGGGAATGTAGGCAAAACTATAGAGCTGCAGCCCGAATTTATAACGCAAGGTTCCCACAGCGACAATCAATTTCTCATAATGTACTTCGACGGTTAGCAAATCGTCTGAAACAAACAGGGCGCATACCACCTCAATATGGGGGTTACAAACATGCTCCAATTGTAGATGACAACGATGTCGTTATTGATGTTTTGGCTGCTGTCGACGTACGTCCTAATGCATCCTCAAGAGTCATTGCCCGGGATCGCAGAATTAGTCAAACAAGTGAACTGCGTATACTGTGGAACCATAAACGCCACCCGTATCATATCTCCTCGTGCCAGGTGCTAACAGATGCCGACCGCAATAAGCGCCTCCAGTTTTGTAATTGGGCCCGTCAGAAATTGAGGACAAACCCAACTTTTTCAGTATGTACGTGCTGTGGACAGACGAAGCAATGTTTACAAGTGATGGTCTGTCAACCTACACAATGCGCATTATTGGGCTGCGGAGAATCCGCACTGGACACTACAGATCGCCCGCAAAGACGTTGGAGTATCAATGAGTGGAGTGGTATCATTGGAACACATGTAATTGGGCCCTGATTTATTGATGGAAATTTAACGTCGGCTTGTTCCATCAATTCTTGACAGAACATCTACCGCAACTGCTGGAAAACATCCCACTTCATGTGCGGCATAAGATGTGGATGCAATTGGATCGTTGTCCAGCACATGCTGCTCGTATATGCAGAGGTGCATTATATACTTTATTTCCGCACCGTTGGTTAGGAAGAGGGTCCAATAATCCTTTCCCTCCTCGCTCTCCAGACCTTATGTGCATGGACTATTATTTCTCGGGTCGACTCAAGGAGCTTGTTTACACGAATAGACCAACTACACCAGAAGATATGAGGCAACGTATAATGACCGCATTTCGAAGCATAGGAGAGGCAGAGCTTGAAGCTGTGGGCTATAATTATTATCGCCGTCTGGACCGTTATCTTGCTGTACATGGACGACAATTTCGGTAAAACGTGCTGTGTGAAGTGTACATCTGTTACATAACGGACAGCAGCCGTCTCCAAGGTAAATATGATATATCCTTTGTACGTTATGCGATGGTAAATTAATTCTTAGAACAACGTTAGACGTTTCAATATAATATGCTTACTTGTCCACCATAACGCTCCCATTTCCATACTGTGTATGTTACCAGTGTTGACTACGAGACGAGACAAGACAACACTTTTCAGTAGTGTCACGAAAGAGGACTGAACAGTCTCTGTAGTATTGTACCCGGAAAACGTATGTTTCCAAGGAAATATAGCTGTTCAAAATGTTCATGGTCTTCCCTTCAGCACAATCAAACAACTGCTAATTTGGAGATGGACACTGCCTGGATATCTAAAACTGGTTACCGTGATATGTTGTACTTTTGAAATAATGAGACACTTGTTTTTCAGTTTTTTCGTCTGGCTGCCAGTTTCAGATTTATAGGGGTGGCCATGCTGTTTTCAATGCAAATTTTGATGACATTTTGACCCGCCGCCATTTTGCATAGGGTGATCGTAGAGAATTGGGACTTGTTGTAGCTTCTTTCTTTTTACAAGAGCTTCCAAGCGATATACCACTTGACCCTTCTTTCCATTTGACAATTTTAAGTTGTACCCCGTCTGGGACCCCGCGGGGGACCCTGGGACGAAACTTTTTACTTCGCTCTGTTGTCCTTTGCAACTAGTACGGACTAACGGAATCACCCGATATATATATATATATATATATATATATATATATATATATATATATATATATATATATATATATATATATATATATATATATATATATATATATAGGCACAAATAGTATTGTCCACGAGACCCATGAAATGTATTGTCTTTGAAAAGATACGAGAACTGTCATGTTTCTAGTTTCGTCTTGATTTGTTTTTACGAAAGGTAGTTCTCGGTCTAACGCTCATTTCGTCCGAAACCAGAAAGTTTTCATCTCGTGGGTAGGCATGTTTCATCGATGGCAGTGCCGTCCGGAAGAGATAAATTTCACACGTAATATCCTAATACCGGCAAAAAGATAAATAGTTTCAAAATATTATATAATAAATAAATAAATATTTTAATATTGCTGCTTTACCAAGTGTTCTAAAACTCGGGCTGAAGCTACTTCTTGTGTTTTGTTTTGTTTTCATATTTAGAGATTAGGTGGAACCTTGTGTCTGTTATTACCAACCTCGAAGAGATACGTGACAATTGAACGTCTTGTTGCGCGTACTTCAGACAAATATAAGACAAGCAGCTGTAGGCTTTGTTAATATATTATACGTAACTTTACATTTTTTACATAGTATACGTATACGTAGTTTTACAGTCCCTCCGTGCACATGCTTTCTGAAAGAAACATCGCTTATGAGTAACATTGATTGGAGCCTGCTCTGAAGACTCCGAACCCATATTAACCCTGCGTTACTCGCGTACGGTCTCACGTTCCGGGCGTAGGGGTTTTTAGTTATTACATCGCTATAAGTTGACAACACATGCGGCCAGTCCGTATAGCTTCCGTTTCTGCCCCTCCCAGCCCAGAGTAGTGAAGACAAACCTTAAGGCCAACATACACTAGCGTATTTTCAGCGCGCATTTTCGGTCCGTAAAATGATGTCGTAAATTTCGGTCCGTAAGTTGGCCCATACACCTAGCGTAAAAATAGGCGCGTAAAAGAAGAAGGAAAAGAAGCGGTCAGTTTTCGCTCTTCCATTTGCCTGTTGTTTCAGCACGCGGTCGTTTTCCAGTTTGCTCAAGTTGTTTGAACAGGACAGATCTATGTTTTAAATGCAGGTCCTATAAACATTATGCTATTAAGGAAACGAATAAAAAGAAAGAACAAAACAATAGAATCATTTGGACTAGCAAGTGATATTCAATGTAGGAGTACTTTTTATTTCTTTTCATAGTAACGGAATGTGAAAATTCCCATAGAATGTTTTAACAAAGTTAAATCAGACAGATTTTTAAAAGAAAGAAAGAAAGAAAGAAAAACAAAAGCTAAATCCATGATTTTGCGAAAGCAGTAATTCAATTTAATAAATTTTCTCACTAAATTTGTTAGATTTCTCGAATAAATAAATAAATAAATCTATCCTCTGTGGCGTAACATATCTCATGGAACCAGGGCCTACCATCCAGCTTGTGCCACTCATGCCTTTAGGGCAGGGTGCGAATCCCGGGGCGGAATTTCCTTCTATTTTGTTTTAATCCCTTCCAAAAGCAACAAATTGAAACATGGGTCCCTCACAAAGCAATCAACTATCTCCTGTTAGGAACTATTTTATCCCCCTTCAAATATACACAACCTAATTCGCGCACTGCTATTGGGTAATATATGCTCAGCACATCTGCTGCTCTTGTAGAATCTAGTCCTTAATGAAAGGGTCAACAAAAAGAAGGAAAGTCAACCGTCTCCAAGTACAAACAAACCAAGTTTTAATTTCGAAGTGTGACTTGACAAGCTATTTAAAAGTTACAAAGAATATCTAGAATAATTAAAATTTTATATTTAGAAAACGAATTAACACAATCTGGGATATAACATAACCAAATGAAAACAATATCAATTGTATTTTGTACTTTACTAATATGAAATGCGGCAACTAATTCACTCTCCTGTTTTCTTTCACAATCTTTGAAGCATAGCATTTGTTCTAACAGTGACGATATTAACGCACCATGCTACATTACATTGGATAGTACGTTTGCTCATAATAAGAAATTTTTGGAAGTTAAAATATCTTTTTTAAGATAAAAAATACTTTACCTTAAATACAACTAATTTTTAAATATATAAGTGCTTGTGTTATCCCTTATCCATTTAGCATCTGTAGAATAGATTGCTTTATATTTAGAAGAGTTCTCATCAGAGTCGTAGCTAAGTTGAGGGGCCAGCGGGGCGGTTGCCCCGGGCGCTGATAGCAAGAGGGTGCCGAAGAAGCAAGAAGAAAGGAAAGTATTGGAAATGAAAGTAGATTTGTTAAAAATTTTCTTGCTCGCTACGCCCGCAATCCAAATGTTTCAATAAGAGTTAGAACAAGTTTTTACTTATTACTTTTAAAAAAAGCTATTATATATGATTTCTTAATGACGATGTGACATACATGCTGCCAAGTAATGACTTACAGTGTATACAAGAGCGTTTTCAAAATCAGAAACGGGCACAGTCTTAAATACGTACCTATTTGGCATTTTGATGATGATGAGTTTGGTTAGTTAATCATGTTTTTCTACCCAATCGTTTTAATCATGACGGTGAGAATAAAGGTATGTAAAATGAAAGGAGTGAAGAGACACACAAGTTGTTGTTTGCGCGGGAATAAACAAGGAGAATAATAACGTTATTGAATTTGAAACAGTTGTAGAATAGGGGCTTAATGGGTCTGAACTTTACTCCACGAATTTCGTCTTTTTCAAAGACTGATCGCTACCAGTGTATATATATATATATATATATATATATATATATATATATATATATATATATATATATATATATATATATATATATATATATATATATATATATATATTTCATTGACATATGAAATGCTTCCAATTTAAAGAAATTTGTAGAGATCATTTCTCCATTAACTACTTGTATCGCCAGGATTATTTTTTGTGCTTACGTATCTAGTTGTGTGATATTTTTTATTTATCTACATACATACAAAATACACACACACATTATGATGTGCGATTTGATTTTTTTGTTTAGCGTCCCGTTCAGCAGCGAGGGGCTATATGAGACGTGGACCTACTGATTAACGTGGAATCCGAACCACATGAGCTCCCGCCGGGAACACACACATTATATATATATATATATATATATATATATGTGTGTGTGTGTGTGTGTGTGTGTATTTTAATATTTCTATTAATAAAAGTAACCTTAAATTCAGAATTTTCAGTCATTAAGAAATTAAGTAAGTACTATAATTTTAAACATACACTATGTGATCAAAAGTATCCGGACACCCGGCTGAAAATGACTAAGAAGTTCGTGGCGTCCTCCATCGGTACTGCTGGAATTCAATATGGTGTTGGCCCACCCTTAGCCTTGATAACAGCTTACACCAGCGTTTCCACACCTTTTTCTACTTGCGGCATACTACAGGTGTAACTTGAATTCTCGCGGCACACCCATATTATATATATACCGTATTTACTCGCGTAATTTTCGCACTTTTTTAGACGAAAAAAGTTGTTTTGAAACAAGGGTGCGTAAATTATGCGGGGAAAAAAATTAGCCACATCAGTGAACATCATCTATTTTTTTCCCCAGTCAAAATAACACGAAAATACCGGTACACATTTTCTTTGTAGCAAGAATTGACAACAAACAACTAATTCTAAATTTGTAGAAAAATAACATTAAAAAATTGATTAAGAAGTCGTTTGGTTTCTTACCTTACAACAATGGCTTTGCTGCGTGGCTAATTGTTCATTAGCTCCGTAATTGATTCCTGGAGAAATGGTTTCACAAAAAGTTTCCGCTTGCGCAAATTACGGTACCTAATGAACAATTGACAATGCAGCAAAGCCATTGTTGGCAGGAAAATAAAATATACAGAAGATGCCCTTCAAAATTGGGATGCGAAAATTATGCGAGGGCGAAAATTACGCGCGTATTTACGGTATATATATAATTACTATTATTATTTGTAAATATAAAATACCTTGGTATTTTTATGTGATTACTGATCTCCTTCTTACATAGAAGAAAGCTCGATTATTGATTTTCCCCCGTGGTAAATCATGCTTATTTTTCATTCTAATTTTAAAATAGAAAACAATGAAATATAGGATTCAGGTTTTTAAAAATCCACTTTCTCTTTCGAAAACTGAAGCTAACCTTTAACTAAAAGGAAAGATCACTAAATAACGAACAAATAAACAAATCTCCTATACTTTTAAAATACAAATATAGGTAATTTGTATACATGTTTGCTTTGTTGAATTTATTGAATGATATGTTAAAATTTCAAGTTACGAAATAGTCTGCAACAATAAAGAAGCAATAATGGTCATGACAATGATAAATACGTTTTTCAGCATTAAAAATGTGCAGAAAAGTAACACATTATAAAACTTAAAGTTGTAGATTTATAATAGAGGTTCCTAGTAATGTGAAATACAAATATACATTTTCCATAATGACTTGCAATTTGGTTCCTACAGAATTAATAATTTGTTTCGATTTCCTCGTGGCACACCAGCGGCCCATTCGCGGCACACCAGTGTGCCGCGGCACACTGGTTGGGAAACGCTGGCTTACACCCTTGCAAGCATACTTTCAATCAGTGCTGGAAGGTTTGTTGGGGAATGGCAGCCCATTCTTCACGAAGTACTGAACTGAGGAGAGGTATCGATGTAGGTTGGTGGGGCCTGGCACAGTCGGCGTTCCAAAACATCCCAAAGATGTTCTATAGGATTCAAGTCAGAACTCTGTGCAGGCCAGTCCATCACAGGGATGTTGTGCTCGTATAACCACTCCGCCACAGGCCATGTAGTATGAACAGGTGCTCGATCGTGTTGAAAGATGCAATCGCCATCCCCGAATTGCTCTTCAACAGTGGGATGAAAGAAGGTGCTTAAAACATCAATGTAAGTCTGCGCTGTGAGAGTGCCACGCAAAACAACAAGGGGTGCAAGCCCCCTCCAAGAAAAACACGACCACACAATAACATCATCACCTCCGAATTTACTGTTGGCACTACACGTGCTGACAGATGACGTTTACCGGGCATTCGCCATACCCACACCCTGCCATCGGATGGCCACATTTGTACCGCGATTCGTCACTCCACACAACGTTTTTCCACTGTTCAATCGTCCAATGTTTACGCTTCTTACACCAAGCGAGGTATTTACCTGCGTGATGTGTGGCTTATGAGCAGCCACTCGACCATGAAATCCAAGTTTTCTCACCTCACGCCTAACTGTCATAGTACTTGGAGTGGATCCTGATGCAGTTTAGAATTCCTGTGTGATGGTCTGGATAGATATCTGTCTATTACACTTTACGATTCTCTTCAACAGTCGACGGTCTCTGTCAGTCAACAGACGAGGTCGGCCTGTACGCTTTTGTGCTGTACGTGTCCCTTCATGTTTCTACTTCACTATCACATCAGACACAGTGGACCTAGGGATGTTTAGGAGTGTGGAAATCTCGCGTACAGACTTCTGACACAAGTGACACCCAATCACCTGACCACGTTCGAAGTCCGTGAGTTCCGCGGAGCACTCCATTCTCCTTTCTCACGATGTCTAATGACTACTGAGGTTGCTGATAATGAGTACCTGGCAGTAGGTGGCAGCACAATGTACCTAATATGAAAAACGTATGTTTTTTGGGTGTCCGGATACTTTTGATCACATAGTGTATGTAGTAGCCAAACTACATTTTGGATTTCAAGTACGAACATTAAACATATTCTTTACCTCCATCGATCAATATTAAGAAATTCGCAAATACTGTCTCTTCAGAGTTTCCGTTACATTTCACAAAATATTTTTGACCGTAAACCGATCAAAATTAAAATCTTCTTTGTGTGTTCACATACAGAATAAAATTACAAAAGTTTACAATTATCACTGGAAATTGATGCTGTTACCCATTTCGAACATTTTTAAATCACATAGTTTCTAACGTATTAAAATTTCATTTCTTATATATAGTATGAAACGTAAAAAGTTGTAAATTTTTATCTTTTCTAAAGTGGATTTGTGTACAGCAAAGGCAGTTTTGTAAGTTTAACAAAAAGTCCAAAATAAGCCTCTTGAAAACAGCTTTTATTTGTAAAAGAATAGAGAATGATCACTTTCGATTGTTGCAATAGTCTGTGCAAGCAGCATGATAAAAATTCAACGTAGCATAACAAGAACAGCTGTTTCTCTTATTTGTAAATAAATAAATAAATAAATAAATAAATAAATAAAGGAAGCTTGATAAGGTGAGTGTAGGGGCGCCGAATTCTACTTCGCCCCTGGCGCCGAAATCTCTAGCTACGGCTCTGTTTTTCATCCACCTTCTAAACATTTGTATTGTTACTAACACTTATCGATTCGACTGTGATATTCCTCATTATTGTAATATATATATATATATATAATTTTTCGAACTTTTAATATTCTCCTTCACTGGACGCAAATTCTTATTAATTAATACACTGAGAAAAGTCCGTTATCCGGACAGCGGTATATTGTACAATTATACGGAATCATTATGTTTACTACAGAAACCTGCACGGAGTATACGTTATCCATATGCTACAAACTTTCCCCGCTTAGATGTTACATCATGCCGTTGCAGGATGTATGACATCTAACACTCTTCCATATATCACATATGTATACGTCTGTTACATACGCCAGTTGTATGTTACATAAGTATATCTGTATGTGAGATCCTGACCACCTATATACAGTTCTTTCGTTCGTACAGAAAGTACGTTTATTCGAAACATGTATGCGGAAAGTATGTATAAAATGTACTTTTTTCAGTTATACATTTGTTGTACGTTAAGTCCTAAAACTACATGATTTACACATGTAACCTACGTTTTTAAGTACGCCACATACATTTTTTCTGAGTATATAATTTCACAATACGCCCTATGTCCGCCTCTCATGTTAGTGTATAAGATATAAGAAATTTACAGCATTCAATGTAAGGTCTACTGAAAAGCTTTTGACACAGTAAGCAGACACTTTTGATCGATGTAAACCAACTTTTAAATTAAAAAATGATTTATTCAAATGACTGGACCAAACCACATGTACAAATTAAATATAACAAATTTGGTGTTTTTTTTAAATAATTTAGTTGATTGTAAACAAATTAATTTAAGTTGGCCAATGTAATGACTATTAGTGAATATTCTACGTTTGAACGCATTGTTGGATGATTAACAGTTAATGAAAATATAATGAAACTAATTGTAAATCTGAAGTGAAGTGATTCAAATAAAAGCGTATAGATCTAATTAAATACTACTAAAATTATTCCTCAACAATTTCTTAAAATTCACTTAAATTAGGAATATTATTAACAAATGTGCTGTCCATCGGCGATTAGGGGCGTGGAAGTAATTGCTGCCCCCACTTTTTTGGCTTTAAACTATAACCTAATTACATGCCCCCTTACTATTAGTAGTGTTTTGTCCCCCTTTCTAGTGTTCAGACCCAATTGCCGTCACTAGTACTTTCCATTGCAAGCGAATAGATCTGTGTTTTTGCGCAACTACAATTGATTACGGAAAGTAAGATAAATTTAACGCTTGATTAAAATTATTATAGTTATTTAGTATACTAAATATTAAATTTGTCTTTAAAAAAAAAAGGTTTGCACGTGTATGTTATATGGGAACATAAGAAACTGCAAATAATAAAATGTGGAGTTGTTACAAATGATTATAGCTGTTTCATGAATTTGGCGTAGCTATGATATTTGGCATATTATCACGAAGCTTTACCACAATATAGACCTTAATTTATTTAATTTCGAACTTAGTCAAATTCGGTCCAAACATTAGCTATTCACAACACTCTATTCTAAAATTCAACCCAGATTAGGTTATTTTCAAAGTTAAACTATTTTGAACGACTGGTTTGTTTAAATTTCACTACATGTTGGTACAAACATCCAACTGCTTATTAAAATTAACTGAGCTACCCAATCTTAGTTCAGATTTCTTTTTCAAATGAAGTTTAAACTGTTAACTCATTAAAGACACTTTGAACCAAATCCATTTGTTCGTTTAACTTTATTATTATTATTATTATTATTATTATTATTATTATTATTATTATTATTATTATTATTATTATTATTATTATTATTATTATTATTATTATTAATTACATTTGTTTCACAACTTAGGAACCAATGATTTGAAGCAATCTATGTCGGAAGAGTTTCCATTTACTGGTTCAGAAAATAAACAGATTTGTTTTATTTTAAATTTTCATTTTTCTCAGTGTAAAGATTCGTCGAATTGTATGTTTTTAATACTCATAGTTCTTGTATTCATTACATAAGGCATATTTCACTGTATGAAAGCGTAGTTATAAGGAATTAAGCAGAAAGTAAAAAGAAAAATGTAAACAAACTTGTATGTTATATGAAACTGAAAGCAATTAAATATCAATTAATTTCGAAGCTCTAGTAGTAAAAATGACACTAAAATAACACTATTAAGTAAGAAGTTGTGTCAATTATTATATAAATTCTCCTGACACTGATGGACATGCTACTTATGAACATAATAAAACGATTGAGTTGATTTTGAATTTAACGTCCCTTTCAGCAGCGAGGCTATATGAGACGAGACCTACTGATTAACGTGGAATCCGACATCATGTTCGATTGGATTGGGTTTGAATTTAGCGACCTCTCAGACAGCGAGGCTATATGAGAAGGGAGATCCAAACTGCGTGAGCTTCTGCCGAGAATCGAACAGGATGTCCTGCGCCGGAGAAGCTTACGCTGACCATATAACCACGGAGGAGCTCTCATCATTTGCGAATTCTAATTAGAAAGTATTGGATTTAAATACCTTTTCCTCTATGTACTGAAAATTAATTATGAATTTTAATTAGGAAATAATGTCCCGTTTTGTGCAATAGAAAATATTAATTTAGCCGAAATCATGTATTGTATAGAAAGACTGAAACTCGATTGGAATGAAGATTTCTGGTGAGTCTACCAGCAAACCTCAGCAACGATTCGCGAGGACAACTCAAGAACGGGTTTTCTCTTCTGAAAACAATAAGACCAGACCAGGGAGAAGGCCGTGAAAAGGGCGAGAGACCACCTGCTGCTCGAAAACCCTTTCATCTGAGCCGCTTTTACGCGCCGTATTTACGCTCGAAGTTAAAAGCAGCCAGACTTGTCAAGGCCAACATACACTAGCGTATTTTCAGCGCGCATTTTCGGTCCGTAAAATGATGTCGTAAATTTCGGTCCGTAAGTTGGCCCATACACCTAGCGTAAAAATAGGCGCGTAAAAGAAGAAGAAAAAGAAGCGGACATTTTTCGCTCTTCCTCTTGCCTGTTGTTTGAGCACATGGTAGTTTTCCAGTTTACTCAAGTTGCTTGACCAAGATGGATCTGTCTGAGGCCATGGTTTTAAGTGCAGGTGCTATAAACATTGTGTTGTAAAGTAAAAGAATAAAAAGAAAGCATAGAAGAAACAGAAAGATTTGGACCAGGAAATGGATTTTAGTTGGTATTGTAGCATGTTAATAGATAGATAATGCAATAAATAATATACTAATGATTACTGATAATTACACTAATAAATAATCAGCTGGATGAATCACACCGACAAGTTTTGTAGATAACTATACGAACATATTATACACACAACAGCATGTCAAACAATTGCAAGGGTGTTTTTTTTTTTTTTTTTTTTCACTGCTCATAGTAGAGAGCACGTTGTTCTCAATATACTATTTCCATTAAACATGATCTGAAATACACTGTTGCAGCAAAGCTTTGTCAAAGTGGTGCGTCACAATATGAAATAAACAGACTGCAGGGGCGCCCGAAGAAAATTTTCTAGAGCGGGACCCATCTCCATGGTTGTTATATTATGTCTCGTATTTAATATACATGGTTTGCTATATTAAGTATACATTTTCGTGAACCATCCTGCCCTCCCCTTCGGGCGCCTATGACAGACTGGGAGCCACGCCGAAGAGGATTAAAAATTCACATTTATCTATATTACGTCCAAGCAACTCAATCCATTTGGCCTATTTTTGGTACAATCTTAGATCATTGTACTTAGTGATCTGAGATCACTAAATATTTATATAAATCATACTTCGGAGGAGGAGGACACAGGACAGGGAAAAAGTTATATTGAATTTTTTACGAAGGGCCGCGGTGGCTCAGTGGTAGAGCGTTCACCTCTGGTGCTTGGGTTCCTGGGTTCGATCACAGCCCCCTCCAAGTGAACTTTGTGGTGGACAAATACCGTGTGCGTGGGTTTTCTCGGGGTTCTCCCGTTTCCTCCCACTTTCTTCATTCCACCATTTCATTCATTACTCATTATCACCGTCTCCTTTAACCTAACCGGCATAACCGTGGGACGTAAAACTTAAAAATTTCATTTCATTTCATTTTCAATTTTTTACGATGTAGATTGGAAACATTTAAATTTCTAAACAGACACAATGATGATTTAATACAATCTGAACGAGCTTGATGTGTGATTTCCTCTTACCTTCCGAAATAAAACTATTGTTTGGAACTGCAGTTTACAAAAAATAAGGGAGTAAAGGAGTGTTCCGATAGTTGAATAATTGATTAATTTTTTTGTTATACAATGTTTTAGACTGTTGACTTTGGTCGTTAAAAAGTGGGTTACTGAATGATAAATTCAATTTAAAGAAAATATGATTTATTAATGGTTGCAGCTTTCGTTTTTTTTCTTTCTTACAATATTAACGAAGAATATAGTAATAACAAAAAATGAAATGAAATCTTTAAGTTTTACGTCCCACGCTTATGCCGGTTAGGCTAAAGGAGACGGTGATTATGAGAGATGAGTGAAATGGTGGAATGAAGAAAGTGGGAGGAAACGGGAGAACCCCGAGAAAACCCACGAGCACGGTGTTTGTCCACCACAAAGTTCACTTGGCGGAGGCTGGGATCGAACCCGGGACCCCAAGCACCAGAGGTGAACGCTCTACCACTGAGCCACCGCGCCCCCATAGTAGTAACAAATAGAATAAATTATCCCCTCACGGAATACCAATTTTTACTACCTTATCCACAGCTCAAAAATAGACCAGAAAGAGAAAACAAGACTTATACAACTACCTCCAGCCCCATTCTTTATAAATAGATTGATCCTTGTTGCCTCGGCTTTTGTAAGTTGAAGGAATCCTCCCCGTTGCTTCCACCTACCTTTTTTTTATTTTAAAGTTTATCTTGCCATTTAGTTTTTATCAAGTTGTTAAAAATAATTTAAATATTTATTTATTGAAAGGTTAGGTGTTAGCGGATTTAGATAATTTCATCACCGGTGATTTTGTCACCAAAATATTAGCATGTAGGTTATTTCGCTCACCGGAAATTTCGACATAGTAATTTCGTTACTTGTAACTTTGTCACCAAAATATTAGCATGCAGGAAATTTTGTCATGGTCATTTTTTCACCTTTGTTGAACTAAGTAGAGACAAAGTAAACGACCGAAACAGCTGACCTTATCTTAATCAAAGTTGGAAAACAATTTAGTTGGTGTTCGACTCTGGAAAATCAAAGTTTCGGATCCTCGAAGCAAGAACAAACAGCAACAAAATAACACAAGCAAATGTTAAAAGCACAGGCAAAATGGGCCAGTAATGGATTTATATGTCACTATTTACAAAAATTAAGTTTTGGCAATATTAAAATTTCAGAACAGAAAATTAGCAAACAAAATATAACTTGTAGTAATGCAATAAATGGTTTACATGTTCATTTTCTACTATTCATAACATGATAGGAAACAACAAGCAATTTTTTTTCAAACATTTAGTTCCAGTGTTATACGTTAAGCACAAAGATTAGAGCCGTTTCTGAAAAATCTGAAACACTCTTCTAGTTTGCTGTTTGGGTGGTTGCCCCACAGCATCTTGATGAAGGACAGCTGAAACCGTTGCTTCAACTTGTTGAATTTCATGAATAAGCTTCCAAATAGTTGCGTGGGACATTCCTACTAGATGATGAAACTTCTAGTTCCACAATTCATAAATATTATTTATCCTAGAATTGCTGTTAAAGGTAGATTGGTGAACATTCCAATTGTCTGGGGGATATAGACGGGGCACATTACGCAAACAAAATTCCCAGACCGAGCTTTAACACGGCGATACGTGTTTGACACGTAAGTGCTATCAAAACAGTCCAGAAGTTCCAGCTCTTCCTCCGAAGTCACTTGTATTAATCGATGCACATCTGCTATTGGAAGAAATGCAAATCTGTTTATTTTCTCGCAAAATAAACGAAAATTTTAATTGCTCTTGTACCGTTCTAAGAGTCCAAGCTCTTGGACCTTCCTCCATGTTGACTGAGTCAGGTGAAAAAAGTAACGCTATAAACGAGTTGAATCTCCAAAAGTTGCATTTACACTATAATAAAATCCATTAGCATAGTTACAGGTCCGGATATTCACTAAATTCACTGCACTGATGCACCACCACACGAAACAGTTCTTCATATGAATTTTGTGTCTTGGTCTACATTAGGGCGTATACCTAGTAAAGAAAGTCTCACCTCAAACATTTTTTTTTTTTTTTTTTTTTTGAGCCATTGAAAAGTTGCGTTCACAATCCATGTTTCACTTTTTAATAGGTTGATAAGGCTATATTTAAAGGAAACATCCAGAAATATTTATACGTTTTTCTTCCTTTATAGAAATTTGGTCTCCACATATATCCAATAACAATTTGCCAATGTTTACTCAGAGTTCAAATATAATATAATTCTTTTAATAGCTCTTTAAAAAGGCCACTCTTTTCAAATGACTCTGTTAACTTGGAAGGTCCAAGAGTTTGAACTCAGAGAACGGTACTAGAACGAAGAAAATTTTCGTCTATTCTGCGGGAAAATTAACAGATTGGCGTATTTTCCCATATTTGTTTATTATTTTCTGTTCTGAAATTTTTATATTCGCGAAATTTAATATTTGTAAATAGTGAATAATGAACCCATTAGTGCCCCATGTTGCCTGTGCTTTTAACATTTGCTCAAGCAGACCTTATTTTCTCCTACTGGTGCTTGTTCTTGCGTCGAGTACCAGAAACTTCAATTTTGCAGAGTTCAACACCAACTGAATTGTTTTCTAAGTTTTATTAAAATAACGTAATCTGTTTGATCGTTTGCTTTGTCCCTATTTAATTCAACAAAGGTGAAGAAATAACCGTGACAAAATTTCCTATATGACAATATTTCTGTGATAGAATTACTGGAAACTTTTATCTCTTGTCTCAAATACAATATCTAAAATATGTAACTCTTTATTTAATAAAAATAATATATTTTGATTATGCTGCACAGTTTTGGCAGTTGAAGATTAAAGAAAACAATTTCAAAAACTTTTTCGAGTTCATTCACTGTACTTGTATTATGTTCTAAAAGACACTGGTGATGAAATTATCGTGACATTATTTTCGGTGACGAAATTACCTATATGGTAATATTTTGGTGACAAAATTACCGGTGACGAAATTACCGTGACGAATTTTCCGGTGACAAAATTACCGTCGCCCGGTGTTAACCACTGAGGGCCACAGCGGCTCAGTGCTAAAGCACTTATCTCTTGTGCGTGGGGTCCCTGGTTCAATTCCCGTGCAAATAAGTTTGTGTGTGCAACATCATGTCCGTTGGTTTTCGCAGAGTACTCTCGTTTCCTCCCAAATTTCATTCCACCAATTCTCTCGTCATCATTCACTTGCCTTAATTATTGTATTCTTTAGTCTAAATGGCATAATCGTGGGAAGTTAAACTCAAAGATTTCATTTCAGTATCACAACATGGGTAACTCTGAAGGTGTGACTTCATCTTTATATGCGCCTTTACCTGTGTAAAATAATAATAATAATAATAATAATAATAATAATAATAATAATAATAATAATAATAATAATAATAATAATAATAATAATAATGTCCAAATATTAAATTAAATCTTAAATTCCTAGTCGAAAGACATCAGGTTCGATAAGTTCAGCGAGCCTATATGGGAAGTAGAACCCGAACTGCATGAGCTCCCGCCTAGAATCGAACAGGGCGACCCGCACAGAGGACGCGTACGCTGACTATATAGCCACGGAGGAGCTCTCATAATTTGCGAATTCAGATTAGGAAGTATTGGATTTAAATACCTTTTTCTCTGTGCACTCAAAATTAATTATGAATTTTAATTTGGAAATAGTGTCTCGTTTTGTGCAATAGGAAATATTAGTTTAGCAGAAATCGTATATTGTATGGAAAGACTGAAATTAGATTGGAATGATGATTTCTGGTGAGTCTACCAGCAAACCTCAGCAACGATTCGCGAGGACAACACAAGAACAGGTTTTCTGTTCTGAAAACTATAAGACCAGACCGGGGAGAAGGCCGTGGAAAGGGCAAGAGACCACCTGCTGCTCGAAAACCCTTTCATCTGAGCCGTTTTTACGCGCCGTATTTACGCTCGAAGTTAAAAGCGCCCAGACTTTTCCAGCGTATGAAAATTCGGTACGTAAACGTACGCCAGGTCCCATACACTAACGTATTGACAGCTGCTAACAAGACTAGCGCAAGAAATTTTATGGCTACGGCTGAAAAATACGTTAGTGTATGGCTGGTATCAAAATTCGGTACGTAAACGTACGCCAGGTCCCATACACTAACGTATTGACAGCTGCTAACAAGACTAGCGCATGAAATTTTATGGCTACGACTGAAAAATACGTCAGTGTATGGCTGGTGTAACACCGGCCATACACTGACGTATTTTTCAGTCGTAGCCATAAAATTTCATGCGCTAGTCTTGTTAGCAGCTGTCAATACGTTAGTGTATGGGACCTGGCGTACGTTTACGTACCGAATTTTTATACGCTTGAAAAGTCTGGCTGCTTTTAACTTCGAGCGTAAATACGGCGCGTAAAAACGGCTCAGATGAAAGGGTTTTCGAGCAGCAGGTGGTCTCTTGCCCTTTCCACGGCCTTCTCCCTGGTCTGGTCTTATTGTTTTCAGAAGAGAAAACCTGTTCTTGAGTTGTCCTCGCGAATCGTTGCTGAGGTTTGCTGGTAGACTCACCAGAAATCTTCATTCCAATCTAGTTTCAGTCTTTCTATACAATACATGATTTCGGCTAAATTAATATTTTCTATTGCACAAAACGAGACATTATTTCCTAATTAAAATTCATAATTAATTTTCAGTACATAGAGGAAAAGGTATTTAAATCCAATACTTTCTAATTAGAATTCGCAAATGATGAGAGCTCCTCCCTGGCTATATGGTCAGCGTAAGCTTCTCCGGCGCAGGACATCCTGTTCGATTCTCGACAGAAGCTCACGCAGTTTGGATCTCACTTCTCATATAGCCTCGCTGTCTGAGAGGTCGCTAAATTCAAACCCAATCCAATCGAACATAATGTCTTTCGACTACGAATTTAACATTAAATTTAATATTTGACAATTAGTCCCCCCCCCCCACACACACACAGAGGTCAAGATGGTTATAAAAATGAAGTCACACCTTTAGAGTTGCTCATATTCTGATATTAAAAAAAGAAGTATAACATGACTTTTAATAGCATGTGACCAATTCCCGCCAAACTAAAAATGTCATGCTATTTAGAAAAGAGAGAGAAAGCAAGAGAAGGGAAAGAAAGTTAGGGCAACCAACAGTAGAGTACGCAGGAATTTATTTCGGGAGCGGTCCAAACTCAATTTGAGGGTGTTTTATATTAAAATTCCTAAAATTAGGCTAAATTTACACAAAAGTCGTAATTTTGGGGGGGTCCGAACCCCCAGGACCCATCCCCTGCGTACGTCCCTGGCAACCAACATAAAATGTTACTTCCAGACATACTTTCTCGTTCACTTGGTTCTCTCCGGTCGAATATGAATAAAAATGTCTCCAGTAGCAAAGATAAATTACATTTCACTCTTATGAAGAACACTCCTTCACCAAACAATGTTCAAATTCAGCTTTCTGATATTTTGTTTTGTCCCACGCTACCCGTACAATATTTTTGAAAGAAATCACTACCAGCATAGAGGCTACAGGTACTTACTAGGTATATTTAAGAATAAAAAGTAATAATCCTGACCTTCAACAAGATACTGTATTATCTCGATATCTGCCTGATAAAACAGCAAAAAATTGCGTTTGACTATCGAAATTCGGTGAAATTTTTTTGCTATTTCGACCACCTGCTGCTTGTTATTTTAAGTATCTTCTCAATTTTACAAGAACTTGTAACAAAATACTGTAGGTTCATAAAGTCACTATTTTTTCCCCGTGATCTTAACATTGCTCGTGAAAAAGAAAATGTGTGAAACCGCAATACATGGCCTAATGTTTCTTTCTTTGTGAATTATTTCAAACCTCAGACTGTACATATATTTAAATTTAATATACCTAATAATCCTATTTCACCATTAATGCTGACATACTAAGTCTAAATAGCACAATCATTGTACTGCTCGCTTTAGTGTGCTTGCTTTTCAGCCTAAAAGTTCTAGTTCAATCCAGGGTACCAGCTATGTTGAATATTTTTCAACATTTTATTATATCTCGTCATGATGGGGACTATACCAACACTTATTTGAAAAGCTTAAGTAGACTCAAAACAGAATATACCTAACACCAAAATTGAAATTACACCCATTTGCAGGAAACAGGATTACACTCATAATAGTTCATGTTAACTTGTAGTATGCCATTAAAGCATTTCTCAACTTTTGTGGTGTGGTTACTATCAATTCTTCCCAGATAAACGCTAACTTAAGGTCTATTACCACAAAATATTAAATAACAATGAATATCTGACACTTAAATCATTTCTTTCACGAACAACTCAATCATTTTACTGAGCTCCTCTGTGGCTAAACGGTTAGCGTGCGTGTCTTTGGCGTGGGAGATCCAGGTTCGCTTCCCGGTGGGAGCTCATGTGGTGCGGATTCCATGTTAATCAGTAAGTATCGTCTCATATAGCCCCGCTGTTGAAAGGGACGTTAAATTCAAAATCAACTCAACTTAATCGTTTTATTATGTTTGTAAGTAGCATGTCCATCAGTGTCAGGAGAATTTATATAATAATTGACACAACTTCTTACTTAATAGTGTCATTTTTACTACTAGAGCTTCGAAATTAATTGATATTTAATTGTTTTCAGTTTCGTATAACATACAAGTTTGTTTACATTTTTCTTTTTACTTTCTGCTTAATTCCTTATAACTACGCTTTCTTACAGTGAAATATGTCTTATTCAATGAATACAAGAACTATGAGTACCGGTATTAAAAACATACAATTCGACGGATCTTTACACTGAGAAAAATGAAAATTTAAAATAAAACAAATCTGTTTATTTTCTGAACCAGTAAATGGAAACTCTTCCGACATAGATTGATTCAAATCATTGGTTCATAAGTTGTGAAACAAATGTAATAATAATAATAATAATAATAATAATAATAATAATAATAATAATAATAATAATAATAATAATAATAATAATAATAATAATAATAATAATAAATTTAAACGAACGAATGGATTTGGTTCAAAGTGTCTTTAATGAGTTAACAGTTTAAACTTCATTTGAAAAAGAAATCTGAACTAAGATTGGGTAGCTCAGTTAATTTTAATAAGCAGTTGGATGTTTGTACCAACATGTAGTGAAATTTAAACAAACCAGTCGTTCAGAATAGTTTAACTTTGTTTGAAAAAAAACTAATCTGAGTTGAATTGGAGAATAGAGTGTTGTGAATAGCTAATGTTTGGACCGAATTTGACAAAGTACAAAATTAAATAAATTAAGGTCTATATTGTGGTAAAACTTCGTGATATGCCAAATATCATAGCTATGCCAAATTCATGAAACAGCTATAATCAGTTGTAACAACTCCACATTTTATTATTTGCAGTTTCTTATGTTCCCATATAACATACACGTGCAAACCTTTTTTTAAAGACAAATTTAATATTTAGTATACTAAATAACTATAATAATTTTAATCAAGCGTTAAATTTATCTTACTTTCCGTAATCAATTATAGTTGCGCAAAAACACAGATCTATTCGCTTGCAATGGAAAGTACCAGTGACGGCAATTGAGTATGAACACTAAAAAGGGGGACAAAACACTACTAATAGTAAGGGGCATGTAATTAAGTTATAGTGTAAAGGCAAAAAAGTGGGGGCAGCAATTACCTTCACGCCCCTAATCGCCGATGGACAGCACATTTGTTAATAATATTCCTAATTTAAGTGAATTTTAAGACTTTGTTGAGGAATAATTTTAATTGTATTTAATTAGAACTATACGCTTTTATTTGAATCACTTCACTTCAGATTTACAATTAGTTTCAGTATATTTTCATTAACTGTTAATCATCCAACGATGCGTTCAAACGTAGAATATTCACTAATAGTCATTACATTGGCCAAAAACTTAAATTAATTTGTTTACAATTAAATAAATTATTTTTTTAAAAAAACACCAAATTTGTTATATTTAATTTGAATATGTGGTTTGGTCCAGTCATTTGAATCAATCATTTTTAAATTTAAAAGTTGGTTTACACCGATCAAAAGTGTCTGCTTACTGTGTCAAAAGCTTTTCAGTAGACCTTACATTGAATGCTGTAAATTTCTTATATCTTATACACTAACATGAGAGGCGGACATAGGGCGTATTGTGAAATTATATACTCAGAAAAAATGTATGTGGCGTACTTAAAAACGTAGGTTACATGTGTAAATCATGTAGTTTTAGGACTTAACGTACAGCAAATGTATAACTGAAAAAAGTACATTTTATACATACTTTCCGCATACATGTTTCGAATAAACGTACTTTCTGTACGAACGAAAGAACTGTATATAGGTGGTCAGGATCTCACATACAGATATACTTATGTAACATACAACTGGCGTATGTAACAGACGTACACGTATGTGATATATGGAAGACTGTTAGATGTCATACATCCTGCAACGGCATGATGTAATATCTAAGCGGGGAAAGTCTGTAGCATATGGATAACGTATACTCCGTGGAGGTTTCTGTAGTAAACATAATGATTCCGTATAATTGTACAATATACCGCTGTCCGGATAACGGACTTTTCTCAGTGTATTAATTAATAAGAATTTGCGTCCGGTGTAGGAGAATATTAAAAGTTCGAAAAATTATATATATATATATATATATATATATATATATATATATATATATATATATATATATATATATATATATATATATATATATATATATATATATATATATATATATAATAATATATATATATATAATAATACAATATATTATTATATATATTGTATAATAATATATATTACAATAATGAGGAATATCACAGTCGAATCGATAAGTGTTAGTAAACAATACAAATATTTAGAAGGTGGATGAAAAACAGAGCCGTAGCTAGAGATTTCGGCGCCAGGGGCGAAGTAGAATTCGGCGCCCCTACACTCACCTTATCAAACTTCCTGCCTTTATTTATTTATTTACAAATAAGAGAAACAGCTGTTCTTGTTATGCTACGTTGAATTTTTATCACGCTGCTTGCACAGACTATTGCAACAACTGAAAGTGATCATTCTCTATTCTTTTACAAATAAAAGCTGTTTTCAAGAGGCTTATTTTGGACTTTTTGTTAAACTTACCAAATTGGCTTTGCTGTACACAAATCCACTTTGAGAAAAGTTATAAAAATTTACAACTTTTTACGTTTCATACTATATATAAGAAATGAAATTTTAATACGTTAGAAACTATGTGATTTAAAAATGTTCGAAATGGGTAACAGCATCAATTTCCAGTAATAATTGTAAACTTTTGTAATTTTATTCTGTATGTGACCACATAAAGATGATTTTAATTTTGATCGTTTTACGGTCAAAAATATTTTGTGAAATGTAACGGAAACTTTGAAGAGACAGTATTTGCGAATTTCTTAATATTGATCGATGGAGGTAAAGAATATGTTTAATGTTCGTACTTGAAATCCAAAATGTAGTTTGGCTACTACATACACTATGTGATCAAAAGTATCCGGACACCCAAAAACATACGTTTTTCATATTAGGTACATTGTGCTGCCACCTACTGCCAGGTACTCATTATCAGCGACCTCAGTTGTCATTAGACATCGTGAGAAAGGAGAATGGAGCGCTCCGCGGAACTCACGGACTTCTAACGTGGTCAGGTGATTGGGTGTCACTTGTTTCAGAAGTTTTTACGCGAAATTTCCACACTCCTAAACATCCCTAGGTCCACTGTGTCAGATGTGATAGTGAAGTAGAATCGTGAAGGGACACGTACAGCACAAAAACGCACAGGCCGACCTCGTCTGTTGACTGACAGAGACCGTCGACTGTTGAAGAGAGTCGTAAAGTGTAATAGACAGACATCTATACAGACCATACACAGGAATTCCAAACTGCATCAGGATCCACTCCAAGTACTATGACAGTTAGGCGTGAGATGAGAAAACTTGGATTTCATGGTCGAGCGGCTGCTCAAAAGCCACACATCACGCAGGTAAATACCTCGCTTGGTGTAAGGAGCGTAAACATTGGACGATTGAACAGTGGAAAAACGTTGTGTGGGATGACGAATCACGATACACAACGTGGCGATCCGATGGCAGGGTGTGGGTATGGCGAATGCCCGGTAAACGTCATCTGTCAGCACGTGTAGTGCCAACAGTAAAATTCGGAGGTGATGATGTTATTGTGTGGTCGTGTTTTTCTTGGAGGGGGCTTGCACCCCTTGTTGTTTTGCATGACACTCTCACAGCGCAGACCTACATTGATGTTTTAAGCACCTTCTTGCTTCCCACTGTTGAAGAGCAATTCGGGGATGGCGATTGCATCTTTCAACACGATCGAACACCTGTTCATACTGCATGGCCTGTGGCGGAGTGGTTACACAACCACAACATCCCTGTGATGGACTGGCCTGCACAGAGTCCTGACTTGTATCCCATAGAACACCTTTGGGAGTTTTGGAACGCCGACTGTGCCAGGCCTCACCAACCTACATCGATACCTCTCCTCAGTTCAGTACTCCGTGAAGAATGGGCTGCCATTCCCCAAGAAACCTTCCAGCACTGATTGAAAGTATGCCTGCAAGGGTGGAAGCTGTTATCAAGGCTAAGGGTGGGCCAACACCATATTGAATTCCAGCAGTACCGATGGAGGACGCCACGAACTTCTAAGTCATTTTCAGCCGGGTGTCCGGATACTTTTGATCACATAGTGTATGTTTAAAATTATAGTACTTACTTAATTTCTTAATGACTGAAAATTCTGAATTTAAGGTTACTTTTATTAATAAAAATATTAAAACACACATATATATAATGTGTGTGTGTGTATTTTGTATGTATGTAGATAAATAAAAAATATCTCACAACTAGATATGTAAGCACAAAAAAGAATCCTGGCGATATAAGTAGTTAATGGAGAAATGATCCCAATAAATTTCTTTACATTGGAAGCATTTCATGTCAATGAAATAAAAAAAAAAAAAAAACACTGGTAGCGATCAGTCTTTGAAAAAGACGAAATTCGTGGAGTAAAGTTCTGACCAATTAAGATCCTATTCTACAACTGTTTCACATTCAAGAACGTTATTATTCTCCTTGTTTACCTTCATTTTTAATATTCCCGCGCAAACAACAACTTGTGTGTCTCTTCACTCCTTTCATTTTTCATACCTTTATTCTCACCGTCATGATTAAAACGATTGGTTAGAAAAACGTGATTAACTAACCAAACTCATCATCATCAAAATGCCGAATACGTACGTATGTAAGACAGTGACCGTTTCTGATTTTGAAAACGCTCTTGTTTACACTGTAAGTCATTACTTGGCAGCATGTATGTCACATCGTCATTAAGAAATCATATATAATAGCTTTTTTTTAAAGTAATAAGTAAAAACTTGTTCTAACTGTTATTGAAACATTTGGATTGCGGGCGTAGCGAGCAAGAAAATTTTTAACAAATCTATTTTCATTTCCAATACTTTCCTTTCTTCTTGCTTCTTCGGCACCCTCTTGCTATCAGCGCCCGGGGCAACCGCCCCGCTGGCCCCCCAACTTAGCTACGACTCTGATGAGAACTATTCTAAATATAAAGCAATCTATTCTACAGTTGCTAAATGGATAAGGGATAACGCAAGCACTTATATATTTAAAAATTAGTTGTATTAAAAGATATTTTAACTTCCAAAAACTTCTTATTATGAGCAAATGTATATACTATCCAATGTAATGTAGCATGGTGCATTAATATCGTCACTGTTAGAACAAATGCTATGCTTCAGAGATTGTGAAAGAAAACAGGAGAGTGAATTAATTGCCGCATTTCATATTAGTAAAGTACAACAATACAATTGATATTGTTTTCATTTGGTTATATCCCAGATTAAGTGTTAATTCGTTTTCTAAATATAAAATTTTAATTATTCTAGATATTCTTTGTAACTTTTAAATAGCTTGTCAAGTCACACTTCGAAATTAAAACTTGGTTTGTTTGTACTTGGAGACGGTTGACTTTCCTTCTTTTTGTTAACCCTTTCATTAAGGACTAGATTCTACAAGAGCAGCAGATGTGCTGAGCATATATTACCCAATAGCAGTGCGCGAATTAGGTTGTATATATTTGAAGGGGGATAAAATAGTTCCTAACAGGAGATAGTTGATTGCTTTGTGAGGGACCAATGTTTCAATTTGTTGCTTTTGGAAGGGATTAAAACAAAATAGAAGGAAATTCCGCCCCAGGATTCGCACCCTGCCCTAAAGGCATAAGTGGCACAAGCTGGATGGTAGGCCCTGATTCCATGAGATATGTTACGCCACAGAGAGTAGATTTATTTATTTATTTATTCGAGAAATCTAACAATTTTAGTGAGAAAATTTATTAAATTGAATTACTGCTTTCGCAAAATCATGGATTTAGCTTTTGTTTTTTCTTTCTTTCTTTCTTTCTTTCTTTCTTTTTTTTTTAAATCTGTCTGACTTAACTTTGTTAAAACATTCTATGGGAATTTTCACATTCCGATACTATGAAAAGAAATAAAATGTACTCCTACATTGAATATCACTTGCTAGTCCAAATATTTCTATTGTTTTGTTCTTTCTTTTTATTCGTTTCCTTAATAGCATAATGTTTATAGGACCTGCATTTAAAACATAGATCTGTCCTGTTCAAACAACTTGAGCAAACTGGAAAACGACCGCGTGCTGAAACAACAGGCAAAAGGAAGAGCGAAAACTGACCGCTTCTTTTCCTTCTTCTTTTACGCGCCTATTTTTACGCTAGGTGTATGGGCCAACTTACGGACCGAAATTTACGACATCATTTTACGGACCGAAAATGCGCGCTGAAAATACGCTAGTGTATGTTGGCCTTTACTCGTGAACTGTAAATGAGGGTTCAAAGAGCCGCTGGAGTTCCAGATCATCAGCAACCTCTGTCGAAGGTAACGCTGCAAGATGTTCGTTTTGCTCTTGGAATCAGAACAGAAAAATCAGATTTACAAGTGTCAGATGCAGTAAATACATCTGTGGGGAGCATACGGGCCCAAAAGCAATGTTTTTTGATAAGTTATTTTCAGTAAAAAGCTTTTTTGTAGTTAGATACTTGTATTTAGTTACAAGTTTTTTTAGTAGACATTTTTTAAGTACACCTATTATTGTAGGCATGTAATTACGTAAAACATGCAATTACCACTAGCATACGTATATATAGTACGTATGTAATATTAAAGTTTGCCATAAATTTCAACGTTTGTTTTTCATTATAACCCAATTTTAGCAATAAAAAGAAAACACGGTCTCTAAGTCCGTGCGCGGGTATTAGTGTAACTTTTCTAGCGCGGGTAACGCAGGGTTAACAAAATCATTTCTCGCTATATCTTACTATTTGTGGTGCAAGTCTATTATATCTCAACAAACGGACGGACAGTCGGATACAGCCTTTCTGTAGTTTTAACGTTACTTACGATTTTGCCATAGTTTTGAAATGTAATAAGCTCGTACGTCGTATGTTCTCCTCCGACACAAGAATGAAATCAATGCTTGCGTGAAGTACAGAATGGATGATTTTATGATTATTGAGCTGACATATAAGTGAACTAAGGCTGAAGAGAAAAACCTTGACCCCAATGTTCTATGCGAAACCACGGGTGTAGATGGCGTGTGTGATCGTTACATTGGTCACAGTCAGCGACTGATACTAGTGCAATATTGATGACGTTGCGTGATGAGGACGTAGATTGCGATGGATAATTTCTTCAGGGAATTATTTTATGTTTTGCAGGACCATTAATTCAACTTTAGTTTCTTATTACATAGTGCATAAAAAGAACTTCTTTTCTGATGTACATCGTTTTGCCTTCCGAAATTTGATCCCTTCATGATATCGAAAACTAATTACGAAATGCACTTTATTGCAAGCAGCACTTAGGTAGAATTATCACAACAGAAAAATGATACAATTTTAATAGGAGTATAGGGCTTCGAGAGGTGAGAAGGCTTTGTGAAGTGTCATAATCACAAATAAGTATATTAAGTTATTAATCAGCAACTTAGAAGAAATAAGAAAAAGAGATTCTCAGTTTAACGTGTATGAATGTATGTTTATATATATATATATATATATATATATATATATATATATATATATATATATATATATATATATATATATATATATATATATATATATATATATTTGTTTGTTTGTTTGTACTCGTTTATCTCCAGAACCGGTTCACTAATTGAATAAGACAGTGGTTCACAAACTTTCCGATAACACGGACCCCCTATTCACTCAGGAAGTGATCTGCAATGCTATCTGAAACTTCACATGGCATTAAAAAATATATATACTAATTAGAATTATCACTGATAAGGAAAAAGATCAAGAAAAATAATGCAATAAGTAATTTATTCTAAAGATACGTGATTATTTCCTAATGAATGAAATTGCAATTGAAAATACAGCAAACTTTCAAGACTGAGAATCAGGTTTTTTTTTTTTTTTTTATCTAAGAAAATCCACTTGATAAACAATGTTCTCCAATGTGAGGTCACTAATGTGAGGAATGAAATTCTTTGTGTTTTTAAATATTTGTATTGAAATCTAGAATAAGTTTTTATCACCATCAAACTTAGGTCCGATTTCACATTAAGACGAATTCGCTTTAAAGTTTTAATACTGCAAAGAGCAGAAAAGGTCTGCTCACATAAATATGTAGTAGGGAAAGGCATCAAATGTTGCAATGCCCTTTTTAGACTACTCGATATACTCACAGCGCACACGCGAACCAATTTGGGTCAAGAGTTACTCGAAGTGGCAGATCTAGGAACATATTTTGGGAGGGGTTTCTCATAGATTTTTTTTTTTAGAAATCCCAGAATTAGGGGAGAGGCTTATGCAGGGCCGTAACTTGTGGGGGGCAGGGGCAACTGCCCCTCGGGGAGGCTTCTCGCCGTTCGAGGGGGGCCTGCTTTAAGATAAAATTTTCTTACTCCATACACGGTACGAACATGAAATTATAAATGAAGCATCAAACAGGTTCACTACATTACATAAACAAAACAGCACACAAAAGGTAAATAAAACAAAAACGAATCGTAGGCTCATTTCAGTAAAAATGTCTACAATTAGGGACCCTAGAAATAATATTTATTCATATGGCTTTGAGATTTGTCAATATTGTCCCCTTAATTAATTTGTCATGTATGGAACGGGCCCAGGGGCGTAACTAACGGCCCTGCAGACCTTGCCGTGCGGAAGGGCCCACATGCTCCGGGGAGCTCATAAAGAGTAAGAGAAACATGGAAAGAGGGGGACCAAGAATTAGAAAAACAACTTTTACTATTATTACTGCTTCCCCTCCCCCAGAAAAATCAAAGTTATGGTGTTGGGCTTATGTTTATAAGTATAAGAATGACTAAATTTAATTCTTAAAAAAAAAGTCTGGAATTGGTAGTAGTGGTGGGAGCTTTCCGCCACTTGAAGACGGAATCCATGAAATTCCGAGGCATCATGTAGTTAATGTACAACAGCTTTTGAAAAAGTGCCCTAACAAAGAATTTCTCTCACTTGAAGTAGTCCTATATAACGGTTGACCGGCTTCAGGGCAGAAATTTAGTAAAGTAGGAAAACATTTAAATTTACAAACATAGGCATAACTTCTAATAGCTTTGTTTTTGGTAACTGAAAAAAATACTTCTTGCATAACAACTGTGAGTTCCATTTTATTACATCAGATTTCAACATTAAGGCGTCGCGGACCCCCTGGCTAGGTCCCACGAACCCCACTTTGAGAACTACTGGAATAAGCTATTCCCAACGAAGGTTTAAACACATACAAAATTTGAAAAAAAGTAATAATTAAGTTTTAAAAATAAAATAATTTCTACAACGGTTGAGAAAATATCCTAACATATACCGCAAAAATAAATCAACAAAGTAAAGTGAGTTGCATGCAAGCAAGTGGGAAGTACACTTTTAAGCTCGCTTCCTCCAAATGATTATCTCCAAATGAAGAAGCATTGGTCATATTTTGATGCGGTCTTCACTAATTGAAAAAGCTATTCCCAACGAAGATTTATACACATATTTTTTTTTTAAAAAAAAGTAATAATTAAGTTTTAAAAATCAAATAATTTTTACAACGGCTGAGAAAATATCCTAAAATATACTACAACCAGAAATTCAACAAAGTAAGGTGGGTTGCATAAACCACGGGATAATGACATTTTCCAGCCAACTTTCTCTGAATGACTTAACACTAATGATGGGTATTAGGTTATTGGCGATGTCATCACTGTTTATATGTCGGTGTTGCTAAACTTTTACCAGAATATCATCCATTTTTTCTGTGATTGATAGCCTATTGCCAGGAGCATTATGAACATCGAAACTTCCCGAATGAAACCGAATGAATTGTCTTTTAGCTGTTGCTTCTGCTAACGTATCTTGCCAACACAAAGCACAAATGTGTTCTCAGGCCTGTGCAACACTTCTAACGTTATCGAAGTAAAATTGCCAAATGTAGCGCAATTTTGCGGGAAATTTCACTTAATCTTCGTAGCGCAATACCTTACGTATAATTATAAGAATTCTAACACTATTTGCACATCTGCTAGCTTCAACTCTCAAATGACGTTAGGCCAATTTCGCTGTGACTTATATACTCTGCGATTTGGGGTAGTAATGGCGTTTCGGGAGCAAAAAGGAAATTTACATTTTAGACCACGTGACATTTTGATGTGGTTCTCACTAGTGTAATAAGGTGTTTTCAAGGTATTTCCCCTCACAGGTAAATTTCCTCCTTAAAAATACAGATTTTTTTTCACCCGATGATTATTTCTCCAGAAAGCGAAATTGCTCAAGTGGTAAAGTGTTGGCTTCGCCTTCGGGAGATCGTGGGTTCCATTCCCGCTGCCGACCATCCTGACTGGGGTTTTCCAGTGTTTTCCTCAGTCCTACCAGGCAAATGCCGGGATGGTACCTACTCACCAGGCCCTGTCCGATACCTTCCCAAATCCTTTCCATTGTTGTTGTTAGATATCCAGTATAAAATGGCCTTTGAGCTGTATCTGGTGATTGTTAAATAAATAGATAGATATTCTGCAGACTCAAGTTAAAAACTCCCCCTGTAGCTATATGTACACTAAAAATAAACTAAATATACAAATATAGTTACTTAGTTACAAAATGCGTGAACAAGTGTGTAATTTTGCTCCTGGAACAAAGAAAGCATGGTTTGGTAGAATATGTTTGATTACTAGTACATTAATACTCTCTATATGTAAATAATAGTAGAAATGTCACGGGATAAACAATGTTTATGCAAAATTTTTGAAAGTAAATGAATGAATGAAGTATAGAATGACGAGCAATAGTTTCAGTATTGTCCAACGGTGCAGCTTTGTGTATAATTTCCAGGGAGAGCGAGATCGTATGTATGTTTCGTTTTCAGATATTCATGCAAATATATCCAGACTTTTGGGTGATCAAGAAAATTTTGGATCACCTTCGCCTTCCCTGGATCGGCGCCCATGATATTGTCTCAGCTGATTTATGCCAGATCTTTGCACGGGGAGAATAGGGTTAATGCAATAAATAAATAAATAAATAAATAACCCTCAAAGATCTGAAAGGTATGCAACACGGACCACAAGGTAAACGGTTGGACTGATTACGTCACACGTACTTTGGTTCACTGTACATATATATGTACTTTATATATTTTTTTCCGTAAATTTCGATCCTCCAATCTTCCCTCGAGTCAAAAATCGAAAAAAAGGATTTCATATACAATTATAGTGATCGCAAGGAATCATGAAGCTTGATCTAGATTTACCAATTTCATCAGCCAATAGAATGTGAGGGTGTTTTCCGGTAGTCAACCTCCAGCAATGAAATTTTGCCAGTCTTGTCTCTCGCGATAAACAGAGAACATCTGATGGTGCATTGTCCTCACATTGTCACTAAGTTTAGTTTTATTGTTTTTTATTCATTTGCTATTATTATTGTTACACTTTAATTGGAATAATAGTTAGTGTCTGTGTTATAGACCTTTTAGTGATGGTTTTTGTTGCTCGTTCACCATGTCTTGTGTTTTTGCGACGTTGTTGGTTCGCTTCTGTTGTTTCACTTTCTCTGACGTGTCCCTTCGGGAAGGCAGTTCTACGAATTGTACCGAATTCTTCCGATTTATCACATGTGAGTTAAAGCAGTTCTATGATTCGTGTAGAGCCCAGGCTTCATGAGTCGTCACGATTATTATAGATCTGATGAATATTTATCTATCTATAAAATCTGGTACCTGTAGGTGATTCCTCTATGGGAAAATCTGCTGACGGACACACATAAACATAGTGGCGTAGGGAAGAGGGGCCCAGAGGGGCCGGGCCCCCCAAAGAGGTCCGACAATGTACTTTGGTACTGTGATGTTTGTAATTTTTTATATATTTTTATGTTTATATATTTTTTATTTATAGTTTTTCTATATGTCCCTATAACAGCACTTGGCCCCCCCAAACACACATCCTGGCTACGCTACTGCATAAACATATATATATATATATATATATATATATATATATATATATATATAGGGATGCGCACGAGACGAGTCGAGACAGAATTTTTCTGACAAAATTCGAGCCGAGACACAGCTCTTCCAATAGAGAAATATACATTTTTCGAGTCGAGACATTGCTTTTATAGCACATTTTCGAGACGAGACAGATTGTCTCGTGCGCATCACTACATATACATATTTTAAAAAATATTTAATGGAGATGGTAATACGTCAGCAGAAATGGTTGACAACCACTGCTATACAGTAACAGAAAGTCGAGATTTTACAAGGACAAACCATTAATTACGTTAACAGGCGTTAGTAGCCTTGAAATTCTTCAAATTATGTTCTTGTCTTAATTACTTTGGTTATGTCAAGTCAGAAATGATAAAAAAAAAGTGCGGTAAACAATTTGGTGATATAAAAGTATTTTCCTACACATTAAAGGGCTATCCTTTAATTAATGGTGTTGAGGTCAGGGAGGCAGCTACGGGGGGTTTACCGGGTTCGGACAGCCCAGAAAAAAACTTACTAATTCACCATACTTTTGTACACTTTTTCGATAAAACTATTCTTGTTTAATAGAGAAATGATTGATGTAGCATGAAAATTTAATTTTACACTTCATCTGTACTCTTTCTCTTATAAAAACAAACTAGTTCTATCATTTTCTTTCTGAAGATATAAATGGAGGTATTTTACAATTACGTATCGTCTTTTCGAGTGCAGAATAATACTTTTTTAATACTACATACATGTAGTGGCTTGTAGTATTGTATACCCCCTCCCCCAAAGCTTGGACCCCTCCTGATAAAAATTTCTGGGTGCGCACCTGTGCTCGGTAGAACCGAACGATATTTAACAAAAACAAGTGTTTTAACATCTTAGTCTTGTTTAAACATGGAAAAATACTGACTCTTGCTGGATATAGGTTTTTTTTTCATAAAAAGTAGGCATTTAAAAAAGAAAAAGATTCTGTGACTTTCTTATTCAAGTACCACTTCCGTTACCCTGCACTGGATTCTACAATTATTGAGAAAGTGCCTTAATAACAGTCACTATAGTGCTGCCAAAATGTCTTAAGCCGTGGCAAAAATGCGAACTGAAGCTCATACCCTCACACACCCACGCGTTGAGCCAATAAGGGTTCAGCTGTTGCTAAGCGAGAGAAAGCGAGTGGAATTCCTTCAGCTGCTTGCTACGGAAGACTAGGGATCAAGTCAATGTGGCATATTTATAATTGTGAATCCTATGGTCCGCCAGGAACTGGTTACATTGATTGATGTTTTATACTGGCATTTCTTTGGGTGCTAGAAAGTATAGTTATGCAACCCAACATATTCATGGTGTCAATTTGGTTTGCTAAGCACCTAATCAAGTACATGTAAATTATGCATCTTGCCATATACATAGGTTTTTGCGGGTTACCTAAATTCAAACTAGCAGACAAGTAAAAGGTGTCATAAAATTTACAAATAGATACACATTTTTGGTTTCCATATAAAATTTCGTTTGCATTTCCTTGTCCGTATGAAGTACTATTTTTAGCTTCAGACATTCTATTAGAACCTAGAATAACTTAAGACCACTTTACAAAATTAAATATATTAATGGCAATTTAGAGTATAATGTGAAAATAACGCAAGTAAAAATTATTTACAGAACTCGCACTTCCTTTACTTTTATCATGACCGGCCTTAGCCAATTTACCGCCCACTACAATGACATCATTGGCCACCCCTTTCTCCAGAAAGAACGAATCTTAAAAATCACGATTTTAAGCATGCTACCCCATCATAAACAACGAACGGGGAGGGGAAAGCACTCGCACTCAGAAAGGCCTAAACATTACAAATAAAATCTCCTTGTGTTTTTTTTTCTCTAAATAATAATCTATTATATTAGAGAAAGATAAAGCAAACACACCTGCAGAGGAAAGATAGTAATCCTTTTATAGAATTCAATATCAAGCTTCAATCTTAATATATCAGTTTGCTAGTTTTTATATCAAAACTGTGATAACTAACTAAATGGAACAGGTTTTCGCTACTGCTCGAGAATTGAGTTCTTATATTTGACAAGAATCAAGTAATTTATGATGGGATTTGTTTGACCATTTGCTTTAGCACTGTCCACGTGACCTTAAACTAATGTGACCTAAACATGATTTATGAATGTGGTATTCAAATAGAAGGTCGGTCAGCTTAGTAAATTTAACTACCATCATCATGAAGTCTGTTTCCAACAAGAAATATTTTATTTTAAATGATATAGTTATTACAGATTTTGCAGCTCCTCGAAACTTGCCGCGTGTTGCATAAATGATAAGAGTCGGCCATGATTGTTATATCATTCGAAAATGTTTGAAATAGGAAACTGGTTTGGATATGGCTCTTTTATATCTCTCTCTTCCCCGCCCGTGAATTTTAACAACCTCTATAAATGTTACGTATAGGCCTATTTCGCGTTATCGCCTTCGTAAAATGTGTGTTTAGCTCTTGAAATGTTGGTAACTGAAGCTTTCGTTTATGCATAAATTGTAAATGTTGTTGTGCTTAAATTGTAAATGTTGTACATAAATTGTAAATGTTGTTGTTTCAAAAAACCTAACAACTCCATTTTGAGAATAGTTGTTGCTAAACACTATGAAAATATTTACTAAAACAGTTTTGTCTCTAAGAAAATTACTATTTAAAGCTGTAGAAGCAATTCGTTACAACTTGAAAAATCTACTGCCTTCGTCTTTTTTTTCCCTTCCTACTTAACAACATAGTTTTCTTTGATTCTTAAATTTTTCGTGGATTTTTCCTTCATCAACAGTGTGTTATTTCGTAGTGTGATGAAAAAAGAAAGACAGAACATACTGTTCTTTCTTCATTAAAATTGATTTTTTTTAAAAAAAAGACTAAAACTTTCCCAGGCAAAAAAGCTGTGGAAAAAACGCGGTTTGAAAAAGTTTTTTTCTAGACCTCGCACCTCTACCGCCATGGCGGTAAAATTGTGGCATTTGTGTAATTTCGTAACGGTACCGCCGCACCAAATTTTTGACGGCAGACCGCCACGTTTCACGGTCGATCCGACTACGTCTTACACATGGGGTAAAAAGTGGAAGAAAACCAGAATCCACACTATGATAGATATATCATGAGTTTACTATAAACTTAAAAAATATATAAATAATAGCTTAAATTATTTTGGTTACTGAAAAAAAAAAACTTGGGAGCTAGCTCCCCCCTGCTCCGGGCTAGATCCGCGACTGCGTCCCAACTTCTTCCTTATCTCTCTACAGTACTATTACCGCAACTGATAGAAATTTCCTATCATTTCCAGTTTCAATGTTGCCTATCTTACAGAGTAATGAGGTACACAAGTCATATGAAAAAGAAAATAAAACACAGGGTCCATAAGATAGGGATAGTTTATCAACTTTTCAGGCAGGAGATCAACTTTTTGACAGGTTTAACTGTATAATGCTGAAAGACGTAAATTCCTTGTCTATAGAAATGAGAATCGGCTGAGCGTCCCTCGTGTGGTTATTCACGGAAAATCTATGAAGAAGTACTTACGTTTAGATAACCCTCCTCTGCAATAGCAAGATCGTAATTTGATGTTCAATGTCTTCGTTCAATAAGCAAAACACAAAAACACTTTTAGTTTGACAAAACCTTAGATACAGTATGTTTATATAGTATACTGTTCAGTAACTCACTCAAGTATTTTTGTAAGTTGTTTTGGCCTTACTTGAGCAAAACATGTACGAGTTACAAATAATTTTTTTACATATGACCTAATTACATACTGTTGCTAAGGATTCACGATTACTCAGATACGATAAGCTATCAAAACAAGATCTTATCTACTGGGAGTTTTCCTTCTCAAAATAGTGTTTGTTATTCACGCAATATTACCAGATGATAAGTTAATTTTCTACTCAAATCCCATAGTCTGTTTCCAACTCAAATGCTAATTGTCGTCAGAGGTCAAATGCAGACGTTACTTTTATACAAAGATTTAAATCTTTATTAACACCAATGGCGTATGTAAGGAAGGTTACAACATATTATAGAAGAATAAAGGAAATCTTATTGAGATGTGAAGGCAAAAAAAAAAAAAAAAAAAACTACATGTGTCCTGGAGTGCAATTACTCTTGAAGCTTTCACTGATGAAAGCAAAATATGACAACACGCAGGTTTTCGAAAGGAGAAATATGAAGATGGCGATGACATAAATATGTTTGCATCCTGCTTGCTTTCTCGTAATATTAATTAAGATTTCCAGTACTGTCTCTCCCGCCCTGGACTCCGAATACTACAGAACTTGAACAATTCACAATACGAAGGAAAAGTGTTTAGCTATTGTTCAAAAACTAACACTGTTTTTTTTTTTTTTTTTTTTTTTTTTTTTTTTTTTTTTGCTTGCTTGCATTTATTACATCATTTGGATTTGATTTGATTTGATCTTTTAGTTTAGCGTCCCGTTCAGCAGCGAGGCTATATGAGACGTGGACCTACTGATTAACGTGGAATCCGAACCACATGAGCTCCCGCCGGGAATCGAACCCGGGTTACATCATTTGGAGTCTTTGCGGGCGGGTACACAGGTTCAGGGTCGGACGAAACTTGGCAACATAACGATGGATGGATTCTGGCTGCGGACTTCAGCCTCATTACTTCAACATTATCCCTACCTTCAGAGCTTCGGCAGGTGGAGGGAATGTCATGATCAATTCTAATGAGAATGGGCACAGTAATGCTGACATCCTAGACGTATTTGATGAAAACTGTGGTTCAAGGCGTCTTTCCACTTTGTCTAATTTTCATTAAGCATAACACTTCTTCATCTAACATTCATAGTTAAAAACTATATCCATAATTTCAGGCGAAATGCGAATTGACATTTGCCCTAATTTTCATTTCGCCTCACTATCTAATCAAGGAGGAAATGCCACTTATATATAAAGTTCTGATAGTGTTTGAAAGCAGCACTGATATTTCATAATAGATGTCAGCTCATTCACGGTTTGTTCAGCTCGGAAATGTGACATGGTAACTTTAAGACGTTATGACATGGTCACGACGTTTCTCAACTAAAAACGATAAGTTTACACTTTTATAATACTGTTCTTTATTTTATAATACCTTCTTTTTTTTTTTTTCCTACGACAGTATTCTGTAAGTTTTATCAATACATTTTGTGTTACATTTATTTACTAACTGTACTGTTCACCTGGAAACTACGCTGTTATGAACGTTCTGGGAGATGGGGATGCGCACGAGACGAGTCGAGACAGGATTTTCCTGACAAAATTTGAGTCGAGACACGGCTCTTCCAATAGAAAAATATACATTTTTGGAGTCGAGACATTACTTTTACAGCACCTTTTCGAGACGAGACAGCCACAAATCTTGTCTCTGCGCATCCCTACTGGCGGATCGCGTCATACATCCAAATCCTAAGTTACAGACAGGGGCGCCTGCAGGATTTTTCCATGCAGGGTCAAAAGACCAGTTCCAATGGGATCAAAAATTCGACACGTAAGCTCAGTCACGAATACACATACACTTGAATGCATGCGTGAACATAATATACGTATAATGCAAAACAACAGTTATTTACATACATATACCCTATTCTTATTAACTACAGTAAATAAACTATCGTGCTATGGTATTTAATATAAATACACCGTGTTTCAAGAAGAATAACTTGATTTTGAACGGTAATAATTACGGAACATGGGAGATATTAGAGGGGACGAGGGAGACGCATCCGTGAAGGTAAGCAGAAAAGTAAGAAATGGAATCGAAGATAATACACAAGTTGGGTTAGGTAATACATTTAGGGTCTAAATCACTTTCTTTTATGTCCCCGTCCAAATTTTAGACGTCAGAGACTTCAGTGCATGTTAGTCAATGCATCTTCTCAGTTTACAGTTAGTCAGAAGTAAGATGGCGTCCACTCAACAGAAAGCGTTTTGTGTCCTGCAGTTTGCAAAAACTTACAAGGAAACCCTAGGTATCTATCAGAGCCCGATGATCATGAAACTTTGTATATAGAGAGAGTGCCTCGGGAAACTCCCACAGCCAAAATTGTAGCTGCAATGTCCCAGACATTGGGACACTAGGGCTCGAGAAAGATCAAAAGTGGAACGTCAGTACATTAAGAATATGGTGAGAAAATACACGTTTTTCTTTAAAACTTGTCATTGCAACGACACGAAATAAGCATACATGGACACGAGATGGTAGATATGATCTGTTAAAAGTGATAAAAGGAACATTCGCCATCTTAAAAGAGGCCATGTTGAAGCTGATGCGATTGGTGTAAATGAGAAGAGGATCATGCGATGTATCAATATGAACGTAAATAGACGCAAAAACCTGTTGGAGAAGTCTGTTGTGGGATTATATTATTCCTGTGCTTCTAGTAGAAGTCGTTTAGATACAAGATAAGCAAAGTGTATCTCATAAACAACATTATAAGTACAGGTAGTTGTGCTCTGCGAATGTGAGATTCTTCTTTTGCTACTGGTAATTATACCTATTTCATTTGCACTCCGTAGCTGGATCGTATTGCCTTTGCTTGGTGCGAAAATGGCACCTAGTTGTTCCCCGAACACGTGAAGATCGGAAATGCAATAATGTAATCCTAGTGATTTAGTTTAGTGTTTAGTGAGTGGAAAACTATGGGTCTATAGAAAAGCTGTCAGATCAATTATATAAAGGGTATTTCCGTTAACGACACTAGAAAGGGCAATGGGTCGGGTTTCCTCGGTGGTATTCTCTGCTTCCTGACCCAACTGCCCCCCAGACATGTTATATTGTACGGTAGATCCTATAGAACTATTATTTTCGTTAGGCTATAAAAAATGGATATCCCCGAAAAAATTCTCTACCAGTTCACTTGCCCCCGAAGAAATTAAACCTGATGTCACTGCGTATTTCGCCCTTGATAAGATCGTTAGGCGGAATAAGAATTAGCCCAAATGCGAACTCGCATTTAGTCTAAAATGACGGATACCGTATGTTTTTAATCTGTAAATGGCAGCTAATAAAGTAGGCTATTAGGCAAAACCAGAATTACGCAAATTGACGCAATGGTACCCATTACCCCCAGTACTTGGGCGCAATCACCCCAAATTTCAATCCACTTCCGAAAAATGTGTAATAGAGGAAGCCAGAGGTGATTGTGATAAAACCTTGATAATTTGATTTGCAGACTAAATTTTGTTTAATTTAACGTTCGTAAAAGCATCATTATTTTGTACTTAAAACTCAATTGTGTCATTAACAATTAAAGATAATTGTCCCCCCCCCCCCCAACTAGAAGACAAGACAAGTTTTTGTTCTTTTTCAAGATTTGTGATTCGAAAACTGGAGATCGTGTTATACTCGCAGATTAAGGGTCTTCACTACAGCGAAATTAAAGTACCCCTAATTTTAGTTTTTCTGTAATATCTTCAAAGCAAACAAAAATATTCGAAAAGCAGAAACGTAGTGAACTAGACAATACGATTTTGCATGCGATACCTTTACCACAATTCACCTATCTGCTTTTGGTTTGCCGCTATTTACAAAACCCGAAAAAAAAATATACTAAATTTATCTGCACTTGCAAATCGAAAGCAGATAGAAGAGTGTGATAACGGATTCACATGCAAAATCGTATAGTCTAGTTCACTACGTTTCTGCTTCTCGAATATTTATTACTTGTTTTGAAGATATTACAGAAAAACTCTAAAATTAGCAGTTGTTTTAATTTCGCTGTAGTGAAGACAGTAGTTAAGGTCATTATTTACTTATTTATGTATTTATTTATTCACTAAGTTTCATACAGTACAAGGGCATTTGGCCGAAACTGAACAACATAAGAAAAAGAAAAAAGAAAAAAACAAAGAAAGTTCACCTTTCAATTTACAATATTCTCTTCAGTTGAGTTTTAAAGTTTCGTTCAGAAGTAAAAACGTTGGTATACCTGTTGAAGCTGTATTTTGTAAATCATACGCTAGTTTGTAAAAGAAAGCGCGGACCTGGCATCCATTATTGGAACCTAACAGACATAACAAAGGAGTATACTTGGGATTCTCTCAAAATCTGGCCTAGATCAAAAATAATTTTATATTACCGTTTAATATTTAATACTGCTTTAACGCCCTATAAGTTGAATATAATAATAAAAAAAGAGAAACAAACAAGTGCTAGTGTGGAAAAGAAATAGGAAACATCAACCACCTAATATTCCAATGTGAACTGTTACAACAAAAAAGAAATATTTTTAATAAACATCTTCTTAATTATTTCCATACTTTTCCAGTCTCCACAAATATGATTTTATACACAAAAAATTGGGAATTAATTAAAAAATTATTACAATTCATCCAAGACAACAATATAAATTTATAAGAAAAAAAAGTACATTTGCAAGAACTGTAGATAATAAACCACCTTTAAAAAAAGGATAGCCGGGAAATTACTATTTACACTAAAACAAACTCATTGCAACAAGTTAGTGCTATTAACAACTTTATCTAATACAATTTTTCAAACCTACAGAAATTAACCCATTGAATCCCGGGAATTCTAAAGATCAAAGATTCATGTGAAACACTAATTCGAATGTTACCATTTTACAGTTATATTTATTACATAAATAGGAAGAAGGCATCTGGATCTGAACGGTCGTGCCTATGAAGAAGGTGTCCAATTGGAGGCCGAAATGAATGAATGAATGAACAATTGATAACCTAGGAGCCTATCGCTCCTAAGAGTACGCTAGTAAATTTAGAGAACGAGTTCGCCGCGGAGGAATATGAAAGTTAATCTGTGATAAGAATTCCGAATCAATTTTACCATTGTTGATCTTATATATAATAGGTAAAGTAAATCAGCAGCGCGACGTCGTTTGTGAGGAGTACTTGAATTCATTCAAGAGACTAGTTCCTGTTTCGAGTGATCACGTAACTCAGGAATTCTAAATCTAATTATTATAGCAAGAAAAAAAGTTTAAAACCGAGACAATGCGAGAAAGATTAGTAGGTACAGCCATATTCCACACAGGTGAACAATATTCGAGGAGATGAAAGCCTTATAAAACATCGTAAGGGCAGGAAGATCTTGTATTTTCAGAAATCTAAAAAGTAGACCAAGTAGCTCCAAAATTCTGGATAAGGTCGACATGGTGTAATCCGCAAAGGGAAGTTTTTCGTCAAAGACAGCGAATAGATCTTTCTGAGAAGAAACTTGTTTGACGGGTACATTGTTGACATTATATATCTAACGACGTACATTCTTTCTTACGGAGATAGAGAGAGTGGAACATTTGTTGGGGCTTAAAGACCGATTCCATTTGGGTAAGCACCAGTTGCTTAAGAAGCCTCATCCCGGCGAAATTAAAATACCGCTAATTTTACAGTAATTATGTGATATCTTCAAATAGATAAAAGACAATTGAAATGTGGAACAAGAGCGCCCTAGACAATATTATTTTGTGTGAGATACCGTTATCACAAGTCACTTAGTAGCTTTCCGTTTTCAGCCGTTTAGAAACGCAAAAATAAATGCCGATTTTCAAAATGGCTCGAAATCGAAAGCAGATAAGTGGGTCGTGATAACGGTATCTCATGTAAAATGATATTGTCCAGGGCGTTCTTGTTCCACATTTCGATTATCTGTTATCTATTTGAAGATATCACATAATTACTGTAAAATTAGCGGTATTTTAATTTCGCCGGGATGAGGCCTCTTAACATATCTATGCCAACTTATAGTGAAGAAGCATCATCTACGGTGTCAATAACTCTAAAGTGTTTACAGTCTTCAGCGAAAAGCAAAGTATTTGATGAAAAGGTTGAGAAGATACTAGGTTAGTCGTCAATGTAGATTAAAAATAAAAGTGGACCAATCACGCTACCTTGTGGCACTCCGAATAAAACGGGACTAATTGAAGACAGGAATCGAGGAAGAGTAACATGTTGTTCTCTCTCTGAAAGATAACAATCTAGGAAGGAAAGGATCTTGCCATTAATGTTATATCAATCAGAGAGTTTATAAAGAAGCAACTCGGTGTTTTGTTGTTTTGATTTTAAGTTTAGTAGTTGCAATTTCCGTCAACTTTACCGGAAAAGTGCATGTACCGTAAACAAAAGTATTTGTTTATTTCTTTGTGGTACCGTATTTTAGAGATATTTGTTCCTTTATTATCACAATTTAGGCAACCAATAATTAGCATAAGTTTACAATATATAATGTTGACTTTCTTTTGGTATTCTGAAAATATTTTATACAAGTAAAACAGTGGCGGATCTAGCCCGAGGCAGGGGGGAGCCCAAGCCCCTCAATTTATTGAACCACAAAAATAATTCAGGCTATTATTTATATTTTTTTGAAAGTTATAGTAAACTCATGATATACCTATCATAGTCTGGATTCTGACTGCCTCCCCCCCGAGTTTTTACTTTCTAGAGCCGCCTGTGCAATAAAACCATTTGTAATTTTGATTACTCAGAATATCTTGTGAATATTCTCAAGTCTCTTCAAAATAGGGGGTCGACTCAGTGATTACGCGTTGTTTGCCACGACTCGATTTTGGTGTTGTTTGCCACGGTATTGTTCTCTCTGATTTATCTTATATCATAATCGTGAATATTTATAGAAAATCGACTCAGAAGTTGAGGGTTGCCAGATGACTATATTATAACGATCAAATCTATTATATTTATAAACAAAATACATACAATACCAACGGTCCCAAACACGTTATTGGGTTACTGCTCCTATTCCGAACCCAAGTTTTGAGTATTCATTAAACATTTCTCTCCAAAGGGACTTTTAGGAGTGTTTTAGTTTATTCTCAAAATTTAAATTATATCTGAATTTGACTGTAAGCCATTTTAGTGAATTTATATTTTTGGTCGTTTGACATTAGACAACACTCGACTGCTTATTAGTTTATGTTTTAATGAGTTTGTTTAGGCTAATTCTTTTCAGATATATTTATATTTAAGCACAGTATGAAAAAAATCAGAAGGAATACTGTTTCGCGTTTATAGTCATGCAAGGGAATATCTCCATTTCATCAGTTTGAAGTGTGATCTTCCGTTTACATTTGTGTTTATTGAGCTTTTCTACATATATTTGCTTGCTGTTGTTTCATACTATCAGGCTCTCAGGTCAGATTTCAGCTCGCACGAAGTGGGCTTTGTGGTGAACAAACACCATGTACGTGAATTTTCTCGGCGTTCTGTTTTGCTCCCACTTTCTTCAATACACTATTTTTTTTATTCATTCTCATCATCATCATATCTTTTAGCTTACGCGGCATAATCATGAGACGTAAAACGGAAATATTTCATTTCATTTTTCTTAACTATAACAATATTCAGTTCTTCAGTCGTGTAGCATAACGAAAAACAGAACATTATGTAACAGGAGATGATTTTAAGATATTCGTTAAAAGAGAAAATGCAATTATAGGGCTATCACTTTACTAAGCTATTGTGATATTAATGATGTTTTCTGTTCATTTGTTTGGAGCTTGATGTTCTCTTTCTGCAGCGTGTCTAATGAGATCTCTCTCGTTCCAAAGGCGAAAACACTTACCATTTGTCCCAGGGAATCAAAAACAAAAGTGCCTGGCAACCCTTTCTTTCACTCCAAGTGTGTACATATCTTCACGATAATCAGATCTGATAAGATCAGAATGCAAAGATTGTGGCAAAATCGTGACAAACAACACAAAAATCGAGTCGTGGTCAACAACAACGTGGCAAACAACACGCCACCGATTCAGTAGCGTCACTTAGGTTTTGCCACGGGAAAGAGCAACATTGTCCACTGACATACAACTTTCATCTTTTTATTAGTATTTTCGTATACAATTATTAAAAAAGCATATGTTCCTCAGACTCGTGGGAGGGGGTGCAATTGTCCCCTGTCCTCCCCAAATGACGCCCCTGCGTCGTCTTATAGTCGGGTAAATACGGCATATCGACTCAAACGGACAAACTGACAGGGAAGAAAAGTTAAAGAGGTTTAAATTGAACATAAAATGACTCAAAAAATATATATTTAATCACATATAAACTATTAATAACTCACAAGAGAATACAGCCTCATAATTTTGTGACTTCTGCGATTCATTTGTGAACCAGAAAACTGCACTCATCAAGAGTCATTAACGGATAAATACTTTATAGGAAAAGTAAACTTCGTGCGTTGAATAATGATGTGTAGGTTAAGCATGTATAGCAAACCAAGCGATCTAGAAACACTCACACGCGCACAGACAAAGAAAGCATACATACTGTCAAAGGAATTTTTACATTGCGACCAGAAAACTCAGGTGTTTCATAAACGGAGGGGGTGCATCGGAGGGGAGAGGCTCACAACACAACAGTGAACTATTCGATAACTATCTGGAACAACCAACCGGTTTCAAGGACATTTGCTAGTAACAGGAAGATAAAGGTATAATACCGTACAAAAGAAGAAAAAAACGTAAGATCTTATCTGGTAATTCAAATAACTTTATTTCCTTTCCGTGTTCAGTATTGGAATTATGCAATTTCTTTTTATTCCTTTATAAAGTGTTTATACGAGGACTGAACGAAAAGTATCGACATCAATAAGTTATTTAAGCACACTAGCACATGTATCTCATGTTTCTGCAAATACGCAACAAAAAGAAGAAGAAAAAGAAGATTAAGAAAAATGAACAAAAAAGAAAGTACTGCGGACTGCAGACGACATTGGACGTCATTATACTTGGAAAATGTTTTTTTTTTTTTAAATACATTTTGTATTTCGTATTTTAAGGAGTTACAGTGGTAAGCGTTCACCTCTGGTGCATCGAGTCCTTGGTTCGATTCCAGCTCGCGCCAAGCGACCTTTGTTGTGAAAAAACACCGTATGTGGGGGTTTTCTGGTGGTTCTGCAGTTTCTTCCCACTTTCTTCATTTCACCATTTCATTTATTTCTCATCCTCACCGTCTCCTTTAGCCTTGCCAATATAACCATGAGACGTAAAACTTAGGGATTTCATTTCACGGAGTTACAAATTGCTCAATTTCGAGGTACGTCTTCATTTGTTTTTCACCCAACGATCTTTGGAGTTTATTTTTTGTCCACATCCACGTGTAAACATCCTTAGTGGACGGAGTTGCACACTATATGAGACAAAACAGAATCTCGTGACGAGATTTGGAGAGCAGACAGCTCTTCCGATAGAAACATTATACGCTCTTTAAGTTTCATGATACATTTTCGAGACCAGACAGTGTTGTCAGTAGTTTTATTATTATTATTATTATTATTATTATTATTATTATTATTATTATTATTATTATTATTATTATTATTATTATTATTATTATTATTATTATTATTGCAGAAGACTCAAGGTCTACCGTGGTTTTGTAGTGAGCTGTGGAGAGTCCATTGCCATTGTAAAGGGCCCATGACTTACTCTGAATCTTATGAATTTGTGGTGGATATCCTTTCTGTGCGTTTTCTCGGGATTCTCCCCTTCCTTGCATTCTCTGATTACATCAATTATTCTATTCTTATTCAGTTGCATCCTACAGCGTATAAGAGGGCGTCTTTCTGTTTGACTTGTTGTTTCGTCTACAGCCTCCTGAAAATTACCTCATCTTAGATGCAGAGCCGGCTCTAACAAATGTGCAACACGTGCATTTGCACGGGGCACCATAATCTGTCAAAACTATATTATTTAAAATAAATATTTCTTATTGGAAGCAGACTTCATAATAATGGTAGTTAAATTTACTAAGCTGACCCTTTATTTCAACACTACATCCTTTTATTTCAACAAATCCCAGCGTTATTTGTTTGATTGTTGTCAAATACAAGAACTCAATTCTCGAACAGTAGCGACCTGTTCCATTTGGTTAGTTATCACAATTTTGATATGAAAACTAGTCTTGTCTTTGTCACAAACAAGTTCCTTATAATTGAAGGTGGAAACAAGTTTTTTTTTTTTAAATTTTTTTAACAGATGTAGAAGGAAAATCAAGAAATAAAGCTAAAAGAGCTAGTTGCACTGGACTTGCAAACTGATATATTGAGACTGGAGGTCGATATTGAATTATATTAAAAGAATTATCATTTGTCTTCTGCAGGTGTGCTTGCTTTATATTTCACTAACATAATATATTGTATTAAAAGAAAGCAAAAAAAAAAAAAAAAAAAAAGCAACAAGTTTGTGTTTGTAGTGTTTAGGGCCTTCCTGAGTGCAAGTGTACTTTCCCTCCCCTTCATTGTTCATGATACCGTAGCAGTGGCGTATTTACGATTTTGTTTCGGGAGGGGCTTTTCCTCTTTCGGGGGGGCTTTGCCTGAAAATGTGAAAATTCTGCAAGATATTTACTGTACTTTACTATAGTAAGTAAGATTTCGGGGGGGGGTTAAGCCCAGAAGCCCCCCCCCTAAATACGCCACTGTACCGTAGCATACTTAAAATCGTGTCTTTTAAGATTTGTTCGTTCTGGAGAAAGGGAAGGGTGCGAATGATGCCATTGCACTGGGCGGCAAATTGCCTACGGGCCGGCCCTGCTTAGATGTAGGCGAAACAAGAATTCCAGTTTGGCCTCTTGCTGCTCCACCTGATCTACCAAGAGAGAGATATACGCATTAATCTTCCCTATCTTCTACAATCAATGGTCTAGTTAAAGAAAAAAAAGCTATTTCCGTTGGACCAGTGGCTAACACGCGCGCCTTTACTGCAGATGGAATCCTACATTTGATTCCAAGTGGAACAACATTAAAATTTGAGTGTATTAAAATTGTTCAGATTTCACCTAGAGCTCTCTCGTGCTTGGCGTATGCGCTTCTTGCGCGGAAGACTGGGGTTAAATTCCCTGTAGGAACCAATACGATTTAGATGGCACATGAAACCGTAGGTCCATGTCTAATATAGCTTCAGTGCTGAAAAGGGCGATAAACTGCAATCCAATCCTAAGCAATCTAAGTACGATTTAGGATTTTCCTCTCCTTTACTTCATACATTACATTTTATTGATCAATATCAATAATTATTGGTACATGGTTTTTATTTCTGTAGATGGACTTGATTTAACTTCTGTTTCAACTTGTGGGATGTTTCTGGTTTCACCGGAAACTGCAACATAGAAGTTATATTGAAATAAAAATATAGAATTATGTATTCCTCCTCCGAAAGATTATGCGTAAAGAGGGTCCACATCCACAAGATCAATTCACACCTCAATGAAATGGTGTGATCAGTACAAAACTCAGACTGCTCTTTCGTACTTACGATCGAACAGTCGGCAGGGGCGGATCCAGGAGCGGATTCTCCCCAGAAGAGGAAACTTTTTCTTGTTTTATATATGAACAACACCCATCCCACAGTTTGGAACTCTTAAAAGTAGCTCTATGTGGCAGTATTACAACCCCCTCCCCCAGAAGTTCGTCCTGGATCCGCCCCTAACAGTCGGTGGTTTCATTTAGACACTTTACTGTCCAAACCACTTGAGTTCTCTACTTTAAATTCAATCAAGAAGTTTTAATAAGTTTCCCAATTCAATGTTAAATAGTCCCAAATTTAAGAGACAAGTATGCACTTGGCATTTTTTTTTTTTTTTTTTTTTACAGTAGTTGTAATTTGTAGGTATTCGATATGCAACGCTTATATTCACGTAAGTTTCTATTTTTTTTTTTTTTTTTTTAATCTTGCTTTATGTTTTAGATTCCCGTGACATTCATTGCGAGAGAGATACCTGAAGAAATTGGCAGCTGAAGATACTTCCTGCATTCCAAAATATAAAGAAACTACTTTTAGACACAGTAGGACACTGTGCACATTATCGACACTCTTTGAACACCTTCAGATGACAATTACTCATTCCTTGTAGATACTGTGTTGTCCAACTATGTTCCAGATGTTTGTACAAAATGTGCAACGTGTATGTCGTAATTTTGTTTTCGAACTGTTTGCTCAGAAGAAGTGATTTAAATATGTCATACTAGATACAGTTTTCGGAGAATTAACGCTTTTGTACACACCAAGCACACTTTATAAACACTATTTGATTAATTGTGCCTCAACATTTGTACTAAAAGTGCTTAAATGGTGATTTATTTTTGACAGTGTGCATAAACGTTGCATTTCAAGACAAAAAGATTGCGATGAAGCTTTGACAAATCTCAGTGTACAGGACAAACTTATTGGCACCTTCAAAGGTACAGTTACGTTGCTGCATATTCTTATGGAAACAGATCCTTATAAAGAATTGTTTCAACTATTACATGATATATTCAATCTATTCTGCAAAGAGACTCAACACCAGCAATTGAGGTCTATTCCGGAAGAATGGCACATAGACCGTTTCCGTGAATGGAGAAAATGAGCCTTAAAGATTTTATTAGAGCATATGTTACTGTTATATGCTCTGATAAAATCTTTAAGGCTCATTTTCTCCATTCACGGAAACGGTCTATGTGCCCTTCTTCCGGAATAGGCCTCAATTGTATATCGATTGAAAAGTGTAAGGGGAATGGAGATAATCTCACCTCAAAAGTTAATGGAAACCTATGTTTCTCTAAAAAAGTAAACCTTTGGGAAAATTAGTGTGCACTTGGAATTGTGCTTTGAACGTGACTCTGAAAGATCTTTCTCATAGTACAATGTTGTGGTGACAGTGAGAAGGAAAAGTCTCTCAGACATTGGCGCAAATACCGGGGGGAAGAAGATGACATGCCCCCTCCAATCTTGGAACTGGGGGACTGTTACCCCTTAATAATCAAATTTGAAATGTGTTTTTGGGAAGAAATGTGATCATTTGTGTCTGATTGCCACAAAGGAAAAAATGAAATGAAATCTTTGAGTTTTACGTCCCACGATTATGCCGGTTAAGCTAAAGGAGACCGTGATGATGAATAATGAATGAAATGGTGGAATGAAGAAAGTGGAAGGAAACGCAAGAACCCCGAGAAAACCCACGCACACGGTGTTTGTCCATCACAAGGTTCACTTGGCGAGGGCTGGGATCGAACCCGGGACCCCAAGCACAAGAGGTGAACGCTCTACCACTGAGCCACCACGCCTCCCCCCACAAAGAAAAGTAAGATGAAATTGATGTTCTCCCAGAATGAGGCTCAAATCTGCCCGACTCCCAGTGTGAAGACAACTCTGCTACCCTGATCCTACACACACACACACACACACACATACACACACACACACACACACATATATATATATATATATATATATATATATATATATATATATATATATATATCCCTCCTTTATAACACTTCATAAATTGTCACGCAAATATAACACTGGGGTCTGAGGAACCCCATTACTATTTTTATTCTCATGAGCATGTTTATAAATATTTATGTAAACGAAATATTTTATATATATAATTGTTTCATTGTAAATGTATATTAATGACATTACTCAAAAATGTGAACTATCTTTGAGTAAGAAATTTGATTATATGTAGATAATGCTATTCTACTGTTTTAAAACCCCCAAAATCTAAAACTATTTCTGTTACATTCAGAATTTTTTGATAAAATAACAGCACACGCCACCAAAATGAAAGGGTAATACATTAACTTTATTCCAAATATGTGGCACCCAAAACTCTTGAGCTACATAACTTGTGCTGAACCTTGTTATGCGCTTCGCATTTTGCATTGTCTACTCTTATAAGCAAAGAATACTTATAAGCTTTTTACACAAATCTAATAAACGCAAGGTAAATCAAACCGAAACTAGAAGTTCCTTTTTAGGGGGAAAGGATTGAGAGTCATCTGTTCATACTGAGAACAATCAATACACAACACACTACGGTGCTAATCGCAGATAGGAATAAGGCAACTGGTGCATTGCATTTTTGTCTTGCGGTCCTTCGAACGTGGGCACAGACCACATCTCTGCTTCCTTTGGAGTGTTCCTTGATTCAGTACTGGCAAAGGTAGATTTAGAATATCTTGTATTGCTAAGCGAATGCTTCTTCGAAGTGTAGACGTCTCCAGTCTTTTGTGTAGCCAAGGTTTGATCAAAGCCATAGCCAAGTCCTCAAGGTACTTCCTACGTGGCAGTCGCGGATTCTGCATGTTCAAACTATATAAGACCATAGAGTTTATACCACATTGATCCAGCATTGCAAACAAAATTCTCATTGGCCACCTGTTTGTCTTACGCGAAACACTAAATGTCTTACAAAGCTCATCAAATTTGCCTGTTCCTCCCTTTGTGGCATTATAGTAAAGAACAATGTCTGGCTTTCCTGTAGTTTCGTCAATATCTGCAGAATAGTGCATAGATGACAGCAAAAAACATTTTTCTTCTCTCTTGGGCTGTAAGATACCAGTGTTTTATTTTGGTCAAATGCAAAAAGACATTCCCCTTGCCGCTTTTTAGCTAAGAACTTAGGTGGTATTTCTGGTTTGTTGTGTCTCAGTGTGCCTACCATTGTCAATTTATGTTCAGTTAGCATTTCTTGGAAGAGAGGAACAGATCCGAACCAATTGTCAACAGTTAGGTTTCTGTTTGTTCCATGAATAAGCTCAGAAAGTTTTTTGGTATAGAATGACGGTACACTTTCCCCCTTTTCAGTATGAACACGACCAACATAAGGGATAACATTTACCATGTAATAAGTCTTTGAGTCATTTATCATTACAATCTTGATACCATATTTGTCTGGTTTTGATCGCATATATACTTTAAACGGACATCTTCCTCTGAAACTAACAAGTTGTTCATCTACAGTACAGTTCTCATAAGGCGTGTACAAGTTCTTACAATTCTCAATTCTAAATTGTTCCCAGATGTTTCTAATTGGCGCAAATTTGTTGTTTTCTTTCCTTTGCTCTCGGGTAGATTTATCATCAAATCTCAAACACACACACAACCATTTAAATCGTGTAAAGACATAGTCAGGCTGTAAAGGGAAACTCCAAATTTTGTGTCCCACAAATCTGCCAAATGCCTTCGACTGTTTTTCTCTACACCAGAGAAATAAAGAAGACCAAAAAAGGCCAAAATCTCAGTTTCATTTGTATTGTTGTAGTATGACTGCCTTTCTAACTTCTGCCACTTTCTTTCCATTTCTTAATTACTTCTCAAAGTAATTTCTTTTATGATGTTTTCGTCAAACAACAATCGCCAAGCTTCAGCTGGAGTACTTACAGTTTTGCAGGACCCTTTGCGCCTGGAAAATGAGAATGCAAATTTCTTTGAAGTCGCCGACCTCTGCGATCCGATTCCTGACATGACCAACGGTAACGATTCTTTCCTTTCAACGAAGCACTTTGTCCTTGCGAAGCACTCGATACAACGTTATCTTCGTCTTGTGCACTTGATTCATCATCTTGTTCACTTTCTTCTAAAACATAGTCAGAATCCATGTCTGAATCATCATTACCAAAAACACTTTCATCGCCGGATGAACTGTCATCAGATTCTTCTATTTGCTGTCTTATGGCATCAACGTTATTTGCAATATTTTTGTTCATTTTTGAGCAAAAACTAAAATCACACTCAACAACACTAGCTCAGTAAACGCAACCGCAAATATAACACTGGGGTAAGAGAGACCCCAAACACACTTCCGCTGTTCACTGTAAGTTTCCCGGCGCAAACTGAAATAAGTTTTGTCATGCATTGATGACCTAGTGTTGCCAAGTAAATTTACGTGGATGGAAAAAGGAACTAAATAATAAATAAAGAAGTTACTAAAATAAGTGATTCTTGGTGGGGTCCTGTGGACCCCAGTGTTATAATTAGGGTATATATATATATATCTATATCTATATCTATATATATATATATATATATATATATATATATATATATATATATATATATATATATATATATATATATATATATATATATATATATATGAGAGAGAGAGAGAGAGAGGAACGGTCTTACCCCCCCCCCTAATGTCGAAGACAGATTTGCGCCACTGCTCTCAGAACAAAATGTAGAGGCAATAGCAATTTGGTTCTTTGAGAAACAAGGACAAGAAGGCACTGTATGTTCAGTACAAAATTAAGCATACAACATGTTTATATGAACAACAAAAAAAATTATTTATTTGTAAAAGTTCAATTTGTGCTTGCTAAGTGTCTTTCATGAATTGTGGATGAAGAAGGGAATATATACCTAGGTATATATTAGTGGTGGGCACAAAAACCGGCTTTTCGGTTTTAAGAAAAACCGGAACCGGTTTTTGAAAATTTTGAAAAAAAGGCTCGGTTTCTTACCGAAGCCAGTTTCGGTTTCCTTCAAAACCGGTCCAGTTTTCACCGGATTCAGTTTCGGTTTTCTTCAAAACCGATTGTTTTTTTTTTCAATTTTGTTCTATTTTTGACCAGAATAGTGTTTTGTTTTTCTCCGGAAACCTAATCCGTTTCCACAGAAATAGTTTTATGTTTTCCAAAAGTTTTCACCGAAACCAGTTTCGGTGAAAACCGAACCGGTTTTGAAGAAAACCGAAAACCGGCTTCGGTGAGAAACCGAACCGTTTTTTTCAAAATTTTTAAAAACCGGTTCCGGTTTTTCTTAAAACCGAAAAACCGTTTTTTGTGCCCACCACTAATATATACCTAGTTTCGGTGAAAAACCGAACCGGTTTTGGAGAAAACCGAAATATCAGTTTTTCGGGTTTCGGTTTTTTTAGAAAACGGTTTGCGATTTTTATAAAAACCGGTTTTGCCCATTCCTAGTATATATACACTATACATATACAGGAAGGAATACATATGTACACTATTTGTAAGTGGACTGCACAAAATATTAAATTATATTCTGTGCAAGTGAAAAAGCTTAAAGAGATTTCGTACGGAGTATTTATCCACATTTTCCCTCAGAGTTGATGTGAGAATCGTGATGACATTCGTATTCATTGATCGGATACTTGTGTTAAAGCTTGGTTAAGGTAAGTCTAAAAGAATTATAGACCCTATAAGTACTAGCTGAACCTGCGTTCTCTACAGAGGGCATCATTCACATATGAGCATGAATCTCCTTGTCATTCCTCACAACATCTGTACATGTCCCTTTACAGACACAAAAGGAAAGAAGTCTTCAGAAAAATCGGCAAGGGGTACCATAAATGGGAGATTGTTTCGATTATTTTTTCAATATCTCGTACCGTTTGCAAAATTTGAGCCTACTTCCGGTTGGAAAAATGAAATGAAAAGCAATCTTTGAGTTTTACGTATGATGGTTATGCCGGCGAGGCTAAAGGAGATGGTGATGATGAGAAATGAATGAAATGGTGGAATGAAGAAAGTGAGAGGGGGCAATCCCGAGAAAACCCATGCACACAGTGTTTGTCCACTATAAAGTTTACTTGACGCGAGTTGGGATCGAACCAAGGACCCCATGCACCAGAGGTGAACCCTCTAACATGTGCTGTAAAAGTGATATCTCGACTCGAAAAACGTATATTTTTCTATTGGAAGAGCTGTGTCTCGACTCGAATTTTCTCAGGAAAATCCTGTCTCGACTTGACTCGTGCGCATCCCTATTTATAAACATAACTCATTTAGATTTCGGTATATTTTTGTTATTGAATAGGAAATACTCTACATCCAAGGTCATGTCATAATAGGAATATGTTCCGGATTACGTGTGACGAATCATCTTCTATTTCTTAGGTTTAAAACTGAGAAAAAATGAACCAGTTAGTGCAGCGTTTCCCAACCTTTTTCAATTTGCTGCACACTACGAGTGTTACTTGGACTCTCGCGGCACACTTATAGATATTATTATTTATAAATATAAAACACAGTGGTATTTTTTCTGTGATTATTGATCTCCTTCTCACAAAGAAGAAAGCTCTTTCACTGTCCCCTTCCCCCCTGGTAAATCATTATGCTTATTTTTCATTCTAATTTAAAAATAGAAAACAATTGCAATGAAATTCTGGATTCAGGTTTTTAAAAATACGCTTTCTTTTTAAAAACTGTATCCAACCTTTTACTAAGAAGGAAGATCACTAAATAACGAACGAACAAACAAATCTCTTTTAGTTTTAAAACACAAATGTAGGTAATTTGTCGAAAGGATTTAACGATATTTTAAATTTTCAAGTTACGAAATAGTCTGCAACAATAAAGAAGCAATAATCGTCATAACAATGATAACAAATACTTTTTTCAACATTAGAAATGTACAGAACAGTAACCCTGTATGAAACTTATAATTGTAGATTCATAGTAGGTGAAATACAAATATACACATTTCCCTACGTTTTGCAATTTGATTGCTATAAAATTAATAATTTTGTTTCGATTCCTCGCGGCACACCAGCGGCCCATTCACGGCACACCGGTTAGGAAACGCTGAGTTAGTGTGTCCAAAGAAAGCGAGTTTGTGAGTGAATGAGGCTAGAAAGACGTTAAATTTATTTATTTACTTATTTACTTTAGACACATAATAGGAAATAAAAGTAGGCTTCGTTACAATAAGAACGTAATAGCGTCTCATTTTCCGTTAGTTTAGCTTACGAAGATTAAACTTACCAGAGAGAGAGAGAGAAAAAAAACTGCGCCAATACAATATCATAACTAGTGCTGTCGAAATCGGTTTTTGAAAAAACCGAAAACCGGTTTTTGAAAAAAGTGAAATTTCATAAAACCGAAATGTCGGTTTTGAAAACCGCATTTGCGGTTTCGGTTTTGAAAACCGCATTTGCGGTTTCGGTTTTGAAAACCGCATTTGCGGTTTCGGTTTTGAAAACCGCTTTTGCGGTTTCGGTTTCGAAAACCGTTTTTGCGGTTTCGGTTTTGAAAACCGCTTTTGCGGTTTCGGTTTTGAAAACCGCATTTGCGGTTTCGGTTTTGAAAACCGCATTTGCGGTTTCGGTTTTGAAAACCGCATTTGCGGTTTCGGTTTCGAAAACCGCTTTTGCGGTTTCGGTTTCGAAAACCGCATTTGCGGTTTTCGGTTTTCAGAAAATCGGTTTTCTGAAAAACCGAAAACCGCAAATGTCACAAAAATTCTACAGCACTAATATCAAGTAACGACGAGAAAACAGCAAAGAATCTTTCCCCACACCGGCTTACAGTTGCCAGATGGAGGGAAATTTCCCTCGGCGGCGTAGGGAAAAATGATCAAAATTTGCAGAAGGAAAAGAAGGTATTTTTTCTTAAAATGTCCTAAAGTGTAGGGAAATTCTATACTTTTACAATTGGCAGAATAAAAAAAAAATATATAAGTTGCAATTTCTCAAAGAGGCACGGCTATCGTTATTGGGAAGTAAAAAGATACAGAATAAAATATGATCGGTGTTTCCGTCTAGTATAAACTATTGCAGGTGTCTGGGACTTGCGATAAGAAGCCAGTCGACACATGCAAAACCACAACATTCACATTTATCGGAGTAGCAACAAATCAACAATAAAATTGTGTATTGCGATAGAGATTTTCTTTCTTTTTTTCTCTCTCTCTCTCTTTCTTTATATTAAGAAAGGGAGGTGGTGCCTGTTTGTTAACAAAAGAAAGAGTGGCAGTACTATTTTTAAAAATATGGGGAAAGAGTAATAATAATATAAAAGATGTTAGTCTAAGTGGATGATATTTCAAATTGAATTTCGTGAGTTGCATGTGTAGTGATCTTAAATATGGATATACCTTATTTCTATTGAGTGTTGGCTTATTACCCTATTTTAGCGGGTACCACCCGATTTTCAGGTTATATATTCGTCCCCCGCTTAAACATATCTTAATCACGAAAAACCACCCGCTTTTTGGGATTGGAGAAAAATCTAAGAGGACTTAGTTGATAAAGTGTTGGTATGGTATATTCAACGTAAACCGCTACACCTTTGACAATCTCAATCGCGATTGAGTTAAATTTGGACTCGCGCTCAGGCTCAGGCTCTGGACTGTCTGAGCAGTGCGCGTGTGCAGAATCATTTGCTAATAAGAGATCTGCTCTAATGCACAATGGTTTTCTTTGTATAGTTCATGTGTTTTCTATGTAATGTATTGGAGGTTCTATACGAATGAATATTCGTTTGTAGATGTTGTAACAAACATACTTGAATTATTCATGCCTTCACAAGCTACAAGAATGCCGAACGACAATTTCAAGTGTAACTTTAAAGACTCTTATAGAAGCGAATTTACGTTTCTTAGCCAGGGCAGAACTGAGTTTGAAGCAAAATGTACACTCTGGAAAACTGTTTCGTTTGAAAAGTAGGATGCAGGGAAGCAAATTGGACCTCCCCTGATTTTTATATATTTTGTAAACTTGATCACGAGGAACACGAATCTGAAGGCGTTTTGACATTCCGACCTCCGGAACTCGAGATATTAAAACTTAAAGTTTAATATAGACGCTATATGAAAAAAACACAATATTCTCTATACGAAACATATTATGTCCTGTGAGATATATAAAGGTAACCAAGAAAGTTCTGTCGGTTTTTGTGGAGTTCTGTGTAAAATTGACCCTCATACCGTGAGTTGAATGCAAATGGAGATAAGGCGAAGGTCAGTTGTTGGTGTGGGTATAGCCGACATTCTACCTGGTTGTGGAAGTTCAGTTACAACGTAAATGTATGTAAGGACGGAGTGAATATGGAACCTCCACAGAGCGTCATAGGGGCGTGTATGCTGTACGAGTTTCAACTTGGATCAAACGCCACTGTAGCGGGGCGGAAGATACCTCAGGCCTTTGGTGAGGGTGTCGTGATTACGCAGACAGTGCAAGGGTGGTTTAGCAAGTTTAAGAACGGTGACGAAACACTTACGAAAGACGCACCACACGTGCCGGAAGACCAACACATGTACAAAATGAGGATCTTCAGGTAGCAATTGAGCCGAACAGACATGTGAGGAACTGGTGCTAACATTCAATGTTAGTCGAGAAACCATTCGCCAGCACCTCCATCAATTTGGGAAGCACTACAAGTTGGGTCTATGTGTCCCAGATGATTTGTTTCCGGGCCAGAAGGCTACGCGTGCAGACACTTGTGATTCTTTGCTGTCTCGTCTGAGGAAGGAGCCATTTCTGGACAGGATGTTGACATGTGATGAGAACTGGGTCCTGTACGAAGCTCCACGGCGCCGTCATCATTGGTTAAAATCCCATGAACCGGTTCCAAAACAGCTGAAATCAGCAATGCAACAGAAAGTCCTCCTGTGTGTTTGGTGGACTGCTCATGACATCGTGCATCGGGAACTGCTACCGGGCGGTCAGAGAAGAACATCAATGCAACTGTCTACTGTCAGCAGATGAGCCGTGTTCAAGAAAAACTCAAAACCCTGGAGCCAACACTTCTCAATCGCTAAGGGGTTCCCCCATTACGGGACAACGCTATGCCCCACATAGCTAGAATGAGCCGGAACACCATCCTACACCTTGGATGGGAAACACTATTGCATCCGCCATACTGTCCGGACATTATACCGTCCGGTTATCACCTGTTCCTTTCCTTGGACACTCACTTTAGAGGACTCCAGTTCAACTCCGTAGTAGAGGTGCTAAATGCACTTGATACCTTCTTCGCTTCACGGCAAACCAAGTTCTACCGCGAAGGAATCCATGCCCATCCCGAACGTTGGCAGAAGGTCATTGATACTGATGGGTACTATTTTTGATCTTCCAGGTACGTCTTAGGTGACATATCGATGCTCTAAGTGATAGGTCAAAAAGCGACAGAACTTTCTTCGTTACTTTTATACATATTACATAAAACTACTGTATAAGTTCTAGTATCTCGAGATCGGGAAATCGGAATGTCAAAATTCGTTCAGATAATTGCTAATTTTGGTCCAGTTTACAAAATATATAAAAATCAAATAGTGTCCTTTTTGCTTCCTGGTTACTTTATGTTCGAATATCTCGAGTTCCGAAATTCGGAATGTCAAAATTCCTTCAGATTCGTGTTTCTCGTGGTTTAGTTTACAAAATATATAAAAATCAGTTGGGGTCTAGTTTGCTTCCGTTTTCACTTGATGTTCGAATATCTCGAGTTCCGAAATTCGGAATGTCAAAATTCCTTCAGATACGTGTTCCTTGTGGTCTACTTTACAAAATATATAAAAATCAGGTGGGGCCCAGTTTGCTTCCATGGTCAATTTATGTTCGAATATCTCGAGTTCCTACATTCGAAATGTCAAAATTCCTTCAGATTCGTGTTCCTGGTGGTTTAATTTACAACATATATGTAAATCAAGTGGGGTCCAGTTTGCTTCCCTGCAGCCGAAAAGTACATTGAAAGTGTCGTCAAAGAAATAACTAAAAAAAAAAAAAGCTAAGGATCGAACGTCAGTATTTGTCACCCTAATTTAGCTGTGACTTTTACAACCATCGAACTATCCCTTTCGCACTGTGCTGCACATATTACCATAATAGTCTTGCAGCAAATAAAAAAAGTTAAAACACACATATAAATCAATACATTTGTCTCGATCGATAGATGCTTTCACAATTCTTAAAAGGTGTAATGAAAAACAGCAAACATTGTTTCTGCTTTGAAAAGGACAATCCCTTATAAAACCGCAAGCACAGTTTCGGGCGGCTTTCGCTTTCGAAAAGAGCTTTTTCGGTTTCAGTTTGGAAAACCGCTTTTGCGGTTTCGGTTTTGAAAACCACTTTTGCAGTTTCGGTTTTGAAAACCGCATTTGCGGTTTCGGTTTCGAAAACCGCTTTTGCGGTTTCGGTTTCGAAAACCGCTTTTGCGGTTTCGGTTTCGAAAACCGCTTTTGCGGTTTCGGTTTCGAAAACCGCTTTTGCGGTTTCGGTTTTGAAAACCGCTTTTGCGGTTTCGGTTTTGAAAACCGCATTTGCGGTTTCGGTTTTGAAAACCGCTTTTGCGGTTTCGGTTTTGAAAACCGCATCTGCGGTTTCGGTTTTGAAAACCGCTTTTGCGGTTTCGGTTTTGAAAACCGCATTTGCGGTTTCGGTTTTGAAAACCGCATTTGCGGTTTCGGTTTTGAAAACCGCATTTGCGGTTTTCGGTTTTCAGAAAATCGGTTTTCTCAAAAACCGAAAACCGCAAATGTCACAAAAATTCAACAGCACTAATCATAACCAACATATCAATTAGTAAATTCTTCACATAGTAGGAAATTTATTTTTTTTTCTCTTGCTTCTAATGTAATTTTTTCCTGTTTTTATTTAGCGATATTTTTAAAATTTCTGTTCGCTGACATTTTAGGTAAAACAATGCTTAGGCTAAATAATGACTCGTAGTTCGCCTAAATTTACGGAGAAAAATATTATCATTTATGCCATAACCAGAACCGGCCCTAAGCAATTTACCGCCCCGTGCAATGTCATTGTTTCCCACCCCCTCCCTTTCTCCAGTAAGAACAAATATTAAAAGCCACGATTTTAAGTATGCTACGCTATCATGAATAACGCAATGGGAGGGAAAGTGCAGTCGCACTCAGAAAGGCCTAAACACTACAAATACAATCTCGTTGTGACTGTTTTTTTCCCTTTAAATAAGAATCTACTATATTAGTGAAAGATAAAGCAAACACACCTGCAGACGAAAGATGGTAATTCTTTTTATAGAATTCAATATCGAGCTTCAATCTCTGTATATCAGTGTGCAATTCCAGTGCAACTAATTCTTTTATCTTTATTTCTTAATTGTCCTTCTACATCTGTTAATTTTTTTTTTTTTAAAAAAAGAAAAACTTGTTTCTACCTTCAATGATCAGGAACTTCTTTGTGACAAAGGCAAGACTAGTTTTCATATCAAAATTGTGATAACTAATCAAATGGAACAGGTCACAACTGTTCGAGAATTGAGTTCTAGTATTTGTGTGAAGAATCAAGCAATTTATGCTGGGATTTATTTGACCATCTGCTTCACCACTGTCCATGTGACCTTAAACTAATGCGACCTAAACATGATTTATGAATGTAGAATTCAAATAGAAGGTCAACTTAGTAAATTCAACTACAATCACCATGAAGTCTGTTTCCAACAAGAAATATTTATTTTAAATAATATAGTTATGACAGATTTTATCGCCCCTCGAAACTTGTCGCTTCGTGCAAATGCACGTGTTGCACATATGATAGAGCCAAACTCTGGCCATAACTATATGAAATGATTGATAAAGCGAACCGATGCGAGCGGGATTCGAATCTACGGCCCGTTAGCTAGATCTTGTTCTCACTAGCCTAAATGCCTTAAATCATTCGATCACGCCAACCTGCTGGTAAAGGTCCAAGTGAGAAAATTCGCAGAACTTAGAAATGTTTAAAAAAAAATAAAAAAAAAAAAAAACTTTTGCTCGTTTCGACCGTGCAGGGTGCCACTTGTTATTGAAATATATTAAACTTGCAAGCAAAACGTTGTTTTATAACAATGTCCTGTAACTGTATTTGCCAACGATTTAGTTATATTTTTTAAAAAATAAAGCTAGTTACAGTTTATGCGCCAGTACGAATGATATTAAGAAGAGACAATTTAGTTTTCCCTTTTAAAAGTAAAAAATAAATAAATAAATAAAGAACTTTAAAACATATGTTTTTGTTTATGTCTAAATCAAAATTAGAAATAAAAACGTGACAAATCTGTAATATGGTATCAAATGTTGAAGAAACATTATTAAATATAGCGACAGCCTCTTCTGTCAATGTATGTATGAAGGTCAAAAATGATTCATAGTCTTTCTTTATGCGTGGCCATGTGTCTGCTGTTAGCAACATTTTGTTTCAGTGAAAGTTCGCATCCTTGCATGCATCAAGACCAAGAAACGAAAGTGACACACTTCTTGTATTTTTTTAACGTTTTCCGTACCAAGCAAAGAAACGTGCAAAAAGAAAAGCAAACGTGCAGAAACAATACTTACTGCAGTTAAATATCTCACAGGTTAATTTTTGTTTCGAAGGTGCCAATTGGCATGTGTGTGGGCTTAATACAAGCACCTGTCGGATGCCAGTGCACCTGGGCTCTATGCTTCTTACACAGTTCCTTTTGCCTTGAAAAGTTCCTGAACTCGTCTCGCAGCAAACCAAGCATCCAACTAACTAACTGAGCGTGCAAAGAAATTGCCCAATGTCTCTCTCTCTCCTTCTTCCACCTGAACCGTTATTGGTCCTCTGCAGGGCGAATGGAAATCACCAGCCGGAACCAAAAACAAAAAAAGTTTTAAAAAATATACATATATTCTCAAGAGATTTTTTTTAAAAAAAGACACTTTTTTCTTCTTTGGCTTGCATTCAGACTCATACGGAGTGCCTAAACAGGTTGTTACAAATTATCTTGTGACTTGAAAATGATGTAACTGGGAATATGATCTCGGGTTCGAGAACCTAATACCGCCTCTTCTTTGTAGTCCGAAGTTCAAGTCAGGTCGAGGTTAAATCATTCTGCTTTTTTTCTGTAATACTCCATCGTTTCCCTCCTGTCAAAAGAAGACACCATACGTAATAGATAAGACAGCTAACTGTGATATGTTAAAACATGTCTAGCATCATAAACAGGTTTTAGGAAGCATAGTATGTACACGGAATGTATATACTTAGTGACTGACCAGACAAGTGCATCCATCACGTGTTGCTTCACATCACCCAATGCATCTGCATTCCATTGTAAAGTTGAAAATGTCAAAGAACGCCCCCCAACCTGTTAAGGTTATCAACCTCACTGCCTGCATGCGTTACTTGTAGGAAATGGAGCCCTTACCCTTTGTTGTCACCAGAAAGGTTTAAGCCAACAACATGATGACTTCAAGTTGGGCACCAGTACTATACGTTATTTCGATATATTAATTGCTCGAGTGATATTTTCAAATATCAAAATATCGACATTGGATATTTTATTGATTGGTATCCACGTATGTCAATATTTTGATGTATTTCGATAGTTTTCGATATTAAGATATTTGGATATTTTCCATACTCTTACAGAAACTTGGTTACATCTTGGATATCTTGTCGAAGACTTTTTTCTGTGTTCTCCCGTTTCCTCCCACATTCTGATCCCACTGGTTCTTCCATTATCATTCACTTGCCTTAATCATCCGTCTCCCTTAGTGTAAAAGGCATATTCGTGGGACATGCAAGTGAAGGACTTCTATTCCAATCTATTCCAATTTATTCTTATTTCATTACTTTTTCCACAATAATTGACTATCATTAAGTAATTACCCATCTCCTCTAGCCAGAGGAGGACACGGTGAGTCAGTGGTGTAGCTAATGCCTCTGATGCGTGAGGTCCCCTGGCCCGTAGCCAGCCAAAAAATGTAGAGGGTGGGCCGATACATCCATCCATATTAAAGTTCTCTTGCAAGCCTACCGTGAAAAATTTAGAGGGCCCGGCCCAATAGACCCCCATGGATATGGGCCTGGGGTCCCTGGCTCGATCTCTGGCCAAGCAAGTTTGTGGTGGACAATATGGTGTCTGTGGGTTTTCTTGGAGCACTCCCGTTTCCTTCCACTTTCTCATTCCACCAATTCTTCCATCATCACCATTCACTTGCTTTAATCATCACCTCTCTTAGCCTAAAGAGATATCATGGGACGTTAAACTGAAAGGTTTTTCCTTTAGCCAGAGAGCATATCCGTGGAAGGTAAAAGTGAATAATTTCATTATACAGGGTGTTTCAAAACAACAGCAACGTTTGGGAGGTGATTCCTGACGCCAAGATAAGACAAAAAGTATAGACCAACCTGGGTGCACAAATACTTCCTTTCGGAGTTATAGTCTGCCGAAAACATGAAAATCTGAACTTTAATCTTTCATAGCTCCAATACTATGGAACCTACTATAATCGGGTGAAGACTTCACTTAGAACTAGTATGTGCCCTATCCAAATATCCATGTTTCAGAATCATGCGGTACTTCCCCAACAATTTTTATAGAGGTAGTTGGTGAGTACTTCAAGTTATATGCCCGTAGGCAAACTCCCTCCATAAAAATTGTTGCGTGAGTGCCACAGGATTCTGAAACATGTATTTTTGTATAGCGCACAAGTTAGCTCCATAGTGAAGTCTTCACCCGACTATAGTAGGTTCCATAGTTTTGGACCTATGGACCATTAAAGTTCATTTTTTCAGTTTTCGTCAGCCTATAACTCCGAGAGGGAGCAATTGTGCACCCAGGTTGGTCTATACTTTTGGTCTTATTTTGGTGTCAGGAATCACCTCCCAAACGTTGTCTATGTTGTTTTCAAACACCCTGTATATATCGCTTTAGTAACTTTGCTGAATCCTCTTTATTTTGAAGTGGTGATAAGGGAGAAGAAAACATATATGACGAGCTTGTTTACAAAAATGAACATTTTTATTTTCAGTTTTTTTTGCTAAATTGACCTTCAACAGTTTCTCAATCTATGGAATGATCTCTGTCAGATTACGCGATAGGGTTTATAAAAACTTTTTTTTTTTTTTTTTTTTTTTTGGAATAGAAATTACAACAGAGTCATTTCATGTGAAATCACGTAATTTTAAAACATGACCGTGCTTCAATCTCTCAGATTCTCTTCAAATTTTTTTCATTCATAAATACCAATGACATTATGCTAAATTAATTTTCTGCGATTTTTTGTATGAAAAATGGGCCGAGATGAAATTTTTGAAATATATGAATTGTCTGCCAATTTCACTTTTCGCCACTCAGCATCATGGAACTAAAATTATCATAACTTCCTTATTTTTGAAGTTATTTGGCTCATCCAGGTATCAAATGAAAGCTTAATTTTTGCTCTTTCAGCAGATCCTAAGAAACCTTGCAAAAGGTTACACTGTCAAACATTAAGGGGCAAGTTACAACTTTGAAACTTTTGAAACTTTTTTGTACATTAATCTTAACACTACGTGGTATGGTTAGAAAATAAAGAGGGTGTTTTTTGTATTTTTGTAATTATTGTATATATATATATATATATATATATATATATATATATATATATATATATATATATATATATATATATATATATATATATATATATATATATATATATTACATGTACGGAAATATACAGTTTTAAGTTTTGTTACAAATTATGTCATTGCTCATAAATTACAACTATGAAATTTTTAAAACCTTTTTAATAGAATCATCTTAGCACATACATGATATGGTTAAAAAAATAAAAAGAGTACTTTTGGTATTTTTGTAATTTTTTTCAAGGCATTTTACATGTACGGAGATATATGTACAGTTTTGTTTTGTTACAAATTGTGTCATCGCTCGTAAGTTACAACTATGAAACTTTTGAAACTTTTTTTTATAGAATCATCTTAGCACATAAATGATATGGATAAAAAATAAAAAAGAGTATTTCTGGTATTTTTGCATTTTTTAATTTTTATTTTACCTGTACGGAAATATACAGTTTTAAGTTTTGTTACATTTTAAAAAATCGTTGTGTTATTTCAACGACATGCCTATGTCTTAACACAATTGTGTTAAAATATAACACAAACAGTTGGTTAGAACAACTCACCCTCCATTTGGAGTTGTGTGTCAAATGCTGGTAGTTGAAATGACACACAGCCTGTGTGTTAAATGTTGTGTAGAGGTCGTTGTGAGACGAAAGCGAATATCTGCTGCAGTTATGCTGATAGGAAAGTTGTTTGAACAACGTTGAACTTGTCACAGGATGCTAGCATGAGTTCGATTATAATCCGAAGAAACAGACAATACAGTCAAAAAGTGGTCTTAGACTACCTTTCTATTTTACATGAATTTTGTAGCTGTCATAAAAAAAAACAACAACAACAACTTGCAACCCAATCTTTCTATTTACTGTTTACGTGTTACAACTTCCTGAAAGCAAGAGAGGTATCTCCAGCCATGCAGCACTGCACTCTAGTGGACAAATAGTGAACCTCCTCATTAAAAACGTTTATTTTGGCACACTTTCCCTCCTTGTCCAAAAGAATCCGTCGTTTCGGAAGCGGCGAAACTGTTTTTTCCTTTATGTCAGCGGGAGGCCAATAGCAGGTAGCAAGCAAGACGTCCCAGAAAGTTGCACATGGTTCAACTCCTTGCAAGATGGAGAAAAAAAGAAAATGTTGTCCCTTTCAGGACTATGTTTACATGGTGAAATATGGTAGGGTTTCAAGATTTTTTTTTAAATGACAGCTACAAGATTCATGTAACGTGGCAATGCGGTCTAATGCAAAGAAAGATAAAAGGAACTTAATGAGAGCTATACAGCCATTAGTGGCAAAGATATTAGCGAAAAGCAGTTTCCATTAGTGGACAGGTGTTGTAAAGGTAAATATTGCAATCATTTAAATGCTAGGGAACAAGAAAAATCGTTTGCTCAATTTTACGGAAGTGGTTCAAAAGAACAAGATGCCCTGCTGTCAGGCTTACTACAGAGTAGACGTACGGAGCCAAAGAACGATACGCATGGAGTTTGTTCCCTTTTCTGGACCCAGATGCTGTTGATTGGTATGAAGAAGTGTTCCGTCAAGCCCAAATCGGAAACCAAGAACCAAACAGCGGTGATGGAGATGATTTTCATGAGTATGCTTTACCAGCCCTACATAATGCATAAACTATTTCTAGTGTCCAGGACTATTACATATCCAGTTTCTACATAATAAATTGACTATTTTAATGTATTATTGTTACACATATATTGTCCTGTTTATTTTATACTTTGTTCCTTACTTTGCAAATATATATATATATATATATATATATATATATATATATATATATATATATATATATATATATATATATATATATATATATATATATATATATATACTCGTATATATATATATATACACGCGAGAATCCTGCAAGGTCATTCTCTCTAACATTCATATTTATGTTATAGTGAAACAAACTGTTAGTTTCTTTGTATTTTGTGGAAGAAAAAGAATAAATCTTTGTTTCTCTTCTAGGGTGCACATGTACAAACGTTAAATTAAAAAAAAAATATATCTATATTTGAAATGTTTACACGCGATTTTCTCAGAACATGATTTCTCGTTACGTGCCCTTATCACATAGAACTCCTCAATTTTAACAAGTGGGACAATCGAAAATTAATGTAAGATCCCATTTAGGCACTGTTATCCAATAGTCTTACTAACTCTATGGCGTATGTAGCCCGGAGGTTCAAGGTCGCGTTTACTAAAGCTCTCCATTGACTTCTATTCTTAGCCAGTTTGTAGTTTCTATTCCTATTTCTGCGAGATCCATCTTAATGCTGTCCCCCTATCTGCGCCTAGGTCTTCCTAATGGCCGTTTTCCAATTGGACTTCCAGTCAAGACTTTGAAAACGTTTCTACTTTCTTCCATTCTGGCTACTTGACCAGCCCACCTAAGCCTCCTAGACTTGATAACCCTAATAATATTTGGTGAACCATATAACTTAAGTAGTACCTCATTATGAAGTTTCCGCCATTCCCCATTCCCGTTCCTCTTGGATCTCCGAATATTCGTCGTCAGGATCTTGTTCTCAAATACTTCTATTCTACGCTCTTCCCTCAGAGTAAGCGACCATGTTTCGCAACCATACATAAGAACAGGCATGATTATCGTTTTATATATTTTAAACTTTAAATTCCTTAACAGAATTCGCGACTCAATAATAACACCCCCAAAACTTCCTAACTCAACATTCATTTGTATACAGTACTTTCTCAATAAAACTATACTTGTTTAACAGGGAAATGATTGATGTAGCATGAAAATTTTGATTTTACACTTTATCTGTACTATTTCTGTTATAAAAACAATCTAAAGTCTGTGACAAACATCTTGGCATTTCAGCTAAACAAATAAAACGCAAGCTCTGACGCGACGTTGCCAAGTAATAAAGGGGTGCGACTATGAATTGGCTAAGCAGACGAACTACAGCACGATCAGGTGGCAGGGAATAGACTGAAGTGAATGTGTACAAAATAAACGTGGCAATACTCTCATTTGTTAGCAACATTTAACGGGAACTTGGAGTGCCGCCTTCAAATGCCAAGATGTTTGTCACGCCGTTTAGTTCTATCATTTTTCCACCCTGAAAATATATGTGGAAATATTTTACAATTACTTATCATATTTTCAACACTGCATAGAAGTAGTGGCTTGTAGTGTTGGATCTCCCTCTTCCCTTTCAAAGCTAGGACCGTTCTCAATAAAAAAATCTGGGTGCGAGGGAGCGCCTGGCTTCTGCAATAGCGTTTGCTTCCACTGAAGAAAAATGAAATCTTTCATTCTTACGTCCCACGATTATGCCGGCTAAGCTAAAGGAGACGGTGATGATTAGAAATGAGTGACATGAATAAAATAGGAGGAAATGGAAGAAACCAGAGAAAACCAACGTATACGGTTTGTTCACTACAAAGTTCATTTGGCACGAGCTGGGATCGAACGAGGGACCCCACGCACAGAGATCAACGTCTTATCACTTAGTCACCGCGGCCCTCGTTTCGACTGACGCAAACGATTCGTGTGCTGAACTACAGATACATATCAGCCAGGGACGTAGTCAAGGGGTGGGTCATGGGGTCAGAACTCTCTCCGAATTTCCGATTTTTCTATAAATTAGTCAAATTTTAGGGGTGATTTTATAAATTTTCATATAATTTGTCCTCAAATTGAATTTTGACACTCTCAAAAGCTTTGGACTCCTCCCGAAATAAATTTCTGGCTGTGTGCCTGATCTCAGCCGAACCACTGCAGCTGTCTCCAACATTAAGCAACAGAAAGAGTGTTTCTACAACGACAAACTTCCTATTTATTTCCTCAGCGAAGGTCAACAAACCAAGAGATGTTCTACATATATAAAGTACGCAAGATAAGAATAAGAACATAAACATCTTAACCTAATTAAACAAAATATACGAAAGAAGAATAACATCTTATCTTCACACGACAAAAATAAATCAGTTTAAAATTAAAATAAAAGTAAATACCAAACAACACATATTACAGGTTCATAACACGCTTTAAATGCTTGTATTATTGAATTGTTCTAATTCCTTATCTAAATACATTGTTAATTTCACTGTTTATTTATACAAATAGCTAGTAGTTCAGAAGTTATCCTACAAAAGAAGACTCTTGACGAAAAAAACGGAGAGCAAGAGATAGTATAAAATTATTTGTTCATTAAATAATGTCAAGATGTCACGAAAATGATTTAGAACAAAAAAATGATTACGATATATTTCAACTGATTTATCTGTTCACACCAGTTTCGTTTTCTAACTCTGATAAAATACAACTTTCTCCAATAAGACGACTTCTTAGAACTATAAGGATTTCGATACAATCATACTAGCGTCAAAGTTCGAGTATAACTCCTAGTCTCATAGTTAAGAAAACTACTTTAGTATGGTAAGTAGTTACTCCACTGAATTATCCAGTATTTGAAGTTTTCAGGATTGTTTCTAGAGTTTTGTTGCCTACATTTTATTATTAAGTATTCTGCCTTTTGACAAGTCCTGGGACTAATGAGTTTTATTATTATTATTATTATTATTATTATTATTATTATTATTATTATTATTATTATTATTATTATTATTATTATTAATTTCAGTTTGGACCGGGAAATGTTTCTTCATGTTTCTCGATTTTCAGCTTCCTCTATTAACTTCCATTATTTTCTTCTATTTTTCAAATCATCGATCACTTCTGTTCTTCTTTTTAATCCTATTCCTCACTTTCCTTCCCTCTTTCCTTCCATGGTGGTATGAAGAAGATAATTTCTTCGCAAGATGTGTTTAATCCAACTGTTCTCCTACGAAGGATGGTGGCTAAAAGTGTCCTCTTCTCTCCTACCCGTTTTAAAACGTCTTTGTTTGTTACTTTCTGTCCATTTTATATTCTTCATCTTCCTCCAACACCATATTTCAAAACTTTCTAAATATTTCTTCTCCAACTTCCGTAATGTCCAAGTCTCTGAACCATACAGTCCAATACTCCATATATAACTCTTGACAAACTTCTTTAGTCCAATATTAAGGTTGCTAGTTAAGAATTACCTTTTCTTGTTGAATCCTTCTTTGGCCTTGACAATTCTTGACCTGATCTCTTTGGTGCAGTAAGCATCTCTCGTCAAAATACTTCCCAGATACTTGAAATGATCGACCTCTTCAAGTTCTCTTTGTTCTACTCTGACCTGTAAGGGCGCATTTCAACGGGATATTCTCATGAACATGACTTTTGATTTTTTGATGTTGATTTCCACTCCATATAATTTCCCAGTGTCAATTAATTTGTCAATCATCTCCTGTAGTTTTTCTTCGGTTCTACCTATAATAACCGTATCAATCTGTGTACCTGATCTTGTTAATGATCTGGCCTCCAATCTTAAAGTCTTCAATTCCCATTGATGCTTTCTTCATTAAACATTCACTATAAATATTGAATAATTGGGGCGACATACTACATCCTTGTCTGACTCCTCTTCCGATCTCCACTTAAACCACCCAAATTTAGATCTGGCTAGAAATAAGAAAAAAGATATAGCCTATATATATATACTTAGAGAGAGGCAAATATAAAATATGTTTTGAATCACACCTCGTAGGATAATGAAAAGAAGCAGCTTATGTCTCATGGTTATGTTAAATAGAAATAGCCTATTTTAAATATTCATATTTCGTAATATTTTGACAAAGTTTGTTCTTTGTAAAGATCTTCAGATTTCTTCATATTTTGTATACATATGTCGTATGTGGGTCAACCGATTTGAAATCGCCCACTTTTAGGTTAACAGGTTTCTGACAAAATTTATCATTTTAAAATGTCTGTATCCTCACGATCAAAAGTGGTTGTTTGTAAGTATTCCATAATTGACGTCTGGAATAAAATAATGTAACCAAGTTATCAGAATAATTTTATCAAGTGAAAAATATTACGTGCAAGAACGCGATGCTTTTCAGCTTACCACGTAGTCACCTCCTGTGCCCGAGATTGGAACTTCAGCTCAAAGACAATTAAAGGGTATCCGAAACATATGAGTTCTCCAACAGCTTCCAGTCGCTGTATCAACGAGAGAAGTAAGGTTGCCAACTGACCGGTATTAAACCAGCCTGGCCGGAAATATTGCTGTTACTTTGATTAAGACCGGTACAAACTTATTACGAGACATTTTATGACCGGTATTTTGAAATCTGTATCTAGTGAGAAGCAATTTCATCTAGTTCGAAGTAATATTTTAAAAAGTAACTTTCATTCTTTAAATCCAAAAGTGTCGTATCTTTTACCATCTATCAACAATTAATATATCATGTTTATATGTTTACATAATTTTAAAAAGATGACAGGGACTGTATCTGTGAAAACTTGAAATTTACTTGTAAGATATTTTATATTTATTGAAAGTGAAAAAGGACTTCTTAAAGCAATTTCCTGTAGTTGAAGTATAAGTTCAAAAAGTAAATTTCATTTTGTAAATCAAAGATTGTCATATATAGATTAATATACTTTTGTTCATCTGTTTTGATAATTTTAAAGAAATGTCAGTTACTGATAAATACAATAAAATGTCACAACAACTTCAGTTTCTCATTTTTAGCACCATGTATCTATTAAGCTTATTAGTGAAAGTACTGGAGATATGCAGAATACAGGTGCTAATGCAATTTTTGTCCACAATAATACATTTTCTTCCCATGGGTGAGTCCGAACAAAGTTACTTCACTCTTCGGCCTATATCATAGGGAATTTCGAAGGGATGTTGGTACTTTTATTTTCCGACTTGGCAACCCTAGAGAGAAGTTGTACGTCCACCACAACAGGTAACTACGTAATAAACTGAAGGGGCATCACCTTCTTGCAGGTAATATTTTTCACTTGATGAAATTAGTCCGAGAGCTCCATTGCCACACTATTTTATGCCAGACTCCAATTGTGGATTACGTAGAACGATTTACTCAACGATGGTCTTCTTTTACTTTCAGAAGCCAGTCCTGCAAGGACTAATTGTGGTAACAGCTCTCTTGTTCGCCCCAGTACAAGCGGATATTGACTTTACTCGACTACGGTAAGAATTCATCGCCGTCTCCTGCATTTCTCTAAAATAAATAGTTTCCTTGTGGTTAATGCACAATTCCATTCATTTGGAATCAATATTTTCACTTAATTTACAGGGTGTCCGAGAAGTCCTTCCCTGATTACAGAAATTGATAACTCAGGCTAGAAATAAGATAGAAATATGAAACTGGTGTTGAATTGTTTACAAACTATAAAAGTTTTTGTCTGTGTTGGGTTTGTTCTGTTTCGCTCGATAGGACATTTCCTGGGCGATGGATTGGTCGTGATGGACCAACAGCTTGGCCTCCACGCTCTCCTGACATAACCCCATTAGACTTCTTTTTATGGGGTTATGTCAAGGATGAGGTCTACCGAACACGTGTACCAGATCTTGAAACCCTGCAGCAACGAATAACCACAGTCGTTGCATCGATCCCTCCGGTGATGTTGGCTAATGTGTGGATGGAAATTGAATATCGCCTAGATGTGCTACGTGCTACCAAGGGTGCTCATGTGGAAGTGTACTGATGTGACCAAAACTTTTATAGTTTGTAAACAATTCAACACCAGTTTCATATTTCTATCGTATTTCTAGCCTGAGTTATCAATTTCTGTAATCAGGGAAGGACTTCTCGGACCCCTGTATTATTTGTGTGCTACGAGGGTTATTCAAAAAGTAATGCCTCCAAGACGATACCTTTATTTGTGTTTGACAGATGAGATAGCAGCGATACAGGTATCAGCGGAAGGCTTGTAATGTCAGCTACAAATGGTGGCATCATTTTTCAACATAGTCCCCATTACGGGCAACTCACTTGAGCCAACGCGAAACAAGGTTTTTCATGCAGTTGGCGAAGAATTGCGGTAGCTGCTGGCGAACTCCTGTTCCACCTCCGCATCACAACTGTAGCGTTGGCCCTGAAGGTGATCCTTAAGTTTAGATCTTTACTGTGGCCTGCAGTCTCTTTAGAGTGTCAGGTTAGACATCTGAATCTCGCAGTCAGAAATTCAATGACAGCCACTGTTTCAACCGGATGCCACTACTGGATACCATGGATTGCTCCATTACTCTGGAACGAGAAGAGATAGGAAAGTGAAACAAGTGACATTCTATTGCTTAAACATTAGTGCATTAATGATAAACAGTTCAGAATGTTTGCAATATACTATTGGCCAAGTAGTGGACTTCGAGGCATTTCTTTCTGAATCACCTACGAACATTAGGAGAAGTGGTTCAGATCTTTAATATTTAGGATCAAATGTCTGCTTAAACCCTAAATCCCAGACTCGTAAATTTTTAATTTATACATTGTTTCTTGTGCAAAAGAGTGGTGCCATAACAAGTCTTCGGAGAAAAGTATTTTGGGGCTCTCGAATCAGCAAGTTGGCCTCGGCACAGAAAAGTATTTGTTACTTGCTTCCCAATCTTCCCCATCAGTTTTGAAAATATAACAATTGAAGCTTGATCCTCTGGTCAGAAGCCATAGCAGCGGGCTCTATTGAATTAATTTATATGTATGGGTCCCCGGTTTATATGGCGGACCCTTCTTTCCTCAGGGCTATTTGCTGCAGCAATGACTGGTCCTCTCCCTCTGGGTGAAATGAATGGGTAACACAATTTAAACAAAACAACTCAAAACACTAGATCTTTCGATTTCAGCATAGATCATAGGAAGATGTGGAAACAGGTTGATACAGAAGAGGGTAGAAAGATGTACAGAAAGTTAAGCAACGAGTTACGAAGGAAAGTATACATAGCAAGGGAGAGTTTTACAAAAGAAAATGTGAGGTCTATTTCCCATGCCTTTCTTTCCCTCATTTTCAGCAATATCTGTTCTGTAACCCATGGTTTCTTAGTAGTGTTATGTTCGCTGTAACCTATTGCTTCTTCTGCAGCCTACTTTATGGAAAGTTTATGACCCCGTCGTCTGTTACTACCTGCACCTAGACTTTCCTCGTTTGAGTATTTTTCTTAGAATTTTTCAACGAAAAGATTTCTTACTTCCTCGTTTTTCAACTTTTCAGTATTCAACATCTTGTTGCCTACTCTTCTTCTGCCTACATTTTTCAATTGAATATCCACTTTGGCCACCATAAGGTTATAATCAGAGGAAATGGACCCGGGAAGGGCTTTCGCGTTCCTCAAGCTATTCCGATACGTGTCCTGAATCATAACAGTCTGATATCTTTGGCCAGCTATTGAAAATTTTCAAGTACATCTTCTTTTCTTCTGATTGAACCACGTGTTCCTAATTACTAGTGAATTCTGTCTACAAAAATTGACCAGTCCCTGTCCCCTTTCATTTCGTTCGCCTAAACCATATTTATCTGTGACTCTACCTTCCTGTTTTTCTCCCACAAATGAATTGAAATATCTCACGAGAATTACGCATTCTCTATAATTCATCTATATTCTCATAATTTACCTCTACTTCTTCTGTCGTAAGTGAAGTGGTCGGGGCGTATGTCTGTATCATCACTAGGTCCTTTTTTTCATTTACGTCTTCACATCATCATCATTAAAAGTTTACTTTCCCTACCCTCTCTTTTAACCGCTTACCAAGAATTATTTCCACACTATTATGGCAATCTTTTTCATTACCTGAGAAAACATTCCCTCGTTTTTCCACTCCTCATTACCTTTTTTATTCTAGCTTCACAAATACCTACCAAGTCTAGATTATTCTGTTTCATTTCCTCTTTAAGATTTTCTAATTTTCCTCCTTGTAACACAGTACGTATGTTCCAAGTCCCTATTCTAAACTTTTTGTTCTTGCTTCTTGTCTTCTTGTCTCTCCTATTTTCCCCACATTGTTACTCTCTCGTCCATAGTCCTTCCCCTCCCGGAGATTCGAATGCAGGGATATTTTGTTACCGAGACTATATTTTGACCTGCAAAAGACCATTGTATAACGTTCTCTTGTTGCTGTCGGTAGACTAGGGGAGAGTGGTGGTTCACAGTTGCCTTCCATCCTGCAGCCGTCACTCTGACCACATCTGGAACTAACGTCCAAGTTGAACTACCAATTACTATGTTTTCGCCAACTTTGCTACTGAAAAATTGATACCTTCTTCCAGAAAACATTTCGTCTGCCTGCTCCATTTAAACCAATTTGGTACAGGTGACCGTTCTGGTAGTGAACTACCACAGACATAGTACCAAATTTTATCAGACATAGCACCAGAAGTGCACGCAATCCTCCTCATCCGACACATGTCTTTGTAAATGCAATGCTTATCGATCCATGTTTATAAAAGAGCTGTTATATCATATTGGTAGTATACACTTCCGCTCGCTCTAATTTTCATAGATCCAAGACAGACAATGAAAAGTGATCATGACTCATGTTTAAAAAAAAAATACTCTAATTGCATTCATACTCTATCCACTGCTGCCCCTTATAAATACTCCAGATTAGGTAAGGGCTATAAATAGGCCTGGAAACAACCCATTTTTCAAAGCTACTAGCCTTGCACTTCGGTTTTTACATGTATTAAAGTATATGAAACAGAAACGTTACAATGTAGGACTAGACTAGATTTAGAGTTTTGCCACCTATAAGCTAGAGTCTATTTGCCAACCCTACAGTTTTTTTAAAATATATATATATATATATATTGCTTCTTTTCGGAAAATTTTGCCAATATCTGAAAACGAGATTTATGGAATTTAAGCCTGAATAGCAAACTTTAAAACTAAACTACGAGAAAATCTAATTTTTAAATGTAAGGACTGAAATTTAACTATAGTTCAAAGATTTTCTGTAGACGGCTCAAGATCATGAAGCAGACTACAAAACAAAAAAGAAAATGGTTTATTTGTCCCATTTAAATAACAAAAAGATCGTAAGTCAACTGGTTTATTTTGTTCTTTTTTGTGACCTTAAGCCGCCTATAAAAAATTCCCTAGTAAAAGTTGTCTTAGATGTAACTAGAAAAATAAAATAGAATAGACAGAATCAAATAATATTTACACAATGTGTAATTTTTTATGAAAATGAATTGCAAATAAACATATTATCTCAATTACAGTGCTTGCTACACCTGCTGTGATTGCTGATTATTTTCTTTTGTGATTACTCTTTCAGTAAAAGGAGGTTGTAAAGAACGGCCCTTCAGCCTATCATAGTTATAAAAAAGTATAAGTATCATAAAAAACCAGTATATCGTATTATTTAAAGTTCTAGCATTAAACGCGTTATGTCTCTGTAAAATACGTATGAAGAATATTGTAGCTAGTCAGAAGAAAAGAACACCTCAAGTATAGCATGGTTGTTAACATTCCACCAGTTGACGTTTTTTTCCGAACTTGCAACAACAATTTCAGTATGAAGCGCTTTATGAACCACAGTACGCTAATACTTATTGGCAAACTTGTACCGGTATACTCTAATTTTAGGCAAAACTAGAAGAACAGTGGCGTATTTTGTGACTCGCTACAATATGCTTGAATTTCTTGCTACAATATGTTTCATATGGATCTTACATAGTTGTAACGTTTAATCCTTGAAGTTCTTTCTACAATATATATTTCATATGCATCTTACATAGATGTACCGTTTAACCCTTCACGTCCTTGCTGCATTATATTTCACATAGATCTTACATATATGTAACGTTTAAACCTTGAAGACCTTACCACAATATATTTCATATGTATCTTAAATAGATTTAACGTTTAATCCTTGAAGTTCTTGCTACAATATATTTCATATGCACCTTACATAGACATAACGTTTAATCCTTGAAGTTCTTGCTACAATATATATAATATGTATCTTATATAGTTGTAACATTTATTCTTTGAAGTTCTTGCTACAATGTTGCATGTGGATCTTACATAGATGTAATGTTTAATGCTAGAAGTTCTTGCTACAATATATCTCATGTGCATCTTACATAGATGTAATGTTTAATGCTTGAAGTTCTTGCTACAATATGTTTTATATTCCTCTTACTTAGATGTAACGTTTAATGCTTCAAGTTCTTGCTAAAATATATTTCATGTGGAGTGGATCTTACATACATGTAACGTTTAATCCTTGAAGTTCTTGCTACAATATATTTCAAATGGATCTTACATAGATGTAACGTTTATTGCCTGAAGTTCTTACTACAATATGTTTCATATAGATCTTACATAGATTTAACGTTTAATCCTTGAAGTTCTTTCTACAATATATTTCATATGCATCTTACATAGATGTGACACTTAATCCTTCAAGTCCTTCCTTCATTATATTTCATATGTATCTTACATAGATGTAACGTTTAATGCTTGAACTTCTTGCCACAATATATTTCATATCCATCTTACATAGATGAAATGTTTGATGCTTCAAGTCCTTGCTGCATTATATTTCATATAGATCTTACATATATGTAAAGTTTAATCCTCGAAGTTCTTGCTACAATATGTATCTTACATAGATGTAACGTTTAATACTTGAAGTTCATGCTAGAATACATTTCATATAGATTTTACATAGATGTAACGTGTAATGCTTGAAGTTCTTGCTAAAATATATTTCAAATAGATCTTACATAGATGTAACGTTTATTGCTTGAAGTTCTTACTACAATATGTTTCATATAGATCTTACATAGATTTAACGTTTAATCCTTGAAGTTCTTTCTACAATATATTTCATATGCATCTTACATAGATGTAACACTTAATCCTTCAAGTCATTCCTGCATTATATTTCATATGTATCTTACATAGATGTAACGTTTAATGCTTCAAGTCCTTGCTGCATTATATTTCACATAGATCTTACATAGATGTAACATATAAACCTTGAAGACCTTACCGCAATATATTTCATATGTATCTTAAACAGATTTAACATTTAATCCTTGAAGTTCTTGCTACAATATATTTCATTTGCACTTTACATAGACACACCGTTTAATCCTTGAAGTTCTTGCTACAATATATATAATATGTATCTTATATAGTTGTAACATTTATTCTTTAAAGTTCTTGCTGCAATGTTGCATATGGATCCTATATAGATGTAACGTTTAATGCTTGAAGTTCTTGCTACAATATATCTCATATCCATCTTACATAGATGTAACGTTTAATGCTTGAAGTTCTTGCTACAATATGTTTCATATTCCTCTAACTTAGATGTAACGTTTAATGTTTGAAGTTCTTGCTACAATATATTTCATATGCATCTTACGTATATAACGTTTAATGCTTGAAGTTCTTGCTACAATATATTTCGTATGGATGTTACGTAGATGTAACGTTTAATGCTTGAAGTTCTTGCTACAATATATTTCATATCCATCTTACATAGATGTAACGTTTAATGCTTGAAGTTTATGCTACACTTATTTCATGTGGATCTTACTTAGCTGTAACGTTTAATCCTTGAAGTTCTTGCTGCATATATATATCTTACATAGATGTAACATTTAATCCTTGAAGTTCGTGCTAGAATACATTTCATATAGATCTTACATAGATGTAACGTTTAATGCTTGAAGTTCTTGCTACAATATGTATCTTATATAGATGTAACGTTTAATACTTGAAGTTCGTGTTAGAATACATTTCATATAGATCTTACATAGATGTAACGTTTAATGCTTGAAGTTCTTGCTAAAATATATTTCATACGGATCTTACGTAATGTAACGTTTAATGCTTGAAGTTCTTGCTAAAATATATTTCATACGGATCTTACTTAGCTGTAACGTTTAATGCTTGAAGTTCTTGCTACAATATATTTCATATCCATCTTACATAGATGTAACGTTTAATGCTTGAAGTTTATGCTACACTATATTTCATATGGATCTTACTTAGCTGTAACGTTTAATGCTTGAAGTTCTTGCTACAATATATTTCATATGCATCTTACGTATATAACGTTTAATGCTTGAAGTTATTGCTACAATATATTTCGTATGGATGTTACGTAGATGTAACGTTTAATGCTTGAAGTTCTTGCTACAATATATATCATATCCATCTTACATAGATGTAACGTTTAATGCTTGAAGTTCTTGCTACAATATATTTCATATGCATCTCACATAGATGTAACGTTTAATGCTTGAGCTTCATTCATACGATATACTGCCTTTTAGGAACACTTATTTTTGGGAGTATTATAGAGTGTAAAATGACCGATCTTTACCCACTTCCTCCCTTTCTGTCTTGAACTTCATCATGTCAAACTTTCTTTGTAGACTGCCTTTTAGCATGCTTTTCGTACATAGCAGTTTTTGTTAAATCCATTGCCACTGTTTCCAAGAATTCAAAGCTGTTTCTTTGTTAATTGAAATAGTTTTCAAGTGACCCACACAGATCTCGTACCATCAAAACACCTGTAGATCCACTTTGAATAGTTTTACTTGTTTTGTGAATTTTATGAAGCACAGTATTCCAACTCCCTCCCCAGATTTTCTTTAGAGAAGATGCTCAGCACCCACACAGAAAGGAGGGAAGAAAAATAAAAAAGAGAAATGAAAATAAGAAACAAGAATGGAAAACTAAAGAGAGAACAAAGAGTGAAATTCTAGTATTTCACGTATTTCTTAAATTATATTAGGGTTTGCTATTTCATAGGTCGGAGAGGGGAGGGGAGATGTTTGTGCATACTTATCAGGAATGTATTAAACACATAAAATTCCGGAATTATGGCGCTGAGAATTTTTTAATTTGACAAATTAAATGAGCGTTTCTTAGTACTATTTTCAGCTAAGATTGTTCACACGTCTTATGTCACAAATGGTTGACGTTCAAATGGCACGACCAGAATTTAAATCAGAGGATAGATCCTTAGAATTCTACAACCTCCATGGTTATGGAGCCATACTCTTAATCAAGAATACGTTTTTCACTGTGGGAAAAAGAATATAACAGAAAACAAACATGAAAGAATTCCATTTTTATTTAAAAATACCTACCTAAAACTCCATTTTCAAAAGGGTCAATTAAAAATAATCCGGAGTAGAATCACCCGCTAAGCTTAAGTTGTATTCCAAACTCCTAGATCCTCCGGTCGTGAACTGTGAGAGTACCTCACAGATTTTTAAATCCTGGCTTCCTATGTAGTTGCCACATCGGTTACATTCTTAATGTCAAAATCAATTTTCTTTTCGCTCGACCTGGCCTGCATTTAATTCTAGGCGTGAGATACCGAACTCAAAACATATAGTGATCTATCGGATCAATATTCAATTTTTGTTTAGTATTATTTATATACTCAATAAAAAAAAATACACCGACAATTTATTACTTGTAGATATCAAAATATGGTTAATTTACTAATATATCAGTACTAAAAAATAAATAAGTAAACAAGTTTTGTTTTATATACATTTTCCTATCCCCCCCCCCCAAAATAATAAAATTTGCCGCTCTACGCTAAAGCCTGCTCTGCCTACAGAAATCCTGCCCCGTTACAATGATAGTACAAGTTATATTTCTAAATATTAATGCTAAGACTCCTAATTTGTCATAATTTTATGATATTATACAACTGTAAAATGTCTGATTTTGAAAGCTTTAACACTAGCATTGTAAGACTACTAGTTTTGAAAAATAGGTCTTTGATTTTCCCGTTGTTACGGGGATGCTAGACCATTAGCACATTAGGTGTGTGATTTCTGTAACTACTATAAACTTCGATTTAAGTCGATCCACGATTACGACGATTGCTTGAATTGTTCAATGTACTAATAAGAAATTATTCTGTACTAATGTAATTATTCTGTACTAATAAGAAATTCTCTTTGTTTTAGGGTTGATATTCAATGGACATGGAGATGCAACAACCAAAAGTGTCAGAAAGAAAGAGCGGGAAATGACACAAACATTCAATCTCTTGAGAGGTGTCGCTTAACGTGTGCGTCTAATGGAGTTTTGTGGCCTGTCCCCACCGGAAAAGTTGATTTGTCAACAAATATTGTCCCGATTGATCCTCAGACTGTAACATTCGAATACGAAAATGTTCCAGAAGAGGAGAGAAGCTATGTTCAACAAGCTGTGGAGATATTTCGAGGGTATTTACTTGGCATGACCGAACAAACAAATTGTACACAGCAAAGTTTGAAACCTTTACGTGTACAATTAAATATAAACTCTTCATTAGAAGCTATGGCTTGGGAAACAGACGAGAGTTATAATTTAACAGTGGTTTCAAGAGATGAATCAGTAACTGCCTCTATTGGATCGCAGACTTTTTTCGGTGCTCGACATGGTTTGGAAACGCTAAGTCAACTAGTCACATGGGACTCTGTAGCACAAACCCATGTCATCATAGCCGAAGCAGAACTCCAGGATAAACCCGTGTTTCCTTTCCGAGGAGTCCTATTAGATACATCCAGGAATTTTTACAGTATAAATTTTATTAGAAAGGTTTTAGATGTTATGGCAACAAATAAGTTAAACTTTTTCCATTGGCATTTAACTGACGCTCAAAGCTTCCCCTTTGTGTCCAAAAGGGTTCCTCAGATGAGTCAATGGGGTGCCTATTCTACAGACCAAACGTACTCACCAACGGAAATACAAGAATTAATTGAATACGCACGCGTCCGCGGTGTGAGAATTATACCAGAATTAGATGCCCCAGCACACGCGGGTAACGGATGGCAGTGGGGAGAGATAGCAAATTTAGGGAAACTGGCGGTTTGTGTAAATCATGAACCATGGTCACAGTATTGTATTGAACCTCCGTGTGGACAACTAAATCCAGGTAACGAAAATGTATACCTAGTTCTGCAAGAATTGTATAAAGATTTTCTAGAAACGTTTAACACGAGTGTTTTTCATATGGGAGGCGATGAAGTGTTTGTTAATTGTTGGAACACAAGTACAGAAGTCGTACAGTGGATGAGTGACATTGGCTTAGGGCGAACGAAGAAAGATTTCCTAGATGCTTGGTCAATATTCCAAAACAAAGCACTGCAAGCTTTGGACGAAGCCAACAATCACTCATTTTCGATTCCTGTTATTTTGTGGACAAGTGATTTAACTGGTGCAGATGTTGTTGAGACTTACTTGAACAAGAGTCGTTATATAATCCAAATGTGGATTGAAGATAGTGACGCTTTGGCAGCAGATCTTGTAAACAAAGGATACAAAGTCATTTTCTCAACTAAAAACACTTGGTACATGGATCACGGATTTGGTAATTGGAAAGGAACTTCTTATAGTGGTTACGGATTTCATCCGTGGCAAATCGTCTACAACAATAATCCGTATAAAATACTAAATAATTTTGGTGTAAACTCTACTATTGCACGGCAAAATGTTATTGGTGTAGAGAGTGTGTTGTGGTCTGAAATGGCCGATGAGTTCGCTGCAGAAGGAAAACTGTGGCCGCGTACGGCTGCGTTTGCAGAGAGGGCGTGGAGTAATCCAGATACTGACTGGAAATCTGCTAGGTATAGGATGATGTTTCACAGGGAAAGAATGGTCAACAGAGGAGTTAGGGCTGATTCTCTTCAACCTCAGTGGTGTTACCAAAATGAAGGACTGTGCTCCTGATGATATATAGATATAGATAGATATAAGATTAATATTGTGAAGAACTCGAAATGCTTTGTTAATGTACGAGGACCAGTCATAATCTTTGTAAACCGTGTTCAGTATTAGTGATCTCAATCAAAACAAAAGCACGTGGTCCATTGGTACTTGTTTGGCTACAGCAACTGAAATGGAACATATAAGATAGAGCTGGACGGTTCGAGGAGTCTCGTAAACCTCAGTTGCGGTTTGTAATATGAACCGGTTTGAAACGTTTAACAGAATCGAAAACGGTTCTATTTTCTATTAATCATTAACGTGTTCTCTCAAAAATATTAGCAGAAAAGCATGGGAAATTGTAAATTCGTTCAAAAGTGAAACAGCCGATCCACAATTACTTAACCTAAAAAGAAATCATTACATCTTTCGGAACTTTTCCAAAATATGTAAGAATATTCTGAAAAGTGTCAATCTAGTTAGTGTGTGTTTTCAAACCGAACCGAACCGAACCAAATTCCGGTTCGGTTTCTGAAATAAACCAACACATTCGGTTTGAACCTTAAACCGAACCTAACCCAGTTAAACAGGTTTCGGGACACTTTTAATATAGGGGAGGTACCTACAGAAAATAGTTCCGACTTTAGAATCCATAATAAACCACTAAATATCAAAATTCAAACATAGAAATGGCAAAAAGTATTATCTTCATAAATCATTAAGAGGATGTAAATTACGTCGTTATGAAGTGTTATCATTACAGCCCAGATTTATATGAAAATGCATGTTTATAGTAACATGTAGAAACGCATGGAAAATGTTTTCTTCTTTCCGACGAATTTGCAAGGATTCGTTTGAGACGTGTGTTGGTGCATATAAGTGCATATTTTGAGTGAATTTCGATGTGTATGCATATTTCGTAAACTTTGCAGGATACTGCATATTTCCGAATTTTATTGCTGCATACTAGCATATTTCAGAGTATATCACAAGAAAGTAGGTTATATTTAAAGTGAACTGACTCACTTTGTAAACGCAGATGTAGAATAAAATGTTGTATAGTTTAACAGAAGATAGTGTTGTATCATATCCTAAATTAGTCCACCTGACTTGGCTTGCACACGGTCTCGATTGCGTAGCAAAAACAATCAGATGCTAATATCTAGCAGTAGACGCGCTTAAGTATCAAATTTAAAGAAAGTATTTGTGAAAGATCCATCGCGTATACGTATCTTTCGCGAAGTTGCGAAAAATTTTCCAGTACCTTCTCAACCAGTGGAGCTCGTGGCTAGAAGCTGTGCTATATTATGAAGTTAACTTAAGAGTCTTCATCCCGGCGAAATCAAAATACCGCTAATTTTACATTAATTATGTGATATCTTCAAATAGATAAAAGATAATCGAAATGTGGAACAAAAGCGCCCTAGACAATATCATTTTACATGAGAAACCGTTATCACGGCACACTTATCTGCTTTCGATTTCGAGCCATTTTGAAAATCGGCATTTATTTTCGCTTTTCTAAACAGCTGAAAACATAAAGCCACTAGGTGACTTGTGATAACGGTACCTCACGCAAAATAATATTGTCTAGGGCGCTCTTGTTCCATATTTCAATTATCTTTTATGTATTTGAAGATATCACATAATTACTGTAAAATTAGCGGTATTTTAATTTCGCCGGGCTGAAGACTCTTAAATCAAGTAAAGACAGTTGTAAACTCACTAAGTCCCGATGATGCAGCTTCTGTTTACATGTGTCTAAAAAATGTTTTTCTACAAGTGACATTGAGAACAAAATTAAGTACATATACAACCACCTCTCGAGAATACCTGAAATTATCAGACAGTTGGAATTCCGTAAGAATGTTTTGCAGCATTCACTCTCCTTGGGTGAATTATCGCAGACTTTGTCCACTGAAACAACTCACGGTCTTGCGAAAATAGCATAAGATAAACTTTGCAAAGTATTAGGCAAAAATCCCGGGTACAAAACAATCTGTGCCATTGCAAATATACTTAATGGTGAGAACATGGAATTGGAAGAGAACGTAACACAGGAAGACCTTTGGTGTTTTTTCATATGAACCAGTGACCTGCTGATGTAGAACGACCTACAAAACGTTTCTTACTGATAAACGCAGAGGGTTGACAGAAGAAAACCTAAGAAATATTAATAGTTCATTGCAACAGAGATAATTAAGATAAGATATTTTTGTGAGAAACTGACATTTTATTTTGTTAGTGTATATGTTAATTTTTTAAAATCCATATTTTTGATATTTTTTCGTGCATATTTGCATGCATATGTTGGGGTTTGTTTGTGCATGGAAATCCGGGCTAGTTATCATCAATTGCTTGACTTTCACTTCAGTAGTTTTTTTTAATGGCACATTGTTTTACTCCACCTTCAGGGCCGTAACTTGTGGAGAGCAAGTGCCCCCAGGAAAACTTCCCGCCGTTCGAGGGGGCCCATTTTAAGACAAAATTTTCTTACTCCATATACGATGCGAACGTGAAATTATAACTGAAGCATCAAACAGATTCACTACATTACATAAACAAAACAGCACACAAAAGGTAAATAAAACAAAAATGAGTCGTGGGTTCATTTCAGTAAAAAAATGTCTTGTGATGTGGGGATGCTTTTGTGATGTGGTGTGGGGATGTGCTTTTGTCATGATGTGAGGATCCTTACAATATGATAAACTGTTCAACGTGATCAATCACGCCATTTGCAGCATTCTGATGCTTGCAGCTTGCAGTTGACAATTTCTTTGCCAGTAAGCCGACATTTATATAATAGATAAGTTCGAAGTACGCCAAATGTTGAACATTTTATTTCACGGAGAGGTTCCTCAACTTAAACAATAGAATGGAGCAAGAATTCACTGAAACAGGTATTCCAATGGAGATAAAAATTGCTATATGGTTAACATATCAACTTTCGGCGCTGCATACCCGGGTGCTACTAAAAGAATCTCTTTAGCCTATATCTAGCATTGTTTCATTCTTTAGGTTTGCTACAATTCAGCTATATGATAGTCAGTCCACCATTGTCAGATGAGAAAAAAAAAGTAAGGTTCATACTAACACTTCATCCTATTGGCATTCAAAGATCAAGGTTCGTATTATTTGTCGTGTATGCATGCTGTTTTCAACTTAAACGTCTAATATATTGTATGAACTGTTCCATGCGACAGAGAAGTTACTTCTACATCACCCCTTTCTTGATATGAGTCTGTTCCTTGTGAAAAAATACATACAAGGTGTTTTAAAACAACACCGACAACGTTTTGTAGGTGATTCCTGACACCAAGATAAGACAAAAAGTATAGACCAACTTGGGTACACAAATGCTTCCTTTCGGAGTTATAGGTTGACGAAAACATGAAAAAATGAACTTTAACCCTTTCCGGATCCTGGCTTTTTGGGCTATTTTTTAGACTTTCAGTCAAGCAGCTACTGTATCGTCACTATTTATCCTAGGATCATGGTTCATACCTCATTCTCTTCAAAATAGAGCTGGCTTTCGAATGGTACCACTTGCATGCTCATACCATATACCAGAAGCGGGGAAAAATGTCAAAGTGAAAATTTCGGAGGGAAAATTTTTTTCTCGAACTTTGGCTTCCCCTGGACCCCTCCTGTGTAATCGTAGCCATCAAAAAAAAATCTGATAAATAGTACTTGGTATACTAAATGTGTGTGCCAAATTTCAAGTTTCTATCTTGAATAGTAAGGGCGGGATATTTTTTATCAAAAATTCCCACAATGCCCCAAAGTACCATAAAACACTATGATCTCAGGGGAAAAAAATCCTGAGACATCCCTAATTACCCTAGGACTATAATCCGTCAATCATTCTCTTCAGAATAGAACTGTCTTTCAGGCAGTACCATTCACATGTCTCCATCATGTATCTAAGGCGGGAAATTCCTGAAAAAATGGACTTTTGGGGGCAAATTTTCCCTTTTTTCAATTTTTGCCCCTCTGGACCCCCCTGTTTTTACGCAGAAATCGGAAAAAAACTTCTGGTAAATACTACTCGGTGGACTGAATGTTTGTGCAAAATTTCAATCTTCTACGTGAAAAAATAGGCGCGCCAGAAAAAATTTCCCTACCATGCCCCACTTTTACCCTATACAGAAGTATATTTGGATAAAAATTCACTGAGACGGCCCTAATTACCCTAGAATAATAATTCGACCGTCGTTCTCTTCAGAATGGAACTGCCTTTCAGACGGTATGACTCACGTGGTCCTATCATGTATGTAAGGCGGGAAAATGACGAAAAACGGGATTTTTGGGGTTAAAAATCCCTATTTTTACCACTTTGCCCCTCTGGTTCCCCCCTGTTTTAGCACTGACATCGGAACAAAAAATCTGGTACATACTACTCCGTGGACTGAATGTTTGTGCAAAATTTCAATCTTCTACGTAGAAAAATAAGCCCGCCAAAAAATATTGAACATAGGCTTAGAAAATGAGAAAAGAAATTTTTGACTTATGACGTCATCACCTCCTATGTCTGGACGCAGGACGGTCTGAAACCATACGTAATGTCTTCTGCAAGGCCTCTAAACTTGAAAAAAACAAAAAAACAAACAAAAAAAAAACGGACGAAAAAGCTCAAATAGAAGAGAAATAACGCAATGTACCATGAAAAGTGCATATGGTACAAATTGTACCATAGGATCCCGAAGGGGTTAAAGGTTCATAGCTCCAAAAGCCGACCTACCGTAGTCGAGTTAACACTTCACTTAGGAATTAATATGTGCGTTATCCAAAAATACATGTTTCTCAATCCTAAGGTACTCACGCAACAATTTTTGTAGGGGGATTTTGGCTACAGGCATATAATTTGAAGTACTCACCAACTACCTCTAGAAAAATTGTTGCGGAAGTACTGCAGGATCATGAAACTTGGATATTTGGATGGGGCACATACTAGTTCCTAAGTGATATCTTGACCTGACTACGGTAGGTCCCATAGGTTTGGTGCTATGGACCTTTAAAGTTCTTTTTTTTCATGTTTTCGGCAGCCTATAACTCCGAAAGGAAGCATTTGTACACCCAGGTTGGTCTATACTTTTCGTCTTATCTTGGTGTCATGAATCACTTCCCAAACATTGTCGGTGTTGTTTTGAAACACACTGTATATTACACACATTCAGTGTAGGACTGTATCGTGGCTCACTCTTTTGAGATAGAAAGATGGCCACTCTCGTAATGTCAATATTTGAGTGACAAGAATGTAGATTATCGTAAATAGCGCTGAGGTTGATGTGAATATCAGAAACACAGCAATTGAGCTGAGCCCTTCTTCCACAGCAATTGAGCTATCTACTTTTGACTATGGTAGTCACTGGGCCGGATAAAGGCGCTCAGAAGCCCTGAGCACTTGAAAGATTTTGGTATCTCCATATATATAGATGTGTGCACTGGAGGGGACATGTCCCCTGGGACTGGGGAGGAACTGTACCCGCAATAATCCGATTTGAAATGTACTGTTTTGGGGAGAAATGTGATGATTTTTGTCCGATTGCCACAAAGGAAAATGAGATTAAATTGATCTCCCCACAGAATAACCCTCAAATCTTCCCGCCTCCCGATGTTGAAGACAACTCTGCTCCCCTCATCCTCCACAGCATTGTTTTTCAACTTCATAAATATTTTGAATATCGCTTAAAAAATATGGGAACGGTCTTGCACGTCCCCCCGGATGTTGAAGACAGATTTGCGCCGCTGGGCGTGTGTATATTTGTTTTATGTAATTCAAAATATGAACAATAATAATTCCCAAAATAAAACTTGACTTACAGAAGCTAAACAAAGCTTACAATAAGATGGAAAATAAAGTTTATTTTTGTATACTTTCACTTTATATTTGAAATCTTTTCTCCATTTTCTAAGTTGCAAAGTCTTTGATCAGATTTACATTCCTTACTATTATCAATCATTATCATTACTATTATTATTACTTCCGCCAAGAAGGTTGTTTTTGACAAATATCCTGTATAAGTGTGCGTTTTTTCAACTGATGTTGTAGAGAGAGTTTACAAATTTCACAGACTGCAAATAAGTTTCTCCTTTTAAGGCTTTTATTTAGACTATGAGTGTGTGTGTGTGTGGGGGGGGGGGGGATTTCACCCTTCAGTTTCGTAACCATTCTGGAGGTCTGCACTTCGAGTGCTCTTATTATATATTGCAGGGTTTCTACTGATCTGGAAAAATCTATTTCCCTGACCTTTGGTAGGAAATTCCCTGACTTTGATGACAGGTGTCGGATGACGTTGGCATATAAATAAGGAATAAATAACGGTGAATATTTATATATGAGAACATTTATTCTACAGAGATAAATAATACTCAATTGTTCATACGTACATTCCACTTACGATCCATAAAAAAATGAGCAACGTCTCATACTGTGATCATTAATGCTTGGCTAAGCTGAAATTGGTGTACTATTGTTAGAAAAAATATATTTTATAAAATTTCCCTGACTTTCCTTGATTCAATTTTTTTCCCCTGATCTTCCCGGACCAGCAGGAACCCTGTATTGTAAGGATCACCACCTTCCAGTGTGTATTACTTCTTTAAGCACATGTTATAATTGTAAAACTTGTGCTATTGTTTATAAGCAGCAAACAATACACAAACCAGGAAAACAAAAGAACCGAAAGAAAACTAGCCACCTGGAGAGGGCCTATAAAAGTGGAACCAAAGAAGATAGAGGCATCAGTTGACCACTGATCGCTAACCAATAACAGTTCTGGAGGTCGCATTGGACGAAGGGGCTCTACCTATCCTAACATCCCTGGAGGCTGCTTTGAAGCAAAGTGGATTCCTCAATACAAACTATACCTCACAAGGCTGCCACGATCTGAGGAGGTTACCTAAGGACCATAACCTGAAGTCGCTACAAAACACCCCGGTGGATGCCATGAGCGAAGGGGTTCCCGTATAAAACTTCCGCTCCACTATGTAATTAGTTTGTTTAGGTAGAGGCAATGATAACCCGAGATCCTAGCCCTTCATCTATTTTACAAAATACAAAATAGTCTTAGTGTCTACAAAGTAGATGTATCTTATTCCTCCTTATGTCCAGAGGTGAAGGAAGTAATGTTTTATACTGGAACCCCTTCACTCAGGGCAGCCACCGGGATGCCTTGTAGCGACTTCAGGTTATGGTCCTTAGGTAACCTCCTCGGCTCATGACAGCCTCCAGTGATTTTAGGGAAGGTAGAGCCCCTTCGCCCAATGCGACCTCCAGAGCTATTATTAAATAGCGATCAGTGGTGAACTGATGCCTCCGTCTTCTTTGGTTCCACTTTTATAGACCCTCTTCTGGTGGTTAGTTCTCTTTCGGTTCTTATCGTGTTGTTTTCCTGGTTTGTGTATAGTCTGCTGCTTATAAACAATAGCACATGTTGCTTGTAAACATGTGCTCACTATATGATGTGGGGATCCTTACAATATCAGACCATACAGAACCGGCTGTTAAAATTTAGAATAACAGCACTGCGTAATGGACATGTCCGCACCATTTGTTGCCCATGGACCTTCGTAAATTCGGCTATTTCTGCGGTGCTCCGTTTTTCTTGATGCCCTAAGTACGTGATTATTTTGCTTACTGGTTAATTGAGCCCTGGGTACTCACGCTCCATTGTACAAGGTATCGGCACATATTATGACTAAGTAATACTGTACTGAACTACTAACACTTAAAGGTTTTGTCTCTACACCACACAATGATTGCGTGCAACGTATCCCAATATTATGGTGTGCTGTGTTGAGTTACAATTTTACAAGCTACTTGCATTGAATAGTATCCATGGATGTCCATATTAATTTACCCAGATATCACTCCCAATTCATCTGATTTTCCAAGCTATTTCGTCTGAGTAATATCCATATTGCCTGCAATCTGTTCTAATAATGTCCTGTGCTATCCAGGCCCGTACCAGAACACTAAGACAGAAGGGACAAGACCATTTTTGGGTGGCTAACTTGAGTCCCCTTTACATTCAGATATTCTTCGATCCACGATTTTCTTGTTGGTCACGCTCACGGCGAAATTAAAATACAGCTAATTTTACAGTAATTATGTGATATCTTTAAATAGATAAAAAATAATCGAAAAGTGGAACAAGAGCTCCCTAGACAATATTATTTTACATGAGATACCGTTATCACGATTCACTTATCTGCTTCTGATTTCCAGCCATTTTGAAAATCGGCATTTATTTTCGCGTTTCTAAATGGCTGCAAACGGGAAACTACTAGGTGACTTGTGATAACGGTACCTCACGCAAAATAATATTGTCTAGGGCGTTCTTGTTTTACATTTCGGTTATCTTTTATCTATTTTAAGATATCTCATAATTACTGCAAAATTAGCGGTATTTTAATTTCGCAGTGATAAGGTCTCTTAATGTTTATAAAACTTAGAACAGCTTTAACGTTTTCACTTAACTTTTTTTTTTTAGATTTTGTTCAAAAATGGAATAAAAACGTAAATTAAAAGCTTCATATCATTGATTGTTTCTGAAATGAAATTAAACATTCCATTTTACGTCCTGCAATTGTAGTCTTTAGGCTAAAGGAGATGGATGATTGAAAGTAAGTGTTCGTAAAAAAATATGGTAGAATGAGAATGTAGGAGAACCACGAGAAAACCCCTGACACGATGCTGCCCGCCACAAAACTCTCATTATCGAAAATCGAACCAGAGAACCCTTGTACCGGAAGTCAGTACCCCCATTAATGAGCTACCGTGCCCATTATTGGTTGGTTGTTAATAGTACAGAGCCCATTTTAAAAAGTCTAAAATATTGTTATGTCCGAAAATGACAGATACACTGATCGGTAGAGATGAAGAAAATGATGTGGATGGGTATCAATCCTGAGGCGCAGTTTTCGAAAAAAATTCACACAAACGATTTTTTTGTAAACTTAAAAAACGATGTTGTATAATAACTATGCCACCTGTTAAAATCCCACTGATATTGATGTATACACTAATAAAGTTTTAAATTATACCAAGAGCAAGAGGACAGTTTACATTATGGTGAATGACATACAATTTAAAAGTATGATCAACTAAAATGGTGTTCAAAGATAAGTCATGTCTCAATGGATACATCATATTGAACTGAAGAAAATGGCACACTTCAGGATAAATTATCATGCGCAGTTTTTGAGAAAATCAAATGAAATGAATTTTTGAGACGTTATAAAAACTATGACGTTCATTACCAGTCTGATGCAGTTGTAGCTTTTATTTTACCGTAACAGACTACTTACGAAGGTTATCCAAAAAATAAAGACCATTTAATTACACAAAATGAAAAATATACAATATTTTATTTTTTTTTAAAAAATCTTACATACCTGAAGCTTTCACTTCTCTACCTAACCACCACCTTCATTTGTCGCTCAATGCAAATCGTTATTGTGGGACTAAGAAAACTACGGAGCCATTCAAAACAAAAGGCAAGGAATGCTTTCTGGAGGAATTGTGCTTCTTCACAATGCCCGTCCACATACTGCTATAACTCAAGAATTGCTGGATCAAATCGGATGGGAAATTTTTGATGATCATCTTACCTTATAGCGCGGACCTTACTCCTAATGATTTCCACCTTTTCCCTAAGTTGAAAGGATTTCTGGGCGATAAACGTTCTGAAAGTGATGAAGAATTGGAGAATGCAGTGACCACTGGCGGCAGTATAGTGTAACATAGGAATTCTGAAGTTCGTGAACAGAAACGACAAATGAAGGTGGTGATTATGTAGAGAAGAGAAGGAAGTTTCAAGTATATAACAGAATTGTTTTCTTTTTTAAAAAATAAATATTATGTTTTTCATTTTGTATAACTAAATGGTCTTGATTCTCTGGATGATCTTCGTATTTACTTATTTATGCACTAACCAACTAACTAACTCTATGGCCTATGGAACCCGGAGGTTCAATGCCGCGTTCACAAAAGCTCTCCACTGACTTCCATCCTTAGCTAACTGCATCCAGTTTCTACTTTCTATTCCAATCTCTGAAAGATCCATCTTAATATTGTCCTCCTATCTGCGCCTAGGTCTTCCTAATGGTCGTTTTCCGATTGGTCTTCCAGTTAAGACTTTGAAAGCGTTTCTACTTTCTTCCATCCTAGCTACATGACCCGCCCACCTAAGCCTCCTAGACTTGACGACCCTAACAATGTTGGGTAAACCGTATAAATTATGTAGTTCCTCGTTATGAAGTTTCCACCATTCCCCATTCCCGTTCCTCTTGGGTCCGAATATTCGTCTCAGGATCTTGTTCTCAAATACTTCAGTCTATGTTCTTCCCTCAGTGTAAGTGACCATGTTTTGCAACCTTACAGAACAACAGGCATGATTATCGTTTTGTATATTTTAAGCTTCAAATTCCTCGACAGAATTCGCGACGAAAAGAGATTTTGAACCGAATAGTAATACGAATTCCCTGCTTTTAGTCGACATTTAATTTCTCCGTATGCACTGTATATGAAAAATGTACACTCTTAAATTGTATATTATATCTCTGCTTTTAAGGAATTTATTTCTAACAAACACATTTATCTCAAGGGAAAGGACATCACTATTTTACAACTTAGAATGTTATGATTATTTTTTCTTTGAGAGAGAGAGACAGAGAGAAAAAGTTTTTACAATTTATTTTAATTTTTCATAAATAACATTTCATCATCATCTTTTAGCACACACACTATACAATTTCAGTTAACTATGGAGGGTCATTACAATGTTAATCAATGTATTTTATATACCGAAACCATTTTCTTATTTAAGTCCTAATTACTATGAACTGATACTGTTCTTGTGTCTTTTCCTTCAACAACATGCTAACAAGGAAGAGGAGAAAAAAAAAGTTATTTACACAAACGCCATTACACAAAATGGAGCTGATCTTGTCCTTGAAATCTTACACGCCACCAATACAAAATATCTTTTACAACACCAATAGAAATTTTTTGATACAAAATGCAGTTGTTTTAAAAATAATAATAATAATTGAAATCAATTCCACCACACTTCCACTTATTTGACAAGTTCTCAGTTGCTTAAGGGACGTTCATCGCCACGAATAGCTCGATACTTGGCCAGTTCATTCGGGAAAACACTCGTCAATTCCACCAGCATGTGGGCTTTGAACTTTCTGTAGGCGTCAATCTTCCCCTTCACCTGCTCATTCTTAGCCAGGGCCTTCTCTATGCAGTCCTTCGTGTACAATTGTGGGTTACGTCCTTGATCAATATAGCTAGAAAGAAAGAAAAAAAATTACAATGTACAGGTTACAAGAAATCAAAGTATCTGTAAATTATGAAGGGTTTTCTTGTATGTTAGGGGACGAAAATGAGGGTACAATCCTATTTTATGGATGCAAAGTTCTGTAAAATTTATACAATATTTATTCTGACATCAAAAGAGGAATATATAAGTAATAAAAATATATGCGGATCTTAACTCTGACAAGAGTAATAAGGTAAGATCATCCGTTTGCTCACTATGCATTGCTACAGTCGCATAAATAACCAGTTGAGAATGCTCCAAGAGCATTGCCAGAACGGACTTAAAAAGAATGAAGAGATGGAGTGGGAAGGAAAGCTGTGATTGTTCCTACATGTAAAAGTAAGTCTTTTTATCTGCACCTTGTTCCGTTTCTCGCAAAAATTTGCAAAATATCATTCTCTATGACCAGTGTGCGAATTAGATAATCTATATTGGGGGGGATAAAATTAGGCCAAAGGACATAGTCTGAAGGTTCAAATTTCAAAATGAGACAATAAATGCCTTACCCCTATATATATATATATATATATCTATATATATATATATATATATATATATATATATATATATATATATATATATGTGTGTGTGTGTGTGTGTGTGTGTGTGTGTGTGTGACCTGTAATAAATGAGAGATTTATTAATTTAATAAATCTACCGACAATAACTATGCACATATATATTGTCTGACATCACACACACCCCACTAAACCTTTCTGAACGTGTTTTAATGTTGTACTCACTCTTGTCCCCGTAGCTCTCTAAGGTTTATTTAGTTAATAATTTGGCTCGAGCGATAGCCATGATCACAAGCATGTTAATTTTTCCACTCATATTGAAAGCTTCCACTTTGCATTAATACATACAGGTTGCGAAAAGAAACCTACTTCAGTCTTGTGAAAACCACTAAAATTATCAGTTAAACCGGACTTTTTTTTTTTTTTTTTTTTTAAGAAAATTTAGATATTAGCCTATCAAATAAGAAATGGATTGTTGCTGGTCCCGATTTCTCACATCAAGGTCAAATCGAAGGCCAAATATTTAAAATCTCTCAATTCAAATTTCGAGCTTGTGCTTCTACTTACCGCTAAAGCTGTGCTCATCACGACTTTTTTTCTCCAAATATCGATTCCGTGATGGGCACGGAAAGTCAACACTTAAAAATTACTTTACTGTTAGGTTGAAGATGAGTTGATTCACTATGGGCTACGTTATTCAAATAAAGTAAAACATTACACTGAAGTTTTTCAGACAACATTAATTGCGTGGACAGCAAACTGTACAGCGAAAAGATGGAAAAATGAAGGGTTAACTTTAAAAAAAAACCCGCTCCAGTTGAAATGCTTATACAGACACGGACAATGACACGGAGAACCAGTCGTATTAACAAATGCTGAAACAAATCTTGAATTATTCGCTTATTCACCTAAAAATCACCTTCATTAACATGTCTGCTCACTAGGAGCGTATCCCCCAGCGTGTACGTTAACATATGCTTACGAGAGAATACCTATATCTCAGATTTTGAGTACAGTTTCAAAAGTTCATTTCCGTAAACTGTAAAAGCAGTGATTACTATGCTAATTATCACAAATTAAATGCAACTTTTGAGTTGCATACACACAACCTACTAGGGAATGAAGACCATGTGCTAACAAAGAGTACACTGGAAAATGAAATAACATGTTATAACAAAAATTAAAATAAGATGATAATCGATACAAATATAGAGGATGAATAAGACATATCCGAACTTCACCAAGTATGGTAGAAGAAGCTATTAGTTTACTTCTTCTTGGCCAACCGCTAAGAACATTTATAAATCTATATGTGGCTTTGTTATACGCAATTAGTACATTCAAATTCACAAACGATGACGAACTGAAGGGTACGAAGGTACAGTTGCAAGTAATAACCGTAGTCATAATAATATAGTTCTACTAAACAACGTTGAAAATAGTGGGTAATTAGGTGGTAAGTAGAAATGACCAAAATTGAACAGTTTCGATCATTTCGAAACACAGCTAGAAGATTAAATTTACAAGAAATAACAAAAATCAGTGAAATTTGGAGTTACACTAAGCATAGTTTGAGGGGGAAAGCGAGCATCCCCGGTGGGGATACTTCAGCTGACTTCTTTGGGGGGGGGGGGGAACAAAATGTGATTGAGGGGAAAAATCCCCCTCATCCCCCCGGTAATTCGCACCCTGTCTATGACTTACAATTCCCGAGATATGGCTCCTTAAATCTCCCGAAATTCGAACTTTTTGGCCAATATCTGGGTGAACGGTGGTCAGTTGGCCAGTAGCCACCGGTTACTATTTGGTACCAAAATGTTCACCATCCTCTTAGATATTGATCAACACCAATATGATATCTCTATAACTTATGGTTTCCGAGATACGGCTCCTTAAACCTCTGGAAATCGGTCATTTTTTGGCCAATATCTCGGGAACGGTAAAAGTGAAGCGAAAAATTCCATCACTTGTTTGAGATAGGTTCTGATGCTCTATCGAATGGAGGACTAAAAATTGAAGAAGAAGAAAAAAACGCAAATTACACACACACACACACACACACACACAGACATAGAGAATTCAGTAACAAACTTTTTGAGTTCGTTGAAAATGTGAACTGTTGAACAACACGCACAACGCGCACAGATAGTGGTGTAGGATGCTCAGACAAAATACGTGATTTCAAACGAGTGTACGGAGGAGTTGCAGCTAATGGTAAATCAATTAAGTTGTGGGTCAGTACGTTTCTAACAACCGGCAGTGTCCTAAAACAACCTGGTGGAGCTCGGTGTCGTATGTCAGATGAAAATGTGTACGAAGTTCGAGCGAGGTTTCAAGGCATCTAGACAATTCAATGTGCTTCTAACAACAGTACATCCAGTTCTGCACAAGCGGTTCGAATGTATCCGTATAAAGTGCAGATTGTGCAACAATTGAAACCAGTTGACGAGCCGCGTCGCAAATAATTTGCAATGGAAATGTTACAGCGTATCGGTATGAATCCTCACTTCCTTAGCAACGTCCAGTTTTCAGACGAATCAACGTTTTATGTGTTAAGGATTGCCAATCGGCATAACGTACCGACCTGGGAATTTAAAAACACACATGTGCAGCCGCGAAAGCCCAAAATTGAATGTTTGTTGTGGTCTAATGAAGGCAGGATCATTGGTCCAGTTTCTTTCTTTTTTTTTCTTTCTTTCTTTCTTTTACCACCGAAGATACAGTAAAAGGCCTTGTGTATTTATTGGAGAGTTCATGTGTCCCAAGGTAAGTACCGGGCATCATTTTCCAACACGATGGAGTTTCTACAACTGGAATATGGATGTTCGGCTGTCCTTAAATTCGACATTTCCTAATCGCTGGATTGGACGCGATGAATCCATGGTTGACACCACGTTCATCAAATCTCACTTCGCTGGACTCCTTTCTCTGGAATTACGTCAAGTATCCTATATTCGCGATTTCACTGAATAATACCCAGGAGTTATAAACTTGGATCAAAGATATGATTGTAACAGCAACAGCGGACACGTTGGAGAAAACACGGCAAGAAATTTAATAGACAAGATACAGTTCTTATGCTACCAATGGTGCACGTGAAGGTATGTGGCTACACGCGGCTACATGTGTATTATTGCGTAAAATACAATTTATAAATTCTTCTTGAAATTTTTGAAATTACATTCCCCTATAATTTATACTTTCTTTTCTACGATTAATTGAAATTACGAGGATTTGAACAGAATACCCTGTATATCGATAAAACGTTCAGTGATATATATATATATATATATATATATATATATATATATATATATATATATAAGGCCCGGATTTTTATGTAGTACAAAGTACCGAAATATGTACATAAATATGTAACAAAAATCAATGAAATATGTAAGAAATATGTTAAAAATATGAAAATATGTAAAAATATTTTTTCGTGTTTACTTTGTGTCTGTGCTATTTTCTTAGCTAATAAATATGCTGTAACATATTTATGTAATAAAAGCTTAACAAGTGTAAATAACTTCCTACAGATACGTACAAATTTTCAGGAGAAACAAATGAAAATATGTATCAAGAAGTAAAAAAATCACATTATTGAACATATAAACATAAAAAAATATTTATTTAAACAAAACAAAAAAAAAAAAAAAAAAAAAAAACATACTTTTGGGACGAACAATGAACCACTAAATAATTTTACGCAATGGAAAAACTTTGTCACTAACTTGTCACTGATACGTTCAACTTTTCACTAAGAACAAATAAATTGTCTCGTGGAGAAATGAAAATCACTTTATTGTATATCAAAATAGAAAAAAAAAATCTTCAAAACAAAAAGCGCTTACTTTCCAGACGAAAAATAAAACACTAAATGTTTTATATAATGAACTGCGTATTCAAACACTTCATGTCACTAACTTGACACAAATACGTTTAATTTTTTTTTTTTTTTTTTTTTTTTTTAAAGAATGAATGAAATTGTCTAGTAGGGAAATGAAAATCACATTATTGAATATCGAAATAGAAAAAAATATTATTTAAAATAATGAGCGCTTAGTTTCGGAGCGCACCATGAACCACTAAGTATTTTATATTATGGTATTCAAAATATTCACTAACTTGCCACAGATACTTCAAGCTTTCACTAGTAACAAATGAAATTGTCTCACAGAAAAATGAAAACCACATTATTGTATATGATGAAAAAAAACTTAGATAAAAAGCGCTTACTTTGCTGATGCACAATAAACCACTACATACTTTTCCAATTGTTCAGGAGCTAAAGAGAGTCGTTGGTCAGTCAGGATCCCTTTATAGGCTGAGAAAGACCTTTCCATGTCGCAGGAAGTGACAGACGCGAACTTCAACAAATGACGTTTTCCAGGGCTGATTTCCTCAGGGGCCTCAGTTTCTTCTCCATCCAATATCCTGCATGCAGTCCTCAATGTTAGGTATCCTGGATTCCTCTTCAAAACTGACCGGAACTTCCGGGCAATTTTCGCACCTGTTTCTCCCTGCACAATGTTAAGTTTCTTCTCCACATCATCCATTGTTGTCATCGCTTCTTTCAAAGTAAGTCCTGAAGTTTCTAGTTTCTCGATAACGTTTGCAACCCACCGGAAATTACTTGCAATGTACGCTAGTGAACATTGAACAACAGGATTTTTGAACGCACTTTGAGAATCACGCACTGCTGCACTGGACTCTGCAGGAAATGTGGTGACAACTGACTTAACAGCATCAAAATTTTCACTGTAGAAGTTAACAGCCTGTATCCACGTGCCCCACCGTATCAGTACAGGCTGCGGTGGTAGCGACACATTTGGTAGCATATTGTTGCAGCCACACGACCATGGGTTTTCACAAAAACTTTCTTAGTAGAAGACACAAGCTCATTGACTTCAGGGAAGTTGATCCGCACTTCCTCTGCTACACGATGTAATCCATGGACCAAACAGCACATATGAATGAGGTTTGGGTAGAACACTTTAAGCTCATCGGAAGCTCTTAACATGTACGCCGCAGCATCAGAACACATCAGAAGCACTTTTTCTGCAGGAACACTTTGTGGCCACAACCCTCTCAGTCCATCATTTACGAAACGTGCAACTGTGGAATTGTTTGTTTTGTCCAAAACTTTTGAACTGATCAGAAATGGTCGTGATGGAGAATCATGGTCAAGCTTTCCTACCACCAGATTGGCAACGAAACGTCCTAATACGTCTGTAGTTTCATCCACCGCAAACCATATATGCGAATCACCAATTTCAGCTCGAATGTGTTTGATAGCATCTTCATAGCACACATCCAAATAATTCTTGCGGATAGTAAATTCGTCAGGAATGTCTCTTGCAATATTTTTCCAAAAAGGACGCGAACTATGGAACTTGCAATTTGTACCACGGTATGTCTGCTGCTATGAACGCACTGGCAAGGTCTTTGTAAAATTCACTGTTTTCAGATGCTGGTGTTGTTTGGGTTAAAAGTTTTTGCTTTGCGGCACGCTGTAACACCTTGTTTTTCATGTGAATAGCTGTTTTCATGTGCTGATCCAATTGCGACTTCATTGAACAGCCCACTTTCTTATCGCATACTTAACAAAGAAACAATTTTACCGTCTGTGGTATAAGCGTCATCCATAGCTATCCACGATTTCAATTTTGACGCTAAAGAGAAAGCCATCATTGAAAACAAGAAACTGACAAAAATACAAACCTTCAGTAAGGAATAAGTTTATCATAGTATTATTCTTACGTTATTTATAAAAATATCTACCATGTAATCAAATTTACTTCAAGTAAACAATCTAGTGAGGCAAAAGAATATCCATTAAGAGCAAGGAGCTGAATTTGTGATTGCAACCTAGTCATACTCTATAAAGATTAAGCTCACAAGTAGTTTCAAGGCAAACTCGCTCTTCTTCTGTCACAAATCTCTATAATATCGTATCCGTTTACCAGCTAAACATAATCAGGTACACGGAAGGAGAGGCGACTATGCCTTGAAATTGTGAAATTAATCTTTATGGGTGTTATAGCTCTTTTTGTCTATTTGAATACTTTAATATGCATTCAATAGTGTCTGTAAGCAACAAAACGAAAATTTTTATTTAAGTAATCTTTATGAAATGAAATCTTTAATTTAAGGCTTCATTATTATGCCCTTTAGGCTAAAGGAGTTGTATGATCACGATTCCCACTTATTTGGCTATGTAACGGTATTGTGTAATTTTTATATAATAACTTGTATTTACGGGCAAAATGTGCTTTTAAAATAGGCACAAGCTGTTCAAAAGGAAAAAGGAAATATAAAGAGAAATAAATGGAATTTCTTTTCTGTTATTATGATTGATGTTCTGTTGTGATAGTGATATGACATGTTTTGTAAGTCGTCATAGCAACGGAAAACATATAATATATAGAGAATCCATCTTGTGATATATACATGTACAATATTTAAAAGTGTGTAAATGTTTAATTTATTACGTACTACAATAAAAAAGGTAATATCTAAATGAAGTGTTTAGATGGATTTTGATAGAACAGTAACCTAGATTATGTAAATATACGGACTGAGGGCTATAACGACATATAAAATATGCAGAACAATCATTAAGCTAATTACAAACTGGTGATTTTCATAGCAATATACATTTAGTGGTCGTTATAGCTAGAACAGATTCCCTGACTTTTACAGGTCGCTATTTATGGATTTCTGGATCTACGAGGAATGTTCAAAATGTATCGAACCTTATTTTTTCCCCGCGTAAACCAATGAAGTGCGGGAGACCTTCTTCAGTGTACATGTAAAGGGAACACTCATGCGCAATCATGAATTTTTTCACACCCGCAAACAGCGTCAGTCGCTCGCAGTCGGTCAACGAGTGAAACGTGTAGTGATGAATTTTTTCACACCCGCAAACAGCGTCAGTCGCTCGCAGTCGGTCAACGAGTGAAATGTGTAGTGAACGGTCGTTGAATTTCTGCTTTTTGTAAAATGACAGAAAAACCTGAACAGCGATATTGCATCAAATTTTGCCAAAAGCTTGGCGATTCGCAACCGGAAACCATTCAATGGGATTGGTACATTCAATTTTGAACGAGAATTTCTGTATGAGTGTCCGTGAAATTTGATTCAGGCTTTCATCGCCAAATACAACATTCCTGTGTATCATCAGGCTCCCTACTCATCCGACATGGTTCCGTCTGACTTTTGGTTATTTCCCAGGCTGAAAATGCCACTGACAGAGACCCGATTTGAGTCAAGAGAAGACATGCAAATGCGACGGCACGGTTGTTCACCATTCCAAAAGGTGCATTCCAGAAGTGTTTTCAATACTGACGAGAGCGCTGGAAGAGGCATGTGCATTACCAGGGAGACTATTTTGAAGGGTATTAGTGTTTCGGATTTCCAAATCAATAAATGTAGTTTTGCCAACCAGATTCGGTACTTTTTGAACAGTATATATATACTGTAAAAAGACAAACTTTTTTTGTTTGGTTTTTTGAGCAGAGGGTTTCTAATTAACTATGCAAGTATAGAAACCTATATATAGGGTGTTTCAAAACAACACTGACAACGTTTGAGAGGGATTCCTGACACCAAAGATAAGACGAAAAGTATAGACTAACTTGGGTGCACAAATGCTTCCTTTCGTAGTTAAGAGGCTGCCGAAACCATGAAAAAATGAACTTTAAAAGATCCATAGCTCCAATACTATGGGACCTACCGTAGTCGAGTCAAGACTTCACTTAGAAACTAATATGTGTCTGTCTTATCCAAAAATGCATGTTTCAGAATCCTGAAGTACTTCCACAACAATTTTTATAGAAGGAGTTTGGCTACGGACATATAATTTGAAGTAGTCACAAACTATCTCTATAAAAATTGTTGCAGATGTACCTTAGAATTCTGAAATGTGCATTTTTGGGTAGGACACACATTAGTTCCTAAGTGAAGTCTTGACCCGACTACGGTGCATCCGATAGTTTTGGAGCTATGGACCTTTAAAGTTCATTTTTTCATGGTTTCGGCAGCATGTAACTCCGAAAGGAAGCATTTGTGGACCCAAGTTGGTCTATACTTTTCGTCTTATCTTGGTGTTGTTTTGAAACATCCTGTATAGTGTTTGTAGGTAGAGAAGGTTTTGCAAGACAAAGTAATTTCTTTCGTATAATATTCCCTACCATATAGACAGGTTAAGGCAAAATGAGTTCTGCGAATCAAAAAAACCGTTACTTCAACTTTCCTGATTTCTTCCAGATTTTTAGCTTTTCACGAAATTCCCTGTCTTTTCCAGAATTTTTAGCTTTTTAAAGTTGAATTCCCTGGCTTTCTCAGGTCGGTGGAAACGGAAGAACTACGAGAAAATTTACGGATCTAGTGTTGTTCCCCATAAACTCACATGACTTGGAATCAGGGTGAAAAAAAATCATAATTTTTTAAAAAGATCATTTTTGTTGATTTTTTAAAATTTAAATCGATCTTTCTTCATTTAAATAAAATCTTTCTCCTCGTATAATACACGACGCGAATTGAAAAAAAAAAAAAAAAAAAAAAGAAAAAGAAATTATATTACATGCTAATTATGCCATTTAAGTGAAAGTATTGGGGTTGAAGTTTGAATTAATCCCCAATCGTTAACTTATTTCAATCCCAAACAATGTTTCTTAAGCATTAAGGAAAAAGTAGAGCAACATTTATCAGCGTGACATTTTTTTCACAAAAGTTACTGATATTTGGCAGCGGCATATTTTTAAAAAGTCGGAACTAGCTTGCAGCACGAAATTCATATAAAATACGTAAATTTCGCCTGAAGTTATAAAACCTAAAAAGTTTCGGAGAGGGAACTGGACCCCTCTAAATACAACCTCTATTATCTGGAAGCAAACAAATAGACGTGGACACAAAAAAAGTTTCGCGTTAAACGTCCATGGTGATTTCTCCGTCTGAATAGTTAACGATTTAAAAACCCTATGTTACGAAGAGAAGAAAACAGGATTTTCCCGTTACCCGTTCAAAACGGGATATTCTCTAATCATCCTCTGCATGACACTCGTTTTCATATTGTGCTGTACATACATGGAGTCTCATTGGATTATGATTATTATCTTCCATAATCGGAATAACAGAACAGGAACGGGATCTTACTTATTTTCACTTTAAATTAATTTATTTCGGAATTTGATTTAAATCTACGATTTTTATTTTTTAAAAAATCAAGTGATTTAAATCAGATTGATTTAAATTAATTCACCCTCCTTGGAATCGAAGCAAATCCCCTAAAGCATCACATGTGAGCGTTCTACTACTCAGCCACTGCACTTTCAAACTAAGTCCTTGAACTATTGAGTGCGGAGCATATTGAATTGTTTACCTCAAAACTAGTTTATGATATAGTGGAAATTAAAATATACTACAGACAATATGTTTAGCTTGCAATTTGTAGGAGTGCATCCTGGATATTGCACGCTGGATCAGCAATGAGACCAGTTTTCCTGAGAACAGGGCCGGCCCTAGGCAATCTGCCGCCCCCCTTTCTACAGAAAGAGCAAACTTTAAGAGCCACGATTTTAAATATGCTACTCCACCATGAACAACAAATAGGAGGGAACGTGCGCTCGCACTCAGAAAGGCCTAAACACTATAAATACAATCCGTTGTATTTGTCTTTATTCTTTAAGGGTCTTCACTACAGCAAAATTAAACTACCGCTAATTTTAGATTTTCTGTAATATCTTCAGAACAAATAAAAACATTCGAAAAACAAACGTAGTGAACTAGTCAATAGGATTTTGCATGTGGTACCTTTACCACAATTCATCTATCTGCCTTTTGTATGCCGCTATTTACAGAACCCACAAAATATTCTAAATCTATCTACAGTTGCAAATCGAAAGCTTATAAAAGAGTTGTGGTAAGGGTATCACATGCAAAATCGTATTGTTTAGTTCACTAAGTTTCCGCTTTTTGAATATTTTTATTTGTTTTGAAGATATTACAGAAAAACTCTAAAATTAGCGTTAGTTTAATTTTGCTGTAGTGAAGACCCTTAAATAATAATCATTATGTTAGTGAATGATAAAGCAAACACACCTGTAGAGAAAAGATAGTAAACCTTTATACAGAATTCAATATCGAGCTTCGATCTCAATATGTTAATTTGCAATTCCAGTGCAACTAGCTCTTTTGATCTTTATTTCTTGATTTTCCTTCTACATCTGTTAAAATTATCTACATCTACATACTTGTTTTCACCTTCAATGGTAAGGAACTTCTTTGTGACAAAGACAAGACTAGTTTTCATATCAAAACTGTGATAACTAACCAAATGGAACAGGTCGCTACTGATCGTGAATTGAGTCTTTGCATTTGACAAAAAAATCAAGCAATTCATGCTAGTATTTGTTTGACCATTTGCTTTAGCATTGTCCTTGTGACCTTAAACTAATGCGACCTAAACCTAAACATGATTTATCAATGTAATATTCAAATAGAAGGTCAACTTACCATCTATTAAATTTAACTACCATCTAGGAAATTTAACTACCATCATTATGAAGCCTGTTTCCAACAAGGAATATTTATTTTAAATAATATAGTTATGACAGATTTTGCCGCCCGTGCAAATGCACGTGTTGCATATACGGTAGATCCGGCCCTGTTTGAGAAAGGAACTGAAGAAATTGGTGGAAAAAACGGGAGTTCACAACAGGGGTCAACTAAAATTAAAAATTCCACGAAGGAGATTATCAATTCCTACGGGAGAATTCTTCGGAAGTTACCTTTAAAATCACCACTGTTTCTAATAATTTCAAACTTTTACAAGGATGGTAATATACTTACTCAAATACTTCCAAAGGTACATTCATGTCCTGAACCTGCGTTTTCAACTTGTCAACTTCCTGCAATCCTTGTACTAAAGCTTGACTGAAAAGAAAGTAATTTTAAAAAATTATAAATAGCACACTACTAAATATATAATACCTAGGTACATTAAACAATCAAATTTAATTAAATCAAATCACAGCAGTTTCTTCGTATATTGAAATGGTTCCTATTATCAATGCTGTAAAGAATCAATAATCTATTGAATTAAATTTTATTATTGTTATCAATGCATAAAAGAAATTAAGTGTTCTGTCCGTCTGAAAATTTGCCCTAAAATTTGTAATATTCCATTTTTGTGTAAAATGTGAATGAAATAGGAGACGCTGATACTGCAACCTTTATGTGACGGGGGATATTCTTTACATAAATGTGTGTAACAAACCAATTACTGGTTTGTTTACATTGGATCCGTATTGTTATGTGTACCGGTTGAAGTCGAAGTTGGTTCCCGCATAATAATACTGTGCCCAGTTTTGTTACGTGTAAGTCTACACTAATTTAATGTTAATTTGTTTTCAGTTTCGTTACGTGTAAGTCTACACTAATTTAATGTTAATTTGTTTTGTATTGTTAGTACAAGGAATGGCACCAAAAGAATACACGCACTCAATTTTGATATGATATACGCATATAAACACATTCGGAAATCTTCTAAATCTAACTCTTACCGGTGACTGCTTCTTTACAGTTTATACAGTATTTTAGAACAATTAGTATAAGTAAGACTAGATACAACTAAAGCTTACCGAATATTTTGATATAGTTTTATTATTAGATTTCATTCGTTTGTGAATTAGCTCGATGGTCACTTGTTACACTATATTACTGCTAACATGGCGATTTCTTTGGTTATTGCCGCAAGAGGGCGTTCGAATCGCTATACGTGGAAATAACAGTGTAAAAGATGGCGGCTCGGCGGTGAAAGGAAGTTCTCCGTTACTATGGCAATTTCTAAATAATTGCCGGGAGAGAATAATCTTTTAATTATTTATTTATTGAATAGAGTTTTCGGTAAGTTAGATATTAAAATAGATATAGAAATTCATGATTTTTATAGTTAGATTTTTGTGTTGATATGTATTTATGGTAAAATTATGCGAATTATAATCAAAGATATAATAGTAGAAACCGCGTTTATAGAGGCCTGGCTACGAGTGTAAGATGACGTAGTGAATTAACAGATATCAGTGTGGAAAAACGATGGCTTGTTAGCTCCTTCAAAAATTTAGAAATTCTGTAACCAAAAGTGTAATTCGGCCTGTAATCTAGTAAAAATCGTGGTTTAGACTAACCTAAGATGTTATTTAGGAAGAAATAGATACGGAGGAGTCTAACAAAAGTCAAAATTTAGTGAAACCTTTTTCGGCCACAAGCCATCGAATGTCATCTCCGCCATTACTAGACATATGCAGTAATGGAATGGGAGATGTAATTTATCGAAGCTGATTGCTGCGGCGGACCGGAAAGATATTCTACGTTCGTGGAGTGTGTAGCCGGTGTACCGAAGGAGTCATCTCTCGATTTTAAATAAGCAAGTAGATGAAACCTACTTTGCGAAGTTTGATCGCCCAGCTCAATCTGAGAACTCTTATTCTGTGAAACCTGCGGATAATCTGGTAACATCTTTTCTTATTTTTCTTATAAACAGTATAGCAGTTCAGCAAATGGCATCTTTAAGAATCAGGATGTGTAACTAAGTTAGCGGGCGTTACGCGTCTCTGAACTTGTCAATCGTCATTATCCACTTATGCTACAAGCATGTATAATTGAATTATTAAATCTTATGTGTGCCTCTACGTAAATTTGAAAAATATGTATGTTGATATTAGGGTAATATTTTACTTTGTACGTACCTTTCGATGGCAATGTACCTTGAAAATTTTGAATATTTAGATTAGATCGGTTATGTTAACTACATTACTGAATTATGTCTCGAATTATGTCGCGTGATGATGCCTTATTTTGTGAAATAGTTGCTGTAGGTTAGGTTAGGTCTAATTTTGCAAATGTGTGATCCATAATATCTATGTAGATTAGGTTAGATTCGCTTTTACCCGTGTTTCCAAATTTAATACGTGTCTTTTATATATTGCAATGTGATATATGCTATTTTGTTGGGAAATCTTTATCATGAACGCACATGCGAATATTCCGCGTCTGAGAATTTAAGTATTTCGTAATTCATTTCATTCGCTTCAATATTGCTTCATGATGTATGTCAGTCGTAAACATTAAGATGAAATTTCTTTGAGAGTGCTCTGATATATATATTAACGTGTCTTTTAATCGTATTTGTAATACATGCATGTAGATTAGATAAAATTTCCATTTCTTACGTGTAGAACCGGTAACAATTGTGATTTGAGCGTGCTTTCCTATATTTTGTTGTGTGTCCCTTTGATATTAATTTGTAACGTATTTTTGTATCCGTGCTTGCCATATTTTGTCATGTGCATATTCAATACGTGTAATGTCGATAAAATTGCATTTCAAACGTGTCTATTATTATTATATTTTGTCGTGTGTCCCTTTGATATTAATTTGTAATGTATTTTTGTATCCGTGCTTGCCATATTTTGTCATGTGCGTATTCAATACGTGTAATGTCGATAAAATTGCATTTCAAACGTGTCTATTATTATTATTTTGTCGTGTGCCCTTTTATAGTATCTTTTAATACATTAGTGGTTTAAAATCTTCTTTCGTAGGTATGATCTCATTTCGTTGCACCATATATTTAGTTTTGTAAGTTAGGAAAAATTGAATATAACATATCCTCCGATGTTAATATCGTATCTTGATGAGTGCGAGTAATAGATCTGTGCCGATGTGGGAGAACTTTACTCTGGACATACCTCCGGAGTTCGACATTACTATTTACAAAATACTATTTCGTGCTATGTTTGTTTATTTTCAGTTAGGTAGATATTTACTTTGAACGTGCCATAACTACAGTGCGGAATTAAATGTTCGTGCCTACATTGATATTTGCCTCGTTGGAAACCAATAACGTTGGAATGTTTTTCAACTTGCTATTCTCCAGTAGAGCGTATCCATCCCTCTATAAGTTTAATTAGTTGTAAACAGAGATAATAAGTTAAAAATAATAATAATTCTTTAAAGAGGCGTTTCAGTAATTGGACCCTGTCGAGCATATGTAGATTTTTTTTTCTTTTCTTTCGTTCTCGCTAGACATTTGTATATATATATCATTTTCATTAATAGTAGTGCTTTCATAGTAGATGTATTATGCGAATGATGCATAGGCTAACGTAAAGTAATACATGATGCTACTCGTACTTTTTTTTTTTATTATTTAATTGAAAAATGGAATTGTAGTAGCGATGATACTGCCTATGTCTGCATAACTTGCATATTGTTTGATGAAGGACAGGGACATTATAAGCAATGAACGCCCAAGTAAAAGAATCTTCTGTAACTACATAAGTAGAGGGGATGGATCGCCAATTCTTTGATTGATAATGAGTTTTATATGTATTAATGAGATATGTTTGAGAATCATGTTGGAGACTGGATATGTTAAAACAATATAACAATATCATTTTATAAAATGTTGATAAAGTATCTTAGAGATACCACAATGGAGGCAAATGTTTAATTTTTTTTTTTCTCTTTCAATCTGTTATGATGTAAATTGTTAATAAATTGGCACGAATAAATAGTCATAAAAATTTAGCTCTATAATTTCAAATATAATCTATACAATTAGAATTTATGAAGTTTTTTTTTTTTTCTTAAAAGTACTAAGCTGAACAATGTTGACTCTTATTCTTGGTTGGCCACAAAACAAGAATCTGGAAACTTCTGATGATAAATAATAGCTTTATCGTTGTGTTTTCCTTTTCTTTTGCTAAAGCTAATGCAACCTGAACATTAAATCTAATATAACCTTGATTTTTTTTTCCAATACCGTAAAAACGTATTGTTATATGTGTATGTATAAACATTTTAATTTTCCACAATCCAAGATTCCATAAAGTGAATTCGAAAGGCACAGCGCTGCACATGTGAATTATGTTAAATGATGATGATACAGACAAAAACACCTCAGCATTTATTTTTATTTGTTAATCTCTGGTCAGAAATCTAAAATGGAGAACAAGTTTGAAGAATTCATATCATTACGAATATCAGGAGTTAGAGTAAGGTGGCCGGACACTTCGTTTTTAATAGGATTTTTTTTCTTCTTCCAGAAAATCGCCTAGTGTCCCGAGAAAAATTGAAACAGGATACAAATTGTCTCTTAAAAAAAGTCCCGATACTGGCTCGTAGTTACGTATGGTAGTACAATTTTTACAGCTTTCATATATTGAGTTAAATTATTATTATTCTAGTCTCCTGAGTGTCCCATTTTCTTGATTTTTAGATCTGGTCACACTCAGTTAGAAGGACCTCAGATTTAGATCTGACCAACGCCTACGCTATCCATTCTCTACTAATTAGATTACAATAACATTTACCGGTACTACTGAACCTGTAGCAAGCTAGATAGCTACAGGGTGACTACCTGAACAATCCGAGATGCAGAACAAGCTGATATCATTCTCAACAAATAAGCTGAGGGATTATCCTGTCAAACCATACGAACAAATATTCTTATCTGAAATGAGATGAATATCCTTCGTGTAACAAGACATATTGTCTTCAAACAGCATCTCCAGTAATTCATATACATACCGACACATGCTACTCTAGATTACATTAAAAACATCAAAATTAAAGCTTGTTTCCTTAATTACCCCATTTTATGCGCCCCCCCCCCCATGCGCCCATGTAATTATAATCTTTTTCCACCAAAAATGGTGGATTGGCGCTCATATGAAAGTGCAAGGATTATGCAAGTATTGGTACTTGTACTTTACTTTATTAATATACTGAGGAAGGAACCAGTTGAAAGTTCCGAAACGTCAAAATATTTAAATTTTTCAAGGGAGGATTCATTGGTAAGTAGCCAATATTTTGTTAATTTTGAATATCCCCCCCATGCGCCCATGTAATTATAAATTAAAGACTTGCCCAAATTTTTCTTTCCTTTTTACAATCCGTATAGTAAAACAAGTGTACCCCCTCGCGAAATAGTCCATCCGCCTCTACATACAATGCTGCTTACATCAAAAACAACCACTTTCTTAACATTTATAATTCCTCTTACCTGACTTGCACTCATTCTTCCTCATAAACTTAAATAAATTCTCCAATTGACCCGGTAAATTTCTTAAAATTGGTACGGCGATACAGCATTTAACCCAAAGCAAGAATATTAGTATTATATTTGGTAAATGTTTAGCAGACGGGGTCCAGAAGTAGGTAAGAAATTCAAAATTTTGGAGGGAAACGGAACATGCAAGTACTTAGACCTAACATAACCTAACCAAATCTAACCTAACGTAAAGTAACCTGAACTATCCTAATAATAATAGAAATTACGGAAATTCTATAAGGCTAGACCCCTACACTAACATAATCTAACATGAATTGAATTATAGAATAGAATATTTTATTGTCGTTAAACAACATTTGTTGCAATAGACAACGTCAAGAGAGTATACAAAATATATACATTAAGTATCTATAAGTACAAAAGAAGTCACTTTTTATTTTTTTTATTATTTTTTAATTCTTTCTCAAATTCTAAAACACTATACCCAGCTGTTTCAATGAGCCAAGATTTACAGTGTTTCCCAAAGTTTCTATTACACATACCACGAATTTCTGTAGGTAAAAGATTACATATCTTCATCACAGTGTATTTATAACTCTTTTGTGTTTTACTTAACCTGAAATATGGCGTATCGAGGTCGTCTCCGTATCATGTATTATAGCAGAGAATTTTATTTCGGTTACTGATATTTTCCAAGTTTTCTTTAATATACATGAGACAGCTATAGATATACATTGAGGGCACTGTCATGATTTGCATCTCTCTGCAAGGTCATTATCACGTAGTCCCTTTAACACTCATATTTCTTTTTCTTTTTTCTTTTCTTTTTTGGACATTTAAAAACGGATTGAGCACCAGTTGAATTACCTCATAATAATATACCGTCGAACAATAGAGTGGAAATTAACCTACTGTGAACAGAAACTATCGAGATTGTAACTTAAAAAAAAAAACTGCTAAACATTGTCCTTATATCTAATACGCGTTCAGTTGTGCAGATGGGAAACAAACAAATTAAAAAAAAAAAAAAAAAAAAAAAAAAAAAAGTGGAAAGAAATATGTAAGACGAAAACTAAGTTTGTTCTTATGTGATGTTTAGATGTGTAAGTTTGGTAGTAAAGGTATGTTTAATACGAGGAAAGATGTGTGGAAGTTGGTACTATTTGCAAAACGCGGAAGATTTCATGATTCAGCAGCATGCCCATTTTATGTCGAGAACAGAACCCAACGAAACCCTGCGGGGCTTCTAACCTGTTCCTACTACTACAACTACTACTACGGGTCTGTATAATATAATTCCACGTTTTAATGTTTTTACTGCTATTTTGTAGGTTTGAAACTGGAGGGGCAACTCTAAGCTTAAGCCGAAATGGATGATACAAGTACTTAGACCAGGAATGCAAATAAGCAACACAATTTTAATCGCCCAAGAAAAAAGCTATTCGCCCATATCCCACAACAGAAATGATTTACTTACCTTCGGTATGATATCAAATACTCGCCCGCACCGATGAACCACTCGCCCTAGGCGAGTGCTTCTTTACATCCCTGACTTAGACCTAAAATACGTAACGTAGCCAAATCTAACCTAAGCTAACCTGAACTAACGCAATATAAGCAGAAATAAGGGAAATTCTACCATTAAAAAAAATAAAAAAATAAAAAATGGAAAATTATGCTGGACTCCTACACTAATATAATCTAACAAACTAACCTAAACTAACCCAAACTCACCTAATGTGAACAGGAATTACTGAAATTGTAACATTTTTTAGAAACAATTGCTGGACGCCTTCTGCTAAACGTTAGCCCAGTTTACTTTCGGTTAGGATAGTTTCACAACGGCTTCCGCAGTATTGCAGAGATCAATAACGAAATTTATGTAGTGTTCAAACTAAAATATTCCAAAAATGCATATGAACTCTAAATATGGTTATACAATACCCTCCTCTAAATGAATATTATGTGGATTTTATACTGAAATCATTGATTTGTTGACATATACATTTAAAAATAGCAATAGGAAATCACAAAATTAACCTCCGCTGCATAAAATAGGGCGAACCATGAAGGTTAACTTACATTTTTTGATTTAAGACATTCTGTCCCTGGGGCTGAAAATCACTAACTATAATTCTTATTTGTCTAACATTTTCAATAAACATTTCCAACTGCGTTTCCAAATTCTCCAGCGCTGGAGCAGCCATCTTGAATGTTGATATTAGCTCCTTTCTTATTCTTCTTCCTCTTTAACTAATTCTATATTACCAATATAACCAATAAACAATTGCTTCTAGAAAGTGAATACATTGAGCAGTTCTAAATGGTAAGTTTATGAAAAATGAATGATAAGTTAAAAGGAAAAATAAATAAATAAATTGTCAAAAGGAATAGAAAGAACGTGAACAATAGCAATATAAGCAATATATATGGGCATTTGTGCAACCCACTATTTACCCAAGTTCCCTTTATAATCAGCTTAGTAGGAATACTACAAAACATGTGTTGTGATAATGCAGCATATTTCAGAATCGTACTATCAAAACGAAAACAAGAAGAAAGTGCCTATCGTCATCTCATATAACTTTTGAACTTTCCAACGAGGGGTTTTTCCCCTTCAATCCCATTTTAGGTTTCTGATTTATTTTCATAGTTAAATTTACATTTATTATTTATTAAGAAGAGATAACTTTAAGAATAATCAAACACATTTCAAGTGGGGTTCGTACCCCCTCTAAATGCGTGCTTGACTGTGATAGTGTAAAGGTAATTTGTAAGCAAGTCTCTCGAAGTGAATTTGATTCGGCATATGAAGAAGTTCAATAAACTAATGTAGTAATATAATTTAAGCCTGTCTGTAATTGTAAAATTAGAAGAACATAGTATACTCTGTTTAATTCACTCCATTCAATCGTGGGTAATATAACTATCTTTTTTTTCGGCAAGAGTGACTTTTCTTTAACGTAGGTAGTAGAAAGGAGATTATTTTACGTGAAGGTTTACAATGTCCTCAAATTAAAAAGAAACGAACTCCTTCTATTTGCTTTATAACCAGTCTTCCTATAACCTCTTGGACATCATTACATCATTTTCGTAGAAACATGGCACGGAACTATTTTCAGTTACTGTAAATTAAAATACTCTTCAAAGTTCATTTACTTCGTTAATATTGCATATATAATAGAAAGAATATTTATTAATTCCGCATGCTATTATTTAAATTAAAATAAATTATAAAAATAGTGGAAATCGTAATTTATTTTCGAACACTTCAAAACAAACTTGTACTTCTTCCTCTTTTTTTTTGTAGGACAGATTACTTGACATAAATAAAGGGAAAGTAATAATAAGAAGAGAGATAAAAACAATGCAAATTGAGAATTCTTGTAAGTATTAAATATAGGTTTCAGAGATCATGTGTGTTATTTTCAGGGGTAAAAGTGAGGGGGAAAGCGTGGGGACGCCGTCGCCCCGCTTCCAGAAAATATCTGTGGCGTTCCCCAACTTTCTGAGTATAAAATTGAATCGGCAAAGATAGGCACGGGGGACGTCGTGACGTCATGCGTCTCCCTACCTTTTCAGATCCACTTTTACCCCTGGTTAGTTCACAAAGAAAAATTATCCAATTCGTATATTATTTTAGATAACGTCTTGTAAATAAAGTAGTAACATAAATCGTGTAAACGTCATTACTATGTGATATTTTCTAGATAAACACTAGAGACTTTGCATACATTTCGGTATCTTATATGCACTGCAAAGAATTTTATATAAGACCAATGGTGTCAAGTAGCAATCTTCCCTGCATCTTATTGATTCTGGTTCTCTGCCTAAATGACTATCTGGACCTGGATTATCGCTTGGTTCATATATATACTGTACAATAAGAAATATAGCTCTCGGAACAAACATATGCTCTAAACTTGGAACAGTGCTGAGAAAATTAAATTTTTAGGTATTGAGAGATGAGTTATGAATCAGAATCGTCATTGGGCTTTATTCCGATAAAGTTTGCAACGCTAAATTTGCGTTAGAGAGCGATGACTAATAACTGTTTCTTGTATTATTTGTGTTCGTTACATCTACTAATTTTGCGAAAAACGATTACGCAACTCTGTGGACCTTATTCCATAGCTGTTATGTCAATGCAACGCAAAATTTGTGTTTTAGTTTACAACAATCGGTACAGCAGTTTAAATAGTCTCTTGCAATTTTGCGTAGGGTTCAAGTTCGCCAATTTGCGAAGAATGTTAGGAAATGAAGCTTTCCGACTTAGAAAATTTTCAAATATGCATAACACTCGTGATAACAAAATGGACTATTTCTGAACTCGCTCTCGAAAGAATTGAAAAACGCAACGCAAAACGCATATCTGCTATCTTTATTCTAGTAAACTAGAACATACATCTTGCGTTGCTTAAACGCAAACCGTTGCAGAATGGTCCCCAGAAGCTAAATTCTCTTTGTAACTTAGAATTGCTCATCAGCATGAACATGTTTGGAACAGGAGATTTAAGAAGGAAAAAGTGAACAAGTGAACAGCTGCGTCCGATCGGATGTAGATTGAGTTTAAATGTAGAATTTTGAATATTGTCTTTTATTATTGCTATTATTAATATTATTTAGAAATGGAAACTGTCAATGAAATTAAAGAACAAATAATCGCTTGGCTTTGGGAAGAGGGCTTACGTTCTTCTCATAAAAGGTTACTGGATGGTAAGTTTAATATCAGTCACTGTAGTGTTCTGTTTAAGTTTAAAGGACCCGTAAACCCAAGTGGAAAGGTTTGATGGTCCAGGGTTTACCCAAGTGGGCCTAATCCGAAAAGACTCGCCGGGTCGTTTCGGGTTGGATCCACATAAAAAAAAAAAAAAAAAAAAAAAATTGGTTTTTGAGATTTTTGTTAGTATAGATTTTTAACAGATTTTGGACTTTCCGTGAGCGAATTAGATGCTTTGACGTTAAGGTATACAACAACATTCACCATAATACATTGGATGAACAAAACAAAATTCACCTTGACATTACTCGAGCAGACTGCTCTACCAAATTTTCACACATTTTTTGCATTTTCCGGTTTCTTCTTGCAGGGTATGCATTAAATGAGGAGCTAATGCATAAACCACGAGCCAGGTTGAGCTAGGTGGCCCCTAAAAGCACGAACGCTATCTAACCAAGTCAGGGCAGGAGGGCCGGAGCGAATTGACGGCGTGCGTCCGTAGGGAGCAGGCGCGTTAGCGACGGGGGGTGACAAATAAACAAGGATAGTGAAAAAATTCATACCTGCGAATTTTGAAATGCCCAATACACACACACTTCCCTACAATACGAGCTTAAGTCACTAACAGTTGATGAGGTTATTTCCAGGTCATTTTGTATTATTTCATATGTTGGATATGGCAAAATGTACTAATGTATTACAAATACCAATATTTTCTCTACAGTTAACTTCGATCCTTCAAAAAAAGTACCTTTCACAGCTGATACAAGTGTGTTACACTACCTTCCTTTCTTACCTTTACGACAGTAAAAAAGTATATGTAATGCCTCTCTTCTGAATTTTTACTTCTTTTCCACACTTTGCTCAGTTTATTTTACGTTTCGATATGCTATGACGCTGCAAAAAATTTATAATATTACGCTCTTCATCGCAGAATTCTTTGTAATAGAACCGTATATTAGCATTACATCAATTGCTGACACGAACAGAACATTCCCGCCGTTTATTTCCACCTTCGCTTGTATTCTTCCGCTTCAGTAAATAGTTACACTTAGAATATGTTCACTACCATTCAAAATGTATTTCAATATGATATCCATTAACAGAAATTACGTATATTCACACTCCTCTTCTTTTACGGGGGGCGCGGTGGCTTAGTGGTAGAGCGTTCACCTCCGGTGCTTGGGGTCCCTGGTTCGATCCCAGCTCTGGCTGTGTGGACTTTGTGGTGGACAAACACCGTGCTCGTGGGTTTTCTCGGGGTTCTCCCGTTTCCTCCCACTGTCTTCATTCCACCATTTCACTCATCATCACAGTCTCCTTTAGTCTAACCGGCATAACCATAGGACGTAAAACTTAAAGATTTCATTTCCTCTTCTTTTACGAAAAGTGTTTGACATCGTATTTTACCTATAAATTTTGTTTTTGGTAGAGTCGTCTACTCGAGTGAACCCATTACCATAAGATAATTACAAAACAAATTAATGTATAGATTATGCTTATAGCCTGTTCAAAGAAATAAATATGCGATTTTATATTTTAGAGAATACTTTCCGTGAATAGTGTGCTCACCAACTCGGCGACGCCGAGGGACGTTATTCCTCATACGTTTGATGAGCTTAATGCCATAAGTTCCGGTACTACCAGTAAATATGTAAATACATTAGTAAAACTAATAGTATTATTTCTTACTATTGATGATTACCCAAGTAGGTCTATTATTCAGTAATATTTGGTTTTCCAACAACAACAATTTAGTTTAGTCATTTGTTCCCGCTCTTGAAATAAGCATTCTGTAGAATCAACACCAGCAATAGCTTAAAAATTCTTGTCAAATTTAAGAAGCTTAATGCTTGGAGTTCCGAAAACTACGTAACGCATGCTACTAAATTCAATTCATGCTGAATTCAAACTTCCGTACTAGTGGGAATTTCGATGTACAGTAAAGAAAGCTGCATTTTCGGAAAAAACCTATCGTGAAACAAGTGCTGGGGAAATTCCCTAATTGAACGCACCAAACATCGGAACTGTGAATACTTCAACAATAAAACTATATTTTACCCATGACGATATTTAATTTCATTTAAGACATTTTGAAACGTTTACTTTATAAAATATGAATTATATCTTTGTTAATTGTTTTAAATTAATTTTCGGGAAAGAACCGACTTGAAACAAGTACTCGGGAAATTCTCGTAAATGAAAGCCCGTAAGTGAACTTGAGCAATAAGACCATTTATTTTATAAAACGTGAATTGTATCTTTGGTATTCATATTTGGCGAACGTCACTGAGGCTCCTGAGATGACTCAATCTACATTTGTTCGTTTGGCTGCCTGTACCGCACATACTACAGGATACAACTTGCTGTCTTTTAAGTTTAATTTTTTTTTTTTTTTTAATTAGCTGTACATATTTTGGCGGCTATCCAACGTAAAATTTCAAAGTGGCAGCCATTTAACAAAACAGTGGGTATCCATGCTACAGGGTGCAATTTTCAGACTTTTAAGTTGAAATTTTGAGGGTAGAGGCACGAGACATTCTAAATTTGCTGTATAATTTTCTCTTCGATCCAATGTATAATTTCAAAATTTCAAAATGGGAGCAGAAAAAAAAAGCAATGAACAGAAAAATGTTGCATGTTGTGACAATGACAATCTTGAAATATAAATCACATTTTAGTACTTTCACCCCGAAGACATTGAAATATTTCGAAAAACCGAATTAAACCCGAAAACACCCAGTTAAATCCGAAAAAAACCTATATGTGCCCAGGTGGGTTGGGCTTCCTCCCCCCCCAATAAAAACACGTTTTTTCAAACCCTGGCATGATCACAATATTAACTTTGTATTCATACTAAAGTTAATTAATAATTGATAAGAACTTAAAAGTCCTAGCAAGATTTTATTTTAGATAATTCGTTCAGGGTGCTTATTTATAACATACACCATTAAAATGGTAATTTTACGGTGGATTGTATAAGCAAAATGTAATTTATGTTACAAAATTAGGTTACAATTATCAGACAATTAGAACTGCTATAGAAAATCGTATACTTGGTGATAGTTCTGAGTACGTATAATAATGTTTACAGGAGATAGTCTCTGTTACTGAAGTTAATTCGTATATGTCAAGCACATTAAAACACTTCGGACATAAAATTAAGATACTTGTAAACACAACATACAAGAACGACCGAACTGCTGCTTGTAATAGCTAACTAGCATAGATTTGTTCGTGTATCGTGTTTTGCGTATATCCACCGTCGGTTCGTGTCTACTCACTGCAGATGCATCTTCGCCCTGCCCTGACGCGGAATAGAATTGGGATATGTATTCTCCAGATGTGACAAGTATGTTTCGCTTAACAGATTGTTTTGAAATTTAATTTTTCACTCTGCAGTACACTTACATAGTTACGTTATATTATTTCGTGGTTGCCCTCCCTGCAAACTGATTTTAAGTTGAAATTCTAACCTTTATGTGAATAAATATACCGTGCGACATATGCCATATGTCAACTTGTGCTAGGTTTTCACTACAAAGCACGAATTCGATCTAACTGAGTCAGCAACAGGAACGTGGCAGGAGGACCTCCGTCGAATTTTTGTTTGTAGTGTCCTCCTAGTACAGTTTTGTGCGTTTTTTTCTCGTGGATAACTTTTTTCTTCGTTTTTCCACCTTCACACCTTTGCTACCTACGGACGTAGGAAAAACCAACCTTGCTGTACCTGAACGCGGAATAGATATAATTCTTGCTTTTAGTGGCCAATTAGCACAGACTAGTACCTGTATTTCACATGAATAATTGTATTAATAGCATATCAGATTGCACGCATATAATCAATCGTAATTATTTAGCCATGCTGGACAAAAATAAGTTTAAAGGGAAAAAGAGGTCAGGTTGATGCATGGTTTTGCCATAAATATTATTTTATATCGCATGGGTTTGGTCACGTTATCAATCTATACGCAATTATTAGAGAATGTGCCGAGAACACAAACAATGCACAATATGTTAGGGAATCATTTGAAGCAAGAAAAGTGAATTGGGTGGATTATTTTAATTTAAACATTTTGAATTGAGTGGATTATTTTAAATTTATACGGAACATTTATTATGTAAGTAAAATTTAGGTTATCAAATATATATATATATATATATGTATATATATATATATATATATATATATATATATATACTAATATTGTCAACAAGCAGTCGATCCTAATGCTTTTAAACGTCGTATTTTAGTAGTATGTTTGTACTCTTTATCGTACGTAGACAATAGGTTTTTATGCGTATGGATTGATTTATTTTCATGTACTTTGTCTACGGGACAAGCCGTCCAGTTTAAAGTGGGATCTGTACCACTTAACGAATGGAGAAAATTGTAGTGTATTTGATGCTTTGGCGCCGGGAATTGAACCGAGGAGTTCGTGCACCTAAAGCACGCACACAAACCACTAGACCAGCAAGGATGGCTAGTGTACAAAAATCGTTCCTTGCCTCAATGTTCTTTCAATGTTCTCGTATTCTGTTAGCGATTTGGGTGCATCCACCCTTTACTCTGCGAGGGACATTGCACAAGGAAGTTGGCGATACGTGATCTTCCTGAAAGAAACTGAACTTCGTTAATATAATGATACTTGGCTAGATTTTATGAAATTTATTCAGATTTATCTCTTTCAAGAGTTCCCTCCACTATTAATACACCGTTCTCAGAAAATATTCCTTTTCTAGCACGAACTTTTTGGAATAGCCTAGAGGTCTCGTAGTAAATTCTTTTCTTACATCTTCTGTGGATTGGAAACGGTGATCTATGAGGTTGGATTTCTACTTTGGGAATAGAAAAAAATCTGTAGGTATCAAATCAGGAAAGTAAGTTAGAGAAAAAAAATAAATGAAATCTTTGAGTTTTACGTCCCACTGTTATGCTGGTTAGACTAAAGGAGACGGTGATGATGAGTAATAAATGAAATGGTGGAATGAAGAAAGTGTGAGGAAACGGGAGAACCCCGGGGGAAAGCCACGCACACGGTGTTTGTCCACCACAAAGTTCACTTGGCGGGGGCTGCGATCGAACCCGGGACCCCAAGCACCACAGTAAGTTAGAGAGATTGAGGTACAGCAGTCATATTGTTCTTCGTCAAAAATTCCTAGTGGGCAGGAGCATTGTTGTGATGCAGCATCCGTGTTCATTTTTCTAAGCTTCCGGCCTCTTCTTCCTCATAGCTTCTCTCAAACGTCTTGTCGCTTCTAAATAATATTTTTTTGTTGCTCCTTTGTCCACGTGCGACAAATTCGTAATGAACTACACCACAAAAATCAAAGAGAACCATAAAAGTATCAATTTAACATTTAAGCTATTTTGATGTCTTTTTGCGGTGTCGGGGAAGCTTTTCATATCCATTTGGATGACTGTTGCTGTGTTTTAACATTACATACATAGACTCAAATCTTGTCACTTGTTACAATGTTTTTCAAGAAGCTGACGTACTTTTCAGCAACATAATACATGTTCAGTTTTTCCACTAAGATTAAATGATGAGACGATTTACTGATTTCTGCTTCCTCAACTATTTTGCGGACTACAAAAAACATTTTTTTTTCTTTTGTACAAGATCACACACTTTCTGAATGTAAACGTCATCACTTGATGTTGATGGGCATCCAAATTTTGTCTGATCTTCCATGCATGTTCTTCCTGCTTTGAAACGCTGAATCCTCTCATAATACTGGGTTCAGCTCAAACGTTCTGCCTCGTACACTTCTGGAAATTTCCCAAAGTTTTTGTTGCCCAATTTCAAATCAAATTTGATGCACACATGCTGCTCTTCCAACATAATTTTCTTGCTAAACTTACTGACTGCTGTGCGACTTGGAATTTGAAACTAAACCCTCAAAATGTTGCACTCTCATAGAGCGTTCACCTCTGGTGCTTGGGGTCCCGGGTTCAATCCCAGTCCCTGCCAAGTGAACTTTGTGGTGGACAAACACCGTGTGCGTAGGTTTTCTCGGGGTTCTCCCGTTTCCTCCCACTTTCTTCATTCCACCATTTCATTCATTACTCATCATCACCGTCTCCTTTAGCCTAACCGGCATACGCGTGGGACGTAAAACTCAAAAAATTCATTTCATTTTGTTGCACTCTCAGTATATCTTTGAAGAATAATAAAATTTATCACAGATATTGTATTAATAATAGTCCTATCGAAAGAGTTGCAACACATAAAGACCTCGAAATATTATTCGATGAGAAACTTTTATTTGCTGATTACAGCACTGTTACTGTGAACAGTGCTATGAGAATACTGGGTATCCTTTACAGATTACTGAAATTCGCGATCTTAAATCACTCAGTATTTTCTTCAAAGCTTTCGTATCTCCTAAAATTGAATATTGCTTACCGATATGGGAAATGGCTTCTGCTTCAAACTTTCTCCCGTTTTGATTCTGTCCTTAACTTTTTTCTTATCATTCTCAAACAAAGAGTTCCTTCAGTATGTAGTCTTAATAAAACAGAGCTCCTAAACAAACTTAATATTCAGACTCCTGTTACTCGACGCATGGTTGTAAACTTGCTGTTTTTCCATAAAATTATCAATGGGAAAAATAACACCGAATTGTTGGTTTCCGTTCTCAATTTTCGCGTAACTTCTTGCCTTTCTCGCAGTCATACGCTACCAACATTATATAATACCCAGACTACCAATTATACAACGTTCCCTATACTTCATGCTGGCATTATTGTATAATAGTTTCTCGTCAGATGTTGATATTTTTGATTCTGAGAATCATTTTAAAAACAAATTAAAGTCTCTGTAAATATGGTAAAATTATATATATTTTTTGTTATTTTTTTATTATTATTATTATTATTTTTTTTTTTTTTTTTGTTATTTCTTTATACGTTGTGTGCCGGTGCTGTGCCATCAGTTGTAGCTCAAATACGTAATGAATAAATGCAAACAAATGGGGATGGAACTGATGCACAACACGGTACTTAACTGTAAAATTATGGTTGAATGTAAATAAAATTCAAATGTTTCTAATTTTGAAAAATGACTAGTTATGGGAAACAGGTGAGAAAGAGAAATGATGTAACTAAGAAATAGGGATGAGCACTAGCCTGATAATTCCAATGAGGCTGGCGTCGTCCTGGTCATCTGGAACGATGAAGGGTTTGCCGTGAAGGAACCTGGATGTTCTGGTAACAGCCAACAACTGGAACTCAATCCTGCTGGACTGCTAGGGGCGTCGAACTCTTTCCGTGATGCGTCTCGACAATAATGCGTCTTTAGGATGTCCTTTTACATTTTCATTCTACTAATCTCAACTGACAAAAGTGTCTGCGGCGATGAACCGGCAGAATGGTATTCTTTAAACATGGAATCCGTCGTCCTCCAATGGTGGGATCTGCTTGTCTCCAATGATCCAGCACCTTCCTCAACTTCGTGACGAATACCCCTTGTTGTTCTGTTCCTCGTGGTTTTGTTTGGCTGCAGAATGATGACCTAAGAGTCCAATGAATCGGGAAGTTTCAGGCTATGCTTGAAGGTATGCGGAAAGGAAAGAAGGAAGCTAGTCGAGTTTATTAACAAAAATGTGTTTACAACAGGTGTCTGAGAATGTACAATCCTGATCAAAGTTTTCTTCCAATAAGTTTTCAAGAGTTCATGATTCTTTCGTTAATAAAGTAATTTAATAAAATAATCGAATTTAGTGAATTAAATTAGAGTTTATACAATTATCTCATCGTCACTTTACATCCAATACACAGTTACTTCACAGTTGTTACATTGTTTGAGTGGAAAATGGACATTGATCTGTATCTGAAACATTTATAAATAAATAATTTTCGTCATACTATAAAATCGCTACAAGTACGAAACAAAGCTTTACTTCAACGCTCGCAGATTCATAATGACGCAAGGTAGGATAATGTAATTGCCATTAAAACGCTTGGCAAATATTTCAAAACCCAGACTAGCAATCAGAATGTCAAAAATAGCTTTCTTGATTGTATTTTTTTTAAAAAGTTTGGTTTCTTTCTGGGGAAACCTCATATACCTTTCAGATCAGTTCTACATCGCGCTATACAAGAATCTCCACTGTTGTTATCTTTAGTTTTTCTATCGCATATGGTAAAGTGAAGTTAAAAAGTAACGGGGATAAGCATCCCTTATCATAAATCTAGTCAAGATGGGATAGCTTTCTATGTATTCGTACTGTAGGTCGTTCTCGTTTCACTAAAGTAGGACACGCCTTCCCCCAAACCCTGTAACCTTCTTCGGAATTTCAAATTCTTCAAAGGCATTGAGAATGAATCGAACTTCAAATAATACTAAGAAAGATTTTTTAATGTATTTACAGGGCTCGAGAAAGATTTCTTCTGATCTAGGCTCTGTGGTCGCGGTACATCAATCCTCAAAATAAATAGCCCAGCTGGAAAGAGTGTGCATGGTCAACAAGAAAATAAAAAGTTTGAATTTATTGTTATAATTAACTAAGAAGTAGACCAGCCTTTCCTTCGGAATAATTAATTTATGTTGCCATAAACAGCAATTTAAAAAAAAAGAATGTCTTAATAGTAACGAAAGAATTTGGAATGGGGAGGGTGCGTGGGTGAAGGACTGAAAAAGTAGCTAAGAAATAAAAAAAATTAAAAAAAACTTTCTGGTTAGTTACCAGAATTCTTTCCAATCACACTGAACCCAATTACATGCTTACCAACATTTATTCATTTAAGATTTACCTTAACTAGCTAATATATTCTTCATTAGATTAATCTTTGATAAATAAAAGAAAATTTTGGGTTTGAAATTACATTTTATTTCTGTAAGTAACAGTAAAGTTAGCTATCCTTCTCAGTTCTCACATTTCAATTACATCAATAAATGTGTTGCAAACAAACATTATGCAATATAATTAAAAATGAAATGAAATCTTTCAGTTTTACGTCCCACGCTTATGCTGGTTAGGCTAAAGGAGATGGTGAGAAACGAATGAAATGGTGAAATGAAGAAAGTGGGAGGAAACGGGAGAACCCCGAGAAAATCCACGAGCACTGTGTTGATCCACCAACAAAGTCCACACGGCGCGAGCTGGAATCGAACCATGGACCCCAAGCACCGGAGGTGAACGCTGTATCACTGAGCCATCGCGCCCCCCCCTGCAGTATAATTAAAGAATGGAAAAGAAATTTACTTGATATATCTTTAGTATAGTGTTCCAGTGCCAGATAATAGCCAAATGATTCATAATAGTAATTCGTTATATTATGTTTTCGTTTTCTGTTTACCTCTAGGATGACCCCGCGCTGAGCATGGGTGCGAGTTTTAGATTATTCGATATATATGTATACCAATATAGATACGAGATGAATCTAAAAGATGTGCACAAACTCCGGAAGATGATTCTTAATATCAAAAGAAGACAAAAAGTCCTCTTGCATGTTGTCGAATACCGCATCGTGTACGCTCTACACATTTTTCTGTTTCGTTCCAATTGTCATTATTCGAGTTTCGATTCCAAGTTGGCACCCCTGTCACTCGTACACGACATGGACATGCAAAAGGACTTTTTGTCTTTTGATGTTACGAATCACATCCCAAAGCTTGTACACATCTTCCAGGTTCACCCTTTTGTCTTGTTTAGTTATGTAATTTTGAGCCATTATATGGTTAAGGGTACTATAATTATTTTAATTATACTGTATTCCAGCTCTTGCAGAGTACTACAGAGATTTCGTCCCAGCTATACCGTCGAAAGATGTACGCATAGCGATCGCCATATGTAGATACATTAGGGAAAAAATAGAGAAGGAGAATTGTAAATTTGAGTCGGTGGAGGAGCTGGAGTTTCTTCTGGAAAGTGTATGCACGATTATAAAACAAGTCTCTAATATTGTGGACATCGTCGGGTTAGAACATTGCATTCATATATTGTTTGATATCAAGTTTTTGGTAAGTAAATGCAAAAGAAATGGGTGAGTCGTATTTATCTAAGTTGATTGGTTTAATTTTGTGGACAGGCTTCGGATAGTTGTCATTAAACAGTGTGGCATATCTTTACCGTATGCGTGCATAGTGAACCTTCGATTGTCCACCTTTGGATCCAGTATAAATTAGCCAACTTACAGATAATATATCAAGTTCGGCATTGCTGTCAATTGTGTGGTCGTGCAACCACCTGTTTTTCAAACCCCTCCCCCCAAAATGTTTGTGAAGTGTTGAAGTAAACATTAAATTTTGCTCTGAAGCACAAGAAAATTTTGTTGCATCTTTCAGAAATTCGTATGAAAAAATGTGAAAGAAAAGGAACGTTTGTGGTTGCATAAGCTTTGCAACTACATTCTTAACATCGAGCATATGTCAAGGAGCTTCTATTTCGTAACATAGGTAAGCATATTTATACCTACATCGTTCCTATCTTCTGTTATTATTGACAAGTTGTTGGAGTTCACTTAGCAACCATCAGTAGTCCAGTTACATAATAGCTACGAATTTCTTCATTCCTTCTAATAGTTTAGCAGCCTTCATTCGACTTTTCTTATATCTTGTGGGTAAGTGACGAAAGAGTGGCAAGAAGCGGAAAATAAAGCAGTTGACAAATGTGCTTTACAAAAACAAATGCACAGGCTGTTCCATGTATATGTGACCAAATTGTGATTTCCAAATAGTTTAGAAAATCCATGGCGCCAGGTGCGATATTACTCGATGTGTCTTCTCGTGTATCAAAGGATGACCCGACAACGTAATTTTCATTGCTAGCGCTCTTTGGAGGATTACGAAGGGGATCTTCTTCCATTCCTCTTTCACATCTGTCCAGAGTCTCCTCACAGTAGTCACACATGTCCTGCCCAAACTCTTTTTAAACAATTTAAATCCACATCATAAGTCCATCGGAAGACTTTGCAAGTATCTCGTTGAAAAATATGGCGTGTATTCCAACCCTGCTAGAATGCGAGTGACAGTCTTAAGATACGTATGAAGCCTTGTCTTGATGGATGTGGATTATGTTGATCTCATTTCCTTGAATTTCTGGAATCTTCTGCTCTTAGATTGGGCTCAGGATCTCCTTGTCGTAGCACTGTGAGCTGATTTTGCAGTTCGTCAACCTGCGAATCTTCAGTTCGATAATAGTAGCCGGTAAGCAACATGAACCCTTTCAGGAAAGCCTCATTACATGCTCAGACCCATTTTGTGAAGCTCTTTACATCTTTCTCTCTGTATGATTTGCCGACTCACGTCCCATCCAACGTAGCAACGATCTACCACTCTTAGTTTGTCAGATGGCGCTCGTACAATTTGCGAGCGTTACAGTTGCATTTCCGTTGGTGAGCATTGGTAAGACGATAATCGCTAGCCTTGAACAGCTTTTCAAGATTCAGTTCTTGGCGGCAGGTGCGTTTCACAGTTCCTAAAGATACATTTAGGCGATTCGCCATCTATCTTTATTGAATCGAGGGATTTTCTTCGTAGAAATCAAACTATTCCTGGTTTTAAACGTTGATCACTATAGAGGTCAAACGATAATAGATAGCGAGAAGAGTGTTCTGCAATCTATTAAACGTCCCAAGAATACGTTTAATTTTCATCCATATCTCTCTACTAAAACTGGAAGTGGTACAAATCTGCTACCATGTGCTGTTTCAATATGAATTAAGAAAACATCACGCCATACAAACCAAACTTTCTCACTTGGTGTACACATAACACTGCTTCGTGTTCTTTATAACGAGAGTGTGATAGAGTCTAGAATCCACCCATACGAATACATAATTTGCAACATTAAGGATGACAGAAACCATTGCATCAATCAGTCGTGGTATGCTTTAATGTGTATGACATGAACTTGATTACTGATTTGATGTGTGTCAAATGATAAAGGAGGACTCTCATTGAATACCTCTAACGTGAAAACCAATTTTGATATTGTGAAACAATTTCTTTTTTCAGCGCCTCTTTCTGTTAAAGCTATATCATTTATCTAAATGTTATTAAAAGTCCGAAGTTGTGAATTCCACTAAAATAAACCAGGTTGTTTTGCTGTATTTTCTAAGGCCGTAAATGGGGTGTAAATCTACCATAAATCGTATTACTATTATTGCTTAATATGCTGTATCTTTTGTGTTTCAGTTTATTTTTTTTTAGCTAAAATAGATCTTAACACTGTAACTTTCTATATAATTCACTTGCAGCATAACTTTCCAACATTAGCTTCGCTATACGAACTTGTTAGCGAATACATAAGTATAACAGATACAAGAATAAAATAAAATTTTAAAAAATATAATTTTTTATTCAAGAAAATTACTTCTAAATAGAATTTCTATTTATGCATGACAAAAAGAAAAGAATGAGGAGCGCTCTTATGTACAACAATTTATAATATACGTGTATAAAAGTGTTCTGCATTCTTTTCTTTTTAGTCATGCATAAAAACACCCCGTGCTCTTCTTTTTAGTCATGCATAAAACACTCCCCGTGTTTTTCTTTTTAGTCATGCATAAAACACTCCCCTTGCTTATCTTTTTAGTCATACATAAAAACATGCTCCGTGCTTTTCTTTTTAGCCATGCACAAAAACACTCCTCGTGCTTTTCTTTTTAGTCATGCATAAGAACGCTCCCCAAGCTTTTATTTTTAATCATGCATAAGAACGCTCCCCGAGCATTTATTTTTTAGTCATTCATAAGAATGCTTCCCACGCTTTTATTTTTAGTCATGCATAAGAACGCTCCCCATGTGTTTCTTTTTAGTCATGCATAAGAGCGCACTCTGCTTTTACTTGTAGTCATACATAAGAGCGCACTGCATGTTTTTTCTTTTTAGTCATGCATAAGAACGCTCCCCATGTTTTTCTTTGTAGTCATGCGTAAGAACGCTTCCCCTACTCTTTTTAGTGAGGGGGGCGCGGTGGCTCAGTGGTAGAGCGTTCACCTCTGGTGCTTGGGGTCCCGGGTTCGATCCCAGCCCCCGCCAAGTGAACTTTGTGGTGGACAAACACCGTGCTCGTGGGTTTTCTCGGGGTTCTCCCGTTTCCTCCCACTTTCTTCATTCCACCATTTCACTCATCTCTCATCATCACCGTCTCCTTTAGCCTAACCGGCATAACCGTGGGACGTAAAACTTAAAGATTTCATTTCATTTTTTTCTTTTTAGTGATGGGTTAGTACGATTTGTTTTCTTTTTTAAAGAAAACATTTTAATAATAATAATAATAATAATCATAATTGTATGATGTAGGGAAAGAATTAAGGTTGTAGAATTAGAGTTCGTAAGTTAAAAGAGAAGTATGTAAAAATCTAAACACGTAAGATGACAAACATTAGCGGTTTTTATGAAATAACATTAGCGGTCGGAAAAATGGCCGTGAAGTTGGTGGAAACTCAAAGTCCCATCTTGTAATGTCCAGTTGACTACTATTGTATCAATTAAGCATACAACAACACGACCACTTTCTCTGTGGTTTTATGCTTTGTTCTACCAAATTCTACGAACTTTCATCATCTGTAAAATAATCGAGCAGCAGTAGATACTTCACTTGAGGAATCATTGCCACTCATATATTTATAATGACTTAATAAATTCATCTTTGTAGGATACAAACGTCAAAATACGCACAAAAGCTACAAAACTTGCAAGGATAATGAAAAATACAAACATATTTGCATGTTAGGGTGGGTGGGTGTATACTAAAGTTGGCAACACTAATAGTAACCTTCATCCATTCGAAAAAGATTGGGAGTGATGCTTCAGTGCTGCGCTGAGTTTTGCTCAAGGAGCTTGTGTTGGAGATGGCAGCAGCCATACCCAATCCCGCCAAGTGTGAAGTGCACAGCGTGATCAGGATTTAGAAGACACAAGGAAAGCGTTCATTTTCAATTGTACGTCCTTGAACATCCACCATACATCCCCGACCTCGCACCCGTGACTGCCATTTAGGAAAAGGCTTCAACGGCGTCGGTGAGGTCAGGAATGAAGTAACAGTTATTCCAGTTATTATTACGATTCTGCCGGTGCTAGATTATTACGATTCTGGGATACAAAAACTTGTTTCGCGTTTGAACAAGCGTTCGAACAATGATGATACTTACCTGTGTGTGGAGAAATACCTTCGTACCAGCGTACACAGTGTAGCTTTCTTTGTGTCTAATACATCTGTTAGATATCTTATTTTATGTTTGTACCTTTTCCTGACAAAGGGGCCGCGATGGCTCAGTAGTAGAGTGTTCACCTCTGGTGGTGTGGGGTCCCTGGTTCGATCCCAGCTCGCGCCAAGTGAACTTTGTGGTGAACAAACACCGGGTGCGTGCGTTTTCTCGGGGTTCTCCCGTTTCCTTCCACTTTCTTCATTTCATTCATTTCTCATAATCACCGTCTCCTTTAGCCTAACCGGCATAACCATGGAACGTAAAACTCAAAGATTTCATTTAATTTGTTTTCCTGACATGTCACGTAGTTGGGTATGTCGATGAGGACGAAGTGGTACACTCATGTCCAAAATGATTGTCGCATATCTATAGCTGTCTTGTAAGAATATAATTTGATAATGATTTTGCAGTTTATTTTTAATACTGATACTATGTGTATAATTGGGAAATGTATATTTGTGGTAAATTTCATAGGAAAAGAATTATAAATACGAAAATTATAATGAGTAAAATAAAATGTTGCTAAATGGACAAGAAAGTTTTTTTTTTTTTGGTTTTATTGTTCATATTTACTGCTCTTTTGACATGAAATTTGCCACATGCATGTTTTTGCCAATTATACACATACTAACATTATAAGAAATACCGGACGAATTCGTTATCAAATTATATTCGTACAACAACATATTTATAGACATGCGACAGTAAGTTTGGACATGAGTGTATATCAACGTACAACCACAATATGTTTCACAAAGCAAGAGGTTCTAGTTGTCGAAAAATGCTTTATTTATAACTGATTTTGTCGTACTATCGTTGTAAATTGCTTTACAAGCCGGAAGTTGGAGATTGAGCCCTCATCAATTCAATGACCAAATGTTTCTTTATCATTTCCACCAAAGAGAAAGTTAATTGATTTTTTTTTTCTTGTTCCAGATTGTAAACCAGAAAGTAAGAAGCTCCCAGGTTCATGATTGTATGGTTTATAGCAGATGTTACTTCCCAACAATAGACAATGGGACTTGGCAACTTGTTAGGAAACGATTTCTGCTCACGGTAATTTAGTTGATTAACATATTTAACGAAAAAGCAACTAAGAAAAATCATTAAATTAATTCGCAAGTGTATATTAAGTGATTTTTTTTTGTATAGGGGTTGACTAATTAAACGCTATTTAGTTCAATGTATTCGCCATTTGGTGGTCAACAGTCAGTCCTGCCGCTACATTTCTTAGCGTACATATGAGCTCTCTCGTGGCTAAGCGGTTAGCGTACGCGCCTTTGGCGTGCGAGACCCGGGTTCGATTCCCGGCGGGAGCTAATGTAGTTTGGATTCCACGTTAATCAATATGTCCACGCCTCATATAGCCTCTCTGCTAAACGGGACGCTAAACTAAAATCAACTCAACTCAATTCTTAGCGTACATAGGTGAATGATTAACGTTTTTGCTTCGTAATTGGCATGTCCGGAGTCCGATTCATGGGGCTGACCATTCTGACTTGCTTTTTTTCAAGGGTTTCCTTTTAACATTATGAGTGACGTCATTCAAATCGTCCATTAGCCGTTTCTACACGGAGTGCTAACTGAATTGCGACCACTTACCTAATACTTTGTTGGTCGACCTTGTGCGCAGAGGACGGCTTGGACACGGCGTGGCACGGTTTCTGGTAGTTGCTGATATGTTTCCACGAGGATCTGACTCCATATATTCCTGATGACATTTTACAATGAGCCCACAGATGTCAGTACAGGAGTCATGGTGCGAAGATATTGTTCCACAGCATCCCATAGATGTTCTATAGGATTAAGATCTGGTGAATTAGGGGGCCAATTCATGTGCTGCAGCTCCGTGGAATGTTTCTTAAGCTAAGCAAGCACAATACTGAATTGGTTGCACCTTGTATTGTCATCCTGGAAAATGCCGTCTTCGTGTGGGTAGAAGTGTTGCATTGTAGGGTTTACGTGATCCTTTAACATGTGCAGGTAGACAACGAATGTCTCGCTGTAGACCATGCACACCAACGGTCCCAGTCCATACCAACAGAAGCATCCCAAACCATACAGCCGCCCCCAGCTGCCTGTACAGTACGCACCATGCACGAGGGATCCGTAGCTTCGTGCTGTTGGCGCCATACATGCACACGCCTGTCCGAGAGAAATAGCACAAACCGTAATTTACCGGACCAACACACCCTTTTCCAATCATCCACGGTCCAATTAGCGTGTTCCTATGCCCATGCGCGACGAAGTAGCGGTGATAAGTCGTAAGGAGAGGGTCGTTTGCTGTGGAACTTCCTGCGTGTCAGTGTACGCCGTATAGTTGCGTGGGATATGGGTGTTGTGTATCCACCCACCATTGTATTGGTTACGTAATTCCCGAACCGGTTCGTTTGGCTATCACGAGCTGTTTGACGCGACGCTCGCCCCACGTTTTGAACTTCCGTACGCCCTTGCAGTTCCGTCCTATTTCTTCCCACTCCTTATACACCTGCACCAGACAGGAACGGGCATCCGACAAGTATTGGTGTCTGGGTTATTGATGCACCTATTGATCGGGTACCTACAATCATCCCCTATTTGAATGCGGATAAATCCTGCCCACCTCCCATTATAACAGTATGCTATCTGTCAACATGTAGCCTCGAGTGTGTTCTTTCTCTGCAATACTGCCAGTCGCGGTGGTCGTGTAATCAACTCGGCTGCTGGCCACACTTGTGTGGAGGGGTGGTCGCAGTTCAGTGAACATTCAGTGTATGATTACTATAGTAACGACTTAGTAGTAGGGGCACGGTGGCTCAGTGGTAGCTTACCTATGATGTGCAAGGTCCCTGGTTCGATCCCCGGTCAAGCAAGTTTGTGGTGGACAACATCGTGTACGTGGGTTTTCTGGGGTACTCCTGTTTCCTCCCACATTCTCATTCCACCAAATTCTCCCATCATTCACTTACTTTAATTATCATCTTCTTTAGGTTAAAGTAAAATTTCCGGTCGCCATTGGCGACTAAATATTTAGAGCTGGCGACCCGTGTTCAGTAGGAATAGTATCTGTCTAAACTCACACGGCTGCGCAGTTTCTGTTAAGCACGAAAGTAATTGTCACTGAATGAGAGAAAAACAGGGAATGTAAAGTTTTCACAACGGACGTGGGAAGTGAAGTCTTCACAGAGTTGTAATTCAGCCCTCCTTCATTACGAGATTCCCAAATTTGCTTTTCAATTGTCACATTTTTTTTTTTTTGCAATTTTACCTGTGAGCACTGCTTCATGTGAAAGAAGCTTCAGCAGTCTCCACAGAATTAAGACTGCCTATAGAAATTCACTGAAGACTGACACACTGGATGATTTGCTGACAATCTCCATCAATGGCCCTTCACTTAAGAACTTTGATCCGAAAACTACAAACGACAACTGATACTTCAATGCAGATAGAGAGAGCGTTACACATACATGAAGTCTTAAGGTAAGATATTTTTTTAACATGTATATGAATTGTCCAATTCAAAATTCATTATCTTGAATCTAGTTATCTGGTTTTGAAATTTTATTCACTGTTGTAATATCTTTCTTTGTCAAACCCACAGCCTTGAAAGGGGGGCATCTCATACTTTGTACGTGAGATATACTGGCAACCATCATTTTTGGATTGGCGAGTGCGCCTGACTTTGACATTTTGCTACCTGGGTTAAAGGGCATAAACGTAGGACGTTAAACAAAGATTTCATTTCGTCTTGGCTAACATAAAACTGGCAGTAGGAAAGATCTTCCTAAGCAACTTTCAGCAGGAAAGACTTGTTACATTTTGCATAATAAGCAGTTTAAATTGAGAACGTTATTTAGAGCACTTTGTGTATGTTGTATGCAAAATTGAAGGTTACACAAAAATTAGTTGGTTTGATAGGCAAGTTGTTAGGTTTTTTCTGTAATCCAGATTATTTTGTAATGTGAACTGGGAAGGAGGTCGTAAAATGTGTTCTACTATAGCGGTATATTAAGTCTTTTTTTTTTTTTTTTAATCTAGTCATAAAATGACGCTGTGCAAAGTTCTTGTAGCCTCATTTTGTTTGTTTCTTCTTCATTTCAGGATTATTATGGATCAAAAGGACGTTACAGACAACTCCACGAGCGGGCGAGGAAATATTTTATTTATCGTTGTCGGCGCATATTGCAGGGAACACCTGACGAACAAAAGGATCATTATACGCTGTTAAGCGAAATTTTGGAAAGTTTCGAGTTAAGTGTTATTCAGAAGCTGGAACATGCTCTTCCGCCTACTGCTATTGAAAAGGTAATAATATTAATCGAAATATGAATTTTAATATGTATGTACTCATCAAATTTTGAAGTATTCCTGTATTGACTACTATTCTCTTAGTCGCCCATACGTCCAATCGTTGCTCTGCTATGCAGGTATTAGGAGGTTCATCACGGGTATGTTTATTACGTTCAAGATGTCCATTAAACCGTGCAAATAAACTTTCCAAGTTATTCGTATAGACATCCTCAGCAGACAATAGTTATTTCTTGTAGGGGGTCGCGGTGTTCACTGGTAGACGGTTCACCTCTAGTGCGTGAGGTCCCTGGTTCGATTCCAGTTTGCGCAAGTGAGTTTAGTGGTGAAAAACACCTTATACATGGGTTTTCTTGGGGTTCTCCCAATTTTTCCAACTTTATTTATTCCATCATTACATTCATTTCGAACTTTGTGGTGGACAAACACACCGTATATGTGGGTTTTCTTCGGGTTCTTCCGTTTCTTCCCACTTTCTTCAGTCCATCATGTCATTCATTTCTCATCATCGCCCTCTTCTTTAGCCTAACCGGCATAACCGTGGAACGTAAAACTTAAAGATTTCATTTCATTTTGCATTCACTTTTCATCATCGTTTCCTTTAGCCTAGCCGGCCTAAGCGTGGGATGTAAAACTCAAAAAATTTCATGTTTATTCTGGGAATCGTATGTGTGAGCTGAATCATTTTGGTCGCAGTTCAAGTAAATATTCTTTTCCACAACTTACCTGAATTTAGTCTTTTGAGTCTGTTTTGGAGGAACATGAAAAGACAGCTTTATTTATCCTATTTGACAATGTCTCCATACCATGGCTTGTTTCCTGGTTAAAGTAGTGGATTCCAATTTTTTTAAAACTGGTGACACACTTTACTGAATCAATCAATCAATCAATCAATCCATCCATTCACTTACTTACTTACTTTTGTGTTTTCTTTATTTCCTTTCCTGTTGTCTCTCTCTCTCTCTCTCTCTCTCTGCCTCTTCCGTTCGTCCACTGTGCTCTGCTCGTTCTTTTTTGTATCCTCTTTTTTACGTTACATTCATTTGAAAAAAAAAAAAAAGGAAATGAAATGTTTAAATTTCAACCGAAAGATCATCCTACACCTAATCTTGAAGCATTAAAATGAAAATGAAATCTTTAAGTTTTACGTCTCACGGTTATGCCGGTTAGGCTAAAGGAGACGGTGAAGATGAGAAATGAATGAAATGGTGGAATGAAGAAAGTGGGAGGAAACGGGAGAACCCCGAGAAAACCCACGAGCACGATGTTTGTCCACCACAAAGTCCACACGGCGCGAGCTGTGATCGAACCAGGGACCCCAAGCACTGGAGGTGAACGCTCTACCACTGAGCCACCGTGCCCTCTACATTCATTTGGGAGTATGTATTCCTGTCTCCAAGCATATTTTTATGCATTTTTATCCTTGTTACGTTACCACTGAAAATGGAACTAGTTTGTTGGTTCTGGTACCTATTCTGGTACGTCTGGGGAATATTTAGTTTTCCCACGGGAGAATATATTGGTAAGTAACTAATTTTTCGTTAATTATGATATTCTAAGTCTGTAAGGATCTATAAGTAATGACTGTATGTAGTGCTGTGGATTGTTGCTCTCCCGCAGGAGGCGTTGACTGATACAGTCTATCTTAAAATAATTTTTAAATTCTAAAATTTTGCGACACACCCTATGGTATTGCGTGACATACCAGTGTGTTGCCCCACACCATTTGAGAAACATTGGGTTAAAGAATGTCTTGAATATTTGTGTGTTTGTTTATATGTACTTGTTAGCGAGAGTTTAGTGTGATTAACCTACAGCACCAGCGGAAAGCAGCGTGTGAAATTCAAAGTGAAATGAATTTACAATTAACCTAAATACAAAATATAATAAGAGCTCCCTCGTGGCTAAGCGGTTAGCGTACACGGCTTTAGCATGGGAGACCCAGGTTCGATTCCCGGCGGGAGCTCATGTAGTTTGGATTCCAGGTTAAGCTGTAGGTCCACTGCTGGAAGGAACACTTAAATCAGCAACAAAAACAAAATATGATAATCAGTTAATCAATCTGACTGACCATAACTGATTCTTAGCACATTATAATACATTATAGTGTTTGTCTATCCAATGTGTATTTTCATTACATTATAGTGTTTGTCTATCCAGTGTGTATTTTCATTTGGAATAAATAAATAAATAAAAGAAAAGGAATACGAGAGCTGTCCAGAAAGTTCCAGACGTTTTAGCCTATCGCGGCAGTGGTCGGGGATACAGTCGCCATCTTTGTGTCAGTCAGTACGTATCCAGGTGTGGTAGCATGAGTGTTGTGACGCTCTTACTGTGCTTTCTGTGACGTTACAATGTGCGCTGCAATAAAAAAAATCCCGCCCCTTGTGAGGTGCGTTCTGTAATTAGGTTTTTGTTCAGAAAAAAAAAAAAAGCCAGGCGATTCAAAATAAGTGCCGGGGAAAATTTAGCGCGAAGATGTTGGTTTTTCATAACGCACGTCTACACAGGGCCAAGCGTACCCGAGAGCTCTTGGATGGTTTTGGAAGGGAGGTGTTCGATCATCCACCATACAGCCCGTATTTGGCGCTGAGCGATTACCACTTCTTCCGATTGATGAAGACGTGGCTCGCTACACAACGCTTTGATACTAACGCCGAACTGCATGCCGGTATAAGCCAGTGGTTGAAATTGCAGGTGGCAGATTTCTACCGCGACGGTATTGAAAAACTTGTGCCATGGTATAAGTGAATTAATGTACATGGCAATTATGTGGAAAAATAGCTTAAGAGTATGCCTTTCAAATGTATATAATACAATTTGGTTTGTTTAAGCTGTTGCTTTTTTTTTTTTAATTTCAAAACGTCTGTTAATTTCTGGACGGCTCTCCTATATAAAGTATTAGAATGGACAGGGGCTTCATCTCACACTTCGCTTGTGGGGGGAGGCAGGAGCACCACCGACGTAGGACTTCCACGTTTTGTACTAGTATATTAGTAGACAATCGATTTAAGTATTTCTATTTCCCAAACTCTTGGGGGAAGGGGGGCAATCGCCCTCTCCTGCCCTCTCTAAATGACGCCCCTGCCTTATCTATGTTGGGCTTTGGACTTTTTTAAAAAGGGAAACAATCAAAGTTTCAAAAAGCAAGTCTTTCATTTTTGGCTCCAGACAAAATTCTTGAATGAACAATATTGTATCGTATTTCCTTTAGATATTTCGAAAGGCCTGAAACTGAGTGTTCTGTTTTAGCATTTCTGAGATCTTCTTTGAAACGTATTTTTAAGTTTCTTTTTGTCATGTCTATATAATCCTCCAGGCAACTGAAGTTAAATCTTGTAAACTCATGATTTTTAATTGGAGTTGGTATAATAACTCTTAAATTCTCTTAAATTGAGTGTTATTCTTTTTCAGAGTTTTGGGGGTTCCAATGTTGTGGAATGGAAGATAGTAATTAAAAAGTGCATACAATATTGAGGAAACATACATACAATATATAAAACGATAATCATGTCTGTTGTTCTGTATGGTTTCGAAAACACTTACTCTGAGAACAAGATCCTGACCCAAGAGGAATGTCGGAAACTTCATAACGTGGAAGTACATAATTTATACGGTTTACCAAACAATGTTAGGAGACTCAGGTGGGCGGGTCATGTAGCCAGAATGGAAGAAAGTAAGAATGCTTTCAAAGCCTTAACTGGAAGACCAATCGGAAAACGACCATTAGGAAGACCTAGGAGCAGATGGGAGGACAATATTAAGATGGATCTCGCAGAAATAGAAATACAAAGTAGAAACTGGATCCATTTGGCTAAGAATAGAAGTCAGTGGAGAGCTTTTGTGAACGCGGCATTGAACCTCCGGGTTCCATAGGCCATAAAGTTAGTTATACAATATTGAGGGGGAAAATACCTGACAACTTTCCCTTCTTGAACAAAAGAATACACCAATTGAGAGTACTATTTCATAGTTTTCTGTTCCACCATTCGACATGCGACTGGGAGCTAAGACAAGGTGTTCTTCACACTACTTTACCCCCGTAGGTCCGTTATGTTTATTTTCCGGGTGTTTTTATTGTTCTTTCCTGTATTTTTATCCTTTGTGAACGAGGCTCTAGGGGGAGCCAGAAACGAAAGGAATTTTTAAAAACCACAGTTGTATGTAAGTAAAATGGTTATAAAAATTCCTGAGCATGTTAACGTATTATCTGAAGTCTCGAACTGAACAAAGCGATTAGTCGTCAAACGTCAAACATCTACGGTCAAGATTATCATTCTTACTGTGTGGGTGCTTTAGTGAGTACCAATTATTAGATATGCATCCTATTAACTCATTACGCAGTATCATGTATCTTATTTTGATGTTCATATGCCTACGTTGGAATTTCTTTGTCCTAACTTCGTCTACGTATATATTATGTAATATAATAATAAGTGTAAAATAAATGTTTCAGATATTGGATGGAGCTTACGATGATCTCAAGTACAGTGACGATATTGAGATACAAATTTTGTTGGCACAGCTGGAGAAAGGTGGCGCTTCAGAGGATTCTTTACTTAACGTTTGGAATACCTTGCAGCAGAAATCATACTCAATGAAAGTAGGTGAAATTTGTTTGCTCTTTTATTTTATTTTATTTTTTTTATTAGTGTAATGAAGAGACAGGCATACAAAAGTTAATTAAAGAATCCAGATTGACAAGCTGCTATGGACTTCCATCGCTCGCCTAATCAGAAGTTGCATAATTTCATTATCACTGTCAAATGTCAACATATTCATTAAGTATAGGGTCCTGGGTTCGATTTCCTGTTGAGAGGCTTCAAATTTGAAAGTTATTACGGTGGTTGAAGCTTAAAATATATAAAACTATAATCATAAAACCTGCCGTTCTACATGATTGCGAAACATGGTTGTTTACTCTGAGGGAAGAACGTAGGCTGAAAGTATTTGAGAACAAAATCCTGAGACGAATTTTTGGACCTAAGAGGAACCGGAGTGGGGAATGACGGAAACTTCATAACGAGAAATTACATACTTTATACTGCTTACCAAACATTGTTAGGGTCATCAAATCTACGAGGCTCAGTGGGAAATTCATGTAGGCAGTATGTAAGAAAGTAGGATCGGTTTCAAGGTTTTAACTCGAAATCCAATCGGAAAACGACTATTGGGAAAATCGAGGCACAAATGGTAGGACAATATTAAGATGGATTTCGCAGAAATAGGAATACAAAGTAGAAACTGGATCCAGTTGGCTAAGGACAGAAGTCAATGGAGAGCTGTTGTGAACGAGGCATTGAACTTCCGGTTTCCATAGGCCGTAAAGTTAATTAGTTGTTACGGTGGTTCGGATTCCACTTTAAACTGTAAGTCCATGTTTCATATAGTCTCTGTACTGAAAAGGATCTCTATAAACTTCAACCAACTAACCTACACTCATTAAGTAAAATCAACAGAATGCGCCCGTCCGATTCGTTAAGGAAAAGTAAGGTTTCGTTATCTTTTTCTTATTGGATAAAGACGCTTAAAAGTATATAAAATTTCAAGGATTCAAATATATAATACCTGTAAGAGATTGACTAGCCTTGGGTTTGTTTCCGCTGATTTTCGAGAATTAATTTGTTCTGTTAAAAATAACCGAATCTTAGTTTAGAGAAAGCTAATAGGATAATTGCTAATGTTTGATTCAAGGTGCATTATTCGGAATCTAAATCTTACGTTGCACCTCAGACAGTTGTCCATATTTAAAATGTAATTTCCGCCATATATTAGGTTGTCCAAACAGTATTGAGCCTCTAGAGGTCAAACTTGAGAATACAGTTATTGTGGTTTGAAAATAATGTTCTAAACCACATATGCACCATTTTGTTTAACGACCTCCTGCTATTTTTGAAACGACATTATAGTCCCGTTGCAGGCTTGGACTGGCCAGGGCAGGAGGGCAGGAATCCCTGCCTGGGCCCTCTATCCGTTCCCAGAGTTCGGTGGCCCCCAGCATTGAATGTAGTCTTTAAGTCCGATTATTAGAATGAAAATAACAGTATTATAAAGTCTATTTAGGGCCCTTTGTTTGTGGCCTAGTAAGAATATATTTCAACAATATAAGAACCGTAGCATCATATTGTCTAAATGTGTATTGATGATGGGGCCTCCAAGTGAGGCTCCTGCCGGGACCCTATTCCCCCAGTCCGAATCTGTCCCGTTGCTGTAGAACTTTAGTGATTTCCTGTCAAAAAATTGAAATAGCATGGTTTTCGCAGACCAAATTAAAAATATAAGTATATTGCTGTCAACATACGTGGTGTGTTAGGAAAGTAATGAGGCTGACAATACAGTGCACGAACCGACAACGTTGCTGCCTCCACCTTCACAGGACAGTTAAATGAACCCTTCTCGTTGACTCAGTACAAGTTTGAACTTGCTTTAGTTGCCTCCTGATTATTCAGAGCATCTGGAGTGAAATTGCTTCGAAAATAGACCGCAGAAGTTTGAGTAACGTTGTGCCATCAAATTTTATGCAAAGCTTGGCGAATCCGCTACTGTGACTTATGAGAAGTTACAAAGGGCTTCCATGCAGAACATTTCCTATCTGGAGCACAAGTATTCAGATGGCACAAGTCATTTTTTTTGTAAGGCCAAGAACAAGTGGAAGAAGAACTTCGTGCGGGAGGACCTTCAACCTCTATACCGGATGATGATGAAGTCTCTTGTGAGGTCGGATTATTGATTAATGGTTAGAATGATTAGTAGGGAGGTAAATTTGAACGTGTTTACCATCCATCAAATTTTAATACGCACTTGTATGCAGCACCGCGGCAGTTAACCGTGTTATACGACAGTCTTATAAATGGTTTTTAGGAGAAAAAAGCACTCTTATGCTTCCTCAGACCCGATGTTTGCCGGATCTCAGTCTCTTTGACGTGTTGTTTTTTTCTTTTTCCTCAAAAATTACTTGAAAGGGATCAATTTTGGTACTTCGGATAATATCCAGAAAAGGGTAACCGATGAGCTGGAAGATATTCCAGCAGAGGCCTTCCAGTATTGCTACGAATGGAAAATCCTTGATTTGAAAAAAAAAAAAAGTCTCATTACTTTTCTAACACACCACATACTCAAAATGCTCAAAACTTTTTTTTTTAAATAAATTGAAAAAGAAAAAAAAGAAAAACAAATAAATTTGCTTTCGAAGGCGACAAATGTAGGGTGATCCATACAATATTCTGACTAATAAAAGAAGCTCCCATTTGAGAAAAATTACAGAAACGCTGGATTAATACATTATTTTTCCTTTTCCTGACGATGAAATTAGAACAATTTTCCAAATTAATGCTTAACTCTCGGAAGCCCAGTGGAGTACATTTTGTACCCCACACTTTCAAATTGGTTTCTGTTTCCTGTATTTTTTTCTGCGATCTTGGCTGTTCTTTTCCTAGCTGAATATTTTTGGCCCTTGTACATTTTCTACATGAAAGCCCCGGTTAATGTAATTAATTATTGAAATAATTGGAAGTTTGTACTACTGGGGTCCAAAATGTACTCCTATGAGCTTCCATGTAAAAGTTTTTTTTTTGCAACAGATGGCTCTGTTCTTTGCGATATTAATAAGATGTTATTCATCATCAATGCAAACATTTGAGAACTTTTAAAAATGTAACGTAAATGGATATTTCCTTCAATCTTTTGCATTTTTGTTTCTTGGAGTTTGCTTTTCTAGGTCCATGCGTTTATTTACTCAACAAAATCTACTGCTATTACAATGGTCTTAATCTCTTTTTGCTTTTCAAAACATTGTATCATATTGTTTGAATTTATCAATTATCAATAAAAGTTGTGTACGCAAACAAAATAATAATAATCTTAATGTCCCCCCCCCGCAATATTAAGGTAAAAAAATTAATTGGGGTACAAAATGTACCTCCACTGGGCTTTCGTGAACCAAAAGGAGCTTGGGATTCCAAGGGTTAAATGTAAAGAAATAATATAAAAATTGCATCAACATTCTTCTATATGAAATAACTTTTTTTTTTTTTTTTGTACGTGTCTTTTCTTTATTAGTTTTTAATCTCGATTAGATTTCGCAATCCTATATTTACTTATTTATTTATTATTTTTATTTTTCCTTTCAGACCAGTGAGGAAAGTACTGAAGCTAAAGTAAAACATCTTGTTATTCATAATTCAACACCAACAAGCCACAATATCGAAAGAAGCGCTCCAGAGGTTCAGAGTGTTAGTGTTAGCCCAGTGGTTCGTCGTGAGAGTGTAAATTCAAAATTTGTTGACATGATTAGGACCCGATTTTATTCTCAGCCAAGACTTTCTGACATCATCAGACAGAATGCCGATAAACGGCGCGTACACCTAAGGCCGCGATGTGAACAAGAAGATCCACAAAGGATATATTTCAAACATGCGAATTATTGTCTTACAGAAGAAGATCGTGAGAAATTTGCTCGCAATATTTGTAAATTTTGTGTTCCTCCGTCGTGTGACAACCCGAAAGGAACCATATGTAAAGAGTGTGCCGATGAGCTGGTATGTACTACCAGAAGCGAAGAGGAATTAAAAAGTGCAATCGATAGACAAATGGAACACGATGGATCTTGTGTTGAAGAGTGTCGTATTTGTGATGAGTTATGTGAAACCTTTCTTAGTACATCCAAAACACCAATGGAGAATTCTGGTAAACTCAAAACATGCCCGAATATAGCGTTATCTCGTCCAGTGCAGCGTATATATGCCAAATTACATAAAAGAAGAGATGGTAAATTAGGTATTTCACGATTAATTCGTAGAGTTGATGGTAAAAAAGATGATAGCATAAATAGTAAACTGTCGTCATTACGTGCGTGTACTTCAAAAAGAGAGTTCACTCCATCTATTTCACATCAGTATGAGTCCGCTTCCATGTATAAAAGAGATAATGACATATTAGACAGTCGAAATGTGTGGGATAGAAATGAAAAAAGAATCACGAACGAAGTATCTTCCTGCTCACGTCCCCGTATATCTGCAATTCTATATAGAAGAGAAGATGGGAAGTTAACTTTTCGATTCGAACATATTTCTGATAGAAGTGAAAACAGTAATGTGAAAAAAGAACCCTCATCATCGCGTGCTTGTGCTTTAGAAAAGCAGTCCACCCCTGGAACGTCGAAAAACATGAATGGGCCGCAGCTTAAATGTGCCAGGAGTTTATGTCCACTGTTAACGATGAGTAATAGTAGTGATAAAGAAGCAGGTAATGAACATTACTCAAGGTGCAGTCCTGGAAATTTAAAATGCAATTTAGTCTCGGAAACGAATGTCAACGTAAAGGCTTTAGAACCCGGATGCTCAAGTAATCCTGATAAAAACTTTTGCCCAAATCGGCGTATGTGGGCACCACTTGCTAGCGAGACGTCATCCTCACAAATTGGAGTAGTGACTAGTCAAACGCGTTTCGTGCCTCAAAGTTCAAAGAGAATATTCATACAATCATGCCGATTAGAAGAGCTGAATCAAAGAGAATCTCATAAGAATTGTGATTTTATAAAATATATCGGAGATGGAGTCAAGACTTGTGAACAAAACACTGTGTACTTGAGAAACAACTGCAAACCAGTATGTGAACCCATAGGTATTTGTCGCGAACTACCGTCTAATAACAGTAATAACAGATTCGTTAAACGTGCTAGTGATTGTGATATAATGCCTCTCACTTGCGATATTCAACATGAACGCTTAAGAAAAAGAAGTGCACAAGAGAACGCCAAGTGTAAAGATTCGGCCGTACAAACTCATTCAATGGTAGAACACACATCAAACAAACAATACAAAGATCTCTGTGTACAAACAACATTTTTTACTGAGGACTCTTGCATTCAGACTGATGCACCACACGGCAGTGAGAATGTTCTTAGTTCGGTAGCGTCAAGAACTCGCAGCAAACGGATAAAAGTTCAGGAAGGAGAGTGTAAAACGGGATTCAATAACCGTGCTAAGGATTCTGATATATTGCGTCTCGCTTTTAATACACAACATGAACACTTGAAAAGAGGAAATGCAGAGAAGAACCTAGGATGTAAAGATTCGTCCGTGCAAACTCATGCGATGGGAGAACAGTCATCAAAGAAACAATTCAGTGATTTCTGTGTGCAAACAAAATTTTTTACTGAGAACTCTTGCGTTCAGACTGACGCACCACACGTCAGTGTGGTAGCGTCAAGAACTCGCAACAAACAGCTGAAAGTGCAGGAAGGACAGTGTGTAACAAAAGCCCTTAACGTGCAGCGTGACATACACCTTAATAATTGTGATAGCTCCTCACAAACCGGTGAGAACCTTTGTAAAGAAAGTGCAAGACGAGTTTTGTTCCCCGAGGTGCCTCAAGCTTTGCGTAACAAAAGAAGCGCTGAAGATGATGTAAAGAGAAAATCAACGAAACATTGCAAAAACACAGAAACATTGAACGAAGCAGGAAGTTTTGATGTAGTACAGGAGTCCGATGACGACGCATGTGAAAGTGATTCAGATATAAGGAAAATGTTGAACGATGTAAGTATTCAACCAAAATGAAACTTATGTTATAAATATATTATTTTTATGTCTCCAAAATGGTCTGTAGTAATGAAATGAAAAGTTTTAGGTTACTAAGGAAGAATATCAAGTTTACAGCTCCCATGAGAAAAGAAAAAAAAATCACGCTATAAATTCAGCAGATCACGTTCGCTGCCATTGTCAAGATAAAATAACAACTCAAGTAGATGATAGGGTTAGTGAGGGTAATTATTAGACAGATTTCACTACTTTTCCACGTTACTCAGCTTACATTAATTTTGAAAGCAGTTAACCTAGGTAGCAGTTTATAGTGCCAATTTGCTGCCAAGAAATTTCCTGTCATCTCATAAGTTGATGAGTAAATGTCAAATTTGTGCTGTCTCATAAATTCTCTCCAAAAGGGTAATTATGAGACAACTGTTGTCTCTAGCTTTCTGTATGTGATATTTTGAGGTATGCAGGAGTCCAATTGTGAGGCAAAGAAGTCTTCGTTATTTTGTATTTATTACATAAAGATATACAAATATTTGACTGAGTTACAAGAAAATAACCAAGAAAGAAAGTGGAAATAGCTACTGATGTTATTCAAACACTTTTGTCAGTTGACTATAATAGGCCTATAATAGGCTATATAGGCTATATAGGGACTATAATAGGCCTGTTTCATAATTACCCTTCATAGGGAGTGCCTCATAATTACCCTCATTGACCCTAATTAAAAAGATTAAGAAGTTTAAAGACGTAAGCGCACACATACAGGCAGGAAAGAAGTCTTTTTATTGTTTACATCTTTTATGAATATTTCTACGTTTTATCTTTACCCATTTGTTTGAAACTACTTTCCTGACCAGGAATGAAGGGAAATGGTAATGTAATGGAGCTACTTTCTTCTTTCTTTTTGAGAGAGAGAGAGAGAGAGAGAGAGAGAGAGAGAGAGAGAGAGAGAGAGAGAGAGAGAGAGAGAGAGAGAGAGAGAGAGAGTGTGTGTGAGTGTGTGAGTGTGTGTGTGTGTGTGTGTGTGTGTGTGTGTGTGTGTGTGTGTGTGTGTGTGTGTGTGTGTGTGTGTGTGTGTGAGAGAGAGAGAGAGAGAGAGAGAGAGAGGGAGGGAGGGTTAGTGTTTTCCACCATTTTTTGAATCTTCATGTTGCTGATCAGTTGGGTTATTTTATTAGTTTTATTTATAAAATGTCGGTTTCTTTTCTAATGTATTACACACACACACACACACACAATAATAATAATAATAATAATAATAATAATAATAATAAAAACGTTCAGTGCACCGGACTCCATGATATGGGTTCAATGTATTTTGGTACACAGAATCCAAATTTCGAAACCCCAGGACGACCGATCGTGTTAATTTTTTGTTATGGGCGAAAAACTTGAGGGATTTTGGATAGAGAGGACACACGTTTTTCGCTCATAGAACGAAATCGACACGGTCGATCGTTGTGGGGTTTCGAAATTTGGATTCTGTGTACCAAAATACATTGAATTCATACCCTGGGGCTCACTGCACGGAACACATACATTTATTTATTTATTTATTTATTTGTTTGTTTGTTTGTTACGTGTATCCTCCCTATCCAAACTCGCTCAAGGTTTTGCCTATAACAAAAAGATTGGCGCGGTCAGTTGTCGTAGATTTCGAAATTTGTATTCTGTGTAACAAAATACATCGAATTCTTCTCTATCATGTTCATACATTTGTGCAAAAGATCATTGTGACGGCGCGTAGCGTAGTTGTTAACTCTCGCCTCCGGTGCGAGCGGTTCCGGGTTTGGTCCCCGGTGAGGATATTAGCTCGAAAACGTGCAACAGATTTTTCAACCCAGCCACCCTGAGTGAGTGAAGTTTTTCCTGGGTTTTCGTCATTCACACCAGGCAGATGTTAGGATGGTATCTAACATACAGGTCACAGGGCCGCTTTCTTCTCTTCCCGCATAGTATGCTAAGTGAGAAATGTCATACGTGAGGATGGAAGGCGGTTCTTTTCTAAAATACAACCGATATTTCGCTTATATGTGCTTCGAGGAAATATTAAGGTGAGTTTTTGCTAGTAGACACTATAGGATTCATATTTATAAATAAAATATTAGTAAACTTATATCCGTAAAAATAATACAGGGTGGATGAAGTCTCTCCCTGATAACAAACGTTAATAATAAGAAAACAAAGAATGATAGAAGCATGCGATCTGAAAACCGCTTTTATGATACTTCAAGATTTTGCCACAACCTGTGCTGCCATCTACTACAGCTAATGTTTGGTGTGGAATGATGCATAACACGGCACTGGATGGTTCCTCCCCATCCCTCCGATTGAGAACACTGTAATTGGGTAACAACAGTGAAATCAATAACTATACTCTTATTTTGAATAATTGGTCATTATATGAGAGTGGTTTTATGCTGAAAAATGAGTGTCATGAAATATAAATACTTTACAAATATTGACTTAAATTTTCAGTGGATTCCCATCATCAGCAGCGGTAATTTTCTTTTATCGAAATTCTCACTGCTGTATATTGCACCGAAATGTGTCAAATTGCTTGAAAAGGGAACACGATGGTTCAGTGGTAGAGCGCTTACCTCTGGTGCATAGGGTCCCTGGTTCGATCCCCGGCCATGTAAGTTTGTGGTGGACAACATCGTGTCCGTGTGTTTTCTCGGGGTACTCCCGTTTTCTCCCTCATTCTCATTTTCCACCAGCTCTTCCATCAGCATTAAATTGCGTAAATCGCGTGTCTCCCTTAGTCTAACAGACATAATTTCGTTGGACGTTAAAATGAAAGATTTTAAATTGCTTAAAGGTTGCTGTGATTTTGCAACCAACTTAAATAACAACTTGAGAAATTGACCTCCCCTGTGATTACAAATATTAAGTTAAAATTTGGTATATGTCGGTATTAAGCTAAAATTTATAGTCTGTTAATTCCATAACTTCATTCGAATTGGTTGCAGATCAGAACAACCTTTTAAGAAATTTTAAAAATTTCGCTGCAAAATACAACAGTAGGTTTTTGCGAGAAAAGAAAGTCACCGCTGCTAGTAGGAGTTCCATTGAAAGTTCGGGCAATTAAATAAATAAATTGATGTATACAGAAATTTAACTTGATATTTTTAACGCCACTTTATTTCCTTAAGTAATGATGAATGCTTTACGCCCCATCCTTATCGTGTGAGATTATCGATTACAAAATTTCGGTATTTGCTATTGAAAATCGTATAATAAATGATCGTCTATATATATTGTTCATTATAGGCTTGGAAATATTCAACATGTACTATTAAAACAAAGATGACAAAAGCAGTAAATATATTATAAACACTTGTGTTAATGGTTTCTGTAATGTAACATTGCCTTCATCAATGGCCAGCTTTATTGTATTAATACATGTTGACTATTTCTATTCAAACACAATGGGAAAATTGTGCATTAGGTTGTGTTACTGAATGCAGAGTGCATGTTCAATACAGTTTACTAAACAATTTCGGAAAGATAATTGCGAAAGAGCTAGCAGTGGAGCATCTGATTAAATAGAAAGTTCATTGCATGAAAACAGTGACAAATGTCATCTTTCTAAAGTAACCTAATTCTAATTTTGCATGTAGTATTGTAAATTGTGTTAGGAATTGTGTGTTTTAAGCATGGGATCTGTTTATGTATGTTTTAAAACCTATTATATTTTCTTCATGTGTTCTTATCGCTTGCATGACTGTAAAAAATTTCGAGATGCACTGCAATAAATAGTTTGTTTATTCTTTCTTCGAATTGCATGTTTAATTTCGTACTAATCAGTAGAAGTATAGGATTATTCAAAAAGCGCGCCGGTTTTGGATCGTCTGGCAAATGTTTGTTTCTCGATTGCCGAGATTATTTTATATTGTTGCTCTACCTACAAACATTCCTATGTCGTCTTAGCCTGAATTTTTCGCATTTCTTCAGTCTATGTCTAGCCGTGGAGCAGTTTACTATAGGGCAACGTGTGCTAATTGTGATTTTTTTTATGATCAGGACGGAGAAAGTTATGCAGCAACTGTCAGGTGACTTCGCGCGGTTCTAGAGCAAAATGAGGCACCGAATGAATCAACAGTTCGCAGACTTACGAAAAAGTTAATTGAAACCGGTTCAACAATGAACATTACAAGTCCTGGGCGTCGTCGTAATGGTCGTTCTGAGCAAAACATTGCGGTGTCAGGCAGTCCTAGCGAATTTCACGAACAGAGTTACTGCATGCCAGCGCAGTAGAGGAGGTCATGTGCCCGACGTCATTTACCATACCTGAACTCGGAATGTGTGATAAACATGCTTATGAATTTTGTTAGTGTGTTTTGAAAAAATAAAGGTCATAATTTGATGTAACAAAACCGGCGTGCTTTTTTTATAACCTATAGTAGAACCTCTCATGGATGTGGTACGCTTAACATGTGTGGTAGGCCTATTACTGGGAGACATAATAGGATGCGTATCAAGTAATTGTAGAAACTTACTTAAACATGCGGTGAAAGATATAGCAGACATTTTAAACAGCTTCTTACAGTTTGGTTTTCAGTACTGATTGGGGTAGCCTATGGTCTATTGAATTACCGTAGATAGGGGAGTGACACTTGAAAGATATATGAAAAGAACCACAAACTCACCAAGTTATACACCTTTTACAAATGTTCGTCAATATATGCCCTTTTGGTGACACGACATACGTCCAGACGATCTTTTTTTTTTTTTTTCTTTCTTGCTTTCCCTCCATTTTCGACATGTATTAACCACGTATTGCAACACTTCTACACACGATTGGAAAGCTAATGGATTCGTGCTGCCACACAATGCACACTTGTATTGGTGAGTTTGTGGTTCTTTTCATATATATATTTCATGTGTGTACTTGTAATACTTTTGAAAATATAACTTTTTTCCAAATGAGTGAATCATTTATGCTAACCCTGTATTTAAGAGTCATTTGCTGAAGTGCAGTTCGCCTACTAAGCATATCCCACGCATGTTCTAATGGATTGAAGTCTGGTGATCGATTGAGTAAACCGAATTCTCTAATGTTCTGTGTCTCAAGGTAGCCATCTATTATGCCAGCTCGATGGGGATATGTATTATTATCCATTAGAATGAGATCAGGACCCACAACACTACAAGAGTCAAGCATACTGGTGTAGGATGCCATCCCGATACCGCACACATATGATGGTACCTTATGGGAAGACATGCAGGGGTTTGCGAGACCTCGTGAAAATCCGACACCACTCCATGAATCCTCCACCCTTGTGAGTTCAGTAATTTTAGCTGGAACCGCGTTCCAGACTCTCCCCAGATGAGAGTCCAGAATTACTACTGGAATTACACCGGAATTCATTTATGAACAGAACATGGCTTCATTGCTCCTGAGTTCATGCGTCATGTTTTCTGCACATTCAAACGGGTCAATGAAGCACGCGTTACTAGTCGCTTCACATACAAGTGTCCCTCAGCAAAGCACTTGTACACTCGAAACCCTGAATTGATGGTGCCTGTAACAACTGCAAGATCCCTATTGAGAATCTGAGGCGGTACTGTGTCTATTACACCTGGCTGTTAATCGTGAACGGTCGTTTTAGGCAGCGCTACTGCATGGACGGCCCCCATCAAACTTCCAAGAGACATTTTCAACCTGTTGGAATCGTAGCCATATCCTTCAAATGACACTCTGTGGGACACCATTCTCACGCGACCAACTGGGTCTAACCCCTTTCCTTTCATCCATTGATTCTTTCACGCGTGACATCATCAATATGGTTTCTTTGCGCCATTCTCATAGACGTACACTGTTAGCAACTTCTCGAACATAACCGTTGGCAGGGGTGTAGTAGAGCCGGAGCAACGTTTCGATACAGAGTCAAGAACAAATGCTTTTTTTATTTGTGGGAACATGAAGTAAAGATGAAAAACATACTTTTAACTTACACCATAGTTCAAAGTTATGCTTTAAAAGTTTGTTAATTCATAAATAAACATTCATAATTTGATGTGAGTTTTGTGTTTATGTTTAAATTGTGTCGTCGGTTCTCTCATCACCCATCAAGCGCTCCGACATACGAATTTGGAACTACAAGCCTGACTGCTGCTGTGTTGAAAAAACTTTAAGTCGTATACCGAATGTCAATGGGTGTATAGTGTCGCCAAGCGGTAACATCGGGAATCATGTGTAGCAAACAGTCACGGACTTGTCCTGGGGAAAACTCAATGCATTTACGAATGTTTCCAGCAACAGTTTTTGTGCAACTTTCAGTGACACCTAGTAGTGTGTGTGTGTGAACTTTTGTCAGTAGTTGTCGTCCAACTTCAACAAACAGTTGTATATGCGCTATTTAATCGTATCATAACATAGACAAAATTGAATACAAATCTTTGACATGCGATCTTACTGTTTTCATTCACGTGAACCAGTTGAATAGTGTGAAGAACATGCAAATATTATAAAATGCGGAAGAGAAACTGTTAACTATGAATCGAAGCACACGGGCAGATGGTTATTTCCAGAGAAAAGAGTCACACTTTCCAAACAACTACTCAGTGATCTAGCAGAGCAATGCGTCAGACTAGTCAGAAAGTGGTGTAAATTATTACACAGAAACACCCCCTTTACACCCAAAAATAACTTCCCTTGAGGACAAGTTCACTGGAAAAACAAGCAAACGTAATAGATGTTAACCCCTCCGGAAGAACCAATAGGGCTATGAAAGAGCCATTTCCAGTCGATATCAAATAGGACGGTGTTTCAGCGTCTTCAGAACAATGATCTTGGGGATAAGATTGCGGTAAAGAAACAATCCCTTCAAGCAGGAAACATTAGACAAAGATATTCCTAGGCCAACAAAATAAAATTAAAATAAAGACTGAAACAATGAACAATGAAAGAGAGCGCTCTGCACCGACATACCTAAATTCCAACTTTAACCCACCCAATGCTAGAAGTTTGTGCATCGTCGTCCCGAAAAGCGTGTTCACCCGCAGCCATCGATATACGGTTCACCCTGACTATTTAATACCTACAGCAACTACCAAGTTGATAATTTAGTTCGAAGTAATGGAATAATGACAAAAAACATGTTTCACGACGTTTAAGTGAGACATGGAATTTAATCAAGAACGCGAATTTGGGGCAGTAGCTTTGTACCACAACAGAATTACCATCCCAAACATTCTCCCAAGCTTTGCAGTGATTATCTGGAATGCAAAGAAAACACTTCCATCACAAACAAAGAAAATAGTCGCTACAGTCTCCGAATTTCGTTCTTTTTAACGAGATCTTGTAAGATGAACTTGACAGTACAGTCCGTAAATAGATGTCAGCAAATACTGAAAGTCTTCGGAAGGCTCTTCAGAGCTACTGGAGTCCCATGGATTCGCACAAGTTGGATAAATTAATTAAACGATTTCCTAGAATGTGTAAAGCTCTTATCGAGAGTAAAGGTCGGAATTTCATTGAACACAAACTTACTCGATAAATTTTTTCTCAGTGAAAATGGGATCATATATTGTAATTTTTTCATATAAGCGATGATGTTACAGAACAGAACAAATCCAACTGAGTTTTGTGTGGATATATATATATATATTTTTTTAATGCTGAAAAATCAGTAGTGCTCAGACTTTTGCAGTATATATACACTACCGCTCGAAAGTTCTCGAATTCCCCGGACTTTTGTTAAGAATCTACTATGATCCTATTATTTTAGCAGGAGAACTTTATCGCCCTGCACCAGGAGTACTTCTGCCTATAGCATCAAATTTGACGAAAGTTGAATCGAAGTATGAGAGGTACTGCAGATGATATGTCAAATCATAAGTATTAAAATTGAAACCAAAAAAGAAAATTTAATATAGATATTGTATAAACAAAAGTGTGGAAGTTGAGGCAAGGTATTAATTTTGTTTTATGTAGTAAGTTAGTGTAGACAGAGGGTGAATGTAGTGACAAAAAGAGAAAGTAGCTTTCCAAATTTTGCAGTTCTTTATAATTTGTTGATATGTTAACGTTTAAAACGCCAAAAAATACCATATTTTGAGAAGTCCTTACCAGTGGTCGAAGTGAGACGGTATGCGGTGGTATGCCATACCTCCTCAGGTTTTTCAGTGATGAAGGCATACCACCTCTGTTTTTTCAGTGATCCAAAGACATACCGTCACTGAAAAATACATGCTAAATAACCTTTAATAAATCAATTTTTAGAGATTTTATTTCTTATGTAGAAACAATTCCTAAGTTGACAATTCCGACATTTTTGTTATTTTCTCCTACCATTTCTTTTTAAAATGAAATGTGTTCAAAGAAGTTCGCCTAGTTTTTGTTTTGATGTACCATATTGAATTGTTTCTTTCTTATGTATGTGTGTTCATCGTGTCTTAATGCTTATGAATGCAGTGCTTTGAGCATGGACGGAATTGTTTGTTGTGGGGGCGGACCATTCGGGGGTTTGGAGTACCCCACAGTGGTTTGGGTACAAAACCTCGCGGCGACAACCTCGCGGACCAAAACCTCGCGGCCCAAAATCTCGCCGGGCCAAAACCTCGCGGGACAAAACCTCGCGGACCAAAATCTCGCCTTGCCAAAACCTCGCGCCCCAAAATATCGCCATACCCAAAATCTCGCCTGACCGAAATGTAAATGTTCCAACAGATGATAAGGATGACGGTATAAAAGACGCTGTTTCAGAAGAAGTATCACGGGTATTTGACCAAGTCCCTGATACCATATGAAAATTCTATTTCTGTATTAGAGGATTTCAATTTGAAGGTAGGGCGACAGGATGTTTTTAAACTGGTTATAGGGAAAGAAAGTCTGCATAAGGAAAGTAATGACAACTAACGGGGTTAGTTTCGTGAACTTTGGAACATCCAAAAACTTAAAATTTTAACAAAAATCTAATAACATTTATGAAAGTATGAAAGAATATATGATTTTTTTACGACGTCCCTTGATTATGTCCTGTAGGTTAAAGGAGACGTAGATGACCAGGATGAAGGAAATGATCTGATAAAGAAAGTGGGAGGAAACGGGAATAACCCTAGAACGCCCACGCACACTATGTTTTGTATCATCATCATCATCATCATCATATTATTATTATTATTATTATTATTATTATTATTATTATTATTATTTGTAATGTGGAATTGCATATTAAGAAATTCATTGACTAAATTTTAAAGAAAAGTTTCATTCGCGGCGAGGTTTTGCCCACGCGATGTTTTTTTTTGGGTGGCGAGGTTTTGGCCCGGCGAAATTTTGTCCCGCGAGGTTTTGGCCCGGCGAGATTTTGTCCCGCGATGTTTTGGCCGGCGAGGTTTCGGCCGCGAGATTTTGTCCGTATCCCGTTTTCCCCCCACAGTAGAGTGGGGGGACCGGGAGTTTTCCCGCAGGAAATAGTTCATATCTTCATTCGGTTTTTGAACAACGGGATATTTTTATTTTTTTCAGAAAGTGTTTGCCGGGGATTCAAAATCTCTCAGTATCCCTCACCCGTTACTACAGAGAAGTTCTCCAATGGTTTTCAGTCATTATGTAAACAGAAATGCAATCATTTAGGCAACATATCCTCACTGCATTTCAACATTTAGATAGCCGGTATGTCGAGTCAAAATCGTAATAAATCATATCGCCTCTGCTTTTTTTTTTTTTTCCCACTTCGAACACTGGTCCTTACAATGGTTTCATATGCTCCACTGTTGCTTGTTGAAATAGTAACGACGAGCATTGCATATACGCTTTCACTGAGCGACAGTTTAACAGAGAAGAATGTGTATTGACCATCGTAGACATTTTTCAAAGAATGGCGTTTTTAGCTTTTTAAATGCCAGCATACCTATAAGGTATAGGTAACTACAAAATCTGCAAAACTTTCTCTTTCAAATTTTTGTCACTACATTGACCCTCTATGTCTACATTTCCAAACAAAACTAATATCTTGCCTCACCTTGCACACTTTTGTCTATAATATGCAATATCTACATCAAATTGTCTTTTTTTTTTTTTTTTTGTTTGTTTGTTTCAATTTTAATAATTATAATTTGACATATCATTTGCAGTACCTTTCAGACCTCAATTCAACTGTCGTAAAGTTTTATGCTTTATGCAGGAACATTTCTGATGTAAGGTGGTAAAGTTCTCGTGTCAAAATAATAGGATCACAGTAAATCGTGGTGTTCGAAAACTTTTGAGCGGTTGTGTATATCTTACTTTCTTCAAACAGGGAACAATTAAATAAATAGACTTACGTTAGAAAATAGTAAAACCTCATTCAATTTGAAAAATGATAGAAAAAATAAGTCAATGTACTGTAAAATCAAGATGGCGCTGGTAAGCTACAACTTCATGCTTGTAGTTTTGAAACTTATATATATAAAAAAACACACATACACATAAGTAATTTTTATTTTAATATTCAACGCTTATAGTTTCATATAATAATATTAATATTTGCATTTTTTTCAGTACCTGGGGTTGAAAAAACTGCTTCGTCGGCCTTCGGTTGTACCATGTGTGGTGAAGCTATTACATCAAGGACAAGTTTACGAAGACAACAGAGACATTCGCAAGGTATTTCGTTGGTTAATTAAATAATAGGACGCATCTCGGATAGTTCCAACGAAAGTTCAACATTCCCCATGCTTAGGGCGATTACATTTATAAAACTAAAAACGAGACATCTGGCAAATAGCGTAATTTGACAGTCCAGCTAGGTATAATGATTGTTTGCTATTACACGGGGACGTTCAAGTTATAACGCAGGGTGTCTATCGGTCACGAATGTCACGAAAAAGTCACGAAATCAGAAAACGGTCATGAAAGTCACGAAAAAGTCACGAAATTTAGCGTTTGGGTCACGATTTTTTTTTAACTGTGCAAATGTAAGTACAGATTGGAAATTTTTGTTCTATAAAACGTAAGAATTCACCACCAAAAAGTCTATGGTCGGCTTTAGACGCTACCAAATCGCAAGCAAAGTACGTTTCTATCCCATGGATGAAAATTCGGCTAATTCGCACCCGAATTCGCTATTGAAAATGTTAAGAAATTTTATGATTTGGTATTAAAAAAAAGTCACGAAAAAGTTACGAAATTTCATTTTGGAATTTTAGTAGACACCCTGTAACGGGAATTTCATTTTTTTTCTATTACATAGAGAAGATAACATGCGAATCAATTACTGTTCTTTTATTCCCCATGTAGACGCACACTCTTGTCCCATTGGTGTAGAAGTGCTCGTATACCTCTGGCATAGAATTCTTTGGGACGGTTTTTCAGCCATTTCGTCCACACGCTTTGACTTTGTCGTCGATGTGGAACCTTTTGTCCTCCCAAGTGCTCCTTGAGGGGACCAAAAAGAAAGTCGCAAGGCGACAGATCGGGGCTATACAGGGGGTGGTCTAAGATCTCTCAACCAAGTTTGTTGATAGTTGTGATCATTGTTGTAGCTGTATGAGGACGCGAAATATGATGACGCCATCGTTCACCGTCTGTGGCCGTTTTCTTCCCAAAGCTTTAACTTTGGTCCGGAGGAGTTTGCTGTAGTATCCCGCATTGATTGTGGCTCTGCGTGCCAGGAAATCAGTGCATATCATCTCGTCTTTGTCCCAGAATACCGTCAGCGTCACTTTGCTAGTGGACTTTTGTACCTTGAAATTTTTCGTCGGTGGCGATGTCTCCACTTCATTCTGGAGCGTTTTGACTTCGGAGTGTAATGATGCATCCACGCTCATCGCAGGTGATTATCTTCGCAAAGAAACTTTAGCCTTCTCTCTGAAATCGCTGCAGATGCTGATCCGAGACGTTTTCCTTACACTGCTTCTGGTCGAGCGTTAGCATTTTTGGAACCATCTGGTTGTGATTTTTCGGAAGTACAGGTGTTCGTTATGATCGTTTCCACATTCCCTACGCTGATGTTTGTTTACGTACTCAAATGTCTCACATTGATGGTCGATTACTCAGAATGAGCCGCTCCGCCTGACGAATGTTTGTTTCGTTTACTGCAGTAGCTCGGCGTGGAGTACGGGCCACATTGAGAACATATTTTCTTCCTACCCTGAATTTTGAACAGCACTCATACACTTGCGAGTGAGAGTTTCTTCGCCATATTGCGCACTTAATGTTCTGAAGATTTCAGCAGGTTTCAGGCCTTACTTCACTGGGGCCGCCAGCTTCATACTGCCAGGCTTTTTGCTATCGTCCATCGCCACCCCCTGAGACTCTGGAGTTCCTCACCTGTTCACTGCCAGCAGAAAGAGATTATTTACTTTACAAGATATTATCTCCTCAACTGCTCGTTGACGCAGAAGAGTGCCAGGTCTACCCTATCACAGGATGGGACACGGACGCCAAACTGGGGACAGCAACACCTGGGGAGAATCCGGTTATAAATTGAACGTCCCTCGTACATGTCATTCAAGTAGAGGTCTGTAGCTTTTCAAAATAGCCGGTGTTTATTTATTAATTCGATTTTAATTTCTGTATTATAGCATAGTCTTGTCAATTGTCTGCACTGCAGCACTGTTGCGTTCTTTGAATTCGACTAAGGACTGTGGCTGTGGAGGTACGTATACAAGGTCCTTAACGCAGGAAACTATCCCTCACTCCCTCCACTGTTTTTTCTGCACTTTTGGTTCGACCTGTCCTTTTAGCTTTACACAAGCAACCAGTGTCCTTGAATTAGGACTAGCTCAGGAGAGTAATGCTCCCGGAAGTAAAAACGAGAAACACAGTTCTGATTGGTTGGCGTTATCCACTTCTTGCCACGTTGCATTGAAATAGCAGAAATCAAACGCTTGCTGCTGTCGGTCTTCGTGGCCGAGTGGGCTAGCGCTATATGCTAGCAAGAAAAGTCTCTTTTGGCGTGAGTTCAAACCCGGCCCGAGGAAAGGTTTTTTTTTTTTTTACATTTTTACAACACTTATTAAATTAAAATAATATAAAAATAATACTCAAAAAAGTGATTTAACGGGTTAGAAGCTCCGCAGGGCTCGTTTTGTTCCCCTTGTACTCCATGATATAAATTTTGTGACCAACTTAAAAGAACTGGCTAGGATAGCGCGTGCGCGGAAAAACGTACTTCCGGGAGTATTACTCTCCCGAGCGGGTAGTCTTGAATTGCCGATACCAGCGCAAAATGCTTTGTTTACATGGCCGTTCTTTTCCATACTCTTTTTTGAAAGCGCGTAGCACAGCTATAGCAGACGAACATCTGGCATATTCAAGCACACAAAAACTGTTTTTCTTTCTTTCCCTCCATTTTCGACAGGTACTGACATCGTACTGCCACACCGGATCGGAAAGATAACGGACTCATGCTGTCACAATACAAACCTGCTGAGTTTGTGATTCTCTTCATATATCTTTCATGTATGTACACTCATGTACAAAATAATTGTCGCATATCTATAACTGTCTTCTTGTAAGAATATAATTTGATAATGATTTTGCAGGGTACTTTTGATGCTGATACTATGTGTATAATCGGGAAATATATATTTGTGGTAAATTTCATAGGAAAAGAATTATAAATACGAAAATTAGAATGAGTAAAACAAAATGTTGCTAAATGGATAAGAAAGTTTTTTATTTTCGTTTTATTGTTTTTATTTACTGCTCTTTTGACATGAATTTTGCCACATGCATGTCTTTGCCGATTATACAGATACTAACATTATAAGAAATATAGGGCGAATTCGTTATCAAATTATATTCCTACAACAACATATTTATAGACATGCGACAATAATTTTGGACATGAGTGTACGTGTAATACTTTTGAAAATATAGCCTTTTCAAAACGAGTGAATTATTTATGCTAACCCTGTATAGTGCTTAATGCTTGAAAGTGTTCAATGTATTATAATTTCATATAACGTTTCCTTGAAATATCAATATCCAGCTAACGTATTCAAATTTCTTATATATGGTTGTTGATATTTCATGCACCTCCTACATTATTGCGTATACAGGGCTCATAGTGGTCTGGTCTCTTGTAAATAGTTGAAAAGTGACCAAAAGCTCATCATGCCCCTTTTTTCCTTTGTCAATTTCTCCATCACATCTCTCTTTGTTTGTTGTTTTGTTTCATCTTTTCTTCTTTTTGTGGGCTATTTCCGAAGTTCTTCATCCCAGACATTATATTTAACTTAGCATTGAGAGTTCTCAAAGCCATGAAATATTCAAATTCATCAACTACTCTTAAGAAGAACATACAAGAAGCATAACACAAGACGAACATGATGAACCACACAAAACGTTGAGCGGAGCGTTAACTATTACGATAGAAAACTAAAAGATATGATAGAAGAAAGAATAGACACAGAAGGGTTCTCAATCCCACCTTGAGAGCTTAAGCATCCACCAACCATCCATTGTGCTTTAGAAAGAATAAAAGCTGAAGTGAGAATAAAGCTGACTGTTTCACATGTGGCAGCAAGTTCTGAAGCTTTCAGAAGAGTAATGAGTAACAAGTTTCTGCCTTTTTCCATTTCTTTTTATATTTTTCTTAGAAAACTGCCAATACAAAACATAAATCACACGAAAAAGTCACTTTACCTTCCAGAAAAGTAACTTTTAGTGACAAATTTGAAAAAAAGTAACTTTTAGTGACCAACTTGGAAAAAAGTAACTTTTAGTGACCAACTTGAAAAAAAAAAACTTTTAGTTTTTTTAAAAAAAAAAAGTGACTCGCTATGAGCCCTGCGTATACATTTACCAGTTTGGAGAGAAAAGAATCTTAGCCTCTCCACATTTAAAATTTACGTCTAGATCTTTCACTATATATTACGAATATATATATTTGCGAATTTTTCAATTTTGAGTCCTCCATTCGATAGATCGTCAAAAACAATCTCAAAGAAGTAATGGAATTTTTCGCGTCTTTCTTACCGTTCCCGAGATACTGACCAAAAAAAGTTCCGATTTCGGGAGATTTAAGGAGCCATATCACGGAAACCCTAAGTCATAGAGAGGTGATATTGGTATTGACCAGTACCTAAGAGGATGGTGAACATTTTGGTACCAAGTAGTAACCGGTGGCCATTGGCCAACTGGCCACCGTTCTCCAGATATTGGACAAAAAAGTTCTGATTTCGGGAGATATAATCCATAAGCACAATATCTTGTACTGCTATGAGAAAACTGGGACTCCTTTATCGCTTCACTGACAAAAAATCCCAATTCCTTAAGCTTGTTCTGTAAGTCATATATTGCTCCCACTATTGAGTACTGTTCTCCTATCTGGTCTAAGGCCTGCCCTACTCATTTAAAAAATTAAATTCCGTAATTAATTTCTTTTTAACCATTGTATCCTACCGAGTACCTCATCTCCGAACACTTCCAAAAAATGACCTTTTAAAATCCCTCAATATCAAACCTCCCCTAGTGAGAAACATTTCTGACCTAATATTTTTGCAAAAAATTGTAAATGGGCCACATATCATGTGAACAGTTGTGAAGTCAGATCAATTTTCGCGTACTCGCTAGAATAACACGGTCTAGTGATCTCTTTTACACTCGAGCGGCGAGAGTTAATATTGTCCATAGGTCCCTAAACCGAATTATCAGTACCTATAATCAGTTACCAGACACTGTAGACGTTTTTTCAAGTGAGTATACTTTCAGATCATCTATAAATAAGCTATTTTTGTAATGTCGCTGTTGTGTTGTACCATCTTGATCTCAAATTGTTAAAGTATTTCAGTGTAAAATGGCCTAGTGCTGTATCTGAAACCTGTTAAAAAAAAAAAAAAAAAAAAAAAAAAAAAAAAAAAAAAAAAAAAAAAAAACCTCGGGAATAAGTGGTAGAGAAATAGTATTGTGCGGACTTTTCAATTTTGAGCATGTGTCTTCGTAAAACAACATATCGTAGAACGCTTTAACAGAACTCTTAAACAAAACATGTGGAAAACATTTAGTACTGAAGGAAATTATAAATGGTTAGATATATTACAAGAATTGTTTAATGAGTATAATAATAAAGTACATAAAACAATTGGCATAAAGCCTGTAGAAGTTAACAAGAAAAATGAATTCTTTTTAAGTTCGTTCTGGCAGTGCTGGTTTTCTTTCCCTTTTAACATACTAGGTTCCCGAACAGAGATCACTTTGACTTTAGCAGGGCGCAAAATTTACGGTCGCCATTGGCAACTAGAAATTTAGAGCTGGCGACGAGTGTTCAGTATGAATGGTTTCTAAACTCAGAGGGCTGCGCAGTTTCTGTTTCGCACGAAAATATTTGTCACTGACAAGGATGTACTTGAACCTGAACCCACAAAGTGGGGGTGATGTATATATTTCCTAAAAGCTTGGGTCAAGGCAAGATCAAAACCGGTTACCAAAATTGGGGAGGTCTCAAGCATTCCGCTTGAGGGCAGCACATTACTCATTTTTATTAACACTTTTAAGCGTGTCTTACAGTCCGTTGCAACTCCGAAAAATCTGAAACGGTGAGACAGATATGAAAACAGAAAAACATGTCTTTCGTCATTTCAAAAGTATAACGTATCAAAGTAAAATAAATTATCCCAGGGTTCCCCGCAGGGTCCCAGATGGGGTCCAACTCAAAATTTTTAAATGGAAAAGGGAATCAACTTGCACATCTTATGAAAGTTGGTGTTAAATAAAAGAAGATAAATCAAGTCTCGACTCTTGATGAAAAAGTCTATTGCCACTCCTATTAATCTGAAACAGTGAGACAGGTGTAAAAACACAACAAAACAAAAACTAGAATGTATCAAAGGAAAAAACAAATATCCCAGATTCCCAGTTTCAACTGCAGGATCCCAGACGGGGTCCAACTCAAAAGTTTCAATTCGAAGGGGTGTAAATAAGCACAGCATGTGAAAGCTCGTGTTAAATGATACAGAATTGGACATTGGACAAGTCTCGACCCTCGATAAGCATTGCAAAATGGCACGAATCATTTCCTTTGATACATTCTAGTTTTTGTTTTGTTTTATTTTTGCACCTGTCTCACCGCTTCAGATTAATAGTAGTGGCAATAGACTTTTTCGTCAAGAGTCGAGACTTGTTTTCTCTTCTCTCTCTCTCAACATAAACTTTCATACGATACTCAACTTGAACCCCTTTCCATTTCAACATTTTGAGTTGGACCCCGTCTGGGTCCCTGCGAGGGACCTTGGAACTTTTTTTTTTACTTTGAACCATTATACTTTTGAAATAATGACATATCCGTGTTTTTGTTTCTACACCTATTCCACCGTTTCAGATTCATACGAGTGGTCATAGACTTTGCAATAAAGATTGTGTTGATATTTTGACCCACCGCTATTTTGCACAGGCTTAATGTAGAGAGTCGCGACTTGGTTTATCTTCTTTTATTTAAAACCAACTTTCATAGGATATGCAAGTTGACCCCCCTTTCCATTTAAACATTTTGAGTTGGACCCCGTCTGGGACAATTATTTTACTTTGATACGTTATACTTTTGAAATGACGAAAGAAATATTTTTCTGTTTTCATATTTGTCCCACCATTTCAGATTTTTCGGGGTTGCAACAGACTTTAAGACACGTTTAAAGGTGTTAATAAAAATGAGAAACGTGCTGCCCTCAAGCGGAATGCTTGAGACCTCCCCAATTTTGGTAACCGGTTTTGATCTTACCTTGACCCAAGCTTTCAGGAAATATATACACCACCCCTCACTTTGTGGGTTCAGGTTCAAGTACATTCCGTGTGAGTGAGAGAAAACATGGAATGTGAAGTCTTCACAACAGACATGGAAAGTGAAATGTTAATAACGTTGTAATTTGCCCCTCCTTTTCCACAGGGTGTTACACAAACGTGAAATCTTAAGGTAAGATATATGTTAACATGTATGTGAATTGTCCAATTCAAAATTGATTGTCTGGTTTTGAAATTTTATACCCTGATGTAATCTCTTTCTTTGTCAAACCGAAGACGGGGGTCTCAATTTGTACGTGGGAGATACTGGTGACCATCATTTTTGGGTTGGCGAGTGCGTCTGACTTTGAAATTTTGCGCCCTGACTTTAGTATATAATCAGTGGCGTATTTACGATTTTGTTTCGGGGGCTTAAGCCCGGAAGCTCCCCCCCCTAAATACGCCACTGTATATAATAATCACTACTTTTCCAGGCTAGATCGCAAATTTAATGTTACCAGACTGAGTTTGACGCTTATTCAATTTAACTCTTCGAGAGACTGGGAAGTAGTAAAGGATTACATTTTCATTATTATTTTCTTTTGCTTTTAGGGACGCCACGGAAGAAATTCTGGGAAGTATCTGATTTACTCCTAACAAGCAGAACTTGAAATCAGAAGACTGAAGAAAAGATCTCAAGTGTTTATTATGTAAATATAAATGTATATTTCCGAGTATTATTTTGTGTGTTCATGTACATTTTTCTATAAATGTATTAGCTTCTGTTTGATTGTAAATAGAAATAAGTTGCCTTTGTGATTGTAAATATTTATACTGTATTAAGTTTTTTTTTAAATTTTAGTAATACTGATTCGCAGTTTCTTCATGAATTGTATTCTATTTTTCTATTAACTAAGACATTATCATTGTGCTTGAGAGTTTCTATATATGATATTATCTCTTTTGGATTTTATATATATACCTTTACTCGAAGGTAAGATTTCAATATAGTTATTTTCTTCGTAACTTTGAAACTGTTCTTATGGTTTTTATTTACCTAGGATTGAAAGTGGTATTTTTTTTTTTTTTTGGCTATGATTGAAACTAGAGTGCTTTTGTTACCTAGTGATTGAAAGTGGAGTGTTTTAATTTTTCCTAATAATTAAAAGTGGAGTGTTCTTTTATTTGGGTCGCGATGACTCAATGGATTTTTAAAATTTTATTTTTGAATTGTTGTCGGTAACGCATTAATTTCCAGTGTTTTAACCCATATTGATAGGAATTTTTCGAGCCTGAACAAGGAGAAATCTCATAAGTGAGAATATGTGGTTACTCTACGGACGGATATGGTAACATTCTGTTCTCAAACGCGCATTTTGTTATTTGGTTAATCGCACTTTTTCAGTCATTATTTGTTAGAAAAGCAGAAACATTTCCAATTGTATCCAGTGAATGTCTGTGCTGTTTCTTCTGCTTCATATTTGCGCGATTTATTCTATTTGGGCAAAAGGAAACGAATTTGCGTAGTTTGAGTGAAATTTGCTAAATTGCCTCTAAATTACGTACAACTCTAGTTTCGACATTGATACTCATCACTTTCTGATTATTTGACACCTGAGCCTTACTGTAAATTTATACCGAAAGTTAGGAAAGACGTACGCACTTTCCACTATTTACGCGAAACGTGGAACATATTTGTCAGGGAATAGCTCCTATCGGCACATGAATTTAACTGACGATTCTATTCGCAATATTGCCAATTCTCTGTTGCAGTTCGCTGCTCTTTTTTTTGCGCCTATCTGGTCCTCACGAAAACTACCTTACCGCGCCAACTCTCCTAACTTTACCATATAGTAAGCATTCGAAATTGTTACAACTCGCCACTCTCCTACCCCCCATCTGGCCCTCATGAAAGCTATCCTACCGCGGCATCTCTCCTGACTTTGCCATATAGTAAAGCATTCAAAATTATGTTTGGCTGCAATGCTTCCTCTCTGTTCATCGCTCGGGTATTTATCCCTAGAGATTCTTGTGTCATCGATCGTGTGTATCACTTGTTTGCTCTATGTATACTTGTTACGTCGCAAGAAAATGCATTACCTGTGTATCTAGTTTTTTCAATGTTCACTGCATCTCCGTCATGCCCTGTCTTTCAAAGATGCTTAACGATGTGGGTGAAATGTAAGGGAAAATTTAGTTTTTCATAAGCGTAAGTTTTTCTGTCAATTAGTAGTGTTTTGAATGAACTGTACAGTGCCAAGAATTTTATGATAAACGTGGTCATATTTTGACGACTTTCTGAAGGACAATTTACTGTTAAAGTATGCAACAAAGCTGTATATATAATGTCTTGTAAAGGCTACATCATGCAAAAAGTATTGTAAAAAAGTTTTATTTTTATTATTTTGAGAATAAAATAACATATTTATATTAGTTTAATTGAACTCACGCATTTTTGTCTTTATCATATTTTAATTTACGAATACCATCGTCTTCGTTTTGTATACCAACTTTCAGCCAGGTCTGTGAATTCCTACTGAGTTCTTAAATGCGGTTGCAGCAGTGTAGTTCTATAGTCCTAATATGTATTTGAGATTTTAGCTAATGATGTCTTAATCTCTTCAGTGTCACTAGTAGATCAAAATAGTTTTGTCTTGTAAATTTTGTATTTTCCTAATGCTTTCGTTCCATACATGCAAAAAGTAAGAGAAATTACATTATATATATATACGAGGATCATTCAATAAGTAAAGAGACAAAGTCTATATTTTTAACACTAATCATTTTTTTTTTTTTTTTTTTTTTTTGTTTCAGGGGTGTTAGCTGGCAACCTTGGGATATGCTCTGATCTGCTGCTTCGTAATTTTATGTCAACATAACTTCAAAAATATCAATTCATCATGGCAAGTCCTCTAGAAGATTGCACCTTAGAAGAACAGCGCTCAGTTATTAGGTTTTTAGTCGCAGAAGGTGTAAAACCAAGTGAAATTTTTTCTCGAATGTTGAGACAGTACGGCAACAGTTGTATGAACCGTGCGAATGTGTACAAGTGGGTTGATCAGTTTAAAAGTGTCCGAACAAGTGTAGGTGATGAACCCCGATGTGGACGTCCAGTGGAAGTTTCTGGTTCTTCGTTGGAATCGAGGATTGACGGACTTATTCGTGATAACAGAAGAATTACTGTTGAAATGATAGCTGAGGAAGTTCAAGTAAGTGTTGGAACTGTTCACAATGTCATTAGGAACATTTTAAAGTACAGAAAAACGTGTGACAGATGGGTTCCCAGACAGCTTACTGACGCTCATAAAGAATCAAGGCTTTCCATTTGTCAAGCCTTAACGCAACGAAGTTTGATTGAAGGAGACGCTTTTTTTTGAAAGAATAGTGACTTGCGACGAGGCCTGGATCCATCACTACGACCCTGAGACCAAAAGGCAGAGTATAGAGTGGAAACACACTAGCTCTCCAGTTCGCAAAAAATTCAAGGTTCAACCTTCCACTGGTAAAGTGCTGCTGACCATCTTTTGGGACTCACAGGACCAAACTATTGCGATTTCCTTGAAGATCAGCGAACTATCAATAGCCTATACTATTCTGAGATGTTAGAACACAAAGTTAAACCAGCTATCAGGAGCAAACGCCGTGGACTCTTGTCAAAAGGAGTTATTCTTCAGCACGATAACGCCCGCCCTCATACAGCCTAGCTGACCCGAGATAAGCTTCAAGAATTGGGTTGGGAGGTCTTACCTCATCCTGCCTACAGCCCAGACCTCGCCCCATCTGATTTTTACCTGTTTGGACCACTCAAAGACGCCCTACGTGGAAAAAGATTTGCTAACAATGAGGAAGTTAAGGCAGCGGTGCAAAGGTGGCTTCGGGGTAAATCGAAATATTTCTTCGCCAAGGGAATTAGGAAGCTGCAAGAAAGATGGGACAAATGCATAACTGTAAAGGGTGATTATATTGAAAAATAGCCTTAGTTTTGAAAGATTGAAATAAATCTTTATTGAGCTATAGCAATTTGTCTCTTTACTTATTGAATGCCCTTCGTATATATATAGTAGTGACGATCATGTGTCATATAGGACACACTGGAACTCGACCAATAGAGTGAAAAAGCGATGTTTTGGTAGTGATTTGCCCACCTTGCCTTGCCACTACGTATGCCTATGTGTATTACACACTTAATACATCTATACAGCAATAATATCTAATACCTAAAACACGGTCATATGTTCATAAAACCCAAATGATGAGTTTGAAAACCTGTGGTATTTCTCGATTATGAATAATCATCTTTTGTAGCGGTTGTTTTCCTAGTGTCGCATATGACACATGATAAAACAGGTCTCCATTTCCCTCCCCACACAGTAGAAGAGTAAAATAATCAAGTGCGTATTTATCCCCAAGGCTTTAAGAAGATAAATCAACATGTATTACAAAAAATAACGCGTTACAGAGAAGTAGAATACTTGACGCAATCGTGTCATTTTTCGATTGTTGCGATATTTTCTTCCCTCCAAAAACACTATCTGCGATCAACGGAAAGCGTTCTTCAGTTGACAAGCTTCTATCAAATGCAGCGCCGATTCTGGCGACAAGGAAGAGAAGCAAAATACGCGTATGTGCCATGTTGTCGCTCTATCAGGACAAACAATGCTAATTTTGTGTGTCGTATAAGACACTTGGCGTCCGAAGAGGTTGTCTCTTTGTAAGTAGTTTTATAACAACTCCTTATTTGATTGCAAATTCCGAATATTTCTTTTTATGTTCTTCCAACGGTACCACTTGCTTGTCCGTATTATACACTACAAATGGCAAAATCAAGGAAACCCAGGAATTTTTTCATATATTTGCGCTTCTCTGGCCCGGGTTCACGTAGGGATCTGAAATTTTTTTTGCAAAATACGTAGTTATTGTATCTTGAAAACTAAGGGCGGAAAAAATTTTTGAATGTCTGAAGGTGACCCATTATATATATAAAAAATTTACTGCGGCATTACTGTTTAGCCTAGTCATGGTTCAAACGCCATTTTCTTCCCTATAACGAGCCCTTTCCAACGATGCCACTCACATGTCCGTATCTACAACTGAACCGAAAAATTTTGGAAAACCAGTAATTTTTCTATAAAAATCACCCCGTCGGGCCCGGGTTCACCTAGGGATCTTAAAAAAAAAAAATTACTCAAAGGTGCACACTATCCGTATGCAAAATTTCAATATATCATCTTGAAACTAAGGGCGCGAAAAATTCTTCAAATTTACCTTAAGAAAAAGAAAGTCATGCCTCTCTACTCCCACTTGGCGTTGCCAAGTTGACCATCCGGTTCCAATACGCATCTGGGGGCGTTCTTTGGTCTATGCTTGACTTTAATAATAATAATAATAAACGGCTTAAATACCTGTTGTAGAACCCAAATAAGCGGTGAAAGACAACACCACGCCATGGTAACAAAAGTTACCATAAATCCTTAAACACTCGTTTCCATCCTTAGTTTTCATATTGCTATAGTACTTTTTCCTTGCCACCTTTGTATTACCATTGAATTTATCTCCATAAATATTTTATATCTTTCCTCTTGTTATAAGTACATGTAATATACAGGGTGGTCCAAAAATGTAAACCCAAATAAAATCCAAACCGTTCAGAATTGGGGGGGAAAAGTTATAAAAGACGAGGGGGAAAATCTTTTGAGACATATGGTATCATCGGTAAGAATTAAGGCGCCAAGCACTAGCCTACATGAATTGAATGGAGAGGAGACAAGTATGAAGACTATCCCATTTAGACAACCTTGTTAAATCTTCAAATGCCTTTGGCCTATTAAAAGAGAGCGTCACAGAACGTCAAACCACGATATTTGAGGAACTGAGGAAAGTATGCAAGGATGTGTACGCTGAACTGGGTGAGGCTGTGCTCTGCTGCATAGAAGCTCCGATGTCATCCAATTGTTCATCGCCAAGGACATCATATTGAACATGATCGGTGGTGAAAGAGGGTTTTCACAACCTAGGACAAGCAGGTCCAATTCCGAACCGTAAGGATCAAACTACATTCTGTATTGCTGTGGTTTACTAGTCAAATAGCTGTTCCGATAGCCTTTCCCTGCTATTTCACAGTTAACTACTGGCATTTGACGAAAGAACTACAGCAATATACACAAGGTAGGGAATACGCCAAAATCTACAGTACTGCAACTCTTGGATATCCATTTGTTGATCCAGGCGCAAAGTGTTCTCAGTAGTGTAAAGGATGATGTGTTATGGAATTGTTGGAAATGGGTCTGTCTAACGAGAAAAAAAAGCATCTATAGTTGAGTTTATTTCTCCTTATACGGAAGGGGTTGTGAATGGGGAGGGGAGGGGGGGGCGAGCTTGTAAAAATTAAAATTTCAGCTTAATGTCCCATGATTATACCCTTTAGGCTAAGGGAAACTAAGATTAAGGTAAGTGAATGATGAAAGAATTCGTGGAATGAGAATGTGGGAGGAACAGAGTGGCCCGAGAAAACCCATGGACGATATTGTCTACTACAAACTTGGGCTGGAATCGAACCAGGGACCCCATGCACCAGGGGTAAGTGCTCTACCACTCAGCCACCAAGTCCCCCTCCGAGCTTACAAAAGATGGAACAACAATTTTGAGGGAAATTTAATAACATGGTTCAAAGTAACAGTTATGCTGTCTACTACAATATTTAACGGTTTTGGTAAAAAGTGAAATGGTCATGCCCTTTTGGCTTAAACAGACGGATAAATAATGAAAATGAATGGTTATGAAATAAATGGTGGGATGATAACCCCCAAGAAGAGCTACGGACATCATGTCCTCCATAAACACTGCCTAGAATCGAAATGAAATGAAATCTTTTAAGTTTTACGTCCCACGGTTATGCCGGTTAGGCTAATGGAGACGGTGATGATGAGGGATGAGTGAAATGGTGGAATGGAGAAAGTGGGAGGAAACGGGAGAACTCTGAGAAAACCCACGAGCACGGTGTTTGTTCACCACAAAGTCCACACGGCACGACCTGGGATCAAACCAGGGACCCCAGGCACCGGAGGTGAACGCTCTACCACTGAGCCACCGCGTCCTCTCCCTAGAATCGAACCAAGGACTTCTCGCAGTAGAGGTGACCGCTCTATCTCTGACCCATCCTGCTCGTAGTGTACCATGTCAACAGAAGGGTACTCTGATCGACCAGTAAGTTTCAACAACTGAGAATTACACAAGTGTTCTTCGGCAGATGTCGCATTCGCCACGATGAACTGCATTGAAACTTAACATTAAACACACTGGAGTAAATTAATACGCTAATTGTTTGTATGTTAATGTGACAACAAGGTATTATTTGTTATTCATTTCGGTATTGTATATTTTGGCGCATACTGTATTTCTGCACTTCTTTTCTCCGGTCACAATTACTCATTTATACCTATGTCCGGGCATGACCAGCAACTATGGTCTTAAATCAGCCACGTACAAGGGATGACGTTCCTCGACGAACCCACTGTCCAGGGAAGGGGAAGGAAACGGCCTGGGACCTGTATGTAAAATACTATTCCGACATTTGCTTGGTGAAGAAAAAAACTTACGGTCACTGGCCTGAAAAAGCTGTTACATCTTTTTGACCGAGTGTCCCCATCGTGTATCGAGCCCAGAACAGCTTGTACCAAAGGCGTATGCACTTCAGAAAAAGAATCCAACTATTTTGTTAGTAAGGAAAACAAAAAATGCATAAAATAAAATAGCTACATAATTTAATAACAAACAACAAATCCATAAACTCGTTTATTAAGAAACACAAGCATAAAGGACAATCCACAAAAAATGTTATTTCCCCCCTCCCCAGCCCCAGCATCTAAGAGTTAATGCTCCCTTCGAAGTACACTATGCTGCAAATGGTAAAAGAAAAATAACGTTTCCATTATCTTTCAACACATGTATAATTATATATATATACTTATATATTATCGGCATAACAACAGATCCGGACACTTAACAATGCGCAGACAATCTAAGACACTCTTTAGGTTAAGATTATTCAAAATAAAATTCACGCCAACTTTTTTTTTTTTTCTTTTTTACACCCAAAATAACAGGTGAACAAAAGACAATACAGGGTCCTGGGAAAGAATGGAGGAGTTTCGTGCGACTACTGTTCAGCAGAGATGGCACTTGGGTCGTTAAATGATGCACCGTTTAGTTTGGCAACTCAAATAGTTCATTCAATGCAAAAACAAACTGAATGCTCCTGGAATCAACTATATTATAACAAAGTTAAAGTGCGTGTGCCATTTATGTTATTCGTTTTCACACATAGATCGACGCCATGGAAACATCTACCTTTAAAATTATCTTTCCAGCACGGTTGGGCACCCTCTCACTTTGCTCGTATTATTTCACATGTTTTGGAGACCAATGGATCGGACGCAAGGGCTCATTCCTTGGCCTCCACGAAGCCACGACTTCACACCACTGGGGTTTTATCAAAGATACTGTGAAGATGAAATGAAATCTTTTTGAGTTTTACATCCCACGATTATGCCGCTAGGCTAAATGAGACTGTTATGATTAGAAATGATGCAATGAAGAAAGTGGGAAAACGGTGTTTGTCCACCACAAGGTTCACTTAGCGCGAGCTGGGATCGAACTAAGGACCCCATGCACCAGAGGTGAACGCTCTACCCCTGAGCCACCGCGGTCTCAATATCAAAGACATTGTGTACGGTGTTAAAATCGACGAAGTGAAACCACCTGAAAGCAAGAATCAACAAAGCAATTGCCAGACAAGCACCGGTGTGAAACTGATCATCGCTTGGATGTGTGTCGTGCTGTGAATGGTGCACACACAGAAACATATTGATTTACAATGCATTTTAACATATTTTTGTCACAATATATTGGATTATAGTAGCAGTGCATTGGTTTTAGTAGCAAAGAAGTATTGTACTATTTGAATTTTCGAACAAAACAGTGTATCATTCAACCATCCAATTCCCATCATTAACTGCAACACCAGCTCCAAGAAACCCCACCAATTCTTTCTCGAAGAACGTGTATTAAAATTTATGAGAACATAATGCCCAGGAACAGAATATTAAAGAATTTTAGATATTCTATTTTCTACTGAAAGTAATCTATGTCCAAAACCCTTATCATTCGTATTCCACGATACTTCTTTTTTTAGACCGATACATACTATCAGTTTTTATCGCCTTTTTTTTATTTATTTTTTTTTTAAATAAATAAAAGAAGTGTGGATTTTACTTCGACTCTTTAAATTAGGGCAGGGTAGCGCATTACCTCTGAGAAAAAGAAAGTAAATGAAAATTCAAAAATATACTAAAATTAGAAACCGTTGTGAACACTTACAAGATGGCAGATATGGTCTAAAGAATGAACGACACTTGGCAGCACCAAGTTGTAAAGGCATAGAGGGCGGAGTAGTCTTGTAAAAACGGCAGCACCGCTCGCAACATGTACCAAACAGGACAGCCGTGACAGAAAAGACAGAATTACCTCCGTACATAAGCTGGAGCCAGACGCAAGTATTACCATACTACATCTTTTATTCTCCAGTAAGTTTCGATACGTTTGTTCCTTTCACTCCGAAAACTAATAAGAGAACGCTGTTATAATGTAAGACACTCGACACCCTGTTTTAGATTAGTTGCAAAGATCATATTAAACAAACTTTTGCTGACAGTTCTCAGCACTGTCAAGTCATAGGTAATGAAAACACACATTTACACAAGTAAACACTAACTTCTTGAGGTTTCAAAGTACTTGAGTCCAGTATAATACTTCACAGTACTTAAATCCTTGAACTGAAGAAGTAATTTCCATAAATTCTATCCTACCTAAAACCTTTTTCTTTCCTAGGGCTTGAAAACGCTGACAGCTTTCAGCGAAAATTTGGCGCTAAATGTGTGTTTTTTTTTAATATCATCTATAAGAGGATACAGAAAATCAAAGCGAGTTTCTTCTGAGTATATTTAACAGAACACTGCCTCTATTTGATAGATGTTTCAGTAGCGTCGCCATTTTCACATTCCTGCCCAACTTTCATGTAACATTCCACATTAGTGCTGCCACCTATCATTCACACTTGAAACCATGGCTATCGTTGTTGCAAATTTCCAGGACTATCGCGACCTATTTCTAAATTTTTAGGATGCTTTTTTCAAATTATTATTTGATTTTCCTTCCTACTTCGCATAATAAACTGAATTTCCTGATACCAGGAGATGTCAACAAGGTGATGTATATGGTCTATGAATCGCGTCATATTACCAATCTTTCTGGTTTCTGAGACTGGACTTGGCTTCTTCTTAACCTTTTGGACCAACTAACTACATTTTGTTACTCTCAGGTAAATCTTCTGGTGACTAAGTAACTATATATATATAACGTGGTACGGAAGTGGGCGTACCCCTAATTGGTGTTTTCTGACAGTTTCAGGTTTTACCCACATTTGTTTGGTAACACTGCTTGGCATTGTCTGGTAACATTGCTTGGAAGAAAATGATATCAAAGACGGTTGTGATACAGCAAGATGGAGCACCAGCGCACTTCGCGATTCACGTGCGCATTTACCTGAATCAGACGTTTCCTAACCACTGGATTGGAAGAGATTGTACATCTTCACCTGCTCCCTTTGCCTGGTCTCCAAGAAGTCCCGATCTGTCGACACCAGACAATGCTCTCTGTGGTTTCATAAAGCTACAAGTAAGAAACACCCAATATCACACAACGCAGGAATTACCAGCAGCAGTGGAACACGCCTTCACCCTCGTGACTCGGGAGCATCTCTGCAAAACATCTGCGAGAACTTGGCGCAGAATTCTGCTGTGCTACGACATGGATGGTGATCATACCGATGTTTATGACTCTTAAGACTGAAATGTAACTGTATACAGACATTCTTCCATAATTAACACTATACTGTTGAGACTAAAGGGAGGGGGTACGCTTCTTCCGGACCACCCTATATATAGCTACCATGGTCTAAATGTATTAATACTGTATAAACATTCATATTTTCCCATCAAAATCTGTTTTTGGTTGGTTAGTTCTTACTAGTTAACATATGCCTATTATTTTTATGGCTTTTTGTGGGGAAAAAAAGTAAAATAAGGAGGTAAGGAAGTTCATTTTTAATTTAATCCATGCTACAGAATAATATATTTCCAATTAAAAAAAAAAAAAAAAGAAAAAGAAATATTGATAATTTTCTATTCCTCACCTCCCAACCCCTCTTCGTTGATTCGGTGCTTTCTTCAATCGGCCTAAGTCCTACATGTTGTGAATCGCTATGCCATTCTGAGTATTTTGCTTCTTGTTTCAAAGTGTCTACACCAAATATTAGGAAATCAGATACAAACATTTTGAAAGTAACTATGAATAAAATTGTCTTTTTTTCTCAGATCGGCTTCAAACCAAGTGTCTCAGCTGGCGAAACAAGATTTGAATTACAAAAAGTAACTCCCTAGTACCTTAGAATGCTGCGTTGAAACTGAAAAATTCCGGACCTCCATTTAGATGTGGACTAAGTGGTAATCATTTAAGAACATGGGTGACATTTTACTGAATTACTTTACTATATCATCTCATATCATACGCTACCCTAACCTAACCTTCGATAAGACAAAAGAAAACTGCTACTCTCCTTACGCATTGTTCAAAATAATGTCCGCATTTCCTACTTTGCCGGTAACATGTATATAATATTGTTCACAATAACTCATTATTAGAGGAATCGTCATTCATGAAGCCATTATATTGTGACATAAAGCGGCTTATAAACAAGTATTAAGTAATATTTCTTTTGCATAGAACAATAGCCATCAGCTAGCATATATATATATGTATACGGTATTGTGTATTTGTTTTAATTGTTCACACAAACAAAATCATGTTGCATGTACGTAATACATATATAGATATATTAAAACATTGCGTCATTTCTTTTGTCATTATACCTTAAAATATTTTCTTTTTACTTAAAAAATACATCAACAAATTGTAAATTCTTTGTTCTTTCATGGAAATATCACCAAAAAAACTCTAAACGTACTTTTTTTTTTTTTTCAAATGTGAAAGCTTGCACAGAATGGAAAAATTAAGCTTTTTTCTCTTTTGTTTCGGGGAGGTTGTTCCTTTCCCAAATAACCACATTATATGCTAGCGTCTAATACAATATGTATGTATATATATATATAATATATAGTAAACAATATTTCTATACACAACGCTTTATGTCATCAAATAGACAACAGAGACAGGAAAAAAAAAACTACTGGTGTTATCTTGACTGACTTTTTTTTTTTTATGAAAAGTCTACTGCGAACTATGTTATGTATATTATTTTTTTTTTAATATTAAAATAAAAAAAGAAGAAAGAACAGTTTCTGATTGCCACATTTGATTTTGTTATTGTTGTAAAAAAATATTCTTGGTTTTCTTTTTCACGTAGAAACCTAATTCATTTGACAAAATATATTTACACTCCTCGCGGATAAAGTTTAAGAAAAATGATCAAGGATTTTTAAAATTCTTTTTTCCTTGAAACGAAATAAATAATATAAAAAAAAAAGTTGCACAGAATTTTTCTTCATTTCTAATGAATTAAGCCATATCTGTGTTTTGATTTCACACAAATTAGAAGTAGTTTTCGTGGAGATTAAATGATAACTTAATAATAACTTCCAATGAAGCCAATCTAATAACATACATCCGAGGAGGAGACCATGTAATAATAATAATAGTAGTAGTAGTAGTAGTAATAAAAATAGAGGAATCCACCATGCTGCAAATATTGCAAGTTGGAACTGATTTTTTTTTAATTTTTATTTTTTTAATATTTCGCACTAGGCAGTAATCATAGTGCTTCCGTTTGTGATGTCCACAGGCTTCTGCCACGGCCACAACTATAACCACTGCCCTGCTAATTCTGCCGTGGCTTTCTGTCAACCGGACCCGAAAGCTGCTTCAAGTCACTTTGTCGTTCTTGCATCTGATCAGCGCCTGCAGATACGTCAACTGAACTGGCTTGTGAAGGGAAAGTTGTTGCAGGGCTTCTTCCAGCGGAAACCACTTGCGTTTGCGACCTAAGAACAAAACAAGGCAACACTTTAACCTTCTTTAGAACCAATGAATTGACTTCCTTATCTTTAAGGTATCCGCTTAAATTATTTCAAGGTAATAATTAAAACTAATCTATATATTAAAATATGTTTGTGGTCAAGACAGTTTTGTGTGTTTGTGGCAGGGTTGAAAAAAAACATGTTTTTTTAAAAAAAAATCATAAAAAACGTTTTTTATGTTTAAAAAGTTTTTTTTTTGTTTAAAACGTTTTTAACGTTTAAAACAAAGTACTTTGTTTTAAACAAGAAAAAAACATGTTTAAAACGTTTATTTTGTTTAAAACAATAATCTACATAAGCATATATATTACATTTTTACACTCTTAGGTACTGCTTGCCATCTATATTCAACCGCTAGATCAAATTTCGGGAACTTCCCTAATCTCGATCCGCCCAAATGTTCAATTCCGGAGAAAAAATCGGGATTTTCCCGATCTCCGTTCACAGAATATGTAGTTTAGTTTCTTTGTGTTACGTTCTACTGGTCGTCTGCATTCTTCATCTTTAAACTCCCATTGACGCAACTGCTGTGTCAGGGCTTTAAACCTCAATGGCTCAGTCTTAAACCACAAATTAAGGCTGGAAGATGGTTTTGGTACTAATTTATTCCTGAAAGATGCAACTTTCCTGGTGTGCATTTTATGTATGTGGGAGGAGGGTAAATATCGTGTTTTTTTTTTTTTTTTTTTTTGTTTGTTTTGTTTTCAACAGTTTTTTGGGGGCCGTTCCCCCTCTTGGGGGATAGATTCATAAAAATTGTTACATGAAGCAATGAAGTAGGTTACTACACGGTAATATCGTGTATTTGTACCAGGGTTGGTTGGTTTAAACCAAAAAACGAAAAATGTTCCTAAAAGTGTAAGTGTTTGTAAAATCTTGATGAACACACGTTTGTGGGTTATCACGTTTCACTCCCGTATATTATTCGTATTATATTCAGACCTAAATTCCCCATTCATTTCTCAAAAAGATTATACTGCATAAGCAACTTTATATATATATATATATCGGGTGTTGCAAAATAAGTGTTACAACTCTTGGGAGGTGACTCCTGCCACTGAGAGAAGAAAAAAAGTTCTCTTCAACTTTCTGCTATCGGACATAGTTTCAGATCTACAAGGTGCCGAAAGCGTGGGAAAATGACTTTCGGACGCCAATAGTTCGGAAACTATCCAACATAAAGAGGACGGGTAAAAAATTCACTAAAGAAGTCATGCCTGCTCTATTGAATTTTGTATGTTTCAGAATCCTACCATGCACGCGCAAGGGATTCCCCAAAGGAACGTAGGGAGTCCCGGATAATCTGCCAAATGAAACTTGTCTAAATAGATATGAATTGATAGGCTTTCTACCAGGTAACAATAATTCGTTTGTATTAAGTCGATATCTGGATCAAATACAAAATGGCGGACACCTTCATGCCCGTTGTGTGTGGTTGCATAATCGCCAGGTACGGATGCTGGCCAACAGTGACGTTCTGAGTATTAATTGTAGTGAATTTGCACTCAAATGCTCTAGAAAGACATCTGGAGTGTCGGTAGAGCATAACAGATGAAGCAGGGTGATTCACATGTGTGAAAACACTTAACGAAAAATGCCCAGAAATGCACTCATACTCAGTAAACGTGAGTTCAAAGCGTCGGAAATATAAAGATTAGCGTCAAAAACATGAAAGCCATTGCCAATTCACCAATAATATTCCTTCAAACCGATGCAATATGATGTGCACGGTTGCATACCAATAAGGATGCAACAACTGAGGCCAAGTTCAAATTATGCAATTGTACTCACAAAGAAACTGGGTAAACTAAATTAATGTCACTAGTGGGATCGCATGATCGATATTGAAATGTGGCCAATGTGTGTGTTGATATCAACATGTAGCTGATGAACAAATGTCAACATGTCGCACTACTGCTGGGACATCGTCCCACGTGCGAAAAATAGGAAAATAACTACTCGGGTCTTGAATCTGAGGCCTTGGGCTCACAGTAGGATTGGAAACTGCGAACACGCGAGCAAAAGCGAGCGCTCTAGTCCTGAGGTTCGAAGGAGCCTCACTTTCTCTGTATTCATTTCTTCGAGGAGTACCCACTTTGTTTGGGAAGCCCTCTTGTACAGCCTCCCGACATACTTGTGTGTTTCATTTTGTTACTCCTACTGCACAGTTGTAAACAATCAGAGCTTTAATATGTTTCTTGCTATTTCTCATGTCGTTTTATTTTCCATATGTATGGTGCTCCAGCTGTAGTGTTAAATGTGCCAAATCGGTTCATTTTCGTCTTTGTTTTGGCATGTGCACTGCGTGTAAGATACGAATTTCTGGAGGTATTTTCCTATATTTTGAGTACGTCATATGTCTCAGAAGACGTGGGACATGATACAAGTTTGTTATTTTCACGCTCTATCGGAATTTGAACCATGCAATAAGAGATTTCTTTTTATGTGTCGACTGTGGGACAATGTCCCAAAGAAAGAGGGACATTGATACAATCTTGTTCTAGTTACGTTCTACCAAAAGTTGCACCAGATGTAATAGCAGAATGTACAACGTTATTTTCCTAGTTTTCGCACGTTCGCACGTGGGACAGTGTCCCAGCAATAGTGCGACATGTTGACATTTGTCCATTAGCAACATGTTGATATCAACAACCGTGCACATCATATTGCATCGGTTTGAAGGAATATTATTGGTGAATTGGCAATGGCTTTCATGTTCATGACGCTAATCCTTACATTTCCGACGCTTTGAAATCACGTTTACTGAGTATGAGTGCATTTCTGGGCATTTTTCGTTAAGTGTTTCCATACATGTGAATCACCCTGCTTCATCTGTTATGCTCTACCGACACTCCAGATGTCTTTCTAGAGCATTTGAGTACAAATTCGCAACAATTAATACTCAGGACATCTCTGTTGGCCAGCATCCGTACCTGGCGATTATGCAACCACACACAACGGGCATGAAGGTGTCCGCCATTTTGTATTTGATCCAGATATCGACTTAATACAAACGAATTATTGATACCTGGTAGAAAGCCTATGTTTGTTTTGTGATTTTTTTGTAGTTGTTATTATTGTTTTTATTTAATTGCAATCAAAGAAAAATTCTAAATATTGTTTCGTTTCAATGTTTACTATTGATAAAATACATCGAAATGCCGTACTTTTTGTGTGGGGGGAGGGGGGTCAGACCCCACGAGAGACATTTAGTGAAATGAGAAGTCTCTTTGGTATTTACTTATGTATAAATGAGTCTGAGCCAAAGTGGACTCAAATAATTCGTATCTTTATTCACTTTTGTTACTAATATGCAAATTAAGTCGTTGTATTTCTTTAATTTGGACCAATAAAAGTTGCTGTTAACTAACTCGAACTAAATTAGTTCTGTACTCCGTAGTACTTTGAAATTGTCCATATGTAATTCTGTATAATGGTTTCACTTGTGCAACTGTTTATCTTTTTGTCCTTCTGAAATGACTCTTGACAGTTATATTAAGAAGCATGTAAAGATCAGTGCAACGTATTTTTATCAGGAGTCCTTCGTGAGTGAGTCGGCAGACGTATCGCATTTGTGGCCAATTAGTCCTGGTTCCGAGTTCAAATGGAGGACAATTTCTCTCGGATGTAACTCGAGAAACGATTTTTATTCCGCTTTAAGCTTATGTGATCCCTTCCAGCATAACCCGGTTGTTGCATAATAACATCAAGGCGAAACAAACTTATTTCTGTCCATATATGATATGAATATATAGAGCAAATTATTTAAACCAAAAGAACCTGGTTTAAACCAAAAAAACGGTTTTTTGTTTTTTCAATAAAAACCATGGTTTTTGCCAACCCTGATTTGTACTTCTTGCTTATTATGGGGAGCAGGGAGGGGACAAAGTTAGCCAATTTTTGGAGTTTCAGTTTTTCGACGTAAATTACATTTATTTTTACAACAAGCATCAATAGCTCAGTCCTTAATTAAGCTAGAAAGGTGATTTGGTACCAAAGTATTTTTGAGAGATAAAGCTTTCCGTCACTTGCATTTTATGTATATACTGGGTACGTATGTACGGCCGAGAGAGGGAGGATGAAGTTTTTTTTTTCATCAATTTTTTTTTCATCAGGTTTTGGCGGGTATTCCTCCCCTCTGTGTGGTACATCCATAAAAATTGGTATGTGAAGCAATGAAGTAGTCCCCTACATGATAGTAACCTGTATGTGTACTTGTTGTTTATAGAGGAAGAGGGGGTCAAATTTGGTTAATTTACATTTATTTTCGGGACGATCCCGTATAACACAAGATATATTTCACTGAAGTGGTCTAGAAGCATAATTCTTGTTCGTATACATGATGTGTGCAGCAAAAATGATTTGCATAGGGACGTGGTACTATAGTGGGGGAGGGGAGAGAATGTCTAATTCAATGAATGTTTTTCTGCGCATATTTTTTTTTTTTTTTAAATATTTCCTACATAAAACGAATTCATTACGCAATGGCAGCAATGGCTACCATTTCTTATATTATTGTCACAAGTATGTGGCCTACACATTAGCATCATTTTGTCAGCGCAGGTAACTGCAAGGGTTGCCAGGGCCCCGCAAAGTCAATATTTTCATATTTTTAATGATTTTTTATGTCTGTTCTTTTTCTACGAATACGGCGGGAATTTCACGCATATTATCTCGTTGGAATTTGTGGTCTATAAGCTTTTCAATGGTATATATCTCATGAAATGTTCAAATACTTCACTTGAACTTCTGTTGGTTTAGTTATAAGCACACTGATGTGCAGAATTTCGTTCAGTAATTGCTGTTATAATAAGAATATAACTCTGCTTGTAATTTACTCCATGCACAAACCCTGCGGAGGATGGGTTGTTTGTTAGAAAATTAAATTAGCTTCTTCAATCTGATATTTTAGTTGTTTTAAACATGTCCAACCAGCATCGAAAAAAAACACGTTTAAAACAATTTGTTTAAAACGTTTAAAACAAACTGAATGAAACAACAGCCCTCGTTTTAAACATGTTTTAAACACTTGTTTTAAACATGTTTTAAACATTTTGTTTTAAACATATCAACCCTGGTTTGTGGTCAGTTCTTTTCACAATAATATCTCGGAAACCACAAGCTTTACAAAGATGCCGCTTTCACGGATCGATTGCAAATTTTGTGTACATTGTTCAGTTTTAACTGAATATTTAAAAAATGGCCGTTATTTCTTTATCACATTTTTAGAGGTACACTGGAAGTATTGAAATTTTAAAAATAGTAAAGCATCATATCCTACGAGTTATACATTCCAACACCAAACAACCGTATAGGGAGTAGTGTAATTCTCAGGTGTTGTTTCATGCCCAAATAATAATAAAAAACGGATAACCATTTCTCTAGGAGAAAAGATGAATTTTTGGAAAATGAAATGAAATTTTTGAGTTTTACGTCCGACAGTTATGCCAGTTAGGCTAAAGGAGACGGTGATGATGAGAGATGAATGACATAGTGGAATAAAGAAAGTGGGAGGAAACGGGAGAACCCCGAGAAAACCCATGCACACGATGTTTGTCCACCATAAAGTTCACTTGGTAGGAGCAGAGTTTGAACTCGGGACCCTAAGCACTAGAGGTGGAGTTTGGATTTTCTAATTCATGTATGATTAGTGTTTTCCTTCTTGCATGCAGTCTGTAATAAGCAAATACATTACACACACAATTAATTATGTCAGTGACATCTTAAACTGAAGAAATGGTTATCCTTCGTTTTCCATTATCATTTGGCCACGCAATAAACATAGGAGGGATATACTAACCTCATATACAAATATGTGGTGTTAGACTGTAAAACTCAAGAATATGATGCTTCACTTTTTAAAATTTCAATACTTCCAGTGTACCCCTAAAAAATGTAATAAAGAAATAACGGCCATTTAAAAAAAAATATCCAATTAGAACTGAACAATCTACACAAAGTTTGCAATCGATCAGTGAAAACGGTATCTTTCTAGAACTTGTGGTTTCCGAGATATAGTCAACAGAATTGGCCACAAACATATAAACCTAGCATTTTAATATACAATCTTCCAAAAGTCCTGCAAAAAAGTAAAAAGTTCAAACTTTGTAACCATTTATTGTATTTGTACAAAACTTTTAGTGAACTTGTAAGAAAGTCTTACATTTTGTTTCATCCGTAATACTCCCAATCACATCACGTATCTTCTTCCGGACGTCCTGAACATCTTTCGGTGTTTGCTTGTAAACTTCTGTCTTCACATGTCCCCAAAGCCAGTAGTCACAAGGCGTGAGATCTGGCGATCTCGCGGGCCAATTGATTACTCCTCTTTACTGTTCAACCGTGCAAGCATCATTTAACAAAACTCACTTCTTATGTCACAGTCTTCTTCCGTCAATTCCTGTACCAAGTTTCAACTTGTAAGGCTTTGCCTTTATTTCCTTACGAACGATATTGTGTAGCGTTGTCATTGGCACTCGCAGCTCCAAGGATCTGCATTTCTTTGAACTTCGCAACACGCTTTCCTGCACGGACTGAATCACATCAACACTGGTTGTTGGCCTTCCGCTACGAGGCAAGTCCAAGACACTTCCGGTAGCTAGGAACTTATCGTACCATCTCTTGATACTTGAACCTGCAGGTGGTTGTTTCTGATATTTTTTGTCGAAATTTTCTTCTCACCAAAACACTAGATTTTAACTCACAAAACCACGCCACACACTGCGCTTTCTCCTGAGCAGACGCCATCTTTGTCACGTGATTTGCGGTTATGACGTCAACGTTTACACCCGCCCATTGTTGCCAACAAAAATTTTAACATTTCGACTAAACATTACAAACAAAATACAAAATTGTAAGCAGTACTTTCAAAGTTACAGCTTTTTACTTTTTTGCAGGACTTTTCAAAGACTGTATAGATAATTATGTGTTCCATACGCTCAATAACCAATTATTTCAACATACTCTGATGTCTTCTTCAGTAAGCCTCAGCTAAGGACACGTTTATTGGAAAAATTTAATAATATGATCAGTTATAAACTTAGCATTACACCTCAAAAGCATTTGAACTCCCATCAACTGAGCACTAACTCTGCATAAATTTCTTTAGTTTCCACATACCTTGTAACTAGTAGTTTTGGCGAATTGTGGTTAGTCGTTTTCTGTTACGAGTGTGTATAATGTACACCTAAGTTTTCGTAGAAGTAAACGTTCGGCTCTCTCGGTATCCAGTATATATTAAAACTACCCACAGTAAAACCTGTCTTCAACGGACTCTTTATTAAACGGATATATTTCATGGTCCCATGAATTTACTGGCGAAAATCGTATTAAATACCCTGCGTTAAACGGAAATCAAAACAAGCCTCTTAAAGGAGAAGTTCAAGAGTGCATGAAAGGTTAGATATACCTATATTTTTAGCAAAACAGACAGTAATTTGCAAAGCGAAGCAAACACGACGGATCTACATGCTTTGAGAATTATACGGAAATTTTGAAAGGAAAAGAGGAGGTGGAGGAAGAAGAGAAATAAGGCATTGAGTTGGAAGGAGAGTGTAGGCTAAAGACTTAAAGAACCTGTCGAAGTTTTAAAGGAACGGCAGTAATTGCCTTACGTCAAAATGACAGCGATATGCTTAGTGTGGTTTGTGTCAAGTTGAGCAGCAGGGTTGGCTGGTTTGAACCAAGTTGGTTTAAACCAAAAAGCGAAAAATGTTCGTAAAAGTGTGTGTTCGTAAAATCTTGATGGACACATATTTGTGGGTTATCACGTTTCACTCCCGTATATTATTCGTATTATATTCAGACCTAAATTCCCCATTCATTACTCAAAAGGATTATACCACAAAACAACTTGTATAAGTTTATGAATGTTTCTTATGTGAATTTTTTATAGTTTATTATTATTATGCAGTTGCAATCAAAGAAAAATTCTAAATACTGTTTCGTTCTAATAATGTTTAATATTGATAAAATACATCGAAATGCCGTACTTTTTTTTGAGGGAGGGGGGGGGGATCATACAAACCGCACGAGAGGCATTTATTGAAATTAAAAGTATTTTTGATATCTATTTATGTATAAATGGGTCAGAGCCAAAGTGGACTCAAATAATTCGTATCTTTATTCACTTTTCGTACTAATACGCCAATTAAGTCGTTGTATTTCTTTAACTTGGACTAATAGAAGTTGTAGTGAACTAACTTGGACTAAATTAGTTCTTCTGTACTCTGCAGTATTTTGAAATTGTCCATATGTAAATCTGTATAATGTTTCACTTGTTCAACTATTTATCTTTTTGTCCTTCTGAAATGACTCTTGACAGTTATATTAACAAGTATGTAAAGATCAGTACAACGTATTTTTTTATCAGGAGTCCTTCGTGAGTGAGTCGGCAGACGTATCGCAGTTGTGGCCAATTAGTCCCAGTTTCGAGTCCAAATGAAGGACAATTTCCCTCGGATGTAAGCCGAGAAGCGGTTGGATTCCGCTTTAAGCGTTATGTAACCCCTTCCAAAATAACCCGGTTGTTGCATAACACCAAGGCGAAACAAACATTTCTGTCCATATGTGATACAAATACATAGACCAAATTATTTAAACAAAAAAAACCCTGGTTTTTTGGTTTTTCAATAAAAACCATGGTTTTTGCCAACCCTGTTGAGCAGACAAGCAGCAATGTATACAGAAAACCTTCCTTGACTATTGGAAAAGTTAACGGTGTATACAGTTATTTTTTTCTGTTTATTGGAAATTTTGCGTGTATTTATTCGTAGTAGAAATAAATACTGTATATTGAAAAATGATAAAACCACAGGCAAGTTGATCGTGTATGTGCTTGTTCATGCAAGTGTCCGCCAATCACGATAGCGGAAGATATCACGTGACTCTCCTCCGATTCGTACTTCTAGTAAGTTGAACAGCAAAAAAATTCTTCCAACATGCATGATGAAACAAATCTTTCAGGCATGTTGGTCATGCAAATGTGTGCGTCTATGGCCCCCCATCACAAAACCAAATTTCTATAAAATCTAAAGTAAAAGTTTAAGCAGTTCAGCTCACTTACTGAATCAACGAAGATGATTGGATTGGATTCGATTTTGAGTTTAACGCCCCCTTCAGCAGCGAGGCTATATGAGACGTGGACCTACTGATTAACATGGAATCCGAACCACATGAGCTCCCGCCGGGAATCGAACCGGGCCTCACACGCCAAAGGCACGTACGCTAACCGCTTAGCCACGGAGGAGCTCAGTTCAAGAGTCGACTTCTCACCCAATGTAATATCAAGGATTCGAGAGAGGGCAAAGGAAGAAATGCAGGCAGCGTCATGTCCTACTATATTGTAAGTTAAATGCTGTGTATGAAATGAAATGAAATGAAATTTTGAGTTTTACGTCACACAGTTATGCCGGCTAGGCTAAAGGAGACGGTGATGATGAGAAATGAATGAAATGCAAGAATGAAGAATGTGGGAGGAAATGGGAGAATCCCGTGGAAACTCACGCACACGGTGTTCGTCCACCACATAGTTCACTTGGCGGGAGCAGAGTTTGAACCCGGGACCCCATGCATCGGAGGTGAACGCTCTACCACTAAGCCACCGCGGCTCCCGTGGAATGTGTGTGTGCAAAAATGGCGTAAATTTGGGGCTTCAGATTCATTCCAGTGTTAAATAGATTTTTCGAAGAACGCACCGGGCCAGTCCATTCCTGAGATAAATGATGGACCAAAGACATGTGTGCTAACCAACAGAGGTTATGGAACCACAGCCTTACACTCTTATGGCGACAATTACGGAAACTAACTATACTAAGTCATGAATTATTAAAATTACCAAGTTTAACTTAAAACATTGTAATGTTACTCCATACAATAACTCTTGAACGAAAGCGAATTTTGGAATTCTGTTTTTCGCAATAGACAACTTGAACAAATATCTCGACCGAACTCCTTAACGAACTAAGTCGTTATCTCTTCACGGATAACAGTGGCTATACATATCATCATTTCTTGCTATAGAAACAAAAAGTGTATGATTGTAGAATGGTAAGAGTTACACCGTGCAGTTACATAGCAGGAAACATCCTACAGCTGATGACATCTACCGGACAAAATTACAACTTCTAGACGTGATTCTATTTACTGTCGTTAGCAGAGTATATTATATTTTTCTTACCCATATTTCGTGAATCTTCCCATTCTGGCATTTCTTCTGTGACGGCAAGGACGAACACCTCCGTTCGATGTTTTCGTTCTCGATTCTACGAAAATAAATAAATAAATTAATAATACATATGTATTTCATCTACGGAAATAATAATTATATATATATATATCACTGTGTATTGCGAGCGGTAATTATATTTAGATAGAAATATTAGTAAAAAGCTAGTACTTACCGCAAACCAAAGTATTCCTTTAAGTAGCGCTTTCGGAAAACACTGTTTCTATCATCAGGTTAAAACAATTCGAAATGAATTTAAAAACATGGAAAAGAAATATGGACGGCTTAAAAAACATGAAGCACACGACTTCTTGTCAAACAAAGGTCCACACATTTCCCCGCCACTTACTAATTACTGTTCAGTGTTTTAATGTCTCCTTCCAATCGACGGAAATACGTGATGAAAAGATCACTATGTGCTTCAAATTCATTTCGAACTGTTTTAAGCTGATTGAAACAGTGTTTTCCGGAAGCGCTACTTAAAGGAATACTTTGGTTTGTGGTGAGTACTAGGTTTTTACTAATATTTCTTTCTAAGTATAATTACCGCTCGCAATATACAGTGATATATTAATAGTTTTTTTTAAAATATACTATTATTTCTTTCTAAGCTATTCATAATATAAACTCTTCGCCTATGATACAATTTTTTACAAATGTATCGTATGATTTACAGTTTCTTCTAGATTTTAGCAGAAGAAAACAGAACTATGCACAGAAAAATACAACAGCTATATAAAACTCAGAAAAAATTCGACAACTATATAAAATCACTTATTTTCAATAAATGTGTACAACACGTACATATCAACAAATAAAACCACCGTACAAAAATAATCAAGAGTTATCTAAGAAGAGTAGATATTTTATAAACAATTGTACAGTTTCATCAAGACTATTCATAATGACGGATATGAACCATTATTTATAAAATATCGACGCTTTTCAGCTACGCCAGATTACCAATACATTATGCGTGAACCGATTTCTTTAAATATATTATAAATTACAGCTTCAGATTTGATAGGAATTATTGCGTAATTATTTCGTCTTAGTTCACGTAGCAACAACTTCACCAATGATAATAAACCTGAATTGTGGTGTGTGTAAAAAAAAAAAAAAAAAAAAAAAAAAAAAAAAAAAAAAATAGTTTTAGTGGTGCGTCGTTTTATCCTATCAAAAACAGGATGCCACTTCCGAACATCCTATATATACATAAACAAGATATTTTGATCATAGCAGATACTGAAAATCACACTTGGGGCAGTCCACATATTACGTAAAGCGGCAAAAAGGTGGAGGGGATTCGGCCTTGTGTTCCTATATATAACAAGGGGTGAGGAGGGGTTTCCCCTCCTAGTTACGTAACGTATGTGTTGTTGCTGTAATTTTTATTTTTATTCTCAGGTTTAAATGTAAACTTTTAAACAAATAATTTTATTCTTTTTTTTTTATACAAATAAATAAATATTGCATTTGTTTTGGGAAGTTCCGATCATATAGCCTATATAAAATGAATAATGCAAAGAGATTCGAAGATGCTACTAGACACTAGCATGGATAGTAACAAACCCTGCGTATATTACAATACAATAAAACTCCGTTCTGTGCTTATCGCAGCACTGCATTTAACCACACGCTTTTCTGGAGTTAGTTGTTAGTGATCGTAACCACCGCTTGAAAATGCCCTCGCGTTCCCACTCGTATCGCTATTTCTGAGAATATTATTTAAAAAAAATTGATCTGAATCATTACCCACTCTATTCTTCCAAGGGTTTCGCATGTGAAACAGGAGAAATTCATTTTCATGAAACTTTTTTCCGCGACGGAATGATTCACGCTTTGCAGAGCAACGTAAGATATTAAAAACCTAATTTGTCGGATCTTCATCTCGTACTAAATCTTTGATTTTTGGATTTGAATATTTTCTGCAGAAAGCGAGTTTATTCGCATTCTGGCAGTGATTTAGGTCAATAACAATTTGAAAAGGGGTAAACTGAAGTCCAAAGAAGATACTCGAAAGTTTGTTCTCAAACGAGATGTCCTTGCTCATTCACGTGTGCAGCCACTTCGAATCTATGGTCGACGAGGAAGAGAATATCTTTGCATCGTCGACACTGGCCAACTTCAAATACACGAAGCGTCCTTGATCCCGGAAAAAGAGGTCGATGTCAATTTTTTAGAGCTGTTGTACATGCATTTTCCGCCAGTATTTCCTTCTTGTCAATCATGGTGCCCTAAAAGAATGGGTGCGATCTCCTTGGGAAAACGACAGTATGCAATTTCGAAGAACTAAAACTGGTTAATTAAACAACCGTATGGGGTTAAAATATTATTACGGTACTATCATTTTCTAATACTTCGATTTGTTGACGAAAAAACACTACAAATATATTCGAAAAAACACTACAAATATATTCAGAATACAAGCGTTTTGTAATAAAACGTTCTACCATTAAAAATAGTTTTTTTATTGTACTAACCCCCAAAATAAGCACAATTGGTGATACGTAACAAGGGGGAAAAATTGGTCCAAATAGCGTTACGTAATATGTGAACGGCCACTTACGAACTCTATAGCTCAAATAATCGGAAGTCTATAGCCACAGAAACAAAATATTTCCATTTGATACTATGTTAAGCCTCATTAGGTCAATCCATTCCGGATTATTTAAAGATGTGAATTGACGCATGCTCGTAATAATTTATGAACACACTCTTATTTACTACAATTAACATATTAATGTACTATTAATTACCGTTTCGTTGTTCCTTGACACCTTCCTTAGTAGATCTGAACAACTTATATTGAACTCACCTCACTTCTTATATTGAACATTTCGACTGGCACGATTTCGTATGGACAGTACACAATGACGGATGTCAAAAATCGGATAATGTAATAAGTGAAGGAAATAACAGATTTAACTAAATGGTCTATAGGTGCGAATTAAATTATACGAAGAGTGAATGTATCTCTCAATCATGTGAATTTCTTCTACTAGAATCATCATCTTTTGGAAGTTTTATTGCTGTGAAAAACTTATGCACAGGATCTCTTTGATGACAGGTAATTTTGTGCTAGCGCCTTTCTATTCCAAGTGTGCCCTCGGAAAATATGTGAAACATACTTCAGCCTCATCCCCATCGCCCTCTGACGGAGGAAACCCTCCCATTTCTTAGTGGAAAGAAGTGAATGACGTCGGCTGTGTTGCCAATTTGTCATTCAGTCGTTCAGTCTTGACGAGTGAAGATCGTAGGCTACTTTAGAACGGCTAACAAGGCAGTGCACAGCGAAGTCCGTGAAATAATTCATTGTGGCAACGCTTCTGCATCCAACAATTGAATCTCTGCCACAGTAACTTGTCCCTCTTCTTTTGAGGGAGAGTATGGGAAAAGACACATCGACAGCAGCACCAGAAGCGGCACAGTTGAAATAGGCTCTAGTTTGTAGAATTTTTGCTCACTTCTAAAAGACACTTTGTAAAACGGAATAACGACGTTAATATTAATGGTGCTGCTAGGGTATGATATTTCAAATTTATTCAGTTAGAAAATGCAGAATAACAATGCTCTAGAAATTTCTAGCCGCTGAGGAAGACAGAGGCCTTGCCGAAGCTGTCGGCGATATTTTAATCAAAATATTAGAAAATCTTCTTAAATACTGAATATTAATGTGTATCAATCAACTTCATAAAGTAATTAAAACAATGCAATACAGTCGTTCCTGGGAGGTGTAAGACGCAAAAACTATGCCTATTGTTTTACCATAGGAAGCACTTAGCTAGACGTGCAATTAAGCCTGGCATTTAAATGATGTCTTAGTTCCTACGCTCGTTGTAAGATGCTGAATGCAATATTTAAAATATAAGTACTGTAGCATCACTTTGATTTTTCTGTATTTGTAAAAATTGTGAAGTTCAATGTTCAAATGTCAATTAGGCCAACGTACCAAGAACAAAGAAGAATATTTGAAAGATAAAACAGTACAAAGGCATTACACTCTAAAAGAATATAAATGCGAACGCGTAAATATGTTGTAATGCGGAACTGCTAGAAAACACTGACATTGTAATTTCCTGTGTGTTTTCAAGGAATGCTTCGTTGAATCACGAGCTGTCATAATTTCATCTACGCACACATATTAAGCAAGCCCTGAGGTGACAAACCATCTGACATTAAAATAAGAAAGAAAGAACCCAATTCAAGAATAAGATGAACAATGAAAACAAGGAAGTGTAAATTTATATAAAGCATTATGATTGGGAGAATTTGTAGTCTTTCCCAACGGTCTTTCTGATTATTAGTCTTCGGGTTGTTGGTCACCACTCAGTCAGTACAAGGCTTACTCTTCATTGTTTTGAAAGTTGATTTGGAGTCAGAGACAGAATGTTAGTTTATTCAACATTTACAGTCGTAATCCAAGACCAACAGACAGCTCTCAATTGAATCAAGACACCATCCAGAGGAAGAGAACCGCCATAACTGCTGTCACGTAGGAGTCCTTCAGGTTCCTCACTGCAGATCAACAGGAGTCACCAGGTCCATTACTCCGGAGACCAAGAAGTAGTCTGAGGTGTTCTAGTACCAGTTGGAATAGACAGGTTAGTCTTGCTCATATGTGATGTTACGTTCCATGGCAAACCGTGTACTCTGTTAAGACAACTTGAAAACACACATACTCGAACATCCAAAGAGAACTGAAGTCACATTAAACTCACTCAAACTATCGCATTCATGTTTTTCATTTGTACACTACATAGCAAACCGAAATGGGGTTAGGCTAATTTGGAGTTACTACTCACAATAGAGTAAGAATAGAAATCGCTCACTCTCATTAGTATTGTCAATAATTAGTTTCCTCCCCTAATTCATACCAAAGAGTGGAAGCGAAATGGTGGAGGCGCTTCCACCATTTCGTTACCAATGAAATGGTATTAGAATTACTTTAGACCTAATGCTACTTCGCTTAGAATCGAACTCCGGACGCCTGCACTATTTCGCTCCTTGTGCTCTAGAATTGTATGCTACAGTACGTAACGTGATCGTTACAGAGAGGTTACACAATTTGAAATTACTCATATTTCACGAGGTAACTGTACAAAATATGCAGTAAATACTAGCATGTATGAATGTAAATACAGTTAAAAATGTAAATATAAGCTAATATCAAAATATTACACTGTGTTCAAATTACTGCGGAAATTCCCTCTGTAAAGAATCAAAAATATCGCTGGGAGATATGTTTCTCTGGGTGTGTACTGTAAATTATACTGTAAGTAAGATAATTTTCTGGTCAAAAGTAAGTATCAACCTCCTGTAAAAATCCCTTAATTCGCATATTGTCCTAAAAGTTAAACTAATGCAATAAGAAAGTGCGAGATTATTATTAAATATTGAAAACGGAAGCGAAACAGATGAAAGATGACTGTTTATGAATTCCTTGGAAAAAAAATCTGTAGTGTACATCCTGCGACCATAGTTTCTTTTCGATATTTATTCTACTATCCTGTGCTGAATACATGTAAACTGAGGATAATTAGTCCCTATGTCCATAGAAAACAGAGATCCCTTCCATAATATTACACATATTTTTGTCGGGACAAAAATCTATCCGTATTGTGGAGATGTACGTTAAGGAAAGTTTCACTATATCATGATTAAAACAGCGTACACTGCATGAAATAAGTTTTCATGCGAAATATACTCATTTAATAGTACATGTTAAACCTGGCGTATGAAATAAAATGGTTTTCATACGAAATGAAACCCTCTAACATCTATAAAACTTAGCGTCTAGACAAATTAACACTATCTACAACCAACATTCTAAAACAAACACCAACCTCAAAAATCCCCAAACTGCGCCCCAATTTTCCCCGAACTCCTGCTTCTTCCATGACTTCCCGAATAGCTGCCATGCTGGGTTCCTCCTCTGGTTCCACCCCTCCGCCGGGTACAATCCAAAAGTCCGGACGACTAGACGAGGACACCAGTAGCACCTGAAACAAAGTAATTATATCATTAAGCAGTTCACACTTCTCCTAATATTCCGTTTCCTTTTACCTAGCCAGCATAACCACGGGACATAAAACTCAAAGATTGTATTAATATTGTGACATGAGTGCAAAATCTATTATTCATGTCAGTGATGGCTGATTTATAAAGAACTGCGGTTAAGGACAAAATAAGAATCATACTTTGGGGTAGATTTTCCATTTTCCTTCCCCCTTTTTTGCAAGGGAACTGTTGGCTGAATAAGCACAAGTCATAAATTTCTGACGCTAGTCTATTCTGCTTCTCATTTTATGTTTCTAGGCCATTTAGGCTTTGAGCAACGAACATTTGAAAGTAACTAAGAAATCTGCATTTTTTAATAGCATAAATAAATACAAGTAATAATAAATTGGGACGATGTCTACGTCCTTGTCTTGCAGAATGATCTCGGTAACTTACGTAAGAAAGAAAAAAAAGCGACGTTCTGTCTGGTAGAGAGTTTCGTCCCTTCTTGTCTTATAAAAATTTCACAAAGTTCTTGTAAGTCTTTTCTCTAAAATGTTTCCAGTGTACCCTAAGTCTGATATTCCTCGGCACACAAAGTGGCTTCAAACGGGGATGGATAGTACTCCATAGTTCATAGCAACCTCAGGAGACAAGTTTTAAAAGAATATTCCGCCGCTCATGGCAGCTCCAGGAGTTGGTATTAGAAGGAATCTTAGTAGCCCATGGCAGCTCCAGGAGCTGGAATTAGAAGGAATCTCCGTAGCCCATGGCTGCTCCAGGAGTTGGTATTAGAAGGAATCTCCGTAGCGCATGGCAGCTCCAGGAGTCGGTATTAGAAGGAATTTCAGTAGCCCATGGCAGCTCCAGGAGTTGGTATTAGAAGAAATCTCCGTAGCCCATGGCAGCTCCAGGAGTTGGTATTAGAAGAAATCTCCGTAGCCCATGGTAGCTCCAGGAGTTGGTATTAGAAGGAATCTTCGTAGCGCATGGCAGCTCCAGGAGTCGGTATTAGAAGGAATTTCAGTAGCCCATGGCAGCTTCAGGAGTTGGTATTATTAGGAATCTCCGTAGCCCATGACAACTCCAGGAGTTGGTATTAGAAGGAATTTCAGTAGCCCATGGCAGCTCCAGGAGTTGGTATTAGAAGAAATCTCCGTAGCCCATGGTAGCTCCAGGAGTTGGTATTAGAAGGAATCTTCGTAGCGCATGGCAGCTCCAGGAGTCGGTATTAGAAGGAATTTCAGTAGCCCATGGCAGCTTCAGGAGTTGGTATTATTAGGAATCTCCGTAGCCCATGACAACTCCAGGAGTTGGTATTAGAAGGAATTTCAGTAGCCCATGGCAGCTCCAGGAGTTGGTATTAGAAGGAATCTTAGTAGCCCATGGTAGCTCCAGGAGTTGGTATTAGAAGGAATCTCCGTAGCCCATGGCAGCTCCAGGAGTTGGTATTAGAAGGAATTTCAGTAGCCCATGGCAGCTCCAGAATTTTGTATTAGAAGGAATCTCCGTAGCCCATGGCAGCCTCGGGAGAAGCTCTTGGTAGGTGAACGATCATTGAACTGATACTTTCCTCATCTCGCCGTCTTCTTTCATAGCCATCTTCTTGGAGGGAGTACCCATGAAGGAATAGTTTGCTTTTTTCGTAGTTTTCCGAATTCTCTTTGCTTCTGTTTGGAGGTGTAATCTCCTTCTGTCGTCTACTATTGTTTATTTATGACTGTAAACAGACGTGTTTGTAGGGAAAACATGAGCCTTGCAATGCGTGTGGGTATACGTATCCTTACAATATTTTCACACTGAAAAACTTAACTCTCGATTCAGGTATATTAATGATGGCTAGTCACGCTGTTCCTGTTACGCAAGGAACAAATCAAATGGTTTTCATTTTTATTCGTGGGTCGAATGAAACATACTCCAAGGCCGCCAATTGGTAATCACTAGTTCAGGGATTTACTGAAAATGATAAAAAGTAAATACCTGTTTCAAAATGTAGAAAAAAGCACACATTCTCGCAAATTGATTTTATCAAGTATGGTTAATGTATTACATAATCACCATAGATATTCTTGTATTATTGGCAGGTCACTTGCCGCAACTAAGAAGCTTTAATTTACCACGGTTTTCAGATAACCTCCGTCTCGACGTCGATATTTTGTTTTAATACCGTCCATCAATTGCTTCCTTCACCTCCTCCCTTTTTTCCTGCCACTGTGCCTTCTAGCACGTCATTTATAATATAATAAGTTCCTTCTCATCCAATGTTCCTTTTTTTCAATTAAATCTAAAGTAGTTCTTTCCGTCCCTAGCATATCTAACACCTTTTCATTCGTTCTCCGTTCAATTCAAGTCCCTTCATTCTGTTCTACACCTACATTTCAACTTCGAGTCCTTTTTCATAGTTTTTGTGATGTCCACGTTTCTACATACAGTACAATATTCCACACGACACATTTTATGAGTATTTTTCACTCTATTTATTCAAGGACTCTCAAAACAAACTTTCATAAATTCTTTCGACATTCCTATGTTTGCTTTTATTTCATGTTCGCACTTAATTTCATCACTAATAATACTACCCAGGAATCGAGAACTCTTCATATGCTCTATTTTCTCCCCTCCTACTCCTATATTTGATAACAATCCCTTCATTCTACCATGATTTTTGTCTTTGTAACATTCGTTTTTATCCCACACTTTGCACAGCCCTTCACGTTTTCCATCATCATATTGACTTTCTTTTTAGACTTCACAACAAACGCCATACTTTTACATAAGACTTCTTTAAGTGCAAAAATCTGTATAAGAATCATACTTCATCAGAACGAAGAACCCAAAATTAAATTTAGACTGGCATACTGACTAAACAATGCGATCTTTAGTAAGTAACCAAAATGAAAATCTTCGATAAAATTCCAAAACTATAATTTGGCACCGATATAAACTAGAGTCAACTAATAAATGTTACAAATTCAAGATATGGCAAGCGTGTTAGTTAAGAATAAATGGCAACTACTTTTGGCTAGTTAATATTTAAAGTTTTTACTTAAGTTTGACATTATTATTATTATTATTTTAGGTTTGGGCCTGAAAAATGTTCCCTCCACGTTTCTTTATCTTCAGCTTTCTCTGTCCCAATATTTTTTTCTATTTTTGAAATCATCAATCAATTGTGTTCTTCCCATTCCTCGCTTTCCTTCTATGGCGGTATGAAGAAACTTTCTTCATAAGATGTGTTCGATCCAATTGCATTTTCTACGAAGGTTGGTGGCTAGGAGCGTCCTCTTCTTTTCTATCAGTTTCAAAATATCTTCATTTGTTACTCTCTCTGACCATTTTCCTCCAACATCACATTTCGAAGCTCGCGAAACATATTTTTTTTTTCTCTAACTTCCGTAATGTCCAAGTCTCTGAACCATTACAGTTCAATGCTCCATATATATATCAAATGACCAGCTTCTTCCTTAGGCCAATATTGAGCCCACTGGTTACGAGTGATCTTTCCTTGTTGAATGCCTCTTTGGCTATGGCCATTCTTGATCTGATCTCTTTGGTACAGTAACCATCCCTCGTCAAAATACTTTCCAGATACTTGAAATGATCGACCTTAGAAAAGTAGAACTAGAGAACTTGAAGTTTGATACTCGGGTTGTGAAAATTCCATTTTTATTTATTTATTTTTTTTAAACTAGGCAACGTAGGGTTTTGTTGTACTAATTGCATTTTATTATTTTGTACTTTAAGTAACAAAAAGCGTGACTGCCTTCCAGAGACTTATTTTGTATACTTCAAGTGACAAAAAGCGTGACCTTCCAGAGACTAAGTCCAAAAACTTGAACTTAGATAGATACTTACGTTCCTCTGACTCCTTACAAGAGAAATCCATTTCCAATGTACGTTACATTGTAGTTTTATTCTTCTTTATATTCCATGTGTTCTTGGTAAAAGTTCTTGAGTGTTATTTTACAAAATGTTCTCACTAATTATCTTAATACTGTAATATCACACGCGGTATTGAATACAAACAATACCTTACGCTTGTGTTAACAAACACCACTACATGGGTTTACGACACTGTACTTTCATCACGTGGATTTACTATAAGCAGCAGACAACGGACCTCTGGCTCCTGTTACGAAACACAAGCAGCTGCGTCACCGTCACCCTGGAGGCCTATAAATTCCGCAGCAACCAGCGAACCAGTACCAGTTCTCTGGTGTTCCTCCTACTGCTTGCTTCGGAGCATTAGGATAACCTAATCCCAAAGCCTCTGGTCTGTCACGGGACTTGTGGCTATTCTTGTCTTCCTGGTTTAGCCTGCTTCGGGGCTCTGTGACTACTAACCTCCTCACTGCTTGCCACGGAGCACTGGGGATTCCTTCGCCACCCTGTTCAGCCTGCTTTAGGGCTCTGTGGAGGTCCTGTCCTCCGCCTCACGGTCAAGGACTACCTGATTTCAACCCAATAGTTTAGAGAAAACTTTGTAGTATTTTTGTATATAGTGAGGTTCTATAAAATAAAACCGGTAGTGGGAGTCGATTCTGGTCCTTATTCTATTCACCAGAAAGTATTACAATATTCACACGTTTAGGACTACGAGCTGAATCCTCAGTTAGTGGCATGTAGAAAAAAAAACCTGCAATGTGCCCCAAGAAGACATTCAAGGTCTTTTTCTTAGGAAATTCGTCTCTTGATGAAGTTTCTACAAGTGAACGGAAGCGAAATACACACTACAAAGGAAAATAAATCTGAAGGTTTGCCATTGCTGAAGACACACGTAATGATAGTAGCTTTGATAGAAGTTAGTGTACAATGATTTCCTACAGTTGTCGCACTGAATTTTATTTTTTATTCTTTTTTAAATGACAATGAGATTACTATACGCACCTTTCGAGCGGGAAATCTGGGTTCGACTTTCGGTGAGATCTCATGTGGTTCGGTTCGTACGTTCAGCCGAAGGTCCACGTCTCGTTACTGTAAAAGGCCGTTAAACTCTAAAATAGTACGTCAGAAATCACACGAGCAAAAGTTTATTATGAACATATTAAACCAAATCACCTATACCACTGACCTGCAAAGCATTGGGAGGCAAGCCCCCCTAACCTCCCCCCAAAAATAAACATTTCTACACACGTATGGCGCAAAACCCTCTAACCCAAAAAACTAACATATTCTTATTTTAAAAACGTAGGAGTGTTAATAGCGTGACTGACTAGTGTTGCTCCGTAAACAGAAATTGTGGAAGAACAACAACATGAAGTTATGACTTGTCAAAACAATACAATTCATAATAAATAGTATTCACAGCAACTAAAGAATCATCATCATCGCAAGCATAAAGAAGAAGGAGCATGTATCAGATAAGCTAATACTTCTATTTATGAAAAAATATAGGGGACCAGTAATTTAGAACCTTCCCATCAAGTTGAAATAGGTAGCCTACGCCCACATATTCATCAACTCTACATTACACTTTAATTGATGTAACAACCAGGGATAAGAAGCAGAACTGGTGTAAAGGTGCTTTGCGAAAGACATCATTGCTGTATCCTTACAGATAAGGCATACGATCCGTCACAAAAAACACCACCACTTTGAGAAAACTGTTATATTTTTAATATTAGCATTATTCTCGTTCTTCTAGTACACATAGAGCATTAAAAGAAAACCCGAAGCTTCATACTTTAAGGGACCTTTCAATCTTCAAATTCAATGTAATACATATCAGGAAACACCTACAATTGTACTGGTTTTTTTTTTTGTGTGTGTGTGTGTGTGTGTGCGCTTGACTGTAGTTGAAACAATTCTGCAAAAAACACTCGAACTTCTGGCAGGTGCTCATTACAATGCAACATTGTATCTAATCCGCGTCAGGACATGGTAAAGCAGGAGAATCCATGCACTAGCGCAGAAGTGTGTCCATAGAAAGCAGGTGCATTATAATATGCGCGCAGATGATGCCTAATTTGCTAGCAATTGCTGACACGACAATTAGTTCTTATCATTGAAAGCAGTGCCACTGTTCGTGACTGTGCATAGATACTAGCTGAAACCGCCTTTCTCGTGCCTATTCCCTATGGACGCTTTACCGCGTGAATCCTCCTAGTTCGCCCTACTCTGATGATGCTCTGATACAATATTAGCTCCCAGTGACCACCTAGCACAGGTTCGTACGTGTTTCTTGCACAATACTACACACTGGCCGCCATATGTCGCAAAATGAATCTAAATCAGTCCTAATTTTCACGCCTGGATAAGGATACCAACTGGAGCTTGTAATATAAAGTTAACCCACCATTAATTTCAGGTGCTCAAAACATAAAGACGGTAGCGTTACTGTTCTAACCAGTTGAAGAAGAAAATAGTAAATGAAAACCGGTTTCTCTCGTTCCGGAATCAGCTGCCCCGAATATCGGAAAGAAAAAAAAAGCCTTAAAAGGGTTACCTATCCCGTTAATGCGGAAAAGGTTACTGAAATTACTGTAATATAAATTATTGTTATTTTTGGTAAAAGAGCAGTTATTAACTTACCTCTGATTCAGATTCATCCTTCACGCATATGCAAGCTGCTCTCCGCCGAAACCCATCTTCATCGTATATTCTTGTAGAATTTGGCTTTTCTTTCACCATGATAAACGTTTCTTACTATTCTTCAACAGATACAACACTTCACATGCAATATCCTAGATGGGCACTAAATTCGTGGTCTATTTCTCTCGTTATCCTCTTAGTAGCGAACGTCGGCCATGAGTATGCAATGTCCCCTGAGCTGGATTTGGTGCTCGTTGGAGTGCATATGACCTCTAACATTCAGGTCATCGAACATTATTGTACGTAAACTTTCGTAAAAATACATTGAAATAGAATCAATAAACTGTTTGTCACACTATAAACGTAACAAGCGCCTTCCTGCACGCTATCAACACTCAGATCTCTTTCACGCTTCAGATTCACAGCTGTCCTCCAGTGGCTGCTCCGAACCTGCTGCAGACGGAAGTATAAAATGTCCATACTTTAGTCAATTCCATATTTTAGTCAACTATGTTTTAGAGAAAATACTAAGAAATCATGTTAAACCATAGAACGAAAAGCAACAAAAAATACCGTGTATAAAGCTAAACTTAATACTTAACAAATATAAATTAATATTCAACATTTTGTTCATAAAGTAGTTGTATTGATTAATGTTTCATCTCAAGTTGCAAAATATTTGAAATTCTTTTGCTAGTATTTCTTTAATTCCTTAAACATTAATATAAGTTTGTGTTTAAATATTAATACAAGGATGATTACAAATTTGGCTTGTGTATAGCCCGCTCCCCCCAGTTCTTTGTCACCGGAACTGGAGGAGTCACTACTACTACTACTTTACTACTACTACTATTACTGCTCCTACTACTGCTCCTACTACTACTACTACTACTACTACTACTACTACTACTACTACTACTACTACTACTACTACTACTACTACTACTACTACTACTACTTATATCGAGAACAGAACCCAACCAACCCCTGCGGGGCTTCTAACCCGTTCCTACTACTAGTACTACTACTACTATTGCTACTAACTACCACTACTACTACTACTACTACTACTTATACTAAAGCTTCCTTACCACAAGATTTACATCTTAAATCTTTATAACATGCGATTCCGATTCATTATGAACTAATATGAATCGTTAGAATCACTATGATTCGTTAAAAATCACTGGGGGGAGCGGGCTATACTCAATCCACAAATTTTGTTCCAATAGTTACATTTGTAGCTCACAACATACCTAGATATTTTTATAACATTTCGCGAGATGAAGGACACGACTAACAAGAATAGGTAGTTGGCCATCCTGTTCCATTTGAAATGTGTTAAAATGTAAAGAAACCCAAAAAATCAGGGAAAAATGGAAATGGATTGATGAAATGAAAGAGGAAGGAAATTTGGTTAAATTAGTTTGGAGGCTAGGCTTTAATGTAAATGGAAGGGAACTAAGTGAGAAAGAAATGGAAAAAACCAAAGAACTTCTTGAATTTTGGTGGAAAAAGAAAATAGAAAACGTTAAATGAAAAAAAAAAAACAGTACTTACTTTTTTTTCTTTTTTTTTCCAGGATCCAAACTTCCGAAGAGAAGGAAGGAAAATACCTTGAACCTGAACCTGAACCTGAACCTACTCCAGAAGCATGTCATAATAGTCACGTCTGTGATAATAGTATTCGTAATTTAAAGATATTTCAAAGCTTTAATTTTGCTTAACCGAACTATATAACTTTAAGAAATCGAATCTTCCCTCCTGATAATCGAACCAGGTTCTGAGGCAGGTTATTTATCATAAACAGGGGCCGGGGAGTACGAAGAATGCTCTTGTTGTTATTTTCATCTTTGCTTCTGAATATATTTTTTTTTAAATTTAGAATTGAAATGTGTAGAAATTAAAAAAAAAAACTTTAGCCATCAAATAGCTTTCATTGATCATAGAATGATTATTGATCATATCATTCCGTATTACTTTCTACAAACTTTGTTGATACGAACCGAACGCAAATTATACATTAAATATTCTTTAGTGACAACTTATATAAAAGTGAAGGTTATGTGATTGGGAAACGCAATGTTTGTGTCATTGGCTTTATGTCGCAAAATGAGCATAATATTGGAAATCGCAAACTAAAACGCAACACTTGCGGAGGACCCATTTTATATCTGATCTAAAAAAAAAAAAAAAAAAAAAAAATCACACCATAACGCAACGCAAAACCTAGAGCAAGCTTTAATCCACCAGTTATCAAAAACTGCAAGTAATTATATACTGTACTATACCGATTATCAAAAACATAAGCACACAATTAGCCGTACGTTGACGCACATATGTAGGGATCTAGTCTCCTAAATAATTAAGGAAAAAACATTGCCACCTTCACCGTCGTATAATTAAGCACTTTCTGCTCGAGCAGAACATATTACAAGCAGAAAGCACTGGCAGCTGGTCACCTAGTACAAAAGCAACAAAATTTGCTTGAGTCTTAAGACTTGAAATAGACTAAAAGGTGTGTATATAATGACACGTTTACTTATCAAGATGCCTATCAATAATAGTAGAATGAAGATATGTTTAGTTTTCAAGAGGTCTATCAAGTTTAATGGAATGGAGAAGTGCATAATCAGCTTTCTTAATGTAAATTCATTACTTCCTCATTAATTTTGCTGATGTAGATTGCTTACAGAAGATAGATATAATTCACGTAGAAATCTTCGTTTATTATATGTTATATAAGTCATATTTAGTACTGACATCACATTTGTTGCTAACGTCAAATCAATGACAGCATATTTTGTTACTGACAGATGTAGATTTAAAATAAGAATCAAGCTAGACTGTAACAGTTCAGGGGTAAGCTTTACAATACACGCTTCAGCTGCGCCTCGTTAAGTACAGCCGTTTAAAAAGAGTAGACTAGAGTAGGGTTGTGTTAACTTAGAAAGGTTTGGGTAATAGTATACATGAGAACCCCCTAATCTGCGTTTCTTCTGTGTTTATTACCACTTCTACATAAAATACCATAAATAGTCTACGTAGTGCAATAGTAAGAAGTATCCATGTGCACAAGGCATGCGATATACATTAAATTCCCCCCGCCCCCCCACATAGTCATAGATAAAGTACAAGGGCACTACACATGCAGATAATAAAGTACAGGTACGTTTTTTTTATTTTCGTATCAGTCGATAAGAAATAAAAGTCGCTTTGTTACCCCCTTTGTAAGTTCGAACATACTCAATGAATAATCCCTAAAAGTAAGCGTCCTGCTCCTTCGGGAACAGATGCAGCTTCATGTATACTATATCCAAGGTGGGGACCAATTTTATTGTTAAAATGAATCAAGTGTGATTTCTCGTGTCTACGTCAAAATACGAACTGGAGCGGGTATTGAAAAGTTCACCCAAGTGCAACATTGTCATGAGCCTAAATTTATTTAACCATTATGAGCATTGGTCGAAATGAGACGGTATGCGGTGGTATACCATACCGCCTCTGGTTTTTCATTAATGAGGACATACCGTCTGTGTTTTTTTAATGATCAAGACAATGGCCTATGTTTAGCAGAAGGGGTCCAGCTCTTTTCTCTAAAAAGATGTTACAATTTTGGTAATTTCTGTTCACATTCGGTTAGTTTAGTTTATGTTATATTAGTGTAGGGGTCCCGCACAATTTTCCAAAAAATGATAGAATTTTGCTCATTTCTACCAATATTAGATTAGTTTCGGTCAGTTCAGGTTAGCGTAGGTTAGTTTATGTTAGGTTAGGTTAGACTTGGTTACGTTATGTTACGTCTAAGTACTTGCATCATTCATTTTTTTTTTTTTTTTTTTTTTGTGCTTCTGGACTCCTTGTACTAAACATACTGCAAAACAGTATTTAAGGTTGGTTTAAAGGGACAAGTTTAGACGATAGATGGCACTACAGTCTTCGTATCTCTCCAATGTATTTGTTATTTTTCACGAAAATTAACGATTTCTCTTACAAATTTCAACCTACAGACTTCAAATTTTTAGAAAAGGAACTTCATAATCTATCGAAGGCAATCATCCGTGCCGATTTTTTATTCAGAATTTTCCTCATTGTTGAAATGGCTTGATTGTTCAAGTGGATATCCAAGTCTTTAACAACGAAACTGTTTCAACAATGAAGAACATTCTAAATAAAAAATCGGCACGGATTGTTCCCTTTAATAGGTTATGAAGTTCCTTCTCTAAAAATTTGAAGTCTCTAGGTTGAAATTTATAAAAGAAATTGTAAATTTTCGTGAAAGGTAAAAAAATACATGGGAGAGATAGGAAGACTGTAGTGACATCTATCGGCAAAACTTGTCCCTTTACACTAACCTTAAATAGTCAAAAATCATAGTAAAACATACCGCCTCTGCTTTTTCCCCCACTTCGAACAATGATTATGAGTATAAATATAGGGTGCTGTACTATTTTAGTAGGTGCTGGTGTAGTTTTGGCACACGATATTTTAGAAAATTTACAGATAAAATTCAATACTTTGAATGAAAAAAAAGTAAAAAAAAAAAAAAAAAATCTGCAGGCGACAGTATTAAATACAAAGTAATAAGCTGTATTTTAGGGTTACTAGTGTAAAATCATTACAAGTTCCTTGCGACGAATAAAATAAGTGAGTGCATTTGAAAGATTACTCTGTTAGATTCTATTTTCCACCGGTGATGTATTTCTGCACAGTGTACAGAAGTTTTATTTTATGTTTAAAGTGGATCATTACTAGTATAAAACCGTCACATGTGTTATTGAAACTCTTATCGTTGCAAAAATTACTTTTGACTATTCTCGGTTACGCGTATATCCACCGTCGCTGACGTGCTTATTCCCTTCGGACGCAGCCATACGCTATCGCGCAGGCTTACCAGCTTCGGCCTGCTCTGTTTCAGTTAGATGGCATTCGTGCTTTATTGTGGCCACCGAGCGCAGGTTTGTTTGCTTTTCACTATAATTTTCATGCGGTACGCCCAGACGCCGTAATGGTTATTTCAGATGCCCTCCCTTAATTTTATCTATGCCAAGTGAGATATTTTTCATGTCGCCTAGCGTAAATCTTGTGCTTACAATAAGAATAATGGCTATAATTCCTTCTATTTCATAAGTTAAAGATGTTATATCTTCGCTGCGCCTCGAAAAACCGCTGTGTGTTAAAACCACAACTTCTCAGAAGAAGCAAAAAAACATTCCCAACTCTTAAAATTTTGCCAAATACACGGAAACACTTGAACATTGCAATAAAGTTGGTTCTACATATATTATGCACTGCACATTGTAGCTCGCTTCAACAGTATTATATTACTATTTTTGTGTTTACGTAGCATTTTTTGTGCCTTTATAAGCACATAAAGGATTTGTATACATTAATTAATGCGCACGTGATGAACCAGAAGCCTTTAATATCAATCTATAATCTTACATTGTTGTGGCGAAGCAATTGAATATTAACTTACCACATTATAAGGGACGCTGCCTGACAGCTTTCTGGTTTATTTTTGCACGACATAACTCATTTTCAACAATAATGTTACATAACGGTTCTTCGAGGCGCAGCGACGATATGTATTTGTAGAAAAAAACCGACCTTCGCAATAGACCCTGTTATTACAAATAACAAACGTATCACATAAAATTAAACGATTTTCTTTTTCAACAAAATGACGAATAATTAACTTAGAACAGTAGAAAAACAGACTTACGTGATAGTAGCTAGTTTATCCTGTTTACTGCAGGGTAATGGTGCCACAACGACCAAAAGGTCAACTATTTCGAGTACGCTCAATCCCTTGTTATGAGACGAAAATGGTAAGAAGCTAAAAATTCGTAACCGTTGATGGTTGAGCAAGAGGCAATAATGTAGAATAGCGACCTTCAGTGGTTTCTAAAAGGAACAAAGTATTGGCGTTCGATACCATTTAGTGTTCTCCCCTTTTCTCATATGTTTAGTGGCCTCATGCACAACTTTTACTAATCTTGTTTCTTCCATAAATTTTAATCTTCCAAGATATTTTATTTTACTCATAACTTCTCTTTTTTCAAAATCACTCCATCCCATCTCTCCTGTTATTGTTACATTTGCACTTAATTTATTTGCTCCTAGGGCAAACCTTCCTATTTGATTTTGTGCTTGTTGTAAAATACTCCTGGGTTTTTCCGTTAAAGTTATTACTTCATTTGCATATGTTAGTGTATAACAAATCGTTTTGATTCATTATGTCTTAACGCTAAAGTAAATAGAATCCTGGCCGGTGTAGCCAATTATAACAACACCATCTCAGGGTATTGAAAAAAAAAATGAAGGTTATATTAGATTTAATGTTTGGGTTGTGTTAACTTTAGAAAGAAAAATTTTAAGTTATTATTTATCATCAGAAGATTTCCAAATTCTTGCTTTGTGTCCAACCAAGAATACGAGTCAACATTGTTCAGCTTAATTAGTATATTAAAAAAAAAAATGAGCAATTGGAACTGTATAAGTTCAAGTTTATAGATTGTACTTGAAATCATAAAGTTAAATTTTTTCATGACTAGTTTATTCGTGCCAATTTATTAACAATTTACATCATAACAGATTGAGAGGAAAAAAAAATTAAACATTTGCCTCCCTTGTGGTATCTCTAAGATACTTTATCAACATTTTATAAAATGATATTGTTATATTGTTTTAACATATCTAGTCTCCAACATGATTCTCAAACATATCTCATTAATACATATAAAACTCATTATCAATCAAAGAATTGGCGATCCATCCCCTCTACTTATGTAGTTACAGAAGATTCTTTTACTTGGGCGTTCATTGCTTATAATGTCCCTGTCATTCATCAAACAACATGCAAATTATGCAGACATAGGCAGTATCATCGCTACTACAATTCCATTTTTCAATTAAAAAAAAATACGAGTAGCATCATGTATTACTTTACGTTAGCCTATGCATCATTCGCATAATACATCTACTATGAAAGCACTACTATTAATGAAAATGATATATATACAAATGTCTAGCGAGAATAAAAGAAAAAGAAAAAAAAAATCTACATATGCTCGACAGGGTCCAATTACTGAAACGCCTCTTTAAAGAATTATTATTATTTTTAACTTATTATCTCTGTTTACAACTAATTAAACTTATAGAGGGATGGATACGCTCTACTAGAGAATAGCAAGTTGAAAAACATTCCAACGTTATTGGTTTTCAACGAGGCAAATATCAATGTAGGCACGAACATTGAATTCCGCACTGTAATTATGGCACGTTCAAAATAAATATCTACCTAACTGAAAATAAACAAACATAGCACGAAATAGTATTTTGTAAATAGTAATGTCGAACTCCGGAGGTATGCCCAGAGTAAAGTTCTCCCGCGTCGGCACAGATCTATTACTCGCACTCGTCAAGATATGATACTAACATCAGAGGACATGTCATATTCGATTTCCCTAACCTACAAAATTAAATAAATGGTGCAACGCAATGTGATCATGCATACAAAGGAAGATTTTGAACCACTAATGTATTAAGACATACTATAAAAGGGCATACGACAAAATAATAACAGACACGTTCAAAGTACAATTTTACCGGAATTACACGTAATGAATATGCACACGACAAAATATGGCAAACGTATTGAATATGCACACGACAAAATATGGCAAGCACGGATACAAAATACATTACAAATTGATATCAAAGGAACACACGACAAATATAGGAAAGCACACTCAAATCAAAATTGTTACCGGATACTACACCTAAGAAAATGGAAAATTTTATCTAAACTACACGCGTGTATTACAAATACAACTAACAAAACACTTCAATATATATTAGAGCACTCTCAAAGAAATTTCATCATACTGTTGGCGAATAACATACATCACGAAGCAAAAATGAAATGAATTACAAAGCAAATATTCGTACGTGTGTTCATAGTAAAGGCTTCCCAACAAAACAGAATATATCACATTGCAATACATAGAAGGCACGTATTAAATTTAGACACACGGGTAAAAGAAAATTTTCCTAACCTAACCTACACAGATACTATGAATCACATATATACAAATTGGACCTAACTTAACCTACAGCAAATATTTTACGAAACAAGGCATCATCACGAGACATAATTAAGTAATGCGTTTAACATAAACTATCTAACCTAAACATTCAAAATTTTCAAGATACATTGCCATCGAAAGGTGCGTACAAAGTAAAATATTACCCTAATATCAACATACACATTTTCAAATTTACGTAGAGACACATAAGATTTAGTATTTTGCTGATACATGCTTATGGCATGCAATTATATGTATATGAGTGGAAGATGACAATGAGCTTGGAAGACGCGTAACGTTTTTCGATTTATCTACACATAGTAATCCTGAAGAACTCCATGACTGAACAAGAAAAACAAAGAAAAGATATTACCATTGAGAAAGGTTCCACAGGTTATGTAAGTCCAACCTTTCAGTCCACAAGGTGGGTTTCGTCTACCTGCTTCTTAAAATCCAAATTTGAAGTCACCGGAGCACTGGTTCGAATTCCTACTATTGTAGGATTCCGTTCCTGTAACCCGTTGTCGTCAACTTCGGAAACTGCATCCCCTTTCCATCACTCTATCTCATCCGTAATGGCGGAGATGGCATTTGGCGGCCTTCGGCCTAAAGGTATTTAAATTAATTTTGAAGTCAGGCTCCTCGATTTTCTTTTCCTTTTCTTTCTACTTATTCAGGTTGACCAAAATATTAAAATTTAGACAAGGTTGACTTCCAGAACTGTTTTAGCTATCAAATTTTCCGAAATTTAAAGGAGCCTAACTCAGACCGCCTTCTATATTCTTTACATCATGGTGGTGAACTACGTCATCTTTCTCACAATACCAGACCTTTATAAACGTGTTTTCGATACTAGATATGTGACTACGATTGAAATAATATTTATAGCCATTACATGTCAATACCGACACTTAGCCTTCGAAACAAACTAATTTATGCATGGTATTTAATATCCGGATTCTATAGCTTTTAAATATGATAAAAATTTTAACTCACCTATATCTGCCCGGTCTTATTTACTCGGTTGTCAAGGCGACCGCTACTTGCCAACTGCATATGGTCGCCATCTTTATTAACAGCGATTGCTCGATAGCGACTCAAATGCCCTCTTGTGGGAATAACCAGAATGATCGCCATATCAGCAGTAATGTAATATAACAAATGAAAGACAAAGTAAGTAACAAATGAATGAAATATAACTACATCGTATTCGGTAAATTTTTAAGGTAGAATTTTCAATAGTATTTAATTTTACTCATATTAATTGTTCGTATGTGTGAGCTAAGAATACGATATGGACGTTAAAGAAACGGTTACAGTTTGAAGTGAATCAGTAAGGACTAGATTTAAAAAGATTTCCGGATGTGTTTACGTGCGTATCTCATATCAAAATTGAGTGCATGTATTCTTTTGTGCCATTCCTTGTACTAACAATATAAAACGAATTAACATTAAATTAGTGTAGACTTACACGTAACAAAACTGGGCACAGTAATACTATGCGGGAACCAACTTCAACTTCAACCGGTACACATAACAATACGGACCCAATGTAAACAGCCGATGGTCGGTCTGTTACAAGTGCCGGCACTGCTACTTGTTTCCATAGTATTCTTGACACCTCATATCTGTTGTATGGCCACATTGCTTTATTTTTTATAATTGCTGTATATTTTTGTAGTTTATTTTCAGTTTTTTCTCGTGTTCAAGTAAGTAATGTTCTCCTTTTTCAAGTGTAATTCCTAAAAATTCTATTTTTTCAGTCCTGTTTATTACTATGTTTCCTGCTTATATATTTTGATCCTCTATGTCTCCACTAAAAACCATAAACTTGCTTTTTTCTTCATTTATTTTTAAACCAATTTCTTCTCATTTTCCTAACTACTGTTTCTAACATTTCCTTAATGTCTTCAGTATTATTACTCATCAATGCAACATCGCCTGCAAATAGAATGCCAGGGTTTTTTCTTACTTTTTCTCTTCCTTGCAATCTTAATTCTATCCCTCTGTTTGTTTTGATCAATGCTTCTTCTACTTCGTGTATGTATATCAGAAATAGAACTGGTGATAGAGGACATCCATGTTTCAAACCTTTGTTACTGTCTATCCATTTTGATTTAATGTTTCCCATTTCATATCTGTATTTGTTATCCTTATATAGTTCCTTAAGGAGCATAATAAATTTCTTTGATATTCCTAAGTTTTCCATTACTTCTCATAATATCTTTCTCTTGATTGTATCATACGCCTTTTCAATATCAATAAATGTTACTATGAAATCTTCTTTTCTCTGTCTGCATATTTCTATCCGTTGTGTTATAATGTAGATGTTATCTGTTGTTCTTCTATCTGTTCTGAATCCATTTTGTAACTCGCTTAATATTTTGTTTTTCTCTAGCCAGATCATTATTCTGTCTCTTCGAATAATTGCGAATAACTTATATACGCAGCTGGTAATAGCTATTGGTCTATATTTTTTTGTCATGTTTATCTTTTCCTTTTCCTTTATATATTGGCTTAATCTTTGCTTGCTTCCAACTTGGAGGAATGGTTCTTGATTCAAGTATATTACTCATAATATTCTTTAAACACCTCTCATTATTCTCATTTGACACCTCATCTGTTCCTGTTGCTTTTCCTGTTCTTAGCTTTTTCCTAGCCTTCTCTATTTCAATATTTTCAATATCATAAGAGTTAATTCCTGACTTTCTTCTTCTGCACTCTTATTACTTATTTTTGCTAATTTATTTTTAATTTATCTGTTCTTCATAATTTTGCTTCATCTCCCAATTTGTTAAGTACGTCTCAATTTCCGTCTTGTCTTTCAGCATTTGTCCCTTTCCATTTCTAAGATTTTTTTTTTTCGTTTTGTTTCGTTTTGTTTTTGTCTGACATATCTCCAACATCTTTTCCCTGCTTCTTTCCCTCCTGACTTAATTTCTTCTGCTATTTCTTCATTGAAATTTCGTATTTCTTTCATTTTAGCTATGTATGCATCTTTCTTGCTATTTATATATTCATTCCATGCTTGAATTACTTCTTCTTTCCCAGTTTCTCCTTTCCTAAATTTCTTTAGTATTAATCTATGGGTTCGGCTTTTTTCCTTACATTAATTTTTGTTTCTGTATCTTTGGTCCAAATTAACTTACTACTTTCTCTATAACCTTTCTTGCCTTCTTTCACATTTGTGACTTCAGCTGCAGCACTTTTAATTTTTGTTTCGAGAGATTCATAGTTTTGTTCATTTATGTATTCTTTTTTCTAACTTCTCTTTATATTTCTTTATATCTTCTTTTTCCAGTCTTCTAATAGTAGGTTTATTTTGATCTCTTTTATTTATGTATATGGGGCCGCGGTGGCTCAGTGGTAGACCGTTCACCTCTGGTGCATGGGGTCCCGGGTTCAAACCCTGCTCCCGCCAAGTGAACTTTGTGGTGGACAAACATCGTGTGCGTGGGTTTTCTCGGGATTCTCCTGTTTCCTCCCACTTTCTTCATTCCACCATTTCATTCATTTCTCATAATCATCGTCTCCTTTAGCCTAACCGGCATAACCGTGGGACGTAAAACTCAAAGATTTCATTTCATTTTTTTTATTTATTTATTTATTTATTTTTTGAGTAATTTCTCTTGCCCTTCTGATCAAATAGCTTCGTTTTTACTAAACTATGATCACTCCCTATACTGTAAATTCTCTCTTCATTAATATCAAATTCTTTAACCATTTTCCTGCTTTTTTCACTAACAAGAAAGTAATCAATAGTAATATCTATCTCTCTTTTGAAGTATGTCTTCTTAACTGGTGTTTGTCTTATGTTCATTATTTCTAAATTAAAATCCTCTACTAGTGAGTATAAAAGCTGCCCATTTTTGTGTACTTCTCCTTCCGTTTCTATCAAATGTGCATTTAAATCTCCTCCTATTATATAATCTACATTTTCTTTTCTTATTTCTTTTAAATCTTCATTTACACAATTATATATTTCCGTGTTCCGCTCTAGATTTTTTTTGGGGCCTCCAATATATTACACCTACATAAAATTCCTTTTTTTTTTTTCAGTTTTACCTTTATCCATAAATGATCATTTACGTCCTTGATTTTGCGTCTTAATTTGTTTTCTATGATACTTACATTTTTATTTATTCTAACTCCAACTCCTCCTCCTCTAATATCTCCAGTCTTTCTATTTCTTCCTTCCCACGTGTACTTAGTATCTTCCAAAGGTGGGGTAATTTCATCCCTCATGTTTATTGCTGTAATTAGCATTATGTTTATATTTAGTTCCTCCATATTATCAATAATTTCTTTCCATTTTTCTATTTGATTTCCCCCTTCTTGAATATTTAAACAACCTATTTTTATGGTATTTACAGGATTATTTTTATTTACTTTTTCATTTCTAGCAACCTTATTCCATTTTGCTTTCCCTTCCAGTCAGTAATTCCGATCCATATTTCTTATTTCAAGGATTTTTTTTTTCGCATTCTTCCAAAATTTGTTGTCCTAAGAAACACCCTCCTCTCCAGTTAAGGTGTATTCCATCATTTGCTGCTTCATATTTGGTTAGTCTTCTATTTGCATCTACTTATACCGTTTCTAACTGTTTACAGACCCAATTTATGCCATCATTGAACTTTTCTATAGTATCCTCAAAAACATAATTTCTACGTATTAATCCATTTACGACCCATTTAGTTTCAGGATATAGTTCCTTACCTTTTTCTAGGAACTCCCACATTTCTTGGATTAGGTGTTTTCCGTTTCTTTTTCCTATATTATTTGTTCCTACCTGTTGGATTTTTATATTCTTCATTTTTCTCTAACATTTTCCTTAATTTCTTTTATTCTAATTCCTGGGAAAACCTGGGTTTTTACTCCATATTTTTCGCAGAGTTTCGCTGTACCTTTTACCATTGCATCTCCTATTACTAATACATCTCCTTCCTGTAAAATATTTTTAACATTTGGATTTTGTTGCTTATTTCCTATATTTGCATTTGATCTTTTTTTCTCTTTTTACTATTTTCCAGTGTTTTTCTTCCCTGGTTTTTTCTTCTCTTTCCTGTTTCTTTACTTCATTTTTTCCTTTCTTTTATCTCCAGTTGTCTCTATGTGTATTCTTTCCTCAGGATTACTCTGTTTGGTTTTGAATTTTTTACCTGTTTCTTTTCCAGGTATGTACTCTCTTCACTTACTTCGGAACTTCTTTCTTTTGTAGCTTCTTTAAAATTTTGTTCCTTGCTTTTTGACTTTGGCACCTCCTTTGCTCGATTCTTCATTCCTGTTTTGTCTTGTTTCTTATCCTCTACCGTCTCTGATTTCTTATCTCCTAAGTGCTTACCTGTGTTTGTTTGGTTGGTTTCTTCTCCGCACGTACATGACTTTTCTTGTATTACTTTCTTCAGTTCGTCTATTTCTGTCTGAAGTTGCTGTATTATAGTTAATAGGTTTTGTACGTTTTCTGGTTTACTATATTTCCCTTTCTTTAAGTCTATCCATTCCCGTTTGCAGTTTTCACAGCTCCAAAAGCCATCTATCTCATTTTCGTCTATTTTGCGTTTTACTTTCTTCATTTTTATGTCTCTACTTTCTGTTTCATCAGCTGCTATCCCTATACAGAGTAGGTGAAACCAATTACCACACAGATCACAAGCAGCCATTTTCTCTCCACTGTCCTTTCCTTTGTATTTACATTTTTGAAAGCAAAAGGTATTTTTACTCTAAGATATATTATTAGCTATATCACAAAGTGTTAGTTACACCCGATGTACATGCTGCAATCTACTGGTACTATCTTTTTTTTTTTTTTAACACCCTTTTGTGTAAATCTATATACAGTAGAGCGTTGATTATCCGAAGTAATTGGGAGACATGGGTGTTCGGAAAACTGGTTTGTTCGGATAATCGAACTGTACATGTTTATTTGCCAAAAAGAAGTACTGTACAGTAAATTTATTCATAAAAAGAAGTGTGCTGATTGTTGAAACATAGCGACTGGCGGCTTGGCCGGTCAGCAGCGCCTTATGAAGGCCCCAGTAGAAGCAATGTTCCGCCAGCGGTGGCTCAGTGCGGCGACTACTGTGGGAAACATGGTTTGGGAGTGAGGGGGATAATGGACGGTAGGGTGGGAGAGTAACAGGTGCGAGCGAGTACACAGTTCGGTTAAGCGGTCGTTCGGTTGACCGACGTTCGGATAATCGACGCTCTACTGTATGTACTTTACCACCTAGTTTGCGTTCTTTTCTTGTGAAGAAATTTTCAAGAATCCTATACTCTATTTATAAGTTTCTTGGACATCACTATTTAGTTCCGAAGTAGGCCACTCAAGGTCCTTGATAGAACCTTATTTTGATTATGTAAGTCTTATAAGTACAAGGGCACAATTTATCCATTTACACACTTATATCGTTTAACTACTAAATTCCGATTGTTGATAATCGCTGCTTTTCCTTATGTATAAAACTCGTGTGCACAAAGTTACGCTATTATACAGTAATAACACTGACCAGTAATAACGGAAACCTGCCTTCCAAGAACAATTCACTTCAATTCCCACACAATTCACTTCAATTCATAACTATTCTTTACACAATTAGGTTAGAAACAAAAAAAAAAAAAAAAAAAAAAAAAAAAAACGACAGCTTATCTGCTAATCCACTGTGCAGATGCACATTCAGCCAAGACTTGAGTTGATTCACATACTTCAATTATCGACCATTTTAACATTTCTCTTTCAAAAGCTGTAATCCAAAAACAAACCTACTCGGAGTCGACAAATAAACTAGAGATTAACATATAAATATTTTCACCAACACCTCATTCTATTTTATACAAAGCCAGAGTTTTCGTATTTTCTATGACCAGTCTACTTCCTCCCAAAAATAAAATATACTAGCAGGTTGTCTAAAATCTGTTAATCTTTTCAAGGTCATCATTATGAATACATTCAAGGGCGGCAAAATGTGCCATAACTATGTTATTTAAACCAAATATTTCTTGTTGGAAAGAGACTTCATGATGATGATAGTTAAATTTACTGACTTATTTGAATACTATATTCATAAATCATGTTTAAGTCGCATTAGTTTAAGGTCACATGGACAGTGCTAAAGCAAATGGTCAAAGAAATCCCAGCATAAGTTGCTTGATTATTGTCAAATACAAGAACTCAATTCTCAAACAGTAGCAAACACCTGTTCTATTTAATGAGTTATCACAGTATTGATATGAAAATTACTCTTATCTTTGTCACAAATAAGTTCCTTATCATTATAGCTGGAAACAAGTCTTTTTAAAATTATTTTTTAAAAGATATAATAGGAAAATCAAGAAATAAAGTAGAAGAACTAGTAGCGCTGGAATTGCAAACTGATATATGGAGATTGAAGCTCGATATTGAATCCTATAAAAGGGATTACCATCTTTCCTCTGCATGTTGTGTCTGCTTTATCTTTACTAACATAATAAATTATTATTTGAAAACACACAACAAGATTGTATTTGTATTGTTTAGTCCTTTCTGAGTGCGAGTGCATTTTACCTTCCCTTCGTTGTTCATGATGGAGTAGCATACTTAAAATTGTGGCTTTTAAGGTTTGTTCTTTCAAAAGAAGGGGCGGCAAATTGTCTAGAGCCGTTCCTAAATGCATTTATTTTTATTTGAAAACATTATAAAAGCATTTACGCACCATTATGTTTGATGACCTGTGTTTTTTCTGGCAACATCTTCAGTCCGCTGCTATAGAGCTTGTGGTGTCTGGGCAAAGATTTGTGATACGTGATTTTCACAAAACTCTTTTGAAATTAACTGAACCATTCAGAAAATTCTGCAGAGACAGAAACAAATTATAGTCTGGTGCGAGTTCCGACCTATACTGTGAATGCATTAAAACCTCTCAGTCAAATTCTCTCAATTTTTAACGAGTCGTTAAAGATGTATACAGTCTCGCATTGCCAGGGTGACGTACGACACCCTTTCGATTGACCAGTTTTGGCCGTTTCGTTTGATTTGCACTCTCACTAATTGTCGACAATACAGATCCGAGTCTATCGTTCTTTCCGTGGTCAGCAGCTTGGAATGAACGTGGACCTAACCAGATGGAAAACACACAATCAAGTTGGTCGCGTTTTTTTAATAGATAGAAGATAATAATTGATGTTCAGTCGTTTAGAGGGGTTGACCGTGACACTAACCACTACATGGTAGCAGCGATTATAAGAGAGAGATTGTTGAAAAAGGAAAATATTCAACATCTGAAAACGGATAGGTTTAGTTTGAAGAAATTAGAGGAGGATCAAGGGAGAAGGGTATACTAGATTAAAGTGTCGAACAGATTTTCGGTTTTTACAAAGTTTGAAATGCACGAATGTTGACAATATTTGGGTTTAAATTACGGATTAACGTTAAAATTTCAGATAAAGAAAAAAAAGTTGAGTGAGCGGAAATTTGTAGGAACAACCATGGGTCGACCAGAAATACTAGCAGAGAAAAGGCAACAGGTAGAAACTATATTGGCTACAAAATCTGAGCGATAGAACTGCATAAAGCTTCAGCTATATCAGGTGGAAAACTACATAAACTTTTAGAATAAAGAAACGTGATTTTGAATTTGAAGATGAAGTGAAAACGAAAATATTCGGCTTATGTGAAACAGAGGTATCAGCAAATTTGCGTCGGACGGTACGGTCTCACGACTGATAATATTTTGAGTAGATTTCTTTTATGACAGTTTGCTCAACCAAACACAGCCAAAAATAATGCACGTTGAGAAAGTGGAATGCGTACAGCAGAACACGTGTATTCCAGAGCCTAACCGAACAGAAATAAAAAATCGCATTAAACGAATTAAAGAATCAAATCTCCTGTTGTATATGAAATTCCGGCTGAATTAATTTTAGCTGGAGGGGAAAAAGCTGCGCAACGAGATACACAAACTCTTTCTCCTCATCTGGAACATGGAGGAATTGCCACAAGAGTGGAATGAATCATTGTTCAATTCATAAGCCAGGCAACAAAGTTGATTGTAATAATTATTGAGGCATTTATCTTCTGTTAACATCCTGTAAAACAGTCTCAAATATTCTATAAGCAAGATTGACCCCATACGCAGATGAAATTATTGTAGATTATCAGTGTGGATTTAGACGAAATCGATCAACTATCGACCAAATATTTACTATTCGCCACATACTCGAAAACAAGTGTTAATACAATCCCTCAGTACGTCAACTATTTATTGATTTCAGAAAAACTTACGACTTGTTAGGAGGGAAACATTGTACAACATTCTTACATTATTTGGAATACTGTAAAAGCTAATTAGATTAATTAGAATATGTTTAAATGAATTCCAATGTAAAGTACAGGTAGGAAAATACTTGGCCATGAGTTTTCACATTGAGAATCGGCTGAAAGGAGATGCATTGTCTCCATTGTTGTTTACTTTTGTTGTAGAATACGCTATAAGAAAAATCAAAGATAGCAACCAGGTCCTTGAGCTAAATGGCACTCACTAGCTTATGACTTATGCTGATGTAAATTTGAAGGGAATGATACGAGGAAATAGAAAGAAATGCAGATTTTTTTTATTTAACGCCTGTAGGGACATAGGTTTAGAAGTAAATGCAAAGAAAACTAAATACATGCAACTTTGCCGTGACCGTAACACTGCTAATTATGGATAAGTTAAAATAGCATATAATACTTGTAACAGAGTGTATATTTCTGATATCTAAAATCAACATTAATAGACCAAAACCACATCTAAAAAGAAATTAAATGTCGAGAGCAAGAAGAGAATTCATGTTATTATTTAGTCCAAAATCTTCTGTGTTCGCAAATTCTGTTGAAGGATTTGAAGCTTAATATACATATAAAACGATGTTGTACTGTACATTTGCTAAACATAATCACCTACTTTAGGGAAAGAACATAGACTGAAAGTATTTGAAAATAAAATCCTAAAGCGAATATTCGGATCCAAGACGGACGGAAATGGGGGGAAAAAGCGGAAACTTCATAACGAGGAACTGCATAATTTGTACGGTTGTTAGGTTTATTAAATCTAGGAGGCTTAGGTGGACAAGTAATGTAGCCTGAATGGAAGAAAGTAGAAACGCTTTCAAAATGTCAATTGAAAACAGAGATGGTTATTTTTCCTAACCCACCCTCACCCTCCATTGACGCCCTCCCCTCACCCTCCCTCACACTCACCATCCATTGACACCCTCCCTCACACTCAGCCTCCCTCACACTCACCCTCCATTGACGCCCTTACACTCACCCTCAATTACTTTATCGCCCTCACCCTCAACTACTAAAATGAGGGTGAGGTGAGGATGGCCCTCATGAGGGCAAAATGAGGGAGGATGACCATCTCTGATTGAAAATGGAATTGGAAAATGACTATTAGGAAGATCTGGGAGGTCAATATTAACGTGGATCTCGCAAAAATGGGATATAAAGTAGAAACGGAGTTGGCTAAAGATAGAAATCAATGGAGAGAATTGAACCTCTGGGCTTCATAGGCCATAGAGGGAGTTAGTTTTTAATTATATGTAGGGAGAGAGAGAGAGATGAAAGATTAAAAGGATCCAGTGTAGTATAAGATATAAAGACAGGATAACGATGTCTGTACCTAATTAAAAATTAAGAACCTTAAAAGTGAATGGAAGCATCTTATTGTTTCTTAGAAGTAGCTTGGTCTCTTTTAAGAAAATATATAAGCTTAGATTGAAATTTCCGAATGGGTCTGATGAAGGCGATGATGTTTACCGAAACAGTAACATAGATCAGTAACAATAAGTGTTTGCTTTGGTCAAATTTTATTTCCATTTAAGCTCTACTACATGAGAAGTAGTATATAAAGAGTGAAAAAGTGATTGACTGGACCGGGACTCGAACCTGGAATTTCCGCCGTATCGTGCCGATGCGTTAACCACTACGCCACCCAGTCCTCTTTCCAGAGCAGCCGAACACCCTCTCACTCCTGTAGTCGGTGGTGGTGACTGGGTGGCGTAGTGGTTAACGCATCGACACGATACGCCGGAGATCGTGGCTTCGAGTCCCGGTCCAGCCAATAACTTTCCCACTCTACGTATGTAAGTGAATTAAGTTTTTTTTTTCCTTTCATTACTATACTGCATGAGAAGTGTTCAGATACGAATTTTTATTTACAGAGTGAACCTGAAAGATGTGCGCAAACTCCAAGAGGTAATTCGTGACATCAAAATAAGGTAAAGAAAATACTCTTCCATGTCGTCGAATTTCGCATCGTGTATGAATGACAGGGTGCTAGCTTGAAATCGACATTCCAATCCTGACGACTGGAACAGAGTTAAAATAGATATGCACGAACTGCGGGAAGTGATTCGTGACACCGAAACTAGTTAAATGTGGCTATGAACATCAGCAAAATGGTACATTAGGCAGTTGCGCAGACAGAGGTAGTTTGTGCACATCTTTCTGTTCCGTCCCAATTGTCAGGATTCGATTGTCGATTCCAAGTTGGTACCCCTGTCACTTGTACTCGACGCGGAATTCGACAACATGCAAGTTTTTTTGTTTTTTTTTCTCCTTTTGATGTCACGAATTGGGAGTTTGTGCATATCTTTCAGGCTCACCCTGTATATATAAAGTATTTGGAGCTGATGTGTTTAGTTTTAGTTGAGCGATACGCTGAGGACTAGCTTCCCTTGAATTTTCTCCCTGCTGCCGTTAAAAAAAAAAAATAATAATAATTTTAATGTTTTCCAGGTGGAGTTTCTTATCAATGATCAAGAAAGTTCCTGTTGCTACATCGTACCACCCATAGACCTGAACAGTAGCTGATGGAAAACCCTTCATCATGTAGCTACATTCAGGTAAGTTCATAGGACAATATGCTAATAAGCTTAGAAGTTTTTATTGTCATTTTAATTGTATTTCTAGCTTTCAGGTTAGGATAAATGAAAAGAAATAAAAATTATCATGGAAATACGAATTGAATGTACTTGCCAAAGGAGACTCATGATGAAAATATATTTAAAGGTACCAATGGTGCAAAATATCAGGGCTGCTAAGTCAAAAAACCTGAAGAAGAATTATAACAATCTTTGAGCAAAGCACAACGTTTTAAAATAATTCATGTATAACAGTTTCGCCAACGGCCGTATATCACATGGCTTCATCAGACACAGTACCTGTTCACACCAAAAGTATAGCTAGTTGGTGAAACTGTTACAGATTAAGTATTTTAGTAGACGTTTTTCTTTGCTGAAAGATTGTTTTAATTCTACTTTTAAGTTAGTGTAGCAGTGGCGTAGGGAAGGGGGGCCCAGAGGGCCCCCCCCAAAGAGGTCTGACAATGTACTTTGGTACTTTGATGTTTGTAATTTTTTTTTATATATTTTTATGTTTATATATTTTTTGTTTGTAATTTTTCTATATGTACCTATAACAGCACTTGCCCCCCCCCCCAACACACATCCTGTAGTGTAGCAAACCTATCAAGAACCAGTTTGTTACAGATTACCTGGTTTCAGAATTTTCGAAACATTGAAAACAAATATAACATAATATTGTAGAATCATGAAATTTGTTTAGAGCCGGGAATAAAGTAGAGAAACTTGTTTTTGAAAATTAGTTTATTTAAAAGAAAAAAATCCAAAATTTAATCTAGATAAAGGTTGGTTAACCAAGGAGGGGGATGCAGTAATTAAACCAGTTGGGAATGCCAGAACGAACTTAAAAAGAGTGGAGAGATGGAGCGGGAAGGATAACTGTCATTGTTCCTAGATGTAAAAGCAAATCTTTTTATCCGCACCTTCTCTTTCTCGCAAAAAATAGCAAGATATCATATCTCTATGTCTTACAGTTCTCATCTAAATATGGCTGCTTAAATATCTAGAAATTCGAACTTTTTTGGCCAATATCTAAGGAACGGTGGGTGGCCAATTGGCCAGTAAACAATCAATCAGTGGCCACCGGTTACTACTTGGTACCAAAATGTTTACCATCCTCTTAGATATTGATCAACACCAATATGATCTCTGTGTGACTTACGGTTACCGAGATTTGTCTCCTTAAATCTTCCGAGATCGGAACTATCTTTTGGGCAGTTTCACGAAAACGGTAAGTCATGGAGAGATTATATTGGTGTTAATCAACCCCTAATAGAATGCTAAACATTTTCGTACCGATATTAATTGCTGGCCACTGGCCAAACCAGTGGCCAGTTCGACAGTGGCCACCGGTTACTATTTAATATCAAAATATTTACCATCCTCTTAAGTAGTGTTTAACATTAATATAATCTCTCTCCAACTTATGGTTCCCGAGCTATGGCTCCTTAAATATCCAGAAATAGGCCTTTTCTTGGCCAAAATCACGGAAAGGATAAGTCATAGACAGATAATATTGGTGTTAATCAATACCTAAGAGAATGGTAAACATTTTGGTACCAATGTTAATTGGTGGTCACTGGCGATTGGCCAAACCAGTGGCCAGTTGGGCAGTGTCCACCGGTTACTATTTGGTACCAAAATATTTACCGTCCTTTTAGATATTGATCAACACTAATATGATTTCTCTATGACGTACGGTTCCTGAGCTATGGCACCTTAAATATCTAGAAATTGGCCATTTTTTGGCCAAAATCACGGAAACTGTAATTGATTGATTGATTGTTTGAGTTTAACGTCCCGTTCAGCAGCGAGGCTATATGAGACGTGGACCTACTGATTAACGTGGAATCCGAACCACATGAGCTCCCGCCGGGAATCGAACCCGGGACTCCCACGCCAAAGGCGCGTACACGGAAACTGTAAGTCATAGACAGATGATATTGGTGTTAATCAATACCTAAGAGGATGGTAAGCATTTTGGTACCGATATTAATTGGTGGCTACTGGCCAACTGGCCATTGGACAAGCCAGTGGCCAATTGGACAGTGGCCACCGGTTACTATTTGGTACCAAAATATTTACCATCCTTTTAGATATTGATCAACACCAATATGATCTCTCTATGACATACGGTTCCCGAGATATGACTCCTTAAATCTCTGGAAATCGGCCACTCGGGAACGGTAAGAGTGACGCGAAAAATTTAATAACTTTTTCCGGTAGTTTTTGATGCTCTATCGAATGCACAGACACAGACACAAAGAATTCAGTAACGAACTTTTTAAGTTCGTTGAAAACACATAACGACAGAAACAACATAATCTGGCAATTTCCCTTGCCTGAATGAAACAACATACAACCTGAGCCCATCTATTACAATGTTCTGCACTACCATTTGACGAGTGACTTGCAGCCATCCACAGGTACTTTTTTTTTTTTTCTCTCACTGTTCTACCCTGATGAGTATTCCTCTTATTTCCATAATGTTTTTACTTCTTTTTCTTCTATTTCTATCTTCTGTAAACAAGGCCCCAGGCAAGAGCTGAAACCTTAAGGTTGTATTTTAACTTTTTTTCCCCCCCCCTATGAGTCCATTCCTTGTTAGGTACTTGATATTTTTATTCCTATTTTCATCCTCCGTGAATGAGTCTTCAAAGAAGAGACGTAATCTAAAGGAGTATCTCACTACTCATCTCCGGTGAGTCCCTTCCTCTATATTACCTTGATGTTTCTGAACCTTTTATTTCTATTTTCATCGTCCATGAACAAGGTTTCAGTGGAGAGCCAAAAGTTTAACCCTTTTAAGATCATTCGTAGTTGTGGCCGCGGTGGCTCAGTGGTAGAGCGTTCACCTCTGGTGCTCGGGGTTCCGGGTTCGATCCCAGTCCCCGCCTAGTGAACTTTGTGATGGGCAAACACCGTGTGCGTGGGTTTTCTCGGGGTTCTCCCATTTCCTCCCACTTTCTTCATTCCACCATTTCATTCATTACTCATCATCACCGTCTCCTTTAGCCTAACCGGCATAATAACCGTGGGACGTAAAACTCAAAGATTTCATTTCATTTTCATTTTCATTCGTAGTTATAACTACGATAGGGTAGTATCTTTATTATTCGATTAAAAAAAGTACTATTAAAGCTGTTTAGATTTTTGTTGTTGTTGTTCTTGTATATGTGTGTTTTCGCAAGCATGCAGGCATCGTAGAACGCGTTACGTATGGTTTCACTCTTCTGTGCGTTGATACAAAGGTGATGACGTCAGAACTTAATTTTTTTTCGTTAGATCTATTTTTATTATTTTTGGCGGGCTTACTTTTTGCAACTAGAAGATTTAAATTTTGCACACACATTCAGTGTATTCCTTAGTATTCTTCAGATATTTTCAGATCCCTACTTTAACAAAAGGGGGAGGGGTCCAGAAGGATATCCTTTCTTCGCGATTTTCGCGCCTCAGATACATGATGGAGACAGATGAATGATACCGTTTAAAAAGCTGTTCTACTATGAAGAGAGTGAAGTATAAGCCATGATCCTAGGATAAATAGGGATGTCTAGTGTAGTCTAGTGTAGTCCTGCGGTACTTCCGCAACAAATTTTATAGAGGTAGTTGGTGAGTACTTCTAATTATATGCCCGTAGCCAAATTCCCTCTATAAAAAATTGTTGCGTGAGTATCTTAGTATTCTGAAACATGGATTTTTGGATAGGGCACATACTAGTTCCTAAGTGAAGTCTTGACGCTACTACAGTAGGTCCCATAGTTTTGGATCTATGGACCTTTAAAGTTCATTTTTTTCTGTTTACGTCAGCCTATAACTCCCAAAGGAAGCATTTGTGCACCCTAGTTGTTTTATACTTGTCTTGTCTTAATGTCAGGAATCACCTCCCAAACGTTCTCGGTGTTGTTTTGAAACATCCTGTATAACATTAACAGCATAGGAACAACGTTGCATCAGTGTGGCCAAGTTCCAAGGCACGGTGGCTCAGCTCTAGTGCATGGGGTCCCTGGTTCGTACCATCCAGTGGGAAAATACTTTTAGTTTCCTGACTAATTTGAAGAACCCTTCTGATTTTCTTCCCTATATTACTGATATTATTGTAACTTTTGTATTTCTCTGTTTCTTCTTTCTAGTTGGAGCCTTTTATCCATCAAGTAGGGGGCCATTCCTCCATGTTGTGTTTAGATGAATACACGGTGTGTAAACCACTTGTTAGAAGAGAGTTGGAGTTCTATGAAACGCTCCCAGATGCTGTACGGAAGTTTACACCAGTATATCATGGCACAATTCAAGTTCAGGTTCTGAAAGATGAAGATGGTTATATTAAGCTGTTTGCAAAACCACCAGAGTTCTATAAAGTGAAGGGTAACTCTCCCAAAAGAAGGTACGTATTAAGACCTTTTATATTTTATTAAGGACCTCGAATGATAAGCAGCACAAGGTTTAGGAAATTTATATATATAATGTATCGGGTGTTATAAAAATGGCGCCCACGGACTACAGAGCACTGTTCTACAAGTCAAAATAAAGCGAAAAATATATATAATTGTATACCTTTCGGATCCTGGTGTGGAGACGGAAATTACACTATGTGACATCGTCGCAGGAAAAGAATCAGAACATATACCAATCCATCAAATAGTTACATCGATTCTCTCCAGATGGCAGTAAAGTCGATAGACGTTGACACTAGCACCACTTTTTAGTGTAACAATCGATGTAACTGCTTGATGAATTCGTAGATCAGCGCGAATAATTCCAAATTAATCTGCAACGTTGCCACATAGTGAAAATTTGATCCTCCATAGCGGCTGAAGAAGGCCCCAGAGGGTATTCCATTGTATAGCATTTTCGCTTTATTTTGATCTCAAGAATAGCGCTCTGTTGTCTTTGGGCGCCATTTTCAGGACACCGGATATACTTTGTATATATATATATATATATATATATATAGGGTGAAAGATTTTATCCTGATAAGCCCTTGTAACTATTAAAATAATAAATAAAAAGCTCTGACATTTTCCACTGTGCAAATATCAACAGAGTAATATTGTTTGACATCCTTCGCACTATCACCAGGTTAAACAGTGTTGCTGATTCAACCTAAACTTGTATTTTCTTTTTAAATAGCACTATGTTAGGTTATTACTCATATCACATCTACATGTCAAACGAAAACTTATAATAGTACATTTATTATTCAGTGTTGCAAACTATGGACGCTACATTATCACGAACATCAATATTTTGGAGGTCTTTGCAGCAGTAATAGAGCAAGTGATACGAACGGAAAATGATCAACCAAAGTATTTTAGTGTGTAATTAATACTATCATCGTAATATGATGGATTTCAGTTAAACAGGAACAAAGTTACAAGGGATTGAATTTTTTTTTCAGAAGCCTTTATTCCGAAAAATTGCTTAAATAAATACTTTGCCCATTCTTACAGATGGTTTTCAATGAATGTAAATATTATAATGAAGTTTACAGCAGTTTGGTATCTAAAACCGTTCTTGAATGACCCCACGTGGTGTAGTTGCTAACGCTCTTGCCTTTAGAGCGAGCAGTCCCGGGTTCGATTCCCGGTAGGGACACTCGGTTGTAAAAGTATAACAGCTTTTTCAGGTCAGCCATCTTGAGTGAGGTTTTCCTGGGTTTCTCTTATTCACACCAGCCAAATGCCGGGATGGTACTTAACATAATGGTCCTAGGCCGCTTCTTTCCCTTTCCCGGATAGTGTGATCGCTGAGGGACGTCATCCCTCATACGTGACGGGCTAACATGGCATACATGCCTACAGCCCAGGAATCTTAATTTCTAATCTAACCGTTCTTGAGATATGATTAACATCGTGAAAGTTCGGAACACTGCTTAAAATCATGTAATTCCGATAACTTGTTGTAATTATACCTACCAAAAACTATTGTTGTAGTGTTATAAAAGTAAAGTAAATTGACAGTTATTATAAAAGTTTCCCCCAAATACACCATTTTAAGTAATATAGCAATCTTTACCTTCTTTTTTTCGTATCTACGGTACAGTTTAAGGTATAAAAATTGCTGTATACGACATTATAATCTTTATGTAAAACAATCTATGTTTTAACAGGAATTGTTCCACTAACGATGTTATTTGGCTGTCACTTAGCCTTTACTAATTCTCGGACTTCTTGTTCGGCGTATTCCTAGAGCCAGCTGAACAGAAGAGGACTAACAGATAAAAAAAATGTAGGGAACTGTTGGTAGTTTGCAAGTACTCATAGATCCATGAGTGGCGACCCAGCCAGGATGAACACTCTCAATATGACCTGCAAAACCACAGACTATTATTTATGTTCTTGTTTGCATGTTACCCCTCCCTTTGCCAAGATCAGGATGCTTACTCTGCTCCTATAGATCTGATCCTTGTCGACCCAGTCAAGACAAAGACTTCCATGACAACCTGCAAAATCAACGGTTCCGCTAACAATGTTATTTGCCTGTTACCAGAGCCTTTACCAATTCTCGGGCTTCTTGCTTGGCGTATCCCTAGAGCCAGCTGAACAGAAGAGGGCAAACATATAAAAAATGTAGGCAACTGTTGGTAGTTTGCAAGCACTCATAGATCCATGAATGGCGACCCAGCCAGGATGAACACTGTCAATATGACCTGCAAAACCACAGACTATTATTTATGTTCTTGTTTGCCTGTTAGCCCTCCCTTTGCCAAGATCAGGATGCTCACTCTGCTCTTTATGAATATAGTCTGTTTTTCTGACCTAGAAAGAAGCTATGACATCACAAAACGTCTTGGAAAAGATTGACTTGGGTTAAGATTTAACGGTATTCCTCAGCAGATTCTGTCTCTAGATTAATCGAGGAAAAACACACCTTTCCGCATGAACTGAATTATGGTTTCGTAGTTTAAATGTTGCTAAATGCAAATTTCAGCTTCCAATTAAGGCAAAATGAAAATATACACGGTCATAAGTCATGTGTGTGTTTCATTTTTCCTGGTACGATCCAATGCCTGTAGTATTGGAGTTGGAAGTTTCTTTAGAAGCTTGAAGGATGATATCAGGCAATCTCATTTGGTCCGTTTCAATAGACTTCCAAAAGGATTTCTTAGGTAAATTGTGCAGCTGACAGATGATCCTCAACTCATAAATTGAAAAATCGCCTTAATTAGTAGTCTTCATCTATAAGATTAATTTGAATTTTAATGAACGCTGAATACTGATTGATTTATTGTGTCCTTTTCAGGATTCGGCTGCACCAGTCAGGAAACATTGAAATTGAGAGTGATGCAGCACAAATCTTTGAGAGCAGCTCTCCCTCGCCGAAAGAAGAGAAGAAAGTGGAATCCGCGTTTTTCAATCCTTGGGTGTTGAAATGTCATCAGAGTCACTTTAATTTGGAGGGAAGAGAGATGGTGCAGAGTATCCTTGTTAGGTTTTCTAATACAGTGTTTATATATATATATATATATATATATATATATATACTAGCGTACTTTGCTATTTCTGAGCCTTCCATACGGTGAACGTGCTGCTTCAGCTTGAAAGAACAGGACCATGGGTTACGGAACGGTGAGGTATCAATGCTGCATATTAACTTTCATTATCGTTTCGTAAACCTATAACCGGTTCGCTCCACTTTTTTTTATACCATTCAATTTCGGCAGCTGTATTTTTACCTACATAATACAGTATGTCACTGAGATCAATTAATTAGTTTTGTTGACACATCATGATTACAGGTATAGTGCTATTTCGACTCATTCTTTTCAGAAGTCCTCACGTGCGTGAATCTTGTACCCGAGTCGAATTTCCTCAAAGAAACTTTTTTATTTCTACTGCATCGTGGATTTCCATTGTCTACTGAATGAATATCGTGGAATCGGAAGGTAAGAGTAATAATGTAAGTTGTTGTATATTTCGTTCTTTAATAAATAATGCACAATCAAATTTTTTTAAAAAATATATTTATGTAGAAAGAAGGTCATTTTACTTACAAATGATACATGCCTAGGTACAAGGCACTAATATAAAATTGAATCGATGAAAGCACAGTTCAGATTCAACGTAATTGGAATTACCAAATGAATTGAATAGGATGGAGATTTAATAATGGTATACTAGCCTTGAATTACACTTAAACACCTATTTGTATTACTTTAATTCTATACATCTGGATGACCCCTTGTGTCATCGTCGGTACGTGACTGTTAACCCTTTCCGCTACGATTTATTTTCTGAATTCTGATAATTGAAGTATAAGTTATAAGAGTGCATTATAGATGGATTATTATTATATAACTTTCAAAACATCAATATAGTAATCCTACGTAATTCTATAATAGTTTAAATTTTATGACAAGTGTAGCTCGTCATTGTGCGATTTGGCATCGGGAGGCCATGACGAGCTAGACTCATCATTTCAGTGCAAGGGGTTAAGGAATTTTTCTTACACTGGTGCCAATGCAATTACAGCTTTGATACCTGATGAGAAATTCACCTAAGCAACACAACACAGGGATGAACTAAGGCCACTAGTCCAACATTACTAACTCTGTATACGTTCAGCAAACAGGTTGTGGTGTGCAGATAGTCAGGAGAAAGTGCCTTGTTGAACAGTCGTAAGAAAGTGTACCATGTAAAACACACAATTGCGAGTTATTTCTGGGAGGCACGGTGGCTCAGTGGTAGAGCGCTTACCTCTAGTAAGTGGGGTCCCTGGTTCAATCCCCGGCCAAGTAAGGTTGTGGTGGACAACATCGTGTCCGTGGATTTCTTTGGGGTTCTCCAACATTCGTACTCCACCAAATATTCCATCATCGTTCATTTGCCTTAATCATCCATCTTTTGTTTGACTAAAGAGAATAATCGTGGGACGTAAGCTAAAAAAAAATTATTTCATTTTTGAGAGTTATTTTTCTTTATGACAAAATTTTAGATATTCTGTGCATCAAGCCGTGAGAAACATTAACAGTATATTGGGTCCAAGAATTTCAAATGAACTCACCCATTCACTTTAGTTTGTCAAATTTTATTCCGGTGAGGCAGCATAATAAAATGAGCTCCGTGGGCACCGATTAACTTAATCGCATGACCTTCTCAGGACCATCGTGAAAGCATACCGTCCGAAATGTTTTTAGGCCATTACAGACAAGTTAGGCATCCACCATACCATTGTTGTTCGTGTGCCATTACAGACGAGTTAGATATACACCGTACTATTGACATTTGTTTGCCATTACAGATGAGTTAGGCATACGCCATACCACTGTCGTTCGCGTGCCATTACAAACGAGTTAGACATACACCATTACCATTGTCGTTGGACAGCAGCGTGCAATCGGTAAAATGAAACAGTTGGATGCCACAAGTTAGGACTGCCCAACAAGAATCGCCGTGTGGATGTTACCGTTCTCTGGATGTATGGAATAATATGGAAGATTGTATGCATCGAATTGTCACTTCTGATAAAATACGGATTTTCTACAACAATCGTAAAGGATCAGGACAGTGGTTGGGTTGTGATTAACGTCCTGAATAGTGTCACAAAGCACTCTATCATCTGAAGGTGCTGGTGCTGGTATGGTGGTCGTGATCTATCATGTCTTTCTCCGTGGAGGCAGAACGATCACTGCGGATCGTTATAGTCCTGATTTTTATGAAATGCAACCCCAACTTGTCCGCGAACATCTATCAGTGGTCAAAGAACGGGCAAACTTTCCATGAGCTACAATATAAAACCCAATCATCATATTCTCTCAATATCTCTTCCACAGATTACCATCTTTTCCGGCATCTCGGTCACGTCTTCGAAAGATAGGGGATACGTGCTGCCATCTGTCCAAGATACGCGCTTTCTCTCTACCTAGAAAATACATTGAAAAGATAGTGGATACGTGCTGCCATGTATTGCCTATAGTCAAGCCTTCACACCTTTAGATATCCTTTAGAGATAAATTATCCCCTTTTTCCTGTCCTATTTGTTTGCATATTACTCTTGATGTAGATAGAAAATTCGTAAATATTATAACTAGTAAAATTAAAAAATGTGCTAGGTAATAAATTCTCTTTCGTAAATATTCCTTAACAAAGACAAAGATTTCATCTTACTCGAAAATTTGACGTGGAAGTTCTCTTGTCCGTGCGTTTTGGACTTAAAAATGGGAACCCGACAGTATGGAGACAGCGCAACAAATGCCAAGAAGCAAAGTAAATTGACCAAAGTTGCTACTACGACGTCCGGAAAACTGGGTGTTCGTGTCGGCGGAATGCAGGTGAGTTAACTGCAGCAATTCATTAAGTTAAATTCATGGGTAAGTGTATGTAATTCATATTATCCATTTTTTTTCAAATGTCTTGTATTTCGAAATTCTTGCTGAATTTTCGGTGAACTGAGATGCCATCTTTATCCAGTGGATTAGGATGGATTAACTAGGAACGAAGTAAGGTTTGGTATGCTTTGGGTTAACTCTGTTGGAGATTGGCTCTGAAATCATAACAAATAACTTACTTTGAATGTTAATTAATAGTCCAATCATCATCATCTTCTTCTCCTCCTCCTCCTCCTCCTCCTCATCATCATCATTATTGTTATTATTATAATTATAATTATCATTACCATTATTATTATTATTATTATTATTATTATTATTATTATTATTATTATTATTATTATTATTATTATTATTATTATTATTATTATTATTATTTGTAGTCTCTTCTCTGTTTTGATATTGTCCATTAATTGTAGTCTATTTCGGCCTCCTCCTCCACTTTCCAGCCACCATACCCTCTAGCACGTCCCTCATGATACTTAGCCAATGTTCCAACCATTTTCTTTTCCTCTTCTTAATAATATCTAAAATTGTCATTTTCTCTCACACCATTTCTAACACCCTCGCACAAAGTTTTCCGTTCGACGTAGCTAATTCTCTCCATTCTTCTCCACACCCACATTTCCAAAGCGTTTCTTTCCCATATGATGTCTATTGGCCATATAAGGTACATGTAAAGCTGCAAATTAAGGAATAGTGGGAATAGGTCTAGCAAGTAACAGTGTCACGAGTACACTAGGTGAAGGATTTTGTTTTGTGAGGCATGATATTTTCTTAATATTGAAACAGGAAGTATAGTAGATTTCTACCAATTCCGGTAAAGATAAATTAGAATAGAGGTGGAAATGTATTCTAGGGACACTTAAAGTATGTTTTTTTTTTTTTTTTTTTTTTTATCTTGGTATACTTCCCGCCAGTGCACTTGGTTGGATTTTAAAATATTTTCTGTTAGCACCCACGTGAACATTGTAATCCAATAGACGTCTTATTGACTTTGTCGTGTAGGTGACGTTAGTAGTCAGCCAGCCCATCAAATGAGGTCATTGCTATTTGGTGAATATTTGAAGTGCTTAGTTGGCGCACGCGAACAAGTGTAACTTAGATTTCATTTTCATTTCAATGCTTCAACATAGGTGTAGGATGATCTTTTGGTTGAAAATCTGATATTTTTACATAAGTCGCTGTCCTTGTTTGTTTCAACAATTTTTCTTCTCTTATTTGCTAAAGGCCATTATATTGTATTTTAAAATTTATCAAATCTTAGAAAAGATTTTCTGAAGAATACTGTTATTATCCTAATGGTGGAATAAATCAGAAGTACAGGGTGTTTGAAAAAGAACTCCCTAGTTTTAAGTACAGTGAAACCTGTCAACTTGGCCACCTGCTTATCTTGGCCTAGTTCGTCTTGAACCTGCATTTTCCCATAAGACATTCGTTACTTACTACTCTATAAGTTGGCCACCTGTTTATCTTGGAAGTTGGCCACACTGAACCAAGGTTCACCCTATGATGATAATGATAAATTTACCTGTGTATCTTGGCCACGCAAAATACAGTTTTGTTATTTTTCTTAACTCTTTCGAATTCCCATATGTTCTGTATTTGTGACTGGACACAAAGAAGCATAGATTCGCACGATTTGTTCTTGGAGGTCAATGACCAGAACACTACCCTCATAAAGGGGTGATGAAGGAAGGTGTGAATAAGAAAAAGCACGTACAGGAATTCAGGAAATGGTTGTGCGTATTTGTTTACCCTATCTGATTTGCTAAAATCATTAGCTTATCAACTCCTCTCATCAGCGAGGAGCGTTAGTAATTCCGGAAAAATCTCAAGGTTAAAACTAACCATCTCAATTGTCAACTATTGGTGCCTGTCGGCTTGTCAAAAGATAGCGGAGTTTTTGAGGTATGAATTCCCTGAAGATTTTCTCAAAACATCTTTTGCTCCGAGGGAAACACTTCTAGCTCATTAACAAGAGGTAGTTAACTACAATATCACAATGTGCATATCTGCCAAAAAGAATAAAACAAATACGTCTAGAATGAACCACCATTCAGTAACAACTAAAAAGAAGTCATATAAATTGCATATGAATTTCTCAATTTATAACTTAGCTTTTCTTGTTTTCAATCTGAATAACTCAGTGTGTTATAATATCAATTTCAATAAAATGCGTACATACGCTTCTATTTTGTGGTTGTTTGTGTTGTTGTGTTTTCAATCCGAATAATCCAATGTACCAGACTAGTTTTCAGGAAGTGAAAGGTATGCACATATATTAAACATACTATAGTAATATTTTCTAGTACTGTATATTTTTATGATTACTCTATATACATTATTTATAAGTAGCTGTAGTGCCACTGATTATTAAAATTTTACAATCAAGTAATACTAGAAATCCTATTCTAAAAATACAAAAATCGCACTTATTTTCTGTAAGTTGGCCACTTTTCGATGAAACCGATGGTGGCCAACATAGACAGGTTTCACTGTATAAATTTAATTGGGAAATGAATGAAAACTTACATCAATGAGTACATATCATGAGAGAGAATTCCTTCAAGTTTTGTTTAATGTCAATAGACTTCAACGTGGGATCCATTTGTGGCCCTGCACACGTCGAGACGATATTCCACTTCTCGCCACGTATTCACCGACATTGACTTTAGCCAATGACGGATAGTTTTTGCTGTAGGTGATTCACCACCATACTGACGTCTAAAATTACGTTGCACTGTTATAACTTGACTTAGTTTTCACAAGCCAAATAACACACTGCGCTTTCTGTTGCGGAATACACATTGTTGCTGAGTTGCTCTGCACTGCACGCCTGCCTGGACTGAACTGAAAAAACAGAGGGAAAAAAACAGCACTGGTGGCGTCTCAAGGTCAAGCAGACCTACCAACTGCAGGGGAGCCAAACTTGGAGAGTTGATGAATCAAACACCACAAACTAGAATAGTATATGTCACTTTGTACAGATTCTAGGACACATTAAAACTAGGGAGTCCTTTTTCAAACACGAAGACTAATTTACCACAAAGTATTTTGTCTGAAATGTTAGTTAGCTTTACACTAACACTGACATACACAATGTTTTATCAGCACAGGTGCTTTTTGTAACTATTCACAAGCACCTTTCTTCTGCTTTCAATAATTTTAGAAAGATTACAACTTCTGTCCTTGTGATTTGAAAATAATGTTATACATACTAAAATTAAGGTATTACAAAAAACTTAGTTCAGTTTCATTCACAGAATCGACATTTTGATTTTCATGAATAAAATTGATGGTGATTTGTTTTTTTCTCCATAGTTCGTGATTTCATCACAGTATCAACTAGCCAGATCCTTCACAGAAGGTCGATTTGTATGAAATGTTTAAACTAAAACTACTCCTTGTTTTGCAACCTTTAAAAGGAAGAATCAAAAGTAATGCATAATTTTAGCTTTGTCTGTCTTGGTGTGTGAATAATAGCATGCAAATATGCTTTAATTAATTTTCTGGTTTTCTTTTTTCTGAAGGTGTACCACGTAAGTTCCAATCGCTTTTTATGCCACGACAAGTATTACGGACGAAGTTTATCTATAGCAGGCTTCCAACACGCGCTATACCAGTTTTTGCATAACGGAACAAGATTACGAGTGGACATTTTGCCTTCCTTGATTCAGAAATTGGAAGAATTGGATTTGGTCCTCAGCCAGCAAGATACATTCCGCTTCTACACGAGTTCTCTCTTACTTCTGTACGAAGGCAGCGATCCAGTAGCCGAGACATGTGCTCCTGTTGTGTGTGATGGCGTTGGGGAGGGGCAGGTGTTTCGGTTTAACCATAGACAGATGCAGAAAGGCCGACGAAAGCTTGGGCGCAGTGTAAGTGCAGACACTATGGTGTGTTCTCATTCTTTAGAAGCAAGTAACAACAGTCATGTAAAGGAGTTCGTGAATAAGCGAAGCCAGCAAGAACGATCACGCAGTTTGGACCCAGATCATAATTTCAATAGTTTTAACAGTGATGAAGGATTATTGAGTGGAGATAATGAGCCTAATAATCCTTTGGTGGATGTTCGCATAATTGATTTTGCACACTCCACGCACAAGGGCCTCGGAGATCCGATTGTGTATTCTGGTCCCGATCGAGGTTTTCTCTTCGGATTGGAAAACGTCATTGGGTTGTTAAAAGGGATTGAAAGAGAATATGGCTAAACGTAGAGGTATGTAGGTACTGCAATTTCTTGGTATCAATACTTCTGTCGGAGAGTACTTAGTGTGTTTATTTTGACATGTGTGTTATCAGTTTATCGCCATTAACGATAGTTTTATTTATTGAAGTTTCGTGTCCCTTTTCAGCACTGGGGCTATATGAGATGTTGACCTCTCTTTTGTGTGGGTTCTTAGCTTCCTCACGAAGGTCCTGAGAGATGATCGAGCACCGAAACATACCATTCGCCCCTGGTTGTCTTATTTTTTGAAGCTCCTAGCTGCATCAAGAAGTGTCTTATTTTCCAGAATGATTTCCAGAAATCTTGATAGGTCGTCACAAGTTCCGTTGACATTCTATTTTCTCTGACTATAAAGCTTTTATTACACTAACTAAACGCTAGTTCGACATGTACGTTACTCACTGGTATAGTAAGAATGTACTGCATTATTTCCAACATATTTTAGCATCTGGTTTCTTGAAATATGTACTCCATAATTTACAGTTATTATAGAAAAAGAAATCGCCGTGCATCCGGTGCTACTGTTTCCCTGTTAAAGCTGTAATATTGAATATATCGCCTCTGCTGGGGCCATGAACGGGAACACTCCTACCTCAAACGGCAAGAAATTACTGAGACATGCAATTTCTAGTTCTGTAATAAAGAAACACTTCTAGTATTCAAAAAACATTAACGCTTGAAGCTTTGAACCTGTCTATTCACTTTTAAGGTATGAAAGTAGTATTCGTTAATTTAAGTTGTGAGTTTAACGTCCCGTTCAGTAGCAAGGCTATATGAGACGAGGACCTACTGATTAACGTGGAATCCGAACCACATGAGCTCCCGCCGGGAATCGAACCCGGGTCTCCCACGCCAAGTAATATTCGTATGAAGATTTAACTTGTTATGGATACTTTCACTTCGCACCAACTTATTTCACTGTATGCACTCCGTCCCTTGATGTTTGATTGTCTACAGTTTGCACAGTGACATTTCTGTAACGGAAATACATGAGTACCATTTTAGTATCCATGAAGTAATTTTGTATATAAATGAACAGGTAAAACTGGATTATTCAAGGGACGAAGTGCATACAGTGAAAGACGTTAGTGCGAAGTGAAAGTATCCATAACAAGACAAATCTTCATACTTTCACACCCTAAAAAGTGAATGGGTAAGTGCAAAGCTTCACACGTTAGAACAATGTTAGTGCTTTTTGAATACCCAGAGTCAGGACTGGCCCTCCTTCAGTGTCATTATTTTCCCTTCCCTTTTCTCCAGAAAGAACAGATCTTAAAAGCCACGATTTTAAGTATGCTACCACATGATGAACAACGAAGAGGAGGGAAAGAGCACTCGCATTCAGAAAAGCCTAAACAATACAAATACATTCTCCTTGTGTCTGATTTTTCTTTAAATAATAATATGTTAGTGAAAAATAAAGCAAAGACACCTGCAGAGGAAAGATGGTAATCCTTTTTATAGAATTCAATATCGAGCTTCAATCCCAATATATCGATTTGCAATTTCAGTGCAACTAGCTCTTTTACCTTTATTTCTTGATTTTCCTTCTACATCTGTTGAAAAATTAAAAAAAAAAAAAAAAAAAAAACTTGTTTGTGATAAAGACAAGACTAGTTTTCATATCAAAGCTGTGATAATTAACTAAATGGAACAGGTGTTCGCTACTGTTTTGAGAATTGAGTTCTTCTATTTAACAACAATCAAGCAATTCATGCTGGGATTTGTTTGACGATTTGGTTTAGCACTGTCCATGTGACCTTAAACTAATGCGACCTAAATATGATTTATGCATGTAGTATTGAAATAGAAGGTCAGCTTAACAAATTTAACTACCATCATCATGAAGTCTATTTCCAACAAGAAATATTTATTTTAAATAGTATGGTTTTGCCGCCCCATGCAAATGGACGTGTTGCACATTATGGTAGAGCTGGCCCTGTTCGGAGTGTTTTCTTTATTACATGACTGGAAACTATACAATGTCTCAGTGATTTCTTCCAATTTGTGGTAGGAGAGTTCGCGTCCATCGCTCCAGTGCAGACCAGAAATATTAAATTTTAACAGGGATACAGTAATATCGGATGCAAGGCTAGTTTTTTTTTTTTTTTTTTTTTTTTTTTTTGTATGCTTATATATGCATCCTAGAGAATCTTTTCTATCAAGAGTTGGTATTATAGATTTCAAAACAGAGAAATTACTTAGCAGTTAATTTCCATCGAAACTAATTTTAAATTTCATCCTCAGTTCTGTCAAATCATTAAATAACAGTGTTAGGGCTACGCGATAATACAGACGCAACAATGAAAAGAATTTCTTCATCATCATCATCATCATAGATATTTTGCCATTATTGGCAGGTCACTTGCTGCATCTGAGAATCTTCCATGCTCCACAGTCCTCCGCTAACCTCTTCGTCTCCACGTACAATTTCTCTGTTTGATATCGTCCATTAATTGTAGTGTTTCTCGTTTCCTCACTCTTTTCCTTGCCACCATACCCTCTAGCACGTCCCTCATGATACTGTTCCTTCCTAGCCAATGTCCTAACTAGTTTCTCTTCCTCTTCTTAATAATATCTAAAATTGTTCTTTCTTCTCACCATTTCTAACACCCTCTCATTCGCTTTCCGCTCGACCCAACTAATCCTTTCCATTCTTCTTCACACACACATCACGAAAGCTTCCAGTCATTTTTCATCATTTTTGCGTAATCTCAATCTTTCTGACCCATAAAGTACAATATTCCACACGAAGCATTTTACGAGTCTTTCTGAACTCTTTATTCTAGGTCCCACAAAACAGTAGTTTTTTTCCTGCTAAGGGCTTCTTTCGCCATTCTTATCCTTGCTTTTATTTCACGTTCACATTTCATATGGTCACTAATAATACTACCCAGGTATCGAAAACTGTTCTATTTACTTCCCTCCTACTTCTATATTTGACACCGACCCCGTCGTTCCAATCACCACGGCTTTTGTCTTTCTAACATTTGTTTTTATTCCATATTCTTCACAGTCCTTCCTCAAGTTTTTTTAACATCTTATTGATTTTTTTTTTTAGATTCTGCAATAAGCGCCATATCATCCTCAAACCGTATACACCAAATCATTCTACCTCCTACTGAAATGCCGTCGTGAACTTTGTGGTGGACGAACACCGTGCTCGTGGGTTTTCTCCGGGTTCTCCCATTTCCTCCCACTTTCTTCATTCCACCATTTCATTCATTTCTCATAATCACCGTCTCCTTTAGCCTAACCGGCATATGCGTGGGACGTAAAACTGAAAGATTTCATTTCATTTCATTTTTTATTGTGTAGGCTCTTCCTCACTATCTCTTCTAGATAGATATTAAATAATGTAGGCGAGAGACGGCAACCTTGTCGTACTCTCCTTCCAATTGCACTCTCCTCTGTCAGTTCCTCCCCTATTCTAACACTCACTTGTTGGTTCATATATAAGTTTCTTATGAGTCTTTGATCTTTCCGTTCCAACCTAACCTTCTTTAGAGCTTCCTACAACAATTCCCAATTGACGCTGTCAAAAGCCTTTTCTAGAACAATAAATACCCTTAAATCAATAAATAAATCACATGTATCTCTTTCCCTTTTTCTGTAAACCTTTCCTCTATCACTCTTAATAATCCAATTGTATCTGTTGTACCCTTACCCCTCCTGAAGCCAAACTGTTCCTCCTGAACTTTTCTAGATCAATAAATACCACATAGACCTCTTTCCCTTTCTCTATAAGCCTTTCACTGATTTAGAGCTGGCTTTTTGTAACAACAAAAAATGTAATCGTTGTAAATAACTACCAACAACTAGTTACACCATGCGTATGATATTAAGTCACAAATGGCATAGTTAATTAATTACAGGTAATTTAATATTTTAACCCGGCCATTTAGTTAGTTATGTCCGTAAACCTGTAGAGTGTATTTCGAAACCGGGCGGCGCCAGAAAATCTGGCAGTCCTATGTATATCTCTTAAGAAAGAGTAAAAGCATAGGAATGTAACTGTAAATATTCGACGCAAGAAAATGGTAGGCCAGTTAAAATAGGATGATAAAGAAACATTTCAATGAATAATTCCTGTCGAATATAAAATTGTTAGGAATTTCTGAGCGCTTTATCATCCCATTGAAAAATGCCTGTTTTCTTGTGGTGATTTCAGTTCTATTGAAGTTTCGATTACTCAAGAAATTGCCAGTACCAATAGAATGTATTAATATTTTAGAAGAATGCGTGAGTAGTTGTTATGTTTCTTATTGTTTATGAATTATGATAGTAATAGTAATATAAAATGTTATTATTTTTTTAAACACACAATTTTAATGTATAGTGTAATAATATAAAATCATAGAATTTAATTTCGTTTACCTGCCGATATCTTCAAAGGTTGGGCTTTATTCTTCAGGTAAGTGCGTCTTCTATAGTACATCTTTTTATACAAAGTGGTACATAAATGTGTTACAATGTTTTGGAAACAGATTCCTTACATCAAAATAAGAAAAAAACAAGTTTATGTGGATCTGTACTCAAAAGTGGTTAGTTTCGGAGTGCCGAAAAAGTGGTTAGTTTCGGAGTGCCGAAAAAGTGGTTAGTTTCGGAGTGCCGAAAAAGTGGTTAGTTTCTGAGTGCCGAAAAAGTGGTTAGTTTCTGGGTGCCGAAAAAGTGGTTAGTTTCTGAGTGCCGAAAAAGTGGTTAGTTTCAGAGTGCCGAAAAAGTGGTTAGTTTCGGAGTGCCGAAAAAGTGGTTAGTTTCAGAGTGCCGAAAAAGTGGTTAGTTTCGGAGTGCCGAAAAAGTGAAATGAGTGAACTTTGAAAGTTCATAGCTCCACTACTATGGGACCTATCGTAGTCGGGTCAAGATATCACTGAGGAACTGGAATGTGAACTATTCAAATATCCATATTTGAAAATGCTTCAGTACTTGCACATTAATATTTAGAGAGGTAGCTGGAGGGTGATCTAGTACTCCCAAACAGTCTCTCTAAAAGTGATTGTGCAAGTACCGGACGTTCTGAAAGATGGATATTTGGATAGTTCACATACTAATTCCTCAGTGATGTCTTGGCCCGACTACGATAGATCTCATAGTAGTGGAGCTGTGAACTTTTAAAGTTCACTTATTTCACGTTTTCGGTACCTTATAACTCCGAAACTATCCACTTTTGAACACAAGTCCATATGTACTTTTTTTTTCTTATTTTGATGTAAGGAATCTGTTTCCAAAATATTTTGACACATTTTTGTAACCCTGTATATGTATGTTTTCAACCTAAGCCTTGAACAAATTGTGGGACCTACAGGGTGGTCCGGAAGTGGGCATACCCCCCCTTCTTTTTTAATTTCAACAGTATAGTGTTAGTTATGGTAGAATGTCTGTACACAATTACCTTGAAGTCTTAAGAGTCATAAACATTGGTATGATCACCATCCATGTCGTAACACAGCTTAATTCTGCGCCAAGTTCTCGCAGATGTTTTGCGGAGATACTCCGGAGTCACGAAGGTGAAGGCGTGTTCCACAACTGCACGTAATTCCTGCGTTGTGTGATATGGAGTGTTTCTTACTTGTAGCTTTATGAAACCCCAGAGAGCATTGTCTGGTGTCGTCAGATCGGGACTTCTTGGAAGCCAGGCAAAGAGAGCTGGTGAAGATGCACAACCTCTTCGAATCCAGCGGTCAGAAAACGTCTGATTCAGGTAATTGCGCACGTGAATCGGGAAGTTCCAAATCGTGAATGAATATGGATAGCAATGTTTGCCAGACAATGTCAAGCAATGTTACCAAACAAATGTGGATAAAACCTAAAACTGTCAGAAAATATCAATTAGGGGTACGCCCACTTCCGGACCACGCTGTAGGTACTGCTTTACACTTAGGAAAATTTCGTAGCTACCAACAGTGGATATAACAGTCAAAATTTAGGAGTACAATTTTTTTAGCCCGTAGAGGCGATGTACAACGAAGCGGTACCTAGGAGTTTTAGTAAAGTTAGGCCTGTGTCTAATAACTGTAACTCATCAAGTTTAGTGATCGTGTCCAATACGTTTAAACCACAGTAGAATAAAAAATTTACAAATTAGATATATCAGACATAAAAGGACGAACCATTTTTCATGTAATTGTAGTGGCATTTATCAACAATTTTTCAGTGTTTCCGCAACAAATCTTTAGTATAAATTTTAGATTCAAAATTAAAAAAGTACATATTTGTATATCTGCAGAATAAAGCTGGATCTCTGAAGATATCCACAGGAAAATAGATGGACGAATTACACAAGGATCAGTTAAAGAATCAACGCAAAACTATAATAAAGATTTTAGTAATTTTATTATACTAGTAATATGTTAAATTAGTAATTACCTCAACTTTTTTTCCCCTTCATATTTTCGATTAGTCTTTGCCGTACAAGAGTATTTAATAGACTGGATAAGCTGTGTATTTTTTGAAGACGAATATTTTTATTTTTATGTATTTATATGTACATCTAGATGTTTTAGAAAAAAAGATTCGCATGTATGTGTTTTTAATTACTAAATAACATTGCTTATGAGAGAATATGTAAACTGTTAAGTGTGAACTATTTCAAGAGAAAACAAAAATTCTTTGGAAGGATTTAATCCATTTAGCTTTCGGTCGTAACTTATTAATCTTTTTCGGACGTTTTGTAAATGTTCAAATGTATTAATTACATTTCTAAAAGCAAATCATTGAGACGTACATATATTATAATATTGTAACTTTCTAAGATTATAGTTGTTTACTCACTTCATGTTGTACCAGATTCATCATTCAATAGTATCAGCCAGTACTGATATATATGAAAGAAAGAAAGAAAAAAAAGAAAAAAAAAACATTACTCAGCTGGAGTAATTCAATTTTTGAGTCACAAATACATGATTTTCTCGAATATTACTTAGCATCAGAGTAATTTCGTTTTTCTGTATAAGTGTGGAGTGGAGTAATGTATTCTCTTTACAAGTAGTTACTGTAATCAGAGTGCGAACTAAAAATTGCACTGATTGGCTAATAGGAAAATGTGCAAGAGCGGTCATACGTTGAAAGCAGGGTCGTGCCGAGCGGGGGGGCGAGCGGGGCAACGGCCCCGGACGCCGAAGTAAGGGGGGCGAAAAATTCGATAGAAAAAAGGAAAAATTGCTTGGAACATACGTATGGGTGCGCCGTCTTATACTTTCGCCCCGGGCGCTGATTTTCCACGGCACGGCCCTGGTTAAAAGTATCCTAACTATATATAAAATTACATGAACTGACTGACATAAAATAAAGGAGTGCTTCCGGTTGCCGTGAAAAGTTGAAATTTGGCATGATTATAGCTTTTCGGGACTAACTAACTGAAAAATTGCCAAAAGTGAATATTTTTAAGTTTTAGGGGGTCTAAAGGAGGAAAGAAGAAAATCCCCACGTTATTTAAATGGGCGTTTTTTCTCCCCCGACCTATAATCTCATATTTTAGGTTCTTAGAATTGGAATAACAACTTGAAATTCAGTATGCTTGTACGTTTTCGTTATCATTCCGTAAGTAAATCACTAATAATAATTTCCAACGTCAGAGTAGTTTTATGGGCAATTAAAAATTTTTTCCCATCTTATTTATATGACATCTTCTACACTCCAAAATGTTTGCGCACTTCGGCAGGATGAGAACAATGAAATTTGGCATGATAGAAGCCTTCTGGTACTGATCCTCAAGAGAACTGCCAAAAGTGAATATTTTTAGTTTTAAGGGGTCTAAAGTGGGGATGAAGAAATTCCTATGTTATTTAAATGGGGTGTTTTCTTGAGATACAAAATCTTATCTTTCAGAAAGATGAAATATGAAAAGAAATTTGAAACTCCGTAAAATTGTGGCTTTAAGAGGTGAGGTCATAGGCCGAGCAAGCGGGTTGGAGGACAGAACTCCTAGCTAGCCGAAAGCTAGTTTATGTATAAAACCAACACTAAGTTCGAAACCAAATCATTTTCGTTGTTTGTAATAGGTTTCTTTATTTAATATAACTTGGTAGCAGAACAGATCGTAAAACGGCGAAACCTACCAGCCGATTTTGGTACCCCGCGCCGTATCCTGATTCGCTATTTACAAGTATTGCATAAATCGTAATCTCTTCATTATGAGGGTCCTGCATTTTCTTTTTCTTGAAAACTAATCGCGTTGGTCAGTGCTATTTTTATGACTTCCAGCATCTAGCCTCATCGTGACTGGAATTGTAGCCTCGTCGTGATTAAGTAGTTCGCACTCTGATTACGAGATTTTAAATTGTACGAATTTCCACGTGAAATGTATCTCGTATGGTATTCTAATGAATCATTAACAAAAAATCTGAATTTCTGTGAAGTATAGTACTTGATGTTTTTTTTAATAATGTATTTTAAGAACTTTTGAAGTGAAACAATAGCTACAAGTTATTATTGCAAAGAGTATTTAATGAACAAAATATCAAAAGAGTTCATTCATCAATGTAATGTCTATCATGGGTACTATAGTTTGTTAAATATCGGTCCATTATAATGTAACGTGTCTTGGATCGTCTTCCTATTATGTAAGTTTAAAAATAAACATCTAATACTGTTACAATGAAATAATTAAATTTGATATCTTAAATATGAGGGAAGATATCAAGAGTCTTCACTGTGTTCTGCACTACATTTTAGTAAACGGTACGCTCTGCTCCATTCAGGATAAGCCAAGGTATAGTTTTGTGTTAAAAATCTTGGCCACCCACCTGCCTTTCAAGAGCCCCGTAATCTTATCTACAGTTGAAATTAAATTGGACAACTGTGCATTTTCTTTCACCTAGATCCAAGTTTTAGAACTTCTCAACATCCAGTTGCTAGAATATCACCTTTGTTTATTGTTTATGTGTGTTTTTATTAGCATTTTGTTTGTTATTTAGGTATTTAGATGATGATAATGAAGAAAAGGAGGTGGGGAACGTTGTGAAGACTCTTAAAGTAGCTTTAAACAGCTTGCAGTTTATAAGGATTCATTCAGAAAAAGTTTAGTGTTGGTGCCACGTAACTGGGCGGATGAATAGAAATGCGCAATGACAATGAGAATCACAAAGCATTCGTTAATTATGTTTCACCCAGAAAGAGACAGTAGCAGCTCTGTTTCTGTATTATATTTTTAATTATTTTTATGTTGGTACATTGATTAGTCTGTATTACATCCATTATTAATTGATTTTTGTTTGTTTAGATAGTTAACTAAGTTGGTCAGTGATCAGAAGCAACAAATCAAGGCTGATACTAAAGCGGGATATTCAACAGACAATGTTGCAAGATGTCAGTAATGTAGCATCGGCGATAGAACTATGTAGCATATCTATAAAATAGTAAAGAAACTGGTTAAACTATAAAATCTTCATGATGTACAGAAGTCAGTCCGTTTCCATCCGAACAAACTGAAGTTATTGCTTACGTAAAGAGATTCTACTTCACCACCACCAGTCATGGTTCATGTAATGACCACCTGTATGAATCATTGCACGACATCGCAGTTTCCACAGCAAGGTCATTTCGTGTCAATTCAACTCACGACTCAATCCGGCCCTCTCGAATTTCTTTAAAAATTTGTACATCTTTTTTCGTTGTGGAGGAGACAGCTCTACATAACATTTAATTACACTAACAGTGATCGATCCTCCACCAAGCCATTGTACCGACGTTGTTCTACTATGTAGAAAAACATAAAGTTTGCATGGGGAAAGAACGTGATGTATCCTTCCCAAAAAAGAACTCTTTTTTTTTTTGGTGGCGTTTTACCCATTACATCCTCATTCTGCTACACAACAATTAAGAGACTAATACATTTAAGGGCACAGTTTTCTTGCTCTGTGAAACCCGGTTTGACAGTTAGATAGAATGAGGATGGATTTATGTATGTAATTAGTTCGGATGGAAACAGATTAGCCTCTGTATTACTGCTTGCTCTGTGAAAAACCCGGTTTGACAGGTCAGACAGAATGTGAATGGCTTTATGTCTGCAATTTGTTCGAATGGATACAGATTAGCCTCTGTATTACTGCTTGCTCTGTGAAATCCAGTTTGACAGATCAGATAGAACACGAATGGGTTTGTGTCTGCAATTTGTTTGAATGGAAACAGATTAGCTCCTGTATTACTGCTTGATCTGTGAAATCCGGTTTGACAGGTCAGACAGGATGCGAACGGATTTGTGTCTGCAATTTGTTCAGATAGAAACAGATTAGTCTCTAGATTACTGTATTAAGTAAACTGTGTTTTGAAAAGTCGCATTTGAAGCGGAAGGACTCTCGCTTTGCCCGTTCGACAACACCCCAGTTAGTGGCAGCGACAGAAGTAGGGAATAATTATCAATATATATAACTATTGATTAGTTGATGCTAGTATTTTTAATGAAGAAATGCAGTCTGTAGTATAGACGGAAATTTGGGTAAAACAGCAATTGTTCTAAATATAGTATAGAAAAAGTAATGAGTAGGTTGGTTTAACTACACAAGAATCAAGAGTTATTACGAGTATTAATTAATAGTTTAAAATAAAGTGTGAATTAAACTAGAACGATTTTCAACAACTACTATACAGTTGTTATGTTAAAAATGTAGTCTCACCTTTTTTTCAAGCTTGTAATTGTATGGATTGAAGTAGATGTATTTTCAATTTTATTATTATTTATGGTACATGTGTGTTATTATATTTGCTTTGCAGAGTACGAGGGTTTTCTGTAACAATTGGCAAAATGTTTTAGTTTTATTTCATTTATATCAATTCTTTTCTAACTTTAGGTCTGTTTGATTTAACTAGTCTTATAAACTTTTTAACGTTCGTTGAAGTGCCATATTGTTAGGCCAAGTGCTGAATGCAAGTGTTGTTGCGTTGATATGCTATTTTATAATAGGAATATTATGTTTTTAAAGTTTTTATTTTTAATAAATGCATTTACAGTGTGTAATTTATTTTTTATGATGATATGTTTGTATGTTTTTATGTGGCCAGCTCAAATCCTTCGTAGTAACAGTAATGTGATGAAACTAGACGAAACAATAGTACTTTCCAGAAGGCATTTGACACACCCTTGCCTATTGAAAGAGACTGATCCCTAAAACAAAATTGTTTTGATTCCTTCGAGTCGTAATGTTCTCTGATTTTCTCTTACATTTTTGTGTACAGCGCGTCAAATTAGCGTTTTGTCAAATTTTATCTTTATAAAATACTAATCTTAAACTCGTATTTACGTAATCTTAACTCTACGTGCTTATTCGTAGACGTTTCGGTGCTTGTTTGTCATCGTTATCGGTGCATAATGATTAAAAAAATATTTACATCGAATAAATTAATAATACGGATGATTAAGTGAAGTTCAAGGTTAGTATTTCATTAATAGATACGCATCGTGTGAGTTGATTTAACAAGTTTTATCTTGTTTTTTCTACATATTTTCTTGCTTGACCTTTTCAGACCAAGTTTCCTTGTCCTTTTACCCTTGATGATGATGCTTCAGATAGCTGGCGAAATATTCGAAAAAAGAATCCTCGCTTTCCATTTGATCACTGAGTATATAATTTGTTACATTAAAATCTGTCTTCATTTCAACAAAAATACTTTCTTCATTAAGAACAATGGACTTAAAGATAGCTTCCATATTTACAAGCTTAGGTCGGCCACACCTTGACTACCTTTATTTACATTCTTAGGTCGGCTGCACCTTGACCAGAGAACAGGACAACTGATGTTCGGTACTGTGAGCAATGCATTAAAGCAGCATATTCACTCGACCACGTGATAAATGTCTCTCCAACGTTGAGACTGTGATAAGTAAATGTTCTCACCCCAAATTGGGGATCTAGACATATTCGTGCAGTACTGACCAAGATTGGTAAAAATGCGAAATATGAGCGGCAGACATCAAAGGGTATAGGAGTTAGAAGAGTGTAAAGCTAACATTGCAGTCTGTGCATCCCTCATCGCTGGTCTAGTGGCTAACGTGTGTGCCCAGGTTCGATTCCTGGTAAGAGCAAGATAACTTAATTTCACAATAATTCACTTTTTATGAATCTCCTTTAGGCTAAAGGGCGTTAAGCAATCCAATTCCTTTTAGAACTTCTACTGTATAAAATGTTTATATGCAGACACATTAAGTCTAGCAAACGTCCAGAAGACTTGGTAAAAGTTTCTTCCCAGCAATCCGTAAACTGTGCAAATATTTAGATAAAGGAGAGGGGGTGGGTCAGAAGGAAATACAGGCAAAGTCTGATGGACAGACACCACAGAGTTGGAGAGCAGGAGGCCTTTAAACCTGTGACCAAGAAACAGGTCAGAGAGGCAGAAAAGAGAAGGTGGTAGGTTCCATAGTAGAAGTTCGAAAAAAATGATTTTTTTTTTTTTAAGTTTGTCACACAATTATTCCCTCTGGGCGAAAGAAGAAATATGACTCGTAATTGAATGAGTGTGAAGTTATTATTTCCCGCCGGGAATCGAATCCGGGACCACGTGAACCAAAGACATACGCGTAAACCACTGAACCCGCGATGAGTGCTTGGAGGCATTCGAGACTAACGTGCATTAAAATTTTCCATATACAGCACTGTTGGCTTTTAGACCTTTCTAACTCCTATACACTTTGATATCTGCCTCTCAATTTTCCTGCTTTTACTACTCTCGGTTAGTACTTTAGGAATGTATATACTGTGTCTATATTCCCGATTAAATACTTGAGAGACACGGTCCATGAACTCAAGCCTCTCCACACTCTTTAATGCCTCCTTCTACCTCAGCGTGGCTGTCTTGCTTCTGATCAGTGTGCGGCCTATCTCAAAATGGTTGCTGTGTTGTATGGCTTAAAAGTGTTATCAGTTCTATTCCCACTTTTATACTATTAAATCGTTAGGACAGTATATATTGTGACACGTATTGTACAGAACATATCCGATGTTGACCAAATTTGGCATAGAGATAGATCTAAACATACTTAGTATCACGGGATCCAGGGTCTATGCAGACCTTTGGATCCCAAGTTATAGACTATTAGATTTTTGGGTTGGACTTAGTGAAAAAATTGCTGCTCATGTCAAGGGTAAAAGTATCCATACACAGATAAATTTCTAATTGCTCTTTTTGTTCTAATATGGGGACGCGGAAGCCAATAAAAATATAATTGCAACATATCCATCCATAGGGTCACGAAGAAAATGACTACAAAATTAGGATATAAATTTGTTTTGTGTCTCAAATATTATTGATTACAGATATCTTTTAAAGTGCAGATATGATAATTAAGAAATAATTAGCAAATTATTATTATTATTATTATAGTTCCGATTCCAGTTCGCACCAAATGGACTGTGTGGTAGACAAATACCGTGTGCATGTGTTTACTCGGGTTCTCCCGTTTCCTCCCACACTCTTCATTCCACCATTTCATTCATTTCTCGTCATCATCGTCTCCTTTAAGCCTAGATGGCGTAATCGTGGGACGTAAAACTTAAAGATTTAATTTCATTTTTGTATTGTTTATTATTTTACTAAGAAATCAGAAGTTTCTTATAAAAAAAGATTTTTGCATATGACTAAGTAGTGTTTGTAGTGTGATATGTTAAAGGAGTTTCTTCTTTATGGTCGACAGTGTCTGAAATATTAGGAAAGATTTATATCCCAATTTTGAGATCAGTTCCCTCGTCTCTGGATGAGTTGGATTCCGCGTCATTAAAGTAGTCCAACAAGTACAAATAGAAATTTATCTGTTTTTTTTTTTTTTTTTTTTTTCAAATCATTGACATGAAAGATAGTTTTGTCCGCAAAACAAATTCACTAATCTAACTAACTAAACTAACTTTATGGCCTATGGAACTCGAAAGTTCAATGCCGCGTTCACAAAAACTCTCCATTGACTTCTATTCTTAGCCAACTGAATCCAGTTTCTATTTTGTGTTCCTATTTCTGCGAGATCCATCTTAATATTGTCTCTTCATCTGCGCGTAATTTTTCCAAATTGTCGTTTTCCGATTGGGTTTCCAATGAAAACTTTGAAAGCGTTCCTGTTTTCTTCCATTCTGGGTATTTGACCTGCCCACCTCTCTCCTAGATTTGATAACTCTCACAATGGTTGGTAAACTATATAAATTATGTACTTTCTCGCTATGTAGTTTCCGCCATTCTCCATTCCCGTTCCTCTTGGGTCCAAATATTCGTTTCAGAATCTTATTCTCAAATACTTTCAGGCTACGTTCTTCCTTCAGATTAAGCGACCATGTTTCACAATCATACAGCACAATAGGCATGGTTATCGTTTTATATATTTTAATGCTTAAAATTCCTCGACACAATTCGCGACGACAAAAGGTTTTGAACTGAATAATAATATGAATTCCCGCAAATAATTTTTAGTTGTAATTTTTACCTTTCGCATTAATTTTTAAAATGCAGAAAAGTGGGAACAGGACTGATCAATATTTCTTTTAATAGCAAAGAATAAACTATTGAAATAAAACATATTGTAAGTCTTGTGTAAAATGTAATTATGCAAAATAATGCAGGTTTTAATTGTCTGGCTGCATGTATGTTTCATTACCTCGTAAATTCTGTTCCAAAGTTCAAAAAAATTCATATTAAATGGACTTTTCTAAAATAAATTTTAAAGAAAAATGATTTCCAAAAAAACGTTTCATGTGGTACATTTAGAACTCAGCGATATTTTTTTTTAGTTGTAGTGTAATAACGGACTGTTGTCAATATACTTTTTTTTTTTAATCCACAAATCAGGTGTGTTGTACTGGTATGCACTTCCAGTAAACGATGTTTAGACCTGTCATAGGTAATAGTTGGTAAAATGTATACTATACCTTTTGAGTCTGACGTACTTGTGCCTCGATTTAATGTGGTCGGATTGTATAGTTTAAAAAAAAAATAATACTTCGGTGTTTAAAAAGCAGACAATTCATTGTAATAATAATAATAACTTACTAATGGAGTCAAAGTACCAAGAAATTATCATTCTCATTTCTGTGTTGTGAGAATTGATAAAGAGTATAAATGTATGTGAAATTTGTGTTAGGCGTGTAGTGAGAAAAATACTTTGAAATCAAACGTAATTGTAAATTCAGAAAATGTACTATTTTGGGTATTTTATTGTTGTGCTCTGTTAGGTGTTTTATGTCTTGTGTTAGTAGCTTTGAATGTGATTTAAAAATTCAAGAAAGTTAATACTAGATGGGCTTGAAAATTATTTGTAAGTGATTTGAGTTAAATTTTGGTTTTGGTGAGTTTAAACTGATTATAAAATTTAAAATAATATATGAAACAAGCAGATCACGATAAAGGTATATGAATAAAATAATAAAAATACGAGGGGTGGTCAGAAAGTAAGGTTACAAAACCTGTAGTGAAACGTGTATATATTATTTCATACAACTAATACAGCCAACAGATAGTACATACATTAGGTTATTTTTCGACATAGTTTTCATATCAGGTGAGGCACTTGTCGCTTCTTGGGATGAGTTTGAAGATTTTCTCCTGGTAAAAATCCTCTCCTTGCGTGTTCAACTACGTTGTCACGAAATGTTCCACGTCCTCGTCTGAAGCAAATCGACGGCCTCCTAGGTGCTTCTTCAAGTGCATTAAGAGTCTTCATCCCGGCGAAATTAAAATACCGCTTATTTTACAGTAATTATGTGTTATCTACAAATAGATAAAAGATAATTGAAATGTGGAACAAGAGCGCCCTAGACAATATTACTTTACATGAGCAACCGTTATCACGACTCACTTATCTGCTTTCGATTTCGAACCATTTTGAAAATTGGCATTTATTTTCGCGTTTCTAAACAGCTGAAAACGGAAAGCCACTAGATGACTTGTGATAACGGTACCTCACGCAAAATAATATTGTCTAGGGCGCTCTTGTTCCATATTTCAATTATCTTTTATCTATTTGAAGATATCACATAATTACTGTAAAATTCGCGGTATTTTAATTTCGCTGGGATGAAGACTCTTAACAGGTGAAAGTCACTTGGAGCAAGGTTGATGATGTGTTTTTGCGATCTATGTTCAAATATGTTGATGCTGTGCTGGGTCGGTCATTGCACTTCTTGTCGGTAACGTTTTCTGTACCAGCCGCAAACTTTCGACATTATTCAGCGACATGATGACGAGACATTAACAGTGTCTACGTAAACCTCTATCAGCTGCCGGTGAATTTTAGCCGCAGTTACATGTTTCGTCCACAGAAATCGAATAACTGAGTGGACTTCTTTGCGAGACAGTTTTCTAAACGAGTCGCCATTTATGTTTACCTACAACTAGCGCCATAGGTGGCGGGTGGCTGAAACTCTACAGAGTTGCCAACTCCATGTATTAAAATTATCGCATATTCCTCATTCCTCTATAACAGACGAAACTCCAGAAATATCGGCCTTGTAACGTTAGTTTCTGATCCTTCCTCGTATATACGTTGGGCTGCATCGCTTATGAATAGAAATGAACAAGAACTACTCAAAAGTTGCAGAGCAGCTGAATATCCTACTTTCTTGGGTGGAATTAGAGACGATTAAACAGTGAGCACGTGACCGCTTCACTGTATATTTCTTTTAAATTTTGTTTGCTTTAGTATGATATTTTCGTTACACGATCAAATGTTTTGTAAATAATTTCTGCTTGTGTTCTCGTGACATAGTTTTGCACACTTTTGTGTAATCTAATGTATATGATGCAATATTGATTGATTACTATAGTGCTGCCAAAATGTCTTGAGCCGTGGCAAAAATGTGAACTAAAGCTCACACCCGCTACACACCCACGCGTTGAGCCAATAAGGGTTCAGCTGTTACTAAACGAGATAGCCTTAGCGAAAGGGAGTGGAATTCCTTCAGTCGACACCAGCGCTCGGAACGGAAGACAAGGTGTCAACTCAATGTGGTATATCTATAATATGAATTGTTAGACGTTATTATAAGTAATTCTAAACAAATTTCAACAACTCTGTTCATCTGGGAAACTGTTGATAAATCCTTTAAGAATTACGGTTATTTTATGATAATGTGAAATTTTGTTCTTTTCGTGGAAATTTCAATCTACCCCATTCCCTCTCCCACTAACGAAATGGTTGAAGAGAATCAGGTAGCCTCTGTCAATCACCACTCACATTCCGTTTTATCGTTGCTAGCCTTTAGCAGGATTCCTTGAAGGTTTATAGCTGTACCCTAATGTAGGCTAAATTTCCATATTGGAGTAATATACAGTCAAATATTATGAGTTGTGAATAACTCACCCGTTATTTAAAAAAAAAAAAAAAAAAAAAATACATTTTTGGTAACTTCATTCTCTCGGTCACGGACGTATCTGGCGAGGGAAGGGGGCGGGGGAGAGGATGCGTCTCCCCAATATTTTGAAGTACAAAATATTCAATATTTTATTCTAATTTAATTTATTTACTAACGAAAGAATATCATATAAACAGTAATTATATTTATTTAAAACATAATATTCAGGCTGTGAAACGGTTGTAATCGAGTTCTTGTTATACCTTAGGGGGTTCGTAAAGGTAAGCAGAAAGGTAACAAATGAAGTCGAAGTTAATAAACAGGTTGGGCTAGGTAGTACCATTTAAATCACTTTCTTTGATGCCCCCCCCCCTTCAATTTTACATGCCAGAGACGCCAGTGCTCTTGGTCCTCATTGTGTTGGGTTTACGGTACTCTACTGTAGCTGAAAATAAAATTATTGCTTCAGTGAATTTTAGTCGTGTAATTTTATATTTCTCTTGTGGTATATAAATTGTATAAATAATTACTAAACCTTATGTTTAAATTTAGTTTTTATTTAGATGAAAAATTTGATAAACATTTTCATCAGAGATCAAATTTAGTTTTTATTTAGATGAAAAATTTTATAAACATTTTCATCAGAGATCAACCGCCGAAGTAATATTATATTTAAAATTTAAAGCAAATGCAATATGTTCAAAGACAAATATTTCCTCAAACTGGGAAATATTTCACTACAAATACTTACTATTTGTTTGAGTTGATTTCAAGTTTAACGTCCATTTCAGCAGCGAAGCTATATGAGACGGGTTCTACTGATGAACGTGGAATCCGAACTACATGAGCTCCCGCCGGGAATTGAACCCGAGTCTCCCACGTCAAAGGCACGTACGCTAAACGCTTAACCACGAAAGAGCTCTACTAACCATTTGTATACAAGTGAATATCTGTACGAGATAGTTAGGGAAAATAATAATAGAGAATTGATTGAGGCAAATAATAATATTTAGGGTCAAATACAGGATGTAAAATAATATTTTCCTCGTAATTGTAGAGGCACCAATTGACAGAAATAAAGTGTTATAGAGGGTTAAGAATAGAGTTAAGGAATAATTTCTTATGGTTAGAATTACATGACATAACATTTTTAGAGTTTGCTTCCACCAAACTTACATTAAAAACTGAATTAAACAATTATACCTTATAATAAAACACTAATTTTGAACTCGTGTAAATACCCATTATTTTAACTTGTTCGCATACATTTGAGTGACTGCTTGTTAAGTTCAGGACGTATCCATTATGAGCGCAGATTCAAAAAGTTGGTTCTTCATCTCTGAATTTGAACCAAAGACATGAAGCCACGCATTGTGGTGATAGTAAAGTACATTAACCCTACGGTAGATGAATGTTTCCGGTAATGTGAGTCCAGAAAGCAATGTAAAAATACTTTTGTGGAGACTTACTGAAGATGATGACAAGCAGTCATTGAAACGTGTATGAGCAAGTTAAAAATACAGGGCCTAAGCAAGGATGTTATAAAATAGAGGATCTGCCCATACGTATCTTCATGCTATGAACTGAATGAAGCCATAAAACAACCGAGCATCGTCCGAGCTGACACATCTGATTGGCTACTCTCGTTTCCGCCATGATTATTGGCTCGAAACATTTCGATCGTAGTGGCGCAGAGTGGGTGTGGCGAAACTGTGACGCATGACTTCACGATTTTGTTGTATGGGCAGATCCTCTGTTTTATAACATCCTTGCGCCTAAGTGAATTCAAAAGCAATATTTTTACTATTTAATATAGTGGCGTACGTGAGGGATGTTTCGTAGTTTTAACCCACTTACCCCCTTGAGCAAGATATGCAAGAATAAAACATTATGGTATGTATACAAACGTCTGAACTTAGGAGCTTAAACACCGTAGCCTCCCCTTCACGAGGTTTGTACATACGCCACTAGTTCAATATACATCTTACAATTCATAAAGTAATATCATACCTTCTCCTAGTAGTTGGCTTTAAAAGAAAAAAGAGTGACAAGAGTTTTCTGAATGTTATTCTGGGTTCCATTTTAAGTATACAAGATACGTTTGGTTCTGAATTTATTCAGTTTGAGTGGCATATTAATTGAATAGCCCTTAACTGGGATATAGAATACCCCTTCATGGTGAGGATCGTAACACATTTGCTTATTGGATTTAAACTCTAGGTTAATTGTTGTGGATTTATTGTTAAGAGCCTGACATACTAAAAATAATACAAAATTTACCATTTTTCTTTTGGTTATTTTTCATAAGTGAAAGGAGATAATGAAATACAACTTACCACAATCATAGATAATGTTATTCTACAACAGAAATTATGAAGCTGAAGAATTTTCATTGTTGTCATCCATAGATATTACAGTGTTGCCAGAATAATATTTCTCTAAAATCTAAGTTAAGGCAGCGACTAGAGAAACGATCTCAACTGCATTTGATTACGTATCATGTTGTCTTGGAATTCTGTGAACTACTATTTAAACAATACTTGTATTTAGTTTGTAATTAACAGAATAGTTTTAACATACGGTTATGAAAATTAAATAATGTTATTTAAAAAATAGTTCATGGGATACCAAAACAACATGATACGTAATCAAATGCACTTCAGTTCGTTCCTCTAGTCTCTGCCTTAATTTACAGTTTGGGTGAAATGTTATTCTGGTAACACTGAAAATTCTTCAGGTTCATATTTTCTATTTCTTCAGATTCATACCACATTATCTATGATTGTGATAAGTTGCATTTCTTATCTCCTTTCACTTATGAAAAACAAGCAAAAGGAAAATGGTAAATTTTGTACTATTTTTAGTATGTCAGGCTCTTAAGCGTATTGCTCTAATAAAAGTTAGTTTGAAAACTAGGGAGCTAAACGTTGTAAGGGAAGAACGAAGATTTGATTCGATAGGGGTTGAGTTTAGCGTCCTGTTGAGCAGCGAGGTTATATAAGACGTGGGCCTACAGCTTAACGTGGGATCTGAACCACATAAGCTCCCACCGGGAATTGAACCCGGTCTCCCATCCTAAAGGCGCGTACGTTATCCACATACCCATGAGGGAGTTGAGGGGATGAAGGAGGAACGGAGCTGAACAAAATTCCTTTTAAAAGAAAGTTTCCAAATATATATAAGATTGTGTAATAAATAGTGTGTACAATTTTTTTAGATGTTTGTTTTTGAAATACAAAAAAAATCTTTTTGAAATAAATGTGCAAGGAATCCTAGTCTACTGACTTTCTAAGTTGGAATTTTGTGAATTTGGGCAGTCTATCGGTTTATTATTGTAAGCAATAGAATTTTTATCACAATGTAACTTGTATACGTAATATTGTAAGTGCTGGTATTTAATTTTTGTGCTCAATTTATCAATATATGTATTTATCATTTGTTGTTTAGATTGCTAAATATTGAGGCTGTTTTGCCGCTTTCGTTATTGTTATTACTATTACTTTAATCTGTTAAGAAAACAAAACAATTCTAAGAGTACAAAGTATGTAGCAGAAACTAACTTTGCACTTATTTATACGGTAGTTGTTATTGACGACGAATGTATAGTGAAAGCGATAGGCCTAAGTTTGTGTCGCATAAATGTTTATAGTTCTTATTGCAAAAATATACAAAATAAAATATACATAGAACAAAAGGTGTTTCATTTAAATTTTAGTACTCAAATTTTCTTGTACCAATAGTTCTTCTGTTTACTGTGGATATTTGTTATTTTTGGTGTACATAATTCACAATTGACAATGTACGGCAGAAACTATAAAAATTCATTTGAATGTGACACAACGTTTTTAAGTTCTACGAGATACGTATACTGTGTTCATGCTTTGAAGATTGTCACACTTTCATTTGCCATGGTTGAATACACAGGTCACTTCTTGAAACTTCTTATATTCTTATATTCTTCAGATAGCCACCATGAAAGTACTATTGCCTGTGCTGATAAAAGTCTGTTAATATCTATTATAGTATCTTCTGTTCTATGCTGTTGGTTACCTAGAGGGCATGCTTTTTGACGTTCGATATCTTCAATGTTTGGTGGCCTGGCTACCTTCTGCTTCAGATGAACCTAAAAGATATCAGGATATGAAGGTCTGGAAATGTGCTGCCCATGGGATGTCTCCAAAGGGTGAAATGAGGTGACCTGAAAACAATTTATGGAGAGTTGAATATTGATTATTAGGCCCGTATCCACGGGGGATCTAGAGGGGCCAGTCCCCCTAAATTTTTAAGTTGAGATGGAAGAGGCTCTAAAATCTCATATTTGGGCAAATTCAAGTTCTATTTTCCATAAATAATTAGCTTAATAAATATATCAATAACTGTTAATGGCAAGCCCACACAAACCCAGTAGGTTCATTACCACCAATCAATAATACATTTGCATAGCCCGTAATCTTAAGAAAAAGTAAACATCATTCAAACACAAACATAGTAAACAATAACAAAAAAGTTATTATTTATATTATTATTATTTTTTTAAAAGTAAAACATTTCTTCCCGCTTTCTTCATTCCACCATTTCATTCATTTCTCATCATCACCTTCTTCTTTAGCCTAGCCGTGGGACATAAAACTTATAAAGATTTCATTTTCGGTTTACGATTTTATATTATGAAATTATTGTATCAATAAGCAAATACCCAGTCAATTACTAACCTTGCCATCCCTTGCCATTCCAACATCATGCCACACGCCCGACTGCACAAAAAAAAAAAAAAAAAAAAAAAGGAAACTAACAATACAACTGTTTAACAAAATTTCCATTATAATAACAGATGTTACTTACCTCACTAATACAAATAAATGTAATTAAGTGTTTTAAAATACGTAGTGTTGTTATAAAAGTTGTAATTTATTATATAGACATATTTAGATACACTCTATACCTCCGTGTGCGGGGCCTGATGGTGGAAGACGGAACACCAACATTCACCCGTACTTGAGCGTAGTGGGGGAAAAACTTATTTTTCCTATCATGTTATGTGAAACAGATTGGAATTAGAATTACCACTGACAAGACAAAAAATTAAGGAAAATAGTGCAATAAGTAATTTATTCTAATGATATATAATTCTTTCCTAGTGAACGTAATTTCAATTGAAAATACAGTAACTTTCAAGACTAAAAATCAATGTATTTTTAAAATGAAATTCACTTGATAAACAATGCTCTCAAATGTGGAGTCACTAATGTGAGGAATGAAATTCTTTGTTTTTTTTTTTTTTTTTCATAATTGCATTGAAATCTGGAATAAATGTTACCATTAACCTTAAGTCCGATTCCACCGATTTTACTTTAAGGTTTTAATACTGCAAAGAGCAGAAAAGGTTTGGTCACATGAGTAAGTGGTAGGGAAGGACGTCAAATTTTGCAATGCATTTTTAGACAACTCTTCATACTCATAGTAGCACACACACAACCAAAAGCTACAAAGTTCTTTTACTTTGAAAACGTTTTACCATGAAGTATCGCAGGATAGTTCCAGTTCTTGTTCTGTGCGAGGGAAATTCATACCTTTATGTCATGGATTTCTATATTAGTCAAAGAATTTTCAATCCAACTATTACCAGGTTGTGGGACAGGGAAATATTCTCGAAAATTTGCAGCGAATGCTTTCAAAGTGTCCTACAAGTATTTTGTGCATTTCAGCAGAGAGTTCTTCACCTGAAGAATCCATGAAATCCTTGAGCACTGGAAATGATGAAGCTATATTGTGTTGCTAGTTGCTATGAAGCTAGTTGATCTAACAAAAAAGTCTGAAACTTTGGAAACAGAAAAGAAAAAAAATGAAACAAGCAACCGGAATACTAGAGGGAAAAGTAAGTGAACTAGAACAAAAGCAGTTAGATGAAACTATTGAAATAGTTGGAATCTTTGAGACAAAAGAAGAACAAACCAATGTAATGGTAATGAAGGAAGCGAAGGCAGCTGGAATAGTAACAAAATGTGAAGATATGCGAAAGTCCTACAGATTGCCCACATCAAGAAGAGACAAGCCCAAAATAGTAATAGCTAATAGTTAAACTTTCTTCAAAGGTAGTTAGGGACAACTTGATTCAGAAGTTTCGAGACCCAAACAATCGAATTTTTGTTAATGAATAATTAACCACAAATAATCGAAAAGTGCTATACGAAACAAAACAATTCGCCGGGAACAACGGTTTTCGTTTTGTTTGGAGATGAAATAAAACATATTAAAACCTTTGCAGTATATCTTTAACCTAAGCTTAGAAACAGGTGTATTTCCTGATTATTTCAAGACTGCTGCAATAAAACCTATATATAAAAAATGCTCAAAGGCTGATCCTAATAACTATAGATCTATATCAATCCTCAGCAACTGCGCTAAACTATTAGAAATGTATAAAGAGAAGATTGGTTAATTTTCTTGAACAAAATAAATGCTTTTCTTCAAATTAATATGGATCTCAAAACTTTAAAAGTCCATCAGATGCGGTATACAATTTAAAAGCCATTGTTTGTAAAAATGTTGATAAAGCTGAAAAAGTAATTGCAGTTTTCCTAGACCTAGCTAAAGCATTCGACACAATATCACACAAAATTCTCCTAAATAAACTAGGAAGATGTAGAATAAGGGGTATATCGCTAGCTTGGTTTAGAAGTTATTTGAAAGACAGAAAACAGGCCGTCCAAATAGACAATTTTCAAAGCAATTATTCATATGTAAAACAAGGAGTCCCACAAGGAACTATATTAGGTCCAATATTATTTTTAATTTTTATAAATGATTTGTGTAATTTAAAAATTGACGGGCATATACAATCATTTGTTTGTTCCGGTTCCGGAACCGATTCCGGACCTGGATCCGAAAACCCGGTTCCAGAACCGGACTTCTAGAACCGGATCCGTTCAGAGCCGAAAACCGGTTCCACCAGGAACCGGTTCCGACCATTACTACCAAATAGTCAGCCTTAGAGCAGTTATTGTTTAACAAAATAACTCAATATTTCTCCGTCTAGTATCGGAAAATGAAATTTTAACAATAACTAAACGATCTAAAAAAACAAATGGTCCACGGGTCTAGATAAAATACCAGTGTCCATAGTAAAAAAGTAGTAGTATTCATTTAGCAAGACCGTTAATAAATTTGTCTATTCAACTCGGTAAATTTTCTGACATGCAAAAATTTAACTTCTACATAAGAAAGGCGCAAAAACAAATGCAGATAATTTTAGATCAATCTCAATACTTTCTCAAAGATATTTGAATCCGCAATACTTAACCTAATTGTTGCTTTTCCCTCCAAGCACAACATTATTTCTACATCGCAGCATGGATTTCAAAAGAACAAATCAACAACTACAACAATGTGTATTGAAGAGGTACGGGAATCATTGGATAATGAGAAGAAGTGTTCAAGTATTTTTCTGGATTTGTCAAAGGCTTTTGATTCAGTGCCCCATAATATGCTAATTGAGAAAATAAAGCCTATGGCTTACGCGGAGTAGTAAATGATTAGTTAAAATCCTGAAAAACCAGACTCAATCGGTCGAAATAATATACATGGATAAAGAAACGTTATCCTGTAGTCATTTCTTGTCACATTCCAACCCAGTTTTAAGTGGTGTTCCACAGGGCTCGGTTTTGGGACTTGTCTTTTTTCTGCTATACGTTAATGATCTTTCTAACTACATTCACTCAGTGGAGTCAACCTTATATTAAGATGATACAAGTCTTCTCATTACAGGTGAAAATTACGACACACTGCAACAGGAAATTAAAAAACAATTAATTACAAAAATGGTTTACTTTACACGGTTTAAAATTCTTTGTATCTTATTGACGTATCCGATTTATACGCTCATCTTAATTCGAGCTTCATGTATGGCTTGTGGATGAAAATAAAATAAATAATAAAAAATGAAATAGGGTGAGCATGGTGACATTGACTTACTCTGTGATACCACAAGGTTAACAGTGTTGCTAATACAGCACAAAGCTGATTTTTTCAAATAGCACTTAAGTTAGGTTGTTACATGTTTCAAATCTACATATAAAACAAAAAAAAACATACAATAGCACACTTACCATGCAGTGTTGCCAATTAAGGACGCTACGGGATAAACTTCGAGAGAGAACTAAATTTTGGACACAGTAATTACTCACGTGACACGGACGGGGTAATGTACCTCCGAAATACTTTAATGCCAAATACTGTGGTAGTCATTTGGCGTACTTTGCAAAAGTAGAAATAGAGTTAGAAGGAATTTCTTATTCAAGGGATTTCATTTCGAGATAGTTTACACATAAATATCATCCAATTACAGAAGTGGTTTTCAATAGATGTAAAGACAGTTATGCCGGTTACAGCAATTTGGTATCTCAAATCATTCGGGAAATACGAGAAAAGAACTGTAAAATTTAATTACTCAAAGTGTTATTTGTGGAAACTTTTAAAAATAATTTTTGATTTACTTTGCTTCTATAACATTATTACAATAACTTTTGGTAGGCTTAAAGCGGGCGGATCCACTACGTAGTTTGTATCAAGAGAGGTCACCTGCGTAGGTCGCTTTTAGCACCTGTAGTGAACTCAGTTGGAGCTAGCTTCTCAAAGTGTTTCCATCTCAACATACCAAATTGTTTCGTTTCGTACAGGGTAAATCACCCTGAAATTGGCACAGGCCAGTTTTTTTTTTTTCACTTTGTAGATTTTTTCAGATTTATTAACATCGGCGTTATCTACTTTTTCCCCTGTCTTTCGTCGATGACATTTCTAAGTAGCGTCTGTTTATTTTTTTTTTTAATTTATTGTAAAAAATTCGCTTTTAAGTGAAAGGCTTTCATGATATTGAAGTTTTCTGCTCGATTCTAGGCAATAGGTTAAGGAATATGTTTTCAGTGTTTTCGCGTTATTTATTGTTCTAATGGAAATGTTGCACATATTTTATGTTGATCGCTTCGTTAAGCCCTAAAGAATGTGCATTTATGTCATACTGTTAAAAATTGTACATTCGTCGCATGCTTACAACGGTGCCAGGAACGTAGCTAGGAGAGGACATGGGGGCCCACGGACCCCATAAAAGTTGGCTTAGCCCTCCAAATATTTATTTAAAGTTATTTATATTGAGCCCATTTGCTAATTTGGGTTCCCAAAATCAGAACTCTAGCTACGTTCCTGAACGGTATCAGAAATTAGAATTTCTAATGTACACTCATGTCCAAAATTATTGTCGCATGTCTATAAATATGTTGTTCTAGGAATAAATTGCAAAACAAGTTCCAACAATAACTCAAAAACAAGATAACACAATTTGATGTATTATTTGCTTGTAACTCAAAAACAAGATAAGACAATTTGATGCATCATTTGCTTGTAACTCAAAAACAAGATAAGACAATTTGATGCATCATTTGCTTGAAACGTACGATTGAAAAACATTGTAAAATAAAAACAATTGTGAGGTGGTAAAGTAAGCAATTAAATTAACAAATATTTAGGGATGATACCGAGTCCGAGAGTAGCCTCGATCTCGTCTTGGACTCTGTACCACCCCTAATTATAGGCCTTGTATCTGTAGAACTACATATAGTGTAGCCAAACCCATATAGTGTATCGCGTAACTCAGTATGATGTTCTTATTCCATTTAAAAAAAAAAAAAAAAAAAACCACGAAAACTCCATTTATGGTCCGTTCAAAAATTTTGTGGCCCCTGATCCAAAAATAGCCAAGATCGCACACTTTTTATGTATTTTTTGATCATTCCTAAAACTCTTCGTCAAAATCGCAATCTTTTGATCGATTTTTTTTGCATCATTTCTAAAATCTTTGTTTGTGTAGATAATGTAAACTTTCAAATAGGTGTTTAACCAATTCGATCCCGATTTAAGAAATGTTCCAGAACTTTCCGGAAACCCGCTCTAGTACCATTAGATATGCCTTGATATTGTCTCTTGGAAACGTCCTAAGAACTGCGTTTCTATCTCTTACCGTTCTTTTAAAATCGTAAAAAGGTACTTCTGGCTATATACTCTTATGTTAAATTCAAAATGCGATAATTTTCGAAAGCATTGACTCAGCTTGATGATTAAGGTATCTTTTTCTTCAGTACGAAAAGCTACGTTTGTTAGTCGATGCCAATTTTCTGTACAGCTGTGGGGGGGTTTCAGTGGAAAATGGAAATTACTCTTTAGAATAACAGCACTGCGTAATGGACATGTCCGCATCATTTTGTACCATCCAAATAACGGTGGCAAGGCACTTGAACCACCCTGTACATTTCTAATTTTCTCTGAATCGTATCTTTATCTTCTGTTGCTGAGTTTTCACTGTCCGTCCACACCTTTTGATAAATGTTTCAGTGCAGAAGAAACTATCGATAATTACAATAGCAACCTTACTACAAGGTCGAGCATCTGTTATGTGTAAACACACACACACACATGACGAATGCACGAGTGGATGGTTAGCTCATTAACTGCAGCTGATCAGAACTGATGGATTTATTTATGTTGATAATTTCCTCGTTCTCGTCGTGACAGATTTGGGAGGTCTCACACGTGGTAATTCGTTTTAATGCTTTGAATGCAGGTTTAAGTGCGTAGATCAGTGAAATGTGCGTTATACACGTTCGTAATATGCGATTTGGAACTTAATAAGATGACAAAAATGTTAACGTTTCACGATTTTATTTTTGTCCAAAGATAAGACATATACCTAATACTGTAGACCTAAAATTTTGATAGGGTATACGTTGTTCTGTGAACATCTGTAATTGATATAAAAGACTATGACAATGGAGATGTTTTCTCTTTTAATGAACAATGTAAAACGCATGTATTATTAATTCCATTAAAATTTAAAATATGTGTTACTTTTTTATAGTTTAAAACAGGGATACAAATAACCGCTCGCCCACTCGCCCGGGGCGAGTGGTTCATTGGTGCGGACGACAGGCCCGTATCCAGGAGGGGTCTAGAGGGGCCGCCCCTAAATTTTGCTTGCCCCCCTAAAATTTTCACGGTAGGCTTGCAAATGAACTATAATATGGTGATGAACTATCATATGGCTGAATCGGGCCCCCCTAACTTCAGCCTGCCCCCTTTATTTTTGGGCTGGCTACGGGCCTGGCGGGCGAGTATTTAATATATCGAAACTAAGTAAATGATTTCTATTGTGGGATATGGACTAGTAGCTTTTTGCTTGGGCAAGTAAAATTTCGTTGCTTATTTGCATCCCTGGTTTAAAAGTATTGTATACTATTTCTTGAAGATACTTGTTAGAAAAATCACTCCATTCATAACATAAATGGGTGTAGATCAGGGGCGCACCCACGAAGGGGGCCCCCAGGTCCGGACCCCCCATAAAAAAAATCTTCCTAATTCAACATACATTTGTTCACTTTGTCAATAAAACTCGACTTGTTTAACAGGGAAATGATTGATGTAGCATGAAAATTTGATCTTAGGCTAGTTTTAAACGGAAGCATTTATCGTAGCAAAAATCGCATCATCGATATCCTACCGTGTAAAGTAGCAAATGCTATAGCATTTCCCATGCCATGGCATATCCTATGGCATTTCTTGTCGATAGAACCTGCTCTATTTCGTAGCATTTTCCCCAGCATTTCTGGTCCGATTGCAGCGCTATGGTGTGTTAAAAAGAAGCAAAAGATTTTGTGCCAAATATCCATGCTCTTTGTTTTGTGTGGGAAATTGAATTGTGGTAAAGAAAAATGAGTTGGAGTAGGGAGCTCTTTGTCCACATACTTCTTTGTGATTTTCGTTTTTTAATTTGACCGGTGAGAACTGTTGTTACAATTACTATAGCTTTAGCTACCTCACGCTTAATTTCGGAGCCATAATAGCGCTCTTCTCCAGTGATTTGTTTGCTACGTCACGACAGATGCTAATCAAAATGCTACCGTTTAAAAGCACCACATACTTTTGATGCCATAGAATATTAAATGAAATTTTTGGCAGCACATCTGATACGAGAAATGCTACGATAAATGCCTCCGTCTAAAACTAGCCTTTCCCTTCATCTGTACTCTTTCTCTTATAAAAACAATCTAGTTCTATCAGTTTCTTTTCTGAAAATATAGATGGAAGTATTTTACAATTATTTATCGTCTTTTTGGGTGCAGAATAATACCCGTTCAATACTATATAGACGTAATGGCTTGTTGTATTGGACTCCGCCAATTTGGACTCCTCCCAACAAAAATATCTGGGTGCAGGCACGGTGAAGGAACTGCGGGAAGGAACAGAGAAAATTGCACCTCATGGACCAGAATTAATTAAAACAATTATGATGAGGAATAGAGTAGACATATGAATATCCCAGTTAAACAAGGCTTTCGTACTGAGAGTTACTGATCAAAATAACACGAACTAGAACAGAGGGGGCACGTAGGCTAAGTGGTAGAGCACGTACCTCTGGTGTGTGGGGTGTCTGGTTCGATCTCGGACAAATAAGTCTGTGGTGGACAACATCGTGTCCGTGCGTTTTCTCGGGATACTCCCGCTTCCTCCCTCATTCTCATTCCACCAATTCGTCAATCAACATTTACTTGCCTTAATAATCCGTCTCCTTTAGCCTAAAGGATATAATCGTGGGACGTTAAAAATGAAAGATTTCATTTATGAAGTTGTACAGAGATAGAGCTCACGTAATCTTCCCATTTTTCTTCCCCTTCCCTCTCTCTTTTCTGATTCTCTTCCGTGCCTGTGTGGTTAGTATATGTGTCTTCGGTACGGGAGACCTGGGTATGATTCCCAGCGGAAGTTCATATGGTTCGGATTCCACGTTTAGCACTAGGTTTACATCTCATGTAGCTTCACTGTTGAAAAAAAAACTATTGTGCTGCCAAAATGTCTTGAGCCGTGGCAAAATTGAGAACTAAAGCTCACACCCACACATTGAGCCAATAAGAGTTGAGTTGTTGCTAAGCGAGAGAAAGGGAGTGGAATTCCGCCAGCCGATAGCAGCGCTTGCAACGGAAGACTACGGATCAAGTCAATGTGGTATATCTTTAGTAAGTTTTATCCTATCTACCTAGTTTCTTTTCTGAACATGGAGTAGTGAGAAAAATCTGATTTTTTCGTGATAGATATACTGGACAGCAACTAAAAATACGATAGAAAAGAAAGTGATATGAAGTCATTTTACTGTTCAACTCATGACTCAACTAAATCTATCTATTTATATATTTTTAGATAAAAATGGAAGTGACTCTGTTTATGTCTTAATAACTCTTGAACTATCCGACCAATCTCGATCAAATTTTCAAGATAGATTGATGAGTTTCGGGTATGGGATGATTTTAATCATTTCATTTTGACGGTGCAACTTATTGGAGGGAGAGGGGAGAAACATTTCAGAATGATCGAAAATGGCCGATGTTAGTGTCGAATCCATAGTTTTCGGGGTCACTGAGATGAAGAGTGACACTTTCTTTCGATGCTGTTTAAACCAACCCGCAACTTAAGGGAGAGGGAGCAGTAGCGTAGCTAGAGTTTTTTTCAGGGGGGCCAATGAAGGGCCCAAGAGGATTTTGAGGGGGCCATCTCCAATATATATATATATATATATATATATATATATATATATATATATATATATATATATATGTGTGTGTGTGTGTGTGTGTGTGTGTGTGTGTGTGTATTCAAGGTGAATGTTTCCATCTTTGTGGTTCATGATTTTACTCTTTGGAAAACAGTGAAGATATAAGAATTTAGTACCTCAAACAACTATAATTCATTAATGCAATTGATTTCTAATACAAGTAAATAGTTATTTAATCATGGCGTTTAAAATATGTGTAGCTGGTTGACTTAAGTGGAAGCAAACACACTTTTACAGATAAAGAAAATAACTTATAGGTTCATGCCTCTACTTGAAGAGGATCTTTCTATTCGTGTGGGCAGCAGCAAACATATCCACAACTTGTTAAAAATCTAACGATTTAGCAATTTTATTCTCAATATAAAGTAACACTAAGTTTTTCAACCTATCATGAGTCATTGAATTGCGTATACAAGTCTTTAATCTTTTCAAAGAAGAGAATGGCCTTTCACATGTAGCACTAGAAACTGATATAATCACAGAGATGATACCTAGCTTGTAGGTTTCTAGGAATGCGTTTTTGTAGACACAAAGAAGATCAACGAAATTCGTTAAGGAATCAGCTTTGGTTTTCTTCTCGTCTTCATACAACTTAATTGTTAGAGCAACCCACATTATGCTTTATTTCTTGTTTAATTATGTTTTTTTTTTTCAAATTATGCTTTATTGTTAATTTCAATGATTATTTTACATTAATCGTGTATAATGTATATTTATTATACATTAAATATTCTAAATATCTTGATCTATTTATTGATATTTTTTTGCAACTAGTTTCTCTCATATTTAATGAACTTTCTACTTAATTCATTGTAAAGAGATGTGCTTTGCTCGAATAAATTTTTTCTATCATTTGTGTGTGCCTTACAGGTACATATATACAGAAAGGGAAAGTAAAAGATGCCACCAAAAAGTACGGAGTTCTTGCGTACTATTCATTGTTGGCGGAAAAATTTCTTCTTTTACTTTTTTCTTTTCTCCACATCAAAGGATTACACCGAAAAGTTTACAGAAATGAAAAGCTTTTCATTATGGCATTGTTATGTTCTCAATGATTTTGCATTGTAAATATTGGTTTTAAAAAATATTAACACAGTATGTTAAACTTTCAGTTAAAGAGAATTTTCCAAGAATTGTGCTATATATTTTAAATTATGCTTTATGCTTTATTTTCTAAAATTATGCTTTTAAAACTAGTTTCTTCTGGACCCTTAGACAATCACAATCATGTTCAAGGTACCAACCATATGTGTAAATTGCTGTTATGCTTTTTATGCTTTTGGGTTGCTCTATTAATTGTGTTTGGGAGGATTTTGAGTTCTCACTTTAATGTTTGCAGATCACTCCATAATGCTGGGTTATAGGCTCGACAATGTTGTAATTTTAAAAAAAGTTTTTACTTTTTGGATGTAGAATGGTGATTGATCTGAAGATTTTGCAACATGATACAAAGCGGTTTTCCATCTTTAGAAAATTCGTTTTCTGCATCCAATGAAGGAAAAGATTCATCCAAAATGAATTTGTGATATTTCGATGGCGGATGTCTAGTTCGTTTCCACGAGGAACCCCTATATTCTATTTGTTTCCGGCTCTGGAATTCGAGACCATTTTCTTTGCATATCTCCAAACATTCTTGATAAATTTCTTCGAATATTGTTCGTTGAGAATCATATTTACCAGACCTCATCTTGGACAGCGTTTGAACTAGTGTATCTACAATAAGGTGACCAACCGTCCCGTAAAAACGGGATTGTCCCGTTTCTTCACTACCATTCCCGGTGTCCCGAAAAATTCTCCTGGGACGCCAAAATGTCCCGTATTTACGTACATTCGGTACAAAAAACCTTTCGAATCGCTAAAACTTCCTAATTTATATTTTTTCTAAGCTATGTGATTATATTGGAGTATGTCGAGTTACTGAGCAACGTCATTACGACGTTTGCGATATTGGATGTGGTAGCTGCACTGTTTCCCCTCCTAGGCCTCCCCACTCCGCAGACGACAGTGCAAGGGGCTGAAAATCTTATGAAGAACAATGTAACCTGTTTTTACTCTCTGTTTGGGCGCATTGAGGCGCTGTCATCAGTGTTTCTGTGATTTGACTAAGATGTAATATACTACGAAAGGGTAACAAAGGTATAGAACTATAAAAGTAAAAGTAAAAAGAAAATCAATTTTAAGTGAAATAATGTTTAAAAGTAAGAAAATGCAAATAAAAGGAGTTGGAATCCGATGCTGAGAGTAATGTAAATCCTGTTGGTGACAGATTTGAGCGCTCATATATTTTTAGGAATGTTTTTCAAATATTTCATTTTTTAGTTGCTGATAGCTACTTGTTATTTAATTAATTCCAGAACCTTTTAAATAGGTTTTAAAACTAAAGAGTGTAAATTTACTCTTTTTTGTGGGGGATACAGAGAGAGAGAGAGAGATAGGGAACGGAAAGGCAAAAATATATATTTAGGGGAGCAATTTATCCAGAAATAAAAAGGTGTCCCGTTTTTCCTAGTTGACGATTTGGTCACCTTACTACAAGGATCAAACCTTTTGACATGTCTGCATCTACTTGAGATAAGGCGAAACTCAAAGTTATAGCATGGCACCAGTAATCTTAATTTTAGCAGCCCGAAAACATTCCCTCGTGTACAGATCACATTAATTTTCCGGATGGAATGATGGAGGTAAATAAATATCAGAAGTTCCAGATTTGTTTTAATACCGCATGATAATATAATGTGTTGAAAACAGATTTTATGAAAAAAAAAAGGAATAAATGGATATGATAATTTGTAAACAAAAAAAAAAAGTGATAGTGCTTAAGTAAATTATAAGAAAAAGCCTTGAAAAGTAATCAAGAGGAACCATTAATATGTTTTTCCTTTGTTATAATAACTTGTCCTAAGGGACAACGGTGATAGAAACTAATGAAACTTTATAATTGCAAAAAAAAAAAAAAAAAAAAAATCATAAAGCACTTAATTTGAAATTAAAGATTGATAACATTTGGTAATATAATGGGGATTCAGGCTGGTAGAGGGGAGAGTGAAAACGGAGGCAACAGAGTTTTTTTTTTTTTTTTTTTTTTGCCATGTGCAAAGAGATTAACCTTGGACTTCGGGTGAGAGGTTACCATTTACTCATGTGAGTTTCAATTGCTACCACTTGTAAAAGTTAGCTAAGAAAGACAGTCTGAGCATAGTTTTTGTTTCCTAGCGTAATT